>NC_082696.1:21435456-22102595 GCF_949987515.2 Delphinus delphis | reverse complement strand
AGTCATACAAATACTGCGTGATTCCTCTTATTTGAGGCATTTAAAATAGTCAAAGGTATAGAAGTAGACAATAGAACGATGGTTACCAGGGGATGGGGGGAGGGATATATGGGGAGTTGTTTAATGAGTATATAAAGTTACAGTTACACAAGGGGAGTAAGTTCCAGAGATCTGCTATATAAAATAGTTAATAATACGGTATTGTAGACTTAAAAATTTGTTAGGAGGGTAGATTTCACGTTAAGTGTTCTTACCTCAGAAACAAAAGCAAATGAAAAAGGAACACAAGAAACTTGTGGAGGCGATGGATATAGTTATTACCTGGATTGTGATGATGTTAACACAAGTGTATACATAAGTTCAAACTCACCAAATTGTATACATTAATTATGTGCAAGTGTTTCTTTACCAATTATATATCAATAAAGCTGGGGGAAAAAAACAGTAAAAAAAATAAAGAGGACAGTCATAAGAAACAGCTTAACTTTCTCAAAATATAAATGTTTTCATTTACTGCCAGACCATGAAAATGAACAGTTAAACTATAGCATGTTTTCCCTAAGTAATTAAAAATAAAACCCTCAGTTTTCTTCCATATTCTCTTTTTCCTGAAAAGTGACAGCATCATTCTTTCATAAAACGCTTGTTTTGCATATTAATCTTTCAGGTATGTAAGCTTTAGCGTAATTCATTGAATTATTTCAACTGCATGTGTGTTTGAGCATGATTGTGTGTGTCGTAAGTCTAATATTAGATAAATAGATAACAGTAACACAGTCACTATTCAGAGATGACCTATAAGTAACCAAGGTTTGGCTTCCTGTTACTTTGAATGGTTAGTTTTTCCAAATATTGTTCAAATGTTGTTATGAGTTTGTAATTATATATTACTCTTTCTGTTGTCATTTGATTAAATAATTAGTTTTACATGCATATGGATAGGTGCATTTCTCAGTGCTATTTTTCCATTTTCCACTGCGGCTGCTTTTATAAGATTCTAAACTTCTGGAAGAAAAACTTCCCAGAATTTATCTTTTCTGGTGATGTGCCCATATCCTTTCAGCCTTTCCAGACCACCACAACCTTGTTAAGAGTCTTTCTTGATGTATAAACTCTGTATTCACTTGTGTAAGATATTCCCAGAGTCTACCTTGCCCCATGACACATTCACCATATGAGAAATTTGAAAACATACCCCAGATTCATAATTATATCTTCTAATCTACAAATGTATGAAAAATTTCATATCCTCTGCTACATTTATTTGTAGTAAAGCTGATTTTCATATTTTTAACATTAGTACATTCTCATGTTGGCTAAATCAGAGGAATCAATATTTTCATATTCTTCATTCTCTAAAAGTATAAAACAGCATGAGAACTGTGTGTAAATGTATAACCGTGAACAGCATTATTTTTTTCAATTTACATTTTAAATTGTGGCTTTAATTGTGACTTGCAAGTATACTGCCTCATCTAAATGGGAGCCGTAGGTTTTTCAAGAGGCAATGACAAGCCCTTTGGAGGTTCCCAAGATATTTCTCTGACCTCGTCAAATCCTGGAGTAACCGAAATGTTGGTCGGGGTAAAAGCTACCAGTGAGTCAAGTGGCACTGACTCAAACCCCATCCCGTGTGCTGTGGGAGTCCCACTTCCTCCCAGTGTTTTCAGGGATTCCCGGGAGAGGAGGATAGGGACGGTCCTCTCTGACCTGAGTCTCTGCGCCCACTGAATTCCATCACTTTGTGCATTTCTTGGTGTTACAGGGAACCTGTTACCAGCTCCTCCCTGCCTCAGCCAAACCTGGAACTGAGCCCCGTCTCATGAGTTCACACACGTACACTCATACAGATACCACTTCCTGGAGGTCTTTGTTTCAGGAGCAGATTTTATTGACATTTTGGTGAAAAGCAAAGAAAGTTAACATTATAGAATGAAAACTTATAACACAAACTTTTTTTCGTAGTTTAAGACCTAAAAGTTTAAACCAGATATTCCTTTTGGAATATGTCCCTTCTCCAAGAAGGCTCCGTTTTCAAACATCTGCATAATGGAGATGCCTTTCTCCTCCAACCAAGGCTTGCGTGGTTGGTCTTCATTCAAGATTTATCCCTAACCCAATTCTACATTTAAGGAAGAAAAGAAAGATTTTCCTACCAGGCCTGGACTTTGCAAGTCTGCCTCCCTCTGCACAGTGAAATTAAAATTAAGGCTTCGTATTCACATGTTAGAAAATGTTGACTTTTTCCCCTCACAACCACCCCTAACACTTTTAAGTGGCACCCTTTCAGGTCTATAGGTATCAAAAAACTATGACCCCCAAACTCTTGGTGGCTTCTCATTTATGAAAAAAAATAAAATAAAAAAAAAACAGAGACCACCCCACCTGATACATACCTAGCTCTGAAATGACCACAGTAAGTAAGAACCTCAGCACTCTTCTCTGACTGGGCAGCCACACACCAGCGCCAGCCTCTGGCTGTCTCGGCTGAGCCCCTCCCTACCAATCAAAGAACCCAGGGCCCACCTAAAGGCTTGGTCACGGGGCCATGGTGGCCTCCATTTTCACTTGTGTCCCTAGCCTTGCAAACGATAGGAAGGGTCTGGTCGTTTATTATGCATGACAATGACCTCCTCTCCAGTTTGTTAGGGCCCCAGTGGTTTTGCTCTTCTAGTTATACTGACGTGCAAAGAGCTTGGGTAACAGGGTAATGATAAAAAAAAAATGTGCAACTCTCTCAAATAATGCTACATTTTTGTTTCACGGAGTGATCCACAAGAGTGCGATAAACGGAAATTCCAGTACAGGCATATCTCAAAGATTTTTTTGTGGGTTCAGTTCCAGACCACTGCAATAAAGCAAATATTGAGAGAAAATGAGTCACACGAATTTTGGGGTTTCCCAGTGCATATAAAAGTATGTTTATACTATACTATAGTCTGTTAATGTGCAATAGCAATTATCTCTAAAAAAGCAATGTAGATACCTTAATTAAAAAATTTTTATTGCTCTAAAAAATGCTAACCATCATCTGAGCTTCAGTGAATCATAGCAGTAACATCAAAGGTCACTGATCACAGGTCACCATAACAAATATAATAATAATAAAAAGTTTGAAATATTGTGAAAATTACCAAAGTATGACACAGAGACCCAAAGTGAGCAGATGCTGTTAGAAAAATGGCTTGACTCAGAGTTGCCACAAACCTTCAGTTTGTAAAAAATGCAGTATCTGCGAAGTACAGTGAAGGGAAGCACAATAAAACGAGGTACGCATGTCCTGATTTACACTGTTGTTTTTAGCCCCTAAGATTGAGCTGAGATTCTAAGGGCCATCAGTGACCTTTCTAATACAACAAAACGCCGTTTTCATGAAAAGAGAGATTCTTACAACTGCTTCTCATGTTTTTGGTAGGACCTTCAAGGAACTGCCTCACAGTTGGATTCAAAAAACACTAAAGTTCTCACCTTCATTACCAATATTGGGTGTGGAATATCTGCTATTTTTTCAGCAGCTACCCTCCTGACATATGTTGCTTTTGAGTAAGTATTTGTTTTTTCTGTCTGCCAAGTCCAGAGCTAACTGTCCCAGAATGTGAATAAGAGAATTGCCTCAGCTTTTAAAAACACATATACACTTTGTGAATCACGCACAGTGGTTCAGTTTTAATGTTCAGATTTCTTGTAAGATATATCACGAATTTCCCACCTTTAGAATCTTAAGTTATAGTTACTATATTTCTATTTAAAATGTATTTAAGCCTGTTAGAGATGATTAGCATCTAAGTAAATAACAATTGTATGAAATGCTTTTTACATGGTAAAAGATGAAAACATTTGCTTCACAAATCTTATAAAATTGGTTTTGAAACAGGAAATTTTTTTAAAAAAAGGATCCTGACCTTATTAAAAATCAAGAAACTTCAACAAATTTTAGGGAAATTGCTTTTCAACAAAGATATCATTTTTTGTAAATCTAAAATTTTTCCTGGATTAAAAAAATCAGTCTGGGCTTCCCTGGTGGCGCAGTGGTTGAGAGTTCGCCTGCCAATGCAGGGGACACGGCTTCGTGCCCCGGTCCAGGAAGATCCCACATGCCGCAGAGCAGCTGGGCCCGTGAGCCATGGCCGCTGAGCCTGCGCGTCCGGAGCCTGTGCTCTGCAACGGGAGAGACCACAACACTGAAAGGCCCGCGTACCGCAGAAACAAAACAAAACAAAACAAAAAAAATCAATCTGTTGTAACCAAGCAGAAATTTTGGAAACAGTTTTGAAATAAAATTAGTGTTTAAAAAAGTCTTTATAATTTGCTAAATACTCCTATATCTTTAGCCCTCCTC
Source organism: Delphinus delphis (assembly GCF_949987515.2). Taxonomy (NCBI): domain Eukaryota; kingdom Metazoa; phylum Chordata; class Mammalia; order Artiodactyla; family Delphinidae; genus Delphinus; species Delphinus delphis. The sequence goes on along the minus strand of NC_082696.1, from coordinate 22,098,256 downwards.
CTAGTGGAACCATGTCATAAAGATGGTACTACCTAGGCTATTGCAGAGCTGTATAAGATACGAATTTACTGCCTGTGCTTAGAAGATTTATTTACAATATTATTCTCATATATCTTTCTTTTGTCCTTTATAAGAAAATTACGAAGGGATTATCCCTCCAAAATCTTGATGAATCTGAGTACAGCCCTGCTGTTCCTGAATCTCCTCTTCCTCCTGGATGGCTGGATCACCTCGTTTCATGTGGATGGACTTTGCACGGCCATTGCAGCCCTGCTGCATTTCTTCCTTCTAGCTACCTTTACGTGGATGGGGCTAGAAGCGATTCATATGTACATTGCTCTGGTTAAAGTATTTAACACTTACATTCGCCGATACATACTGAAATTCTGCATCATTGGCTGGGGTAAGCCTCCTAAATTTTGTTTTCTTTTTGTCTATCATGGAAATCACTAGGTTCTCATAGGAAAATCCTATTTTGAAAGAATAGCACTGCTAAAAGAAACTTCAAAATTGTGAATGATGTGGATGTGATATACATAACCTAAGGAAGGGGCTTCCTCAGAACGGTGTTTTTAAAAACTGTTCAACATTCCTCACTAAAGTCAGGAGTAAAGGGAAAAAACCCTTGCTCTCCTGAGTCACCACCACCTTATTTCCTGTGTCCAGAGCCAGCCCACGCAAGTCTGAAGAGGCAGCTGGCAGACAGTGGTGCATTTCTATTATATTTCAAAATAGAAAGGCCAGCTCAGACTCCTAACTCCACTCGCCCTAAACACATGCCCATGTCTTGGAAACCTGAGCAAGAAGGTTATTTTTGTGTGTGCAACCAGAATACTGACAGAATTCTTGCTTTGAGCTTCTTACCATGATTCCTCAGCCACACATGGACAGCTGTGTTAGCCTGTTTGCAGTCTTCTAATTGGGCTCCTTTATCTGGGTTTTGTATTGGGCCAGGCATTTTCGAGCTTTCTCACAAATCTCTTTTTCAGATAGCCATGTAGAAATGAGATGTTTCCAAGGTGTTTAGTACCACCTTAGGAGACAACAAAAGCACCTTTCAGGGAATTCAGGTGGTGTAGCGTTTCCCCACTGAAATATACATGGAAATACTATATTGGTCCTCCTGAGAGAAAAGACTATAAAGACTTTATGTCCCCATTGTTTTCCCCCCAACTTTTTCTAAAGACTTTTCTTTCTATAGAAAGGGGCAAAATGAAGCTGTAGTTACCTTCTTACCTGAACTCAGGCAGTCTGACAGGTGTCATTAATGAAACTACATTTTCTGGTGCAGCATACAGTATAAATCAGGTCCTGGTGCTCTAGTGGGTACCAGTAAGCAAACAGAATATTTAAATATCTGTCATTTAAGAGTAGGTTTAGATTGTTTCTAATTAAAGTTGGATGTTTCACACCACAAAAGGGATTTTATTGTTGTTTTTAACCAAGTTGCCTGTTCTAAGAAATTTGATTCTATGATATGCAGTGTTTTCTTTCTTTTTTTCCCCTTGCCATTATCAGTCTTATAAAGCAGTCTACAGATGCTTCAGAAAAGTTGTTTCTGTCATGGTCTTGTTATAACAGGTCTGCCTGCCTTAGTTGTGTCCATTGTTCTAGCAAGCAGAAACCAAAATGAAGTTTATGGAAAAGAGAGTTATGGAAAAGAACAAGGTGATGAATTGTAAGTAATAAAAGCTTGTTGGGAATTTATTTGTGATGAGTATATATCCTCTGTTTGCTGAAGTTTAGTGTGAGTTTCCATCCCAATAGTGAGTGAGCTTCTATTTTGGAAGGTTAAAGTGTACTTGCATGTCTTTGCCAAGGTCTCTGCTACACCACAGATGAATTCAGTTGAATGCTCTGAACTGTGTGAGCTGCTTTTCCATATTAATGTTGTGCTTTCTCATCGGGGGGAATTCAGAAGAAGTGTAAGATACTATCTTCTAGACACAGAAGACCTATTCTATCTGAGGAGATTCTGTAATACTCCCACCTCCTTAAACCACACACATCTTCGAGAGAGTTAAGTAGCAGCATCGGACAGTGAAGGATTCAGTGCCAATATGAGTGTTGTGTGGAAGTGGAGAGAGTGGATCTTGAATAATTTGGAAATTTCCCTTCAGGCTGTGAGATCACTGAAGCTAAGGTTTTTAAACTCTTCAGTTTTGGCAATTAGTTCTCTTGTATTTTATGTAGTACATGGTACTCAATATTATTATTTGTTGATTGAATGAATTACTGAATGAATAAAGAGTTTATTCCAGACTGTGATGCCACATTTCTGTGCACATTTCATGGATGGATAAAAATTTTATATCCAGTCAGTATCCAATCCTGTTCCATTCCTCCTGGCCTTCTCGTTTATATTTCCAAAGTAGCAGTCCAAAGCCCCCACGAGAACTAGACGGAAATAAAGGATCTAGGTCAGGAATTTCGGATTCTAGGGGAACTTCCATATGGAAAGAAAGATTAGCTCCAGGGACAAGCAGTGTCATTTGGGGGACCTTTAAAATAAGATATATTAAAAGTAGAAGTCAATACATATGTTCTAAATAAGGGAACTTAAAAAGTATGTGAGTCAACTCTTATAGAACTTTAAAGTACGACTTATTAAGTTGTTGTGCCAGCAACAACTTTCATTAATTGAGCATTTACTATATGCCAGGAATCAGGTTATAGGACTCAAAGATGTTCAAGACAGCTTTTGCCTTTGTGAAGGTTGTGTTCCACGGTGAAAGACACAACCAAAATGATGACCACTTACATTCGAATTTTAAGATTAATTTAATTGTCTTAAATAATTCTTCTAATATTTTTTGGTACCTAAGAACTTCCATAGTATTAGTTAGGCACTGGGGCATCCACAAATTGCAGTATTTTAATTTTACTCTTAGTTCCCTTTAAAATTACTTTCATCTATTTTCCAATCTATATCATTCTGAATATCAAGTGTATCCTTCCTGATCTCATAAGGATGTTATGATTGATGTAAGCCTTTCAATTGTGTATGAGAAGTGTCAGCATAAGAATATCAGCGTTCTACAATAAGGTCTTGCCTCAACTAAGCCAATTATATTAATAGGAATTATTTTGTCCACAGTAATGGAATCCACAATTACGTGTGTCTTAAATAAGTAGGAGTTACTCTTCTCACATGATAAGACATGATAAGATTTGGAAGAAGGCAACAACTGGCATTAATTTTGTGGCTGAAAATGTTAGGACCAGCAATTCTACAGCTCTCTTGGCCTTTCTTTCCTCGATATAAGATGATGACTACAGCTGCAGAGCTTGCATTCATGTTTGAAGCAGAAAGAAGGAATAAGGGCTTTGCCAGCTGAGTCTGTCAAGAATAGGTGTAAAAAATCCTTAGCAGACTCTGCTTCCATTATCATTTTGTAGAACCATGTCCACATGGCCCTCCTTTAACTACAACGGAGACCGAGAAAGTTTCCCACATTCAGGAGTGCAGGCGCACTGGTTTGGGGTGAGCCAAACAGAGTGTCTTCATGCCAAGTCAGAGTTCAGGAGACCACCTTGTTTTCTTAACTGTTGACTTAAATAACTAGGTATTAAGAGGATGACTATCCAAAACAAAGCAAAAAACAAAAACAAATCTATGTAAACATTGAGGAAGAAACTGAGGCCCAAGAAAATGAAGTGACTTTCTAAAGGCATTTGAGGAAGGCCCAGCTATGAAATCTGCAGAAGCCCAAACTTAGCCAGGAGGAGTCTTAGGTAAACAGGGCGTGATGATAAATCTCGTTCTTTCTTGTCTCTTCTCCTTTAAGCTGTTGGATTAAAGATCCTGTCATATTTTATGTGACCTGTGCCGGGTATTTTGGACTCATGTTTTTCCTGAATGTCGCCATGTTCATTGTGGTGATGGTGCAGATCTGCGGGAGGAATGGCAAAAGGAGCAGCCGGACGCTACGCGAGGAGGTTCTAAGGAACCTGCGCAGTGTGGTCAGCCTGACGTTTCTACTGGGCATGACGTGGGGGTTTGCTTTCTTTGCCTGGGGACCTTTGAATGTCCCTTTCATGTACCTTTTCTCCATCTTCAATTCTTTACAAGGTAAGATAAATGGTAACCGCACCATTTTCCCTTTCTAATTTTACCATATTTGCAAAGAGCTTCACTGTTGGACAGATGCCATGCTAAGTTTCTAAGTCACTATCCCAAGTGCTGAGCACAGTTCCAGGCACAGGGTGGCTACTCGTGAAAAAGACCTTGAATGGAGAGAAGAGGTAGAACATCAGTTTGTTTATTTGTTTTCAGTGATATATATACCAAGCACCTAGAACTATGCCTGGAATATAGTAGGTGCTCAATAAATATATGTTGTTGCATGAGTGGATATAGGCAAGGAGGTGCCCAATGGGAGGTGTAAAGAGAGGCACAGATGAAGTTTGCTTTCTTTACAGTTTTGCTGAGTGTTGGTGTTCTCCATGGAACCATGTGGGTGTAGTGCTCTTGGCCAGAAGACTCTTTAGACTCTGTGCAGGGACAGAGCAATTCACTTTGATTCCTTGGTTCCTTGGATTTCAGAAAAAATACCAACAATCTAGTTCAGAAATGCTTATTTCTTCATAAGATATGGCAGTCAATTCAACAATCTAACAAATGGCTTGCTCTGTTCAGAAATACAAGGCTTCCTTCAAGGAGCTTACTGTCATGCTTCAGATTCCGTAACACTTACCCTAGTGTACTGTAGGATGAATTTAACTTTAAAAAAATTTTTTTTATTGATTTACAGTGTTGTGCCTATCTCTGCTGCACAGCAAAGTGACTCAGTTATCCACATACAGACATTCTTCTTTCTAATATTCTTTTCCATTATGATTTATCCAAGAGATTGGATATACAGTAGGACCTTGTTATTTATCCATTCTAAATGTAGTAGTTTGCATCTGCCACCCCCAAATTCCCAGTCCATCCCTCTCCCTCCCCACTCTCCCCTTTGGCAACCAAAAGTCTGATCCCTATGTCTGTGAGTCAGTTTCTGTTTTGTAGGTAGGTTCATTTGTGTCGTGTTTTAAATTCCACGTGTAGGTGATATCATATGGTTTTTGTCTTTCTCTTTCTGACTTACTTCACATGGTATGATAATCTCTAGTTGCATTCATGTTGCTAAAAATGGCATTATTTCGTTCTTTTTTATGGCTGAGTAGTATTCCATTGTGTATATGTGCCACATCTTCTTTATCCATTCCTCTGTTGATGGACATTTAGGTTGTTTCCATGTTTTGGCTATTGTGAATAGTACTGCTATGAACATAGGAGTGCATGTATCTTCTTGAATTATAGTTTTGTCCGGGTATATGCCCAGGAGTGGCATTGCTGGATCATATGGTAATTTTATTTTCAGTTTTCTGAGGAACCTCCATACTGTTTTCCATAGTGGCTGCACCAACTTACATTCCCACCAACAGCATAGGAGGGTTCCCTTTTAGGATGAATTTAACTTTTAAGCTTAATTGAACATAAAGTATTTTTTTGAAAACTCAATAACATTCTATAAGACATTGGATATACCCTGTGTTGTTGATGAAACTCCTTAATGTTGGAAGCTCCATGAAGCCCACACTCCAGTAGGAATGAGGTGACAAAGTTTGGAATCTTTTTGAGCAGGGCAGTATTACTGGCTTACCTGAAGCTACTGGTCACACACTTGAAGGTGTCTAGGAAAGGAAGACCTGACTAAAGTTGAACAAATCTGAGCTGGGATGGAAAGTGTGGAAATCAGGTTTGTGCTTCTCACCAGGAGAGATGCCTAGGTAGGAGCTCCCAACAGGTGTGTTCTAAGAAAAGTCTGTATTTACCTGCAGGAGAGTGTTTACTGCTCTGTATCATACATATCTCTTTTGCTTCTCCTCCTACGTTTCCCACTAGCTCATGAGCTCCTGTAGAAAAACCTGTCACTTAGAAGGTGCTCAATAATTATTTGTTAAATCAGTAACTGGATTGGTGGATGAAGAAGGGAGGGGCTTTGGGGATGGCCTAAATTCAGTTTGAGACTCCTCCAGCATAAATATGCATTAATTAGTTGAGCAAATTTTATTCAGATCCATTCTCCCATAACAGAGGAACTATGTAGGCTCATTATCTTTAGTGAATAAAATAATAAGCCTCAAGTACACCTCCAGAAGTTGGAAACTGAAGAGGTAGCATATGAATACCTCTGCACTGGGATCCACCTTTGTAAAGTGAGTTTTCCTCTTTTTAATCTCTTCTATCATACACAACATAAAAGTGCCTAGACAAATATTGACAAAAATGTCCATTAACATTAGAAAATTCCATGGTTTTATATTTCAGGATTGTATATGAAAGGCACATTAATCTGCCAGCCCAACCTTGTTTTTGCTTTTAGAATTTCCTGGCAGTTTCAGCAACCTTCAACAGTTACAGTTGTCTGTTCAGCTCTGTTTCCATTAATGAGAATCGGGGTGTTTTATTTTTCCCAGCGTAGGTCTTCTCTCAGGAGGGAAAAATGTTGTAAACCATCATAGAGTGAGTGTTCTTCATAAATCACTGACTTTTAAGGCTGATTTTAAATGATATAAATTCAGAGCAGATTTCTGCCCATCCAATGATATCAAAAACACCTCCTAAAAAGGAAATGTAAATTAAAAGACAGTGATACAGAGCACATGAGTCTAACAGTTCCTTACTGGCCAGCCTTGTACAAAAGCTTCAGAGGACACTATGGAAAGCCATTTAATGGCTTTTATTTGCATCATTTTCAGAACCTTCCATGAGAGACTTGTTGTTAAAGGTATATGCTTTATTAAGAGAAGCATGTAGAACTTAGACAGTTTAAAGAAACAATTCGGTGAATGCATGTTGAACTTAGGCGAACTACGTTGTGTCGACTTCTTTCTAGTATTCTTTATTCCAGCAAAAAAACATGACCTGATCCCTTTGTCTCATGGAGCTTATATTGTAGTAGGAGAGACTAAGGTTAATCCAATATGTCACTGTATAAAGTGTACATGGTGGTGTTGAGAGTGCACATGACAGAAGACATGATGTCTAAGCCGAAATCTGAAGGATCAATAAGAATTAACTAGGTGAAAGGTGGGAGTAGGAGTGAGGGAAACTGTTTCAGGTAGAGGGCACTTCGTGTGCAAAAAGTTTGCTGTAGTTGGTGATTATAGCACATACTCAAGGCATTAAAAGAAAGACCATATAAGCTGAGAACCCAGAAAGAGCAGGAGAGTGACAGAGCAGTGGGTGTGACACAAAAGGGAGGCAAAGGCTAGACCAGGAGGCTCTCTGTTTTGATCTTCATAAGGGCAATTGGAAGTCCTTGAAAGGTTTTAGGCCTGTGGAATGATATGAGCAGATGTACATTTTGTAAAGATGAAGTTGGATATAATGTAGAGAATGGATTAGAGCAGCCCAATAGAGACTGTAGATGAGAGGCTATTGCAATGGTCCAGGTAAGGTAAGGTGTTTTAGACTATGGTGGGAATGGGGGAGCTAGAGACACATGAACAGAGTCAAGAGAAATTTAGAAAGTGTGCTACTGCAAAACACTTATCATTGGCTTGGTCATTAAACTCTTATTTTTCTGCAGTGATTAGGATAAGAAAGCTTCATGTTAATGCGATATTGTAGTGAACTGAAGCCTGTCATTATAAGAATTAGCAATGGCTAAAGGTTTATAATGTAATGCAATATTCTGAAACCTACAACTATGCCAAAGTAAATTTTAATCTTCTCAGATTTGGCTTATAATTGAACATCTTAAAATCAGCAAGGTCACAAGTCACCCTGTAGTGTTACAGAGGTGGGACCTGTGAGGACAAGATGTGTTTGAGCAGTGGTGTCAGGGCACGTGTATCAGAGGAGTGGCTTTTGCTAACAGATTTCTTTTCACTTTTGTGTATGTCTTTAAAGATTTTTTTCAAAGATGTTAAAAATCCATTTTATCTTTCAGGATTCTTAGGAATACATGTATATATGTATGTGTGTGTGTGTGTACAAAGACATATACATGTATAACTATGTCAGTACTCATATATTTGTATAGCTTATATATTAAAGTTTATATATGTATTTTTATTTTAGATGTTTTATTTTTGTTTATTTTCAATATGTATTTTTATTTTTATATGAATTTTTATTTTTTAGGTACACTTATAATTATACAATTTAATTCCAAAAAATCATGGTAACTGGATATGATAAAATTCTTATAGTCTGTGTGGCTCTAACTAAAATTTTACCTACTTGAATAAGCAAATGAAGTCACTCGAATCCACGCTTAAACCAAGTTTATTATTTTCTAATTTTCCACCGTATATTGCTTTGTTCTTTTTTCTTACCTACTTCATTTGATTGTTATATATTAATCATTTCACTGAATTTTTAATTCTAAGATGAAAAGATAAACATACCTTCTCTTAACGAGGCACAATTATGTTTCTAACTCCTTTTACTACCTTTGCTGCTTTCCCAGGATGAAAGTGACAAATCATTTTATTAGAAATTTTAATTTTTTCTAAAGAATACAACTTGAGAAAATTATATGGTATACAAATTGCTATTCAAAAGAGAACAGATGTTTGATGAAAGTACATCATAATTCACATGCCTGAGAACATTAGCCTGTACTTCAAGAAATATAATGTAATTCGTCCTAAAGAAGTAAAAGGCAATTCTCTGGTTGCTGAGAAGATCTTGGCCAGAGTCCTCTTGGGCATCTGTGTCCCTTGGCAATATTGATGTGTTTGCAGGATTGATTTATTGCTCTGAGATGCAGCCTGTACACATTGCTGCTTAGTATACAAACGATGAACAGTATCTCGGAATGTATATTTTTTTCATTACCGTACAAAATTATTTGACATTTTTGATTAGATTAGGTTTCTCCAATATAGAGAGAGGTTTAACTCTCTTGACAAGTTCATCAGGATCTAAAGTCTAGCCCCATACTGAGAGCTTAATCTTCAACTTTAGTTTTCCATGCACGTGAAACAATATTGATTGTTTTGGGGGTAATCAGCCCATCTTCTGTACGTATATATGACAGCATAATACCATGTAGCATATGGTTGTGCAAATAGAAACTGCAATGGCGAACACAGAAGGGTATCATCAGTGTACTCAGAGGTCATGTATGCCAGTAATTCATTCAGTAACATTAAGATACCCAGAGCAACAGAAATAACATATTTGCATAGTGCATTGTGGTTCACAAAGCCTTTCACACAACATCTGTGATCTAATTCTTGTAGCAAATCTGAAAAGTAGGTCCCAAGAAAAAGGGTATTCGCTCCATTTTACAGATGAAGAAACAGGCTTAGAAGAGTTAATGACTTACCTAAGATCAGTGTAATATTTATAACATAGCATATATGAAAACAGAAAAGCACATTATTAGATGACAAAGCATGAGCCAAAAAAATAAAACAAATTACTGCCCTTTCAACTTTTTATTTCAAAGTTTCTAGGAAGTGAGTCTCTATGTCCTTTTAAAAAAATTGTTCATAAATGTACATTTAATGAATAAATGGAAATTTACTCTCTTACCCTTATTCAGCAAAAACCATCTATAGAAATGTATTTATCATTATTATTTTAATCCTATTGGTAAACTAAGAAAAGTAAATAAAATGATGGGTTAGGAGCCTCCTGACGGTTAAGCTGGGCCACGATCACATGTACAACACACACGGTGAATCGGCGCCAAGGTAAAGAGATGAACCACCTTTAAACCCGTTAGCATCTGAAATGGCATCATGTTGGCCGAGACATTACACACTGCAAGGAAATAAATTACTCATCTTTTGGCAGAGCATTTTGTGCCACAGAGAAATAATTTTCTAAAGGGCACCTTGTCGAATGAAAGGAGGATTCAAGAGGTTCCCAGAGAGAGTCATAAACTCTAGAGATTCCCCAGCCCAGCAGCCAGCTGGCTACGTCTGTGTGACAACAAAACAGATGAGCTGTTGGAAGATTTGGACTTGGGCTTGCTGGGAAGCTCAGAAGTTATCTAGATCGTTTTTGTCAAAGATCAGTTATCGAGACCACGTATCCTTTTTTGCCCCAACACCTTCTTTGATTAATTCTTGATTGATTCCATCTCACAGTCTGAAAAGTTATCTATATCTGCAGTCTTCCCCTTCATCGTGTTTCTGGATCTTTATTATCCAGGGTAAGAAAAATCAACTTAGGTCGTTTGTCAGAATGTATCGATGATGAGCCTTGCTGAAAGCGTCAATGGCCCTTGGCTGGTAAAGAACTCATTAGGAAATGAGCACCTAAGGCGTTTGTTTTGTTTTGTTTTCCTTCACCAGACTTCTTGAAAGTGGTTTTGTAGACCAGTAAAAGGACGACAATACATGTTTCCCTGAATTTTACAGTATGGCATTTATTTTCAAATCCAAGGGAAGCTGTTCCTGGGCAGTTTTTAAAAAACTTTTGATAATCGGGCTAGAGATCTGAGAACATCCTTTTGGCTACTTGTTTTACATTTGCTCCACATGTTTCTGCCAAAACTCAACCTAAGAGAATGAATTCTATGTGGGAGCCAAATTCCTAGCCAAAATATTGAATGTAAGGATATCTTTATTTTTCCTAAATAAATAGTTAAACAGCTCTTATAATAAAGACCAAGATTAAACACAAGCCCATACAGTCTGGATATAAAGCCAGTACTTTAGAAGGAAGCTTTTTTTTTTTTCAAACCCACTACTTGACAAGATTTCTCAGAGTGTTTCTCACTCCACATTTAGAGGTTTAGAGCACCCTCTTGGGTGTCCCTTCTCCTTGTCTTTTGAGTCAGGCTCGGCCCCTGGTGTGCTTCTCTAGAAGGGCCTGGCGAGGTGGAATTCCTTATGTTTTCCTTCCTACCAGGACTCACAGACAGGCCCTCTTTCCCACATGCCTGTAATGCCCTTCCTCCATCACAATGGAAAAGGCCATTTATTTTAATTGAGAAAATTGCAAGATTTGCTGAGAATTAAGATATCTTGAATTCATATATTGGTCTAAGTTATTTTTAAAAGTGAGCAGAAACCTCTGGTTAGTGAAAGATGGAGGTTAAAGGAAGGCAAGGGATGAGCAGGTAGAGAACTGGTTAGGATCTGTTCATTTAAAGAAAGTTTAACTTTTTTTTCTTGTTTTAGCATAAAATTTGGGTTTGTATGGGTAAGATAAAGAATCCAAGCAGTTATCAACCTGAAGAAACTATTGCTAAGGAACTGGCTTACATTCATCAGAGTGGTCATTTTCTGGGCTAAAATTCACCCCAAAAGGGCCATTGTGAAACTAGCACAAACCTGTCAAGATGAAGCAGTGACTTTGCCTCTGAGTTCTCTTTTCAGTCATTTTAGCGTCCAGCTTTTATGGGCAATGTTCCCTACTCCTTGGTCAGTTAAATAAAGCTGTAGGCGCTATGAGGAGTAAAAACCAATTATTCTGGTCCCTGGTCACAGCTTTCCAGAAAACTAGAAGAGCATATTTTTCCAGGTGGTATGAAGAGCCTCTTTGAGGTGCGTGGGTTTATATAAAGATTCTCAAAGGGGAAACATTTGACTGAAATGAGCATTGAAAGAGAGCAGAGCTGGGGATTAGAATCAAACAGATTCCCTTGGATGCCAATGTAAAACTCTTTAAAGTTTTGTGATTTTAAGTGCTGCTCTGGCACCAAAATCTGTAAGTAGATGGAAAAAAAAAACCCCTCAAGACTGAAGAGGAACTAGCCCTCTGTTTTTTCACTTTGGCCTCCAAGTACCCTTGGCTCTCCTGCTGCCTTTTCTACTCCTCCTTCTTGCAGTGTTCAGAATTTCTTTCCATACGGCATGTGTGCTCTTCCAGATGTGGATACCTTCCACGTTTCCCACAGCTGAACTCTAAGAGGGATATTTTGTCCTAAAATAATCTTGGGATAATATTTATTGCCAGACTGATTTAAATTCATGTGAAAAGGGCTAGTTACTACAAATAGTAAAATAACCTATTATGAGAATCCTATTCTAATTTAAAATGGAAATATACCTCACGGCTAAAGAATCTGCATAATACCTTGGAATTTTAAAATATATTTATTCCAGAGAATTCTAATTTCTCACGCCTATTATCTGCTTTTGTCCCATAGCATCACAACTCATAGTGGGAGGCAGAGCATGTAAATGACTTCGATCAGATAATTTTAGAGGAGATGTATCAGATTTCAAATCTAATTTATATACGTGTCTCTTAAACTTAGTGGACGCCTGTATATTTACAGGTTGCTTAAAAGTAGGCAGTGTCATCTAATGCTATGTAATTATGATACAGAGCAGCACTGCACAATCTAAAAAATTGTTTTATTAAGTCAGTTTTTCTTGGCTTTAACCTACTCCCATGTGACTGTGGTCAGCATCAGAGCCTCAAAATAATTCACATCTTAATATCCCAGCAAGGCCAAAGGAGCAAATCCAAGAACTAGGTCTCTTCCAGTGTCCTCAAAACACCAGACATATGCTCTGAAGTTTTTCCTCCGATATATATGACATTTATAAAAACTTCTGAGTGTTAAGGGAAACAACATCTAGAAATTTTCAACTTCTGCCTCAGCTAAAAGAAAATCATTTGCTCAGTGTGGGACCCGAGAGCAAGTAATGCCAGGATTGATGCCTTAGAACCAAAGTCCTTAATTGGAGTTTATAATCTTTTACAGCTCTGATACGTGAGTTTGTTAAACAATTGTTTAAGAAACACGTGGTTAGCTATATTTTCAGCTGTAGGACAAAAATACCTCCAACAACAAATTCTGCAAATTCTGTCCCAGTTCACAAAAATAGAGTCAAGCCAAGGCAAAGGATTCCTTCTCCAACCACAGACTCCTTCATCTGTAACCTATGATGACGTCACCTCAAGCTTCCATGCCTTCTGCTCTCTTTACTCTGAAACTGCCACCACCTCTTAAAGACTTGAAAGGTTCTCAAAGGGAAACCCATCCACATTTTATATATTCTTTGGGTATTCACACTACCGGTGTTACAGAACATGTGTGCTTATCAAAGGGATTTTCTGTGTTAGCAAGCAAGTTAGGGACTTGGGGGTTTGTCCGTGAGGAAGGCTTTGAAAGGCAATCAGATTTAGTCAGAGTGTGAAGATGGGGTCCGAACCCAGTGTCTATCCTGTACTCCCTGGGAAGGTAGATCCACCTGCAGGTCCTGATTCTGAGGGGTTTGAGTGTGGAACAAAGTCTTTCTCCCACTCTGAGACCTGTCACGTCCAGACTCCAGGCCAGGCTGCAAGTCGATTTCTTGTCTCCAGCTCTCCCTCCCCAACCCAGCTTCCCTCCTTGTCCACAGCACAGGGACTTCCAGGAGGGGTGTGTGTGGGTGTGTATTTTCTGAATGAATGAAATTTGATTCATATTTATTAGAGCTTTCTTTTAAAAATTAGAACTCCCCTATCCTATCTGATATCATCTTAGACAAATAACTAGGTCACTAGGATATATTTTCTTCACTAATTATTTTATTACTAATAAAGTATTATTAGTAATATAATAATAAAATAAGTGTTTTACTTAAATAAATATGTATAAAATTATATAGTAATAATAATAAATAAAATGGTACTATTACTGATTACTAATACTACTTAGGTCATTGAATGCCTTATTTATACTTCTCAGAGGTAAATGTGTTTGAATTTCCCAGGAATTTTTTTTTTTTTTTTTTTTTTTTTTTGGTGGTACGCGGGTCTCGCTCCAGATGCACAGGCTCAGCGGCCATGGCTCACGGGCCCAGCCGCTCTGCGGCATGTGGGATCTTCCCAGACCGGGGCACGAACCCGCGTCCCCTGTATCAGCAGGCGGACTCTCAACCACTGCGCCACCAGGGAAACCCCTCCCAGGAATGTTTTAATAGGCTAGTTGTCTATTCGAAAGCAGTGACCAAAATTTAGTATTTTCATAATGGCGTTCCTCTATGAGTCAACATATGTAATGATTTTCAACCAGTAACTTCATTAGGAATTTATGGAGCACCTTCTAAGTAAGTGTAAGCCCCTACCCCTAAATACATTTAAGGCATTCAGATGTACATGTAAGTATTCAATTAACTCATGTAGAATAGATGAGCAATTAATCATGTAGAATAGATGAGCAGTTAATCATGGGACAAGTAGCATTGACATATATACACTATCAAATGTACACTTAATAGACTGTACAGTCTATTACTATTCATTCATTCAACAAACATTTATGGAGTTCCCGCTTAGTTCCTGGCATCATTCTGGGAATGGCTAGTACAACACTGGATAGACAAACATCCCTGTGCTCTTGGAGCTTATTATTTACTGGCAAGAGACAGTTAAGCAAAGAAATAAATGAATAAATTAAGAATACAAGAATATCAGGTAATGATCTGTGCTATAGCGAAAATAGGTGTGTGCAAGGGTGTGATCTAAAACATAAAAAATAAAAAGTTGATGATGGCCTTTTTGAGGAGTTAACAATTGATCTGAGGCCTGAATGACAGGTAAGAACCTGTTAGGGAAAGCTTTAAAGGAAGAGCCTTCAAATTATTGGGCAGAAATGAGTTTGATGTGTTTCTTTGAGGGTAGTGATGAAGAAGACTCCTATTTAGAATATCAGGGGTGTGAGATGCAACAAACTGGAGATACAGCCAAATGAAGATGTCCTGCAAGCAGTGTGGGTTGGAATCCTGGTGGTGGTGGTGGGGAGAGAAGGCAATGGGGGCACATATAAAAAGTAGTGTATGGTACTTATACAGCATGATTAGTACCTACTAGGACAGTGTAGCCGTAGAAAAGATGGAAATCCAGGGCTGAGTCATGGATGTGTCAGCCTTTAAAAGTAAAGCCGAGGGATGTGCTACAGAGACCAGGAAGCAAATTAAGAAGACGCCTAGGAGAAAGTGGTACCAAGAATGTATTTCAAAAATGAGAGAATGGTCAGTTGTGTTGAATACTGTTCAGAGATCTAGTAAAAACAGGAATGAAAACTGAGTTAGCAATAGGGAAGTCCCTGTGACCTTCACAAGAGCAGTTGTAGTGGCCTTGTAGCTGTGGATAGTAACCTATTTGAAGCAGGTTGAGAAGAAAAGAAATGAGAAAAGGTAGAGATGGCGAAAGTTAACCATTTCACGTTGTACTGAGAAAGGGAATGAAGAAGTGGAAGCTGGAAGAAGATTGGGGCTCAAAGGAGAAATTTTTTGTTCGATTACTTAAAAGAGAGTTACTAGAATATGCTTGTAAGTAATGGGAATAACCCAAGTATGGAGGAATAGAGGGAGAAATTGAGGCAGCAAAGGGAGAATAAAAAGGCAGAAGCAAATTCCTTGAAAAGTTAAAAGGGGTTGGCTCCCAAAGCACAAATGACACAATTAGTTTTTGATAGATGCAGGGAGTGACTAAATATGAAGACCACTTGACAATACAGAAATATTTCTGCATTAAAGTATTGAGAAACTAAAGCAGGCCAGGTGGAGCCACATGCATTTGCTGATTTGGGCCCATTTTTGACTTGTAAAAATACCACTTTTCTATTGCCCAAACTTACAATAATATGCTTACATAAAATAGCTTAGAATATACAAGTTGAAATAGATGATGAGCTCATGGATGTTTTCAGTTTTCTCTTTTTTTCTAAATTTTGTGAAATGTTTTCACATAATTTTGAAACAGATATAAGGGAAATATAAATGCCTCTTACATTGAATATTGCCTATTTCAGCTTAGTCTTTAGGTTAAGTCATAACGAATACCAAACAAAACAAAGACAGAATTAGATCCATGTAATCGTTCTAGTTTTATCTGATCCTCCATGTTTGTTCTAAAGGATTAAAACATCTACTGCATACCTAAAGATTCCTTAGGATCTGTTTCTTAGTGATTTGGATGTAAAAAAATTTAAATTAAAATAAATCCATATGTTGTGTAAGGTTTACCTTTAAAAATGTGTCCTTTGGCCTAATTGTTTATATTTTCTTTCATCCCAGGCTTATTTATATTTATCTTCCACTGTGCTATGAAGGAGAATGTTCAGAAGCAGTGGAGACGGCACCTCTGCTGTGGTCGATTTCGATTAGCAGACAACTCAGGTAAAGGAGCATGTTGGTGATCATTTTTCTTACATCGGAGAGTAGTTAGAAACCTTTGTCATTTTGATTTTCTGTGGTCTGAGCAACCCAGTCCCAGTGGTAGCAAGCTGTAAAGGCAGTGTATATAAAGGTGCTTAGCTGTAGTCTTAGATTATTAGGACTGCAAGAGATCTGAGGACGCTAGGCCTGACCTTCCTATTTTACAAAGGAGGAGCATGAATTCCAGACAGGTTAAGTGAGTTGCCCAAGGTTTCATGTCTAATTTAACAACTCATATATCCACTATACCATACATACCTTTCCATATTTTTGAAGTCTTTAATTACATTATTAGGCAAAGAGATCTTTCTCAATATAAAAAATCCCGGAAGAAGAATATTACTTTTTTTTTTAACCACCAGTGGTTACTTCTCACCCTTAATATATTAAAGTATAATTTTAAACATAGGGTCAAAGTAAGAAACTTTTATGTTTCTTCAGGTTGTTATTGTTGACATGTCAGTCTCTCGTGTGAGTCACTGCCAGCGTGTCAGAACGTCTAATGCTCTGGATCAGTTACTTAAATAATGTGGTGATGATTCTTCAGGGCAGAGTATATTCCCCCCAAAGCAGACTCATGGAGAGATGTCATTTCTTTCAGACTGGAGTAAGACAGCTACCAATATCATCAAGAAAAGTTCTGATAATCTAGGAAAATCTTTGTCCTCAAGCTCCATTGGCTCTAACTCAACCTACCTTACATCCAAGTCTAAATACAGCTCTACCACCTACTTCAAAAGGAATAGCCACACCGGTGAGTCACTCTGGCCATGGTAAAGATGTTCTCTGGGACATCTTTGTGAATATTTTGTCTTTTTTAAAAATATTGCAACCAAAATTGAATCTATATTGCCAGAATATCATTAACTTTGAATATTTTTGTAACTTCATTTGCTTTAAAACTTAATTTTCCTTAAAAGGTATGGTCTCTTGTTTTAAAAAGTTATGTGTTTTTATTTAAAAAGTACAGAAATTGAGTTGTAGATTATTTCAGCATAGTAGGAAAGTTACTTACATGTTACAGTTAAGACTTAAGTCCTTTGAAATATATACAAATATAAAATCATAATGTTGTACACCTAAAACTAATATAATGATATATGTCAATTATTCCTCAGTCAAAAGAGAAAAAAATACCTAAGTCCTTAACCATTGGAAGAGTTATTGGCAATTGCTCTTCAAATCACTGACTAAGTATGAAATAGGGAGCATCATACTTGGAAGGTGATACAGGATGGTGAGAAACACCGTGTCTTTGTTCATCTACTGAATCTTCATGATATTTACAGTGATCACACTTTCTGACACTGAGCATGTATAGGAACAATCCTGAAGACAGTGTGCAAATACAGGCAGACCTTGGACATACTGTGAATTTGGTTTCAGACCACTATAATAAAGCGAGTATTGCAATAGAGTCACACAAAGTTTTTGGTTTCCCAGTGCCTATAAAAATTATGTTTACACTATACTGCAGTCTATTAAGTGTACAATACAATTATGTCAAAAAATGTACACACCTTAATTTTAAAAGTACTTTATTGCTAAAAAAAATGCTTATCCTGTCATCTGACCACACAGGGTTGCCACAAAACTTCAATTTATAAAAACTATAATTTATAAAAAATATAAAGAAGATGTGGCACATATATACAATATGATATTACTCAGCCATAAAAAAAATGAAATTGAATTATTTGTAGTGAGGTGGATTGACCTAGAGTCTGTCATACAGAGAGATTAAGTCAGAAAGAGAAAAACAGGTACCGTATGCTAACACATATATATGGAATCTAAAAAAAGAAAAAAAAGATTCTGATGAACCTAGGGGCAGGACAGGAATAAAGACGCAGATGTAGAGAATGGACTCAAGGACACGGGGAGGGGGAAGGGTAAGCTGGGACAAGTGAGAGAGTAGCATTGACATATATACACTATCAAATGTAAAATAGATAGCTAGTGGGAAGCAGCCGCATAGCACAGGGAGAGCAGCTCGGTGCTTTGTGACCACCTAGAGGGGTGGGATAGGGAGGGTGGGAGGGAGACGCAAAAGGGAGGAGATATGGGGAATATATGTATATGTATAGCGGATTCACTTTGTTATACAGCAGAAACTAACACAACATTGTAAAGCAATTATACTCCAATACAGATGTTAAAAAAAAATACTTTATGAAAGAAGGAAGCAAAAAAAAAAAACAACTGTAATCTATGAAGGACAACAAAGTGAAGTGAAATAAAATGACATAAGCCTGTGAAGACTATTTTGCAGTCCTTGATAGCCAGTGAGCAGTGTGAAAAGGTGTAATCCTTTAATAATTTCAATTGAAAATAGCAGAAATGCTACTTTTAAATACTAATTAAACCTCGAGCAATCAGCTCTCAACACTCAGCATCCAGCACTTTCCTAATTAAAGATGATTCTAAAAGGATAATGGAAATAAATTTTGTATTTGTTTAGCTAATTAATGTAGGCAAAGGCGAATGACACCAAAAAGATTCATATTTAGCTTTTTGCAAGCAGGGAGTGATTTGTGCAATGTGTCTATAAATGTTCACATTGCAAACATTTGAATTTCAAATGACCCGTATGTACATTTGAATCCTTCCACATGTCCTTGCTTGTGCCACTAGGGTCCCCACTGCCTGGGATTCAAGATAGCACTGTGGAAAAAAAGTATGAATGTTTACTGAGGTTTTTAATTCCAAGGTTAAGTAAAGAAAGATCTGAAAACTTGGAGCAGCTTAGTACAGCAGTTTTTAAAGTTTCTTGGAGTCAGGGACATTTTGGGGAATTGCATAAAAGCTGTGGACTCTCTTCCAGCCTTTGAGTGCAGGCTTTGAGTCCTGCACACAAACAGTTTTGCCTAAAATTAAGAGGTCTGTGCACTCCTGCTCGAAACACCTGTGTAAGAAAATTAATAACAGGTATATAGTCTGAGATAGATAATTCTACCTAATTGGTAGTTCCCTGGCACAAAACATCTTGTACAGTTGACTCTTGAACAACACAGGTTTGAATTGTACAGGTCCACTTAAACACAGACTTTTTTCAGTAGTAACAACAACAAATAGTAGTACATGATCTGCAGTTGGCTGAATACGTGGATACAGAACTGCAGCTACAGAGGAACCTCAGACACAGAGGGTCAACTGTAAATTATACTCAGATTTTCAGCTGTGCAGGAGGGTCAGTGCCCTTAACCCTTGCCATTGTTCAAGGCTCAACTGTACTTATAATAAGTGAACTTTTTACTTGATTTAATCAGCCTTAAAATCAGATACTCATTTTGTTTCCCCTTCTAAAATGCAAATACTTAATGCATTGTAAGTCAGTTGTGAATGAATAGGAATTAGACCAATTGAATTGTTTTCCTCTTAACACAGCTAATAGTTGGCCTAAAGAACCACTATTAAAAGGCAAAAGAAGATAACAAAGTACATAATTTGGAACAGAGGACCTTTTGGAAGTATTAAAATATTTGGAAATAGTAAGCATCATGGGGAAAACTGACTAGAAGATAAAATGAATTGCAGAAATGGGGGTACCTAAGGAAAACTTAACTGTTTCAAAATCTTGTGTATTTTTTTTTTAAGAATTCATTAATGTTTTTCTGTTTCTTTTAAAACCCTTGGGGTTAAATGGGTTTTTGTCAACAAGTATAAGGATGTAGTCAGCTGTATGACGTTACTTCCACGGTATAATAAATTCTAGTTTCCGATCAGCTGACGTACAAACGGTCTTCTGCGAGCTAGCCAGTTCTCAGTGAAACTGCAGACGTTCTTGGGTCACTCAGGGTGTGCAAAAAGTCACTGCATAGCATCATGGGTATCTAGATGGTTTATTTCTTGGCATTGATTCATATGTTTATGGTGTAGATAATGTCTTCTAAGAGCATTCCTTCAACAAAAGTGGATCACTCAGGTAAACTTTTATTACTTCTTTGAATGCATGAATTTTTTGCAAGGTAGTAAGAGAATATTTGCATGGATTAAACTAAGACTCTTGCCGCACCAGCAAAGTTGCTTGTTCTTTACAATACTTCTCAGCTAGCACAAGGAAATTCCTGCACTGAGCTGGAGTTTCTGAAATTTCAAATGGTCCTGTGCTGTGCTGGCTCTTCTCTGCATGGGGGTGTCTGCAAGCCGCTCCTTTTAGGAAATGTACCATGCTCTGGAGTTAGTGGGTCACATTACCAGGTAAAATAATGGAAAAAAAAAAAGCAGTACTTGAGAGGTTTGTTATAGAACCGAGTGAAATTCTCTACTTTTTCGCTGCTCTTATGAATTACTGGATATGTCACAGTACATTCACAGAAGTCATGAAAGAGAAATTGTCGATTCCAAGCCTGCTTTTTGAGGACTTTTGTCTGCTTGAAATTTAAGCATAGGTGAAATAATAGTTCATTTCCCTAGCCCCTGGTTTTCAAACTTGTAGCCATAATCAAAATCTATATTATCCACAATATAATAGCTACCCAGAGGACTGGGAATAGCATATATATAGAAATACAAACCTTGCTCAGAATTTTACCTTCTTAGACGGTGAAGACCCAGAAAATTGGGTCACGTATTTGGAATGGAGCCGGTCAA
Organism: Delphinus delphis; assembly: GCF_949987515.2. Lineage (NCBI taxonomy): Eukaryota > Metazoa > Chordata > Mammalia > Artiodactyla > Delphinidae > Delphinus > Delphinus delphis. The sequence goes on along the minus strand of NC_082696.1, from coordinate 22,077,550 downwards.
AATCTGTAAAAAGAATGTGACCCTGGAAGTTGTCAGCGAAGCAGAGTGATTGTATCCTTGAAGTTTCTTTGAGGATGTGTGGCTTTCTAAAAACATCAAGTACAAATTGTTCATTATTGAGATTTAAGTCAATAGAAAAATTCCCAACAGAAAACCAATGGCTAGTGAACGTATGAACTGAAGGAAAGCACAGAATCAATCAGCTTGCTGAGAGCCGAATGGGGAGGGGGCCTTATAAAATGACTCCCTGAGCTTTTTTCTCACCAATCCTGGGACATGATCATTCCACCATGCTTCGGTCTGCCCACTCTTCCCAAAGGCCATCTGTTCTCTCTTGCTTCCTTTACTGGGATAGACACTCCATTTTCTATTTTAGCCTTCATTTTATTTAGTGTCTGCTCCAACACCAAGACCACACTTGAACAATCTGAGCCGTTTCCAAAGACAACAGATAAAATGATGATGGCTTTTACCAATTATTGAGGATTTTTAATGTTATGTCACTTACTGGGTCAAACTTACTCAAAATATAAAACACCTAGAGTGAACATTCCAATTTTTCAGCCATGATTCCTAGAAGCAGGTTTTCATGATAGAGTTTTTGCCTCTTCCATAGTGAATAGAAAAGATACAACTGTAGGGAACTGAGGACTTTGTAGAAGGTCATTTGCTCTTTCATTGATGTGAAATCTCTGTAGTTAATTTTAAGACAGCATTTTTCTCCAAAATGTGGAAAGCAGATACCTACAAGATACATGGAGACAGCCATATGTATTTGTAGATAATAGTGCTTAGCTGAGTTTCAGGGCACTAGCTGTATCACTTTTAGAAAGCTTTGGGTCTAGGAAAATAATGTTTAAATATGTGATATTGGAAAATTCAGAACAGAAATATATTTAGCAGTCCTTTATTGCTATCAATTGCTCTGATATTAGTGCTGCCAGCAATAACATCATTCTGAGACTGTAGCATAGTTAAAGAAAATATATACTTAAAATATTTCTGATAAAGATAATTTTGATTTTTATAATTCAAAAATAATTAATAAAAGATACCTTTTTTCTATATTGCAATCATTTCACAGGTTTTTTCCATGAGAAAATGTGTTCAAAATAGCCTTTATGTTTTTTTATTCACTTGTCTTTTCCAAAATTCTTTAAATTATATTTTATTAAAAATTGTATTATGAAAAGTGTCAAACATATGAAAAATAGAGAGGATAATATAATGAATCTCCTTGTTCATATCAACTCTTAGCCACCTACGCATTTTCCCCTCCATGTATTATTTTGAAAACATATCATAGACATCATATCATTTCTTCCACAGATATTTCAGCACCTTTTAATTCATTTGTTATATAATCTGTTACTACCTTGTTTGATTGATTTGCCACATATATTTTTGCAGCAATTTTCTGATTATTCTATTCACTGGCTCTTTGAAAAATACCACTTACAAGAATATTTCTTAAAACAACTCCCAACACAAATTACTAGAAGGCACATTAACATTCTTTCATATGCAAGGATGCGCTTTGAAGATGAAAAACATGACATTTTAGTGCTGCCTATTACCTAAACTAAGAAAGAACCAGAGCTTCATTTCCTTTGTGATCTTCTTTAATGTGCAAAAGAGCGTCCAGAACGTTAGCCCTTAGGCATGTCACCAGCTCATTTTGTAGCCTAATTTCTTGTATCATTTCTTGCAGACAATGCTCCCATGGACAAGTCCTCATCAAAACTGACCCATGCTGATGGAGAACAAACATCAATCATCCCTGTCCATCAGGTCGTTGATAAGGTCAAGGGTTATTGCAATGCTCATTCAGATAATTTCTATAAAAATATTATCATGTCAGACACCTTCAGCCACAGCACAAAGTTTTAATATCTTTAATATAAGGAAGAGACATCAGTCTGCAGCAACGTGAAGATGTGCAAGCTGTGAAAACTCTGACTAGCAGATGTAAACGTGGTATTACCTAGGTAACTGCATATATATGAAGAATGTGTTTTGTGAAGAAGGCTTTTGTGAAATTCAAAATCTGTCTTTTCAGTGTATTTCTTCCATGGGGGAGTTTCCACCATCACTCAACTTCAGTACTAAGAGCAGCACTCAGTAGCCACAGGGATAGGATTTTTTTAACTATATGATTGAATGGATCAATCAGAACTTGGGCTGTGGGGTGGAATAGTAAAATTAGAGGGCAAGGGACAGGCCGAGCTTGGGACAAGCCCTAGTTTAGAGCTCACTCACACCCCACATAATAATTAGATTTGGATATGGCCACCTGCTCCATCATCTTTCTCTGCAATCAAAAGCATACTAATATTTATAACTATCTCGGATGCCCGCAGGTCCCATCTCAGTGCTGGTTTCTATGAATGCATTAGCATTTCCTCTTTTTAAATGAAATTTCAACCACAGATACAAAAGAGTATTTAATGTCTGACTCAAAGTTTAGAAAGGAATTTTCTCTCATTATCTCAGATGTTTAACCCTGAAGACCACAACATGCTTAAGAAAGAAAGAATTCTCCAAAGTTTGACCTAGTTAATAAGAGGCCATGTTATTTCACTTGTCCTATTCAAGACACAAGGCTTAAGCATCATCATTAATTATAATTTAGTCCTATACATTTGAATCAAGTTTAGTGTTGATGTTCCATTAGAGTGGAGCTCCCAGGAGCTGAAGAATGACCCTCTTACACCTCTGCTTTTGCTGCTCTACTGTACATTGAGCTGCGGGCTCATGGGAGGAATGCAGATTTCCATTAGGCATGCCGTGTACAGTAGTCTCTCCCTTTTGGGAAAAACAACCATTGAGACTCTATGGTCTTGTCTTTGCTCCAGAGACTTTTTAAGACATTTCCATTTGCACAAATGAAAAGCCTCTTACTTCCTCTTTCCAGAGTTTTGTTCCAAAGAATATAAACTGAGACTTACGTGGGTGACTTATCATAATCAAAACAATTTATAATTGTGTGGGTCTACGTTTGCCAGTCTGCAAACTATTTGTACATAAGTCCTCTGATTATAAGAGCCAGAGGAGGTCTGGCAAGACAGATGGGGTATTATTTATGGATTAGGTCTCTGCATATAAGCCATGCATAATATTAAGCAGCTTAACCTAGCTATCAAACTGTCCTGAGGAATATGTTTGCTAGTGAATGTGTAAGAGACCACATTTTAATTGTTCTTAAATGATGGGCTCATATCCAGTTTCTTAGAAATCGGTCTCAGCACATGCTCTACCTTTACATTTGCTCTAGGTTATCTGAGATGTTTCAGGTTCTGGGAGGTGGCAGCCTAAGTGATGAGAAGATGAGACATTCTGGCAGAACCAAACTCCTTAAAGGCAGAAGCCAGACTGAGCACCTGGGGACCTTTCTCTCTGTGCAGGAAGCAGGTAGCTCTCAGTCTGAAACATAGGAAAGCTTTCAGGCTATGCAGCAAACAAGGGGCCTCTCAGCTTTTGCTGATCTTCAATCATGAAGCTTTTGGCCAGACTTAAATGGATGATAATGGGTTTTCATACTGTTCCATTTTGTAGCATCCTGGAACACTGTTCTGGAAGACAGGAGCATTGCCCAGCTTGGCCTTCACAGGGGAGGGGTGTAGGTAGTAGGAAAGGATAGTAAATCTAAGGTCACCAAGACCCTACAGTAGAGCCATGTCCTTTTCTCTAGGCATCTATATTAACAGGCTGCTTATTTGGGCAGAGGTTACATCTAGGTGAAAATTAACCTTAAATAGTCACTGAATCTTCATATACTTTCCCCCAAGCCTTAGAGATGGTAGAATTTAATTAGCTTTCGACTGTGAGATTTCTACCCAAAGTGCTTATTCAGTTAAAAGTAATTAAGAGATAGCTTTAAAAATAGCTTTGATTTCTACTTGTATTCATCCAGATCTGGGAAAACTTTTTTTTTTTCAAATTTGACAACAATATCAGCTCCACTTTATAAATTTCCAGTAATCAGGTAAGGAAAGAAACAATGGATAAACAGCTGAATAGAAACATTTGCAAGTGGATTTAAAAGACTGAGTCAAATTCTACCCTCAGTTCTGCGCATGTAGTGCTCACTTTCATCTAGCCCCGCATGAGAGCAGAAACACAGGAATCTAGCTGTGGAGCCAAAATTTAGTTTAGCTTAACTTTGAGAATAATATCAATTTAGACTCTCTGGGGTATTTTTGGTTGTTTTTATTTTCTTTTTTTTTAACATTATGTTAGAGTCAGTCTAAGATCTTGAGATATTTTCCATTGCTGTCACGATGACTTGCATTGTAAAGCTTTTATTTGTTCAATGTTGACATAGACTCTTTTGTATATATTTATTTATTTGTGTTTATAAATGTGAGCTTGTTTTATATCTTACATTTATATTGCCTGGCTTTGTTCTTTTAATTAACTTTTTATCAGAGAGACTGTATATATTTTTTTCTAAATACTTTGTGAAATAGTTTTCTGTAGCAGTATCTCTGAATTTGATGAATAAAAAGTGACTGTGAGTGCAAATTAGAATTAGTAGTAAGAAGCTACTATACCTGATTTGCCATTTTACTCAAATAGAAAATGTTTTTCAAATAAATACTTACGTTGTTTGTGATCCAAATTATTCAATTCCTTTATGAGTGAACGTTTTTATTTCTGACTCTTAAATAGGAAAAGATTATTTGACAACTGGAAAATAACCTGGCAGCAATTAAGCTAGTGACATGGGGCTACTTTGCCAAAACACTAAAAATGAATATTTTAGAAAGATTCAGTTCACTGGGGATTAATGCATTTTGAAGTTCTTAGATTTTCTTAAGATGACTGATGCAAAGCCAAGCTCTGTGGCAAATTAAAAGCAATGTAGGTTTCCTTTTTGGGAAGTCTTCAGCATCTTGAAAGGGAAACAAATCAATAATACTACATAGAAGTTAGGTCATGGGATATTTTTTTTCACATTTATAGGAGGCTTAGAAAATGACAGAATTTAGCCAACTTGACTTGCATGAGTAGAACAGAACCTCCTCCCTTCCTTTTGCTGTGATTAGTTAGGATAACTCTCTTCTGCAGAGAGCCAAGGCCCACTCTGGCTCACGGCCCTACCCAGTGCTAAGCTGTGAGGCTTGTTGGCTGGTCACTGCTCACTCAGGTCTTCTGAGCCAACATTCACAACTCCTGGCCAAGCCGTGTTAGGAAAACAGGCAAACATTTGCTGAAGCTTCATTTGCAGTTACATACAGCAGGTTAAAGCTGAGGGAGCAGCAGTGAGAAGTAGGTGGGAAACACTTATTTGATTTGCAGGCTGACCTGTGTTTGTAGTAGTTTGAAATCTGAAGGAATTGGGCTTTGTAAATACCGTGTTTTGGAAGAATGCCCGTGTTTCCAGTCGAGTAACAATCTATTTTTCTTGTATAGAAGCACTAAATCTCTCTCCCTCTTTCTGTCCCCCTCCCTCCCCTTCTCTGTCTACCTCCCCTCAACTTTCCTGCTTTTCTTCACTTCTTCCCTTTCTCTCTTCCTTCCCTCCCTCTTCATATCGAGGAAGAATACTTAACCGTTTTCTTTTTATGCTTCCCTAGAGAAAAAATAAGAATAAATGTGAAGGTGCAAGGGTGAGGATGATGAGAATTACAGGGACAGGGTTAGCCCTGGCAAAGAGAAGAGGCATAGCTTTCTTCTGAGTTTGAGGGACAGGTTATGAGATGAGCAAGGAGGTATAGAGGGGCTGATAGTGAGGCAGTGTTGAATTTCCTGATTTTTATCAATTAAAATAATTAGAGGCTCACTTCACAAGTTGGGTATTGTAAGGGCGGTAGTATCAGGATGGGGATATGAATAAAATTAAAATTTGAAACAACCTTACGGGGAATGCAAATCCTTGGCTAAATTAATTCAAATAAGCTGGTAAATGGCGTTTGCCCTTAGAGTAGCTTTTGCAAGTACATTCTCCAAATCATCTTATTAAAATTTTTTATTTGGTGTGTTTTGAAAAACTAGTTTATTTCAAGTTCATAACCAAACATTTAATATTCTAAAGTCTCAAACCTTATTGATTTATCTTAAACATTTGAGAATAATTGGATGGCAAATGATTGCACACTTACCCCACAATCTTTTTAATCTTTTAAGTTACATCTTCTGGTTGGCTTATTTTCATCATGAATTAATTTAAATGATTTTTATAAATTCAGGATATCAGTGAGAATAGAACATTTGATATTCACATTAAATACAATTTAATATTGATATATATAGTCACACCGTGTGAGAAAATAACACAATAATAGCAAAATAAAGTGTTTAAGTACTCTAAGAACAAAAGAAAGATCTCCAGAGCACCACAGGATTTTCCTCCTTCATCGTCCTAAAGTTCAATCAATCAACCAAGGATATTAAGTGACGACAACCCTGTAACCTTCCTACGAGGAGTTCACTGGCCTGAACTGACAGATCTGACACATTTGAAACTATTTTAACTAAAAAAAAATCAGTTTATCTGTAAAGCTCTGAAATGTAATCATTACTGCCAAATTAGAGCTAATACATCGTCTCCCATAATACTGTTAAGAGCAATAAATGGTTCCTGCAATGTCTAGCACACTTGAACGTGACACGTTATACTGTATTTTTGGTTTTTTAATTTTCGTATGTGTGACTCTTCTACTGAATGACATTAATATTAAGGTCTGATGCACTGGGTTATGTTTATTCTCATCATTTTCATAGGTGATAGCATACTGCTGGCTACATAACAGGTGCTCTGTTCGTGTTTATCGAATTTATATGGAGTTTACCTGGTCCATTTGCATTTTATATTTGGGAAAAGTAGAACTCAGAGTACCTCGGATTTGCATGAGTTTGTAAGGATATGGACTAGAAATACAAAGTAAAGGGGAAAAAACATATTAGCATCACGCAGTTCAAGATACTTTACCCTCATTGCTAAATGTCACCTTATATGATGCAGGCAAGTAAGATAAGAACAAAACGATACCAAGTTTGATGTTAACTCTAAATCTTTTTTACCAGTTTTGGAAAAGGAACTAGGTTCACCAGAAGTCTGAGATGAATAAGTACACAAACCTGCTTTTGAGCACTTGCCTTGGGAACTGTTTTCTGGCTCAAACTGGCTTCAATAGGGAATTTAATGTACGAGCACACAGGGTCCTCGTGGAGCCCTGGGACCAGACTTTGAAGAAGCTGGGACCAAGGGATATTTTTCTCTCTCTACTTTTACTCCGTAAAGTCAAGAGATGTTTTAGAAACCAAGCTGAACTGATCATTTGAAAATTATTTCTCTTCATCCCCATTTGATAAATTCATCAGTTTCCTTGAATGACTGTTAGGTTGCTGAGAGAACAGTGGTAACTGGTTAACGAAAATCCAATATTTGCTAGACTTGCTTTGTATGAACTTCTGATAAATATGTTTTTGTTCTGGCTAACTCATTGCATATAAAGAAAAAACTGAGATACCAACCAGCTTACTAGCCGGGGTTCTATTACTGTCTAGCAGTTTCCACCAGTGAGAAAGCCATGGTACAACCTGCAGGAAGGATGGTGAGCTGTGATACTGTTAACTAGTAAGGATGAGAAGAACTGGAGAAAGCAGTCATATAGAATTACTATTGTTTAAGGCTTACAAAGGTAGATTGACCCCATTTTGCTAAAGCCAACAGTTCCTTCACTCTGAAGGAATCACAGAATGTAGAAGAAAGGTCACTGGTAATGGTCTGTGCTATGTAACTTGAGTATGTCACCTCTCTGCTGTGGGCCTCAGTTTATTTATCTGGTAAATAAAAGAAGCTGCTTAAGAGCTAAAGCATTTTCAGCACTAGAATTTTATAGTTCCTGTTAACTTCTTTAAATAGAAAAATTCTAGTCGTTTTTATTTAAACACAGAATCCAAAGACCCAAACACTAAATGTCAAGCAAATCATTTGATCTTGTTCAATCTGAATGTTTCAAGGGAATGCATGCATTCTATGTCTTTTTTTTTAACATCTTTATGTCTTTTTTATTTCCGAAATAAATGCCTTTTCTATACAATCACTTTAGTATTTTCAGGCACTAATTAAATCTTTTGCAGATAAAATTAATAGGAAGATTCACTCTCAGATACAAAAGAGAAGATGCCCCAGCAGTAAGGCAGTACTTACTCATTGTGAAAATCAGAATTAAAATCCTGGTTTTCTTTCGGCAAATCTGTGGAATTAATGATCCTCCCAACATAGGTACAAAAGTTCCATTTCTCCTCCCCAGCTGTGTTACAACGCTGTGCACGGTCCACAGAGGGAAAGAAGAAAACAGATCAGCAGGAAATACGAAGACAGCAAGCAAAACAGATTTGACAGTTGCAAGAATGTGCCTCAGATGGGCAATTCAGGGTCTCTTGCTGGGTAAGTGAGAAACACAAAACCAATAGGTGTCACGTAATAAACGCACATGGACGTGCCCCACGGTGCAGAGGAGCTTATTTAACTTTGCTCTGGATGCCTCGGCCAGGTTTGCATTCAAATTAGAGACAGCTGTGTGCACGTAAGTTATGGAGGGCAGTTCCTAGTGCGCAACTCACTGCCAAATATCCGAGAAGCATTTTAAAGACATAATATTTCATGTGATTCCTTTTCAAGGGCCCTGAGAGTCTCCTAATTTGTATTAAACACCAGTTTACAGATTTCCCATTACAATGGGACATCATCTATGGCAATACAAAGATGTGGAGGTGAGAGGGATGCTTGAGGTGAGAGGGATGCTTGAACAACTTAGAGGTCAATACAGCTACCAGAGTAGTATCTTAATATTTGTTTTTAAAGTAACAGATCTATTTCTGCAAGTAGAAGTTGTCACTATTTGATTCGCCCACTTCCAGTTAACATTTTAATCTGAAGGTAATAGAAAATTATTTCTTCAAAAACTTTGGTAGAAAACTATATACACAGAATGTTTTCTAAATAAAGAATTGTAAAAAGGACATTTTCTCAAGAACGATTCCAAGCAAGGATTCCAAACAAGGGTTAGACAATGTTTTACTAGGTCTTTGCCACAGTTATAGAAAACTCAGTTTGTAGTTAAAAAGTGTTGGTTGGTTTTTTGGTTTTTTTCCCTTATCCGCAAAAGCTATAAGGGATTGCTAACATAGTTGTGGCTTTCATTCTTCCAAATAATTTCCAATTCACTTCGAACATTTTTCCTTCACAGAATCTTTTTCCTAACTTTGGTTCTGCTGTTTTGCATGATCTCTGTTCACTCAAAAAGAGCACTTGAAGTTTAGGCACTCTCTCCCTAATCCTCAAGTTAATTTTCCCCATATCTCACTTAGCATGTATGTGGGGTGAAGGGGGCTGTGATGAGCCCAGAGTCATGGGGAGGAAGCTGTATTTCACGGCCTCTCCTTGTTTTCAGTCACCCCTTTTCTGTCTATTACTCTCACCGGTGTGAGGGGCTTTCAGGGCTTCCAAGTGCTTCTGGGTAGAATTATGATGTGCAAAGTCTTGCTTTCTTCAGTCACAACAAAATAGCAGGGCAAATCCACTGGACCCTAATCCCTCTTTCCTTCTAAATTCTTGTTAGCACAAACCTCTAAAAGGCTCGCGTGGGGGTGGGCAGGGACCCAGAATCTGTCTCCTAAATGATGGTAGTGCTATTTCCTAAAACTCATGAAAATGAACTGTGAGGTTTCATGAAATAGTTCTACTCTTAAAAATTGTTCCATGTTGTTCAGGCAAATGAAAATTGTCCAAGAATGCAAAGTGGAGTTCTGTTTGCTTCCTTCACCGAGAAGAAAGCAACTCAAGCATTTAGCTGAGATTATTGTCTTCTCTCTTGAACCCTGAACCTCAAACCTAGAGACAACCAGGGCATGGTGGGCATCCTCCTAAAAGGATGCTCTGTTCACTTGGACAGCAGGCTAGTTTTAACTTGATGTGGGGGGCAGTAGAGCTCATTCATTTCAGTGGTTGCATTGTGTGTGTGTACATATATGTTATGTACTATATAACAGATGTAACATTCTTGAGTATTCAGGCTTCTCCAGAGAAACCAAACCAACAGGATATGTGTATATATAAAGAGAGTTTTATTTCAAGGAATTGGGTTGTAAGATTGTGGAGGCTTGGCAAGTCCAAAATCAAGTAGTTTTGTTCATGGAAATTTCATTAATAGAAACCAAACACTGAAACAGCTTTACCTTCAGATTCCAAAGATGCTCCAGGAGAGTGGAAAGCTGTGTCTCACCTCACTTCGCATCTCCTTCCCCAGAAACACCTGCCCCAGACTCGAAGGTCATGTGGAGTCAGGGTTTTTTTAGCATCAAGATTCTCTTTAGAACTGTCTGGGCACAGAAGCACAAGCCTGAGGAATCTGAGGCAAAGTATTCTTGTTGTTGTTTATTAATTTTTTCATCATCTCTGCTTTATAATAGCTTATATAATTATGGGGATTTTATTTTCTTCATTTATATCTTATAACACCTCATACAGTTGTGGGGATTAGGTTGAAAAATTATCTTGAAACAGTCCCTCATTTCTAAGGCGCTGGAATTATTTAAAGAGTCTTAAGAGACCTGATTTTAGGTTCCCCTTTCCACTCAGTAGATCTCAAATTTAACATATTTTGTGCATTTTATTCCTACATTATGGTCTAATTTTCCTTCCTGTCTCTTTTATATGTAGAGTTAACTTACTGATGTTGTGTGGAGAGAGGCAAGGTCTTCGCCTGTGTAGGTAGATTAATAACAGTTGTTCCAAATATATGAAGATAATTTACTTTTCCATTTCCATGCCCAGTGCATCTATTTGTCTCCACAATTCTTGCAGAGGTACTCCACTAAATTGTTTCTTACTTTGAGCAAATATCAATATGGTCTTTTGCAATCTTTATAATATATGCTACAAGAAAGTAAAGTTAAATGTACTCAGAGTTGCTTATTCTCCTGACTTCAAATATGTCAGCAAGTCCTTACCACATTTAGTTCCCTATTCTTAAAACCAACGAAATCGCTTTTCAAGGATGATAGCATGATCTAATGGGAAAGAAGTCAAATCAATAAGTTGAAATTTCCTATGAGAACTGAATTCATGGAAATCATGGATTTATAAAATAATAACAATCTTGGGTTTTCTTTCTGTGCCAGACTACATTGTCCCTCAAATCTTCTTAACAAATGAGAGGGAAACTAAAGACAGAATATGTCAAATTCCACGCATTTAATTTCTATTAAATGCAAAGAGCAAGCTCTGCTTAGATATTACTAGCACGCTGTCAGTCAGCCTCCCAAAGACAGAAAACACCCAGTGTCCAGCTGGATCCCGGGTTCTAAGCTGGGGACACCTGCTCCTACTGAAGGCAGAGGGCAGGACAGGTGTGTCTGTGGCTGCACTGCAGATGCTACAGCAACTGAAAGGAGTCCTGACCCTCCCCTCCCTATCCATTGTACTTTTTCCTGGGTCTATGAAGGCAGATGAACCGTGCGCAGGTTTCCTGGTCTTTCTTACTCCCATAATTCCTTGTCGGGCAAAAACCCGTGTCCAGGCATTTGGCTAGTCCTTAAACAAAGGAACAAATATTTCTAAATAGATGAGGGATCTGCAGACTAAGCCAGAAGAATCCCTCAACAACATCATCAATAACAACAAAAAGAAACTTTGAGTAGAAGAACTTTCAATTTATTTTTCATCCTTCATTAGGCAAAAAGTAACAGAAAAGTCATTTACTGACCATTGGCAGATCTTACACGGGAAATGGTCATAAAAGTTATCAACATTCTTTTTTCCTATAAAAAAGGATAAATGAAAATATGAAACCAGGCACTATGAAGTTCAAGCCTCCATAAGGAAATTTCCATAGTGGTTTTTATTATTTTTGCCCTGGATTTCCACGATAGCCTTCTAACTACTTTCTCCCTCTGTCTACCCACCTGGCAGTCTATCTCCTGTAACACAGGAATGATTTTTTTTCCCTAAAACATAAACCTGATCAAGTCAGACCAGTGCTCTGTGGGTTCACCTCACTCCTGCCTGCATTTCTAGCCTCATTTCTTACCATATCTTCCACTGAAGCCCTTACCTCCTCCTTCCTGACATGCACACAGTCCCTAAAATTGTGATGATCTTTCATTTACCCATGTGCGGGTGGACAGCACTCCCCAGGACACTGTTTTAAAACCATGTTCCATGCATGAGCTCTCAGGGGTCTGCTAATTCCTCAAAGCTATTTTAACATGTTTTTGTGTCATCATTTTTCAGGGGAGAGTTTATAGACTTTGATTTTATCTGAGTTCTAGTAGCTATTTTATAGATTCCACTGGATTTTCTATATATACAATCGTGTCGTCCAGGAATAAAGACAATTTTAACTCTTTCTTTCCAGTCTGGATGACTTTTATTTCTTTTTATTTTACTTCACTGGATAAAACCACCAGTTCAATGTTGAATAGGAGTAATAACCAAGACGAGTTTCATTTTAGACAATCACTGTGATGTAAACAGAATAAAAGCCATATTATCATCTCAATAGATACACAAAAGTCCTCTTTATCATGAACACCTGTTAGCAAACTACAAGGAAATGTTATCTACAAAATAAAAACTACAGTAAATATCAGATTTAATATTAAAATATTAGAAGTTTCTGCTGCATTTTGGAGCAAGAAAGGATGCATGCCAATATCACATCTATTCTGTAGGTCTTAGCAGAACAACAAGGCAAGAAAAAAAAGGAAATTATAAGAATTAAAAAGGAAAAAATAAAAGTTTATTTATGTGTAGATAGATAATGTGATTCTGTACCCAGAAAATCTATGAGTCATAAATAAATTATTAGAATTACTAAATAAATTTAATAGGTTACCGGATAAAATGTCAGATAAAAAATCAGATGTACTTTTGTATTTCTATATGTTGAAACTCTACTATCTACTTCTTTTTTTGGCATTCATTTTATTTATTTATTTATATCAATAAGTTATATGAAAATAAAATTATATAAAATACCATTTGCAATTGCATAAACATAATAAATGTAGAGAAAAATGTGCAAGATCTCTACACTGACAAATGTAAAGCATTTTTGACAAAAATTAAAGATGAACTGAATAAAATGGAGATATATACCATGTTCATAGATTTTAAAAGTCAACAATATAAAAATATCACTTCTCTTCAAATTAATCTGTACATTCAATTCAATCCTATTAAAAATCAAAGTGGGCTTTCTTTCTGTGTGTATAAATTGACAAGCTAAAACTAAATTTTTTTTTTAAAAAAAACAAACCTTTTTTTAAATTTTACTTTATTTTATTTAACATCTTTATTGGAGTATAACTGCTTTACAATGGTGTGTTAGTTTCTCCTTCATAACAAAGTGAATCAGTTATACATATACATATGTTCCCATATCTCCTCCCTCTTCCGTCTCCCTCCCACCATCCCTATCCCACCCCTCTAGGTGGTCACAAAGCACCGAGCTGACCTCCCTATGCTATGTGGCTGCTTCCCACTAACTATCTATTTTACATTTGGTAGTGTATATAAGTCCATGCCATTCTCTCACTTCATCTCACCTTAACCGTCCCCCTCCCCATGTCCTCAAGTCCATTCTCTACATCTGAGTTTTTATTCCTGTCCTGCCCCTAGGTTCTTCATAATGTTTTTGTTTTTTTACATTCCATATACATGTGTTAGCATACAGTATTTGTTTTTCTCTTTCGGACTTACTTCACTCTGTATGACAGTCCCTAGGTCCATCCACCTCACTACAAATAACTCAATTTCGTTTCTTTTTATGACTGAGTAATATTCCATTGTATATATGCGTCTCATCTTCTTTATCCGTTCATCTGTCGATGGACAGTTAGGTTGCTTCCATGTCCTGGCTATTGTAAATAGAGCTGCAGTGAACATTGTGGTACATGACTCTTTTTGAATCATGGTTTTCTCAGGCTATATGCCCAGTAGGGGGATTCCTGGGTAGTATGGTAGCTCTATTTTTAGTTTTTTAAGGAACCGCCATACTGTTTTCCATAGTGGCTGTATCAGTTTACATTCCCACCAATAGTGCAGGAGGGTTCCCTTTTCTCTACACCGTCTCCAGCATTTATTTCTTATAGATTTTTTGATGATGGCCATTCTGACTGGTGTGAGGTGATACCTCATTGCAGTTTTGATTTGCATTTCTCTAATGATTAGTGATGTTGAGCATCCTTTCATGTGTTTGTTGGCAATCTGTATATCTTCTTTGGAAAAATGTCTATTTATGTCTTCTGCCCATTTTTGGATTGGGGTTTTTTTTTTTTTTTTTTGATATTGAGTTGCTTGTAAACTTTGGAGATTAATCCTTTGTTAGTTGCTTAATCTGCAAATATTTTCTCCCATTCTGAAGGTTGTCTTCTCATCTTGTTTATGGTTTCCTTTGCTGTGCAAAAGCTTCTAAGTTTCATTAGGTCCCATTACTTTATTTTTGTTTTTATTTCTGTTTCTCTAGGAGGTGGGTCAAAAAGGATCTTGCTGTGATTTATATCATAGAGTGTTCTGCCTATGTTTTCCTCTAAGAGTTTTATAGTGTCTGGCCTTACATTTAGGTCTTTATTCCATTTTGAGTTTATTATTGTGTATGGTGTTAGGGAGTGTTCTGATTTCATTCTTTTACGTGTAGCTGTCCAGTTTACACAGCACCATTTATTGAAGAGACTGTCTTTTCTCCATTGTATATTTTTGCCTCCTTTATCAAAAATCAGGTGACCACATGTGTGTGGGTTTATCTCTGGTATTTCTATCTTGTTCCATTGATCTATAATTCTGTTTTAGTGCCATTACCATACTGTCTGGATTACTGTAGCTTTGCAGTATAGTCTGAAGTCAGGGAGCATGATTTATCCAGCTCCGTTTTTCTTTCTCAAGATTGCTTTGGCTATTCGGGATCTTTTGTGTTTCCATACAAATTGTGAAAATTTTTCCTCTAGTTTTGTGAAAAATGCCATTGGTAGTTTGATAGGGATTGCATTGAATCCGTAGATTGCTTTGGGTAGTATAGTCATTTTCACAATGTTGTTTCTTCCAATCCAAGAACATGGTATATCTCTCCATCTGTTTGTATAGTCTTTAATTTCTTTCATCAGTGTCTTATAGTTTTCTGCATACAGGTCTTTTCTCTCCTTAGGTAGGTTTATTCCTAGGTATTTTACTCTTTTTTGTTGCAATGGTAAATGGGAGTGTTTTCTTAATTTCTCTTTCAGATTTTACATCATTAGTGTATAGGAATGCAAGAGATCTCTGTGCATTAATTTTGTATCCTGTGAAGCCATCTGGTCCTGGGCTTTTGTTTGTTGGAAGATTTTTAATCACAGTTTCAATTTCAGTGCTTATGATTGGTCTGTTTATATTTTCTATTTCTTCCTTGTTCAGTTTCAGAATGTTGTGCTTTTCTAAGAATTTCTAAGAATTTGTCCATTTCTTCCAGGTTGTCCATTTTATTGGCATTTAGTTGCTTGTAGTCATCTCTCATGATCCTTTGTATTTCTGTATTGTCAGTTGTTACTTCTCCTTTTTCATTTCTAATCCTATTGATTTGAGTATTCTCCCTTTTTTTCTTGATGAGTCTGGCTAATGGTTAATCAATTTTGTTTATCTTCTCAAAGAACCAGCTTTTAGTTTTATTTATTTACTATCATTTCCTTCATTTCTTTTTCATTTATTTCTGATCTGACCTTATGAATTCTTTCCTTCTGCTAACTTGTGGTTTTTTGGTTCTTCTTTCTCTAACTGCTTTAGGTGTGAGTTTAGGTAGTTTATTTGAGGTGTTTCTTGTTTCTTGAGGTAGGATTGTATTGCTATAAACTTCCCTCTTAGAACTGTATTTGCTGCATCCCATAGGTTTTGGGTCATCGTGTTTTCATTGTCATTTGTTTCTAGGTATTTTTTGATTTCCTCTTTGATTTCTTCAGTGATCTCTTGCTTATTTAGTGGTGTACTATTTAGCCTCCATTTGTTTGTGTCTTTTACAGAACTTTTCCAGTAATTGATATCTCATCTCATAGCGTTGTGGTCAGAAAAGATACTTGATACAATTTCAATTTTCTTAAATTTACCAAGGCTTGATTTGTGACCCAAGATATGATCTATCCTGGAGAATGTTCCATGAGCACTTGAGAAGAAAGTGTATTCTGTTGTTTTTGGATGGAATGTCCTATAAATATCAGTTAAGTCTTTTGTGTTTAATGTGTCATTTAAAGCTTGTATTTCCTTATTTATTTTCATTTTGGATGATCTGTCCATTGGTGAAAGTGGGGTGTGTTAAAGTCCCCTACTATGATTCTCTAACTGTCTATTTCCCCTTTTATGGCTGTTACCATTTGCCTTATGTATTGAGGTACTCCTATGTTGGGTGCATACATTTTTTTTTTTTCGGTATGCGGGCCTCTCACTGTTGTGGCCTCTCCCATTGCAGAGCACAGGCTCTGGACGCGCAGGCTCAGCGGCCATGGCTCACGGACCTATCCGCTCTGCGGCATGTGGGATCTTCCCGGACCAGGGTACGAACCCGTGTCCCCTGCATTGGCAGGCGGACTCTCAACCACTGCGCCACCAGGGAAGCCCCAGGGTGCATAAATATTTACAATTGTCATATCTTCTTCTTGGATTGATCCCTTGATTATTATGTAGTGTCCTTCTTTGTGTCTTGTAATAGTCTTTATTTTAAAGTCTATTTTGACTGATATGAGAATTGCTACTCCAGCTTTCTTTTGATTTCCATTTGCATGGAATATCTTTTTCCATCCCCTCACTTTCAGTCTGTATGTGTCCCTAGGTCAGAAGTTGGTCTCTTCAGACAGCATATATACGGGTCTTGTTTTTTTATCCATTCATCCAGTCTCTGTCTTTTGGTGGGAGCATTTAATCCATTTACATTTAAGGTAATTATCATTATGTATGTTCCTATTACCATTTTCTTAATTGTTTTTGGTTTATTATTGTAGGTCTTTTCCTTCTCTTGTGTTTCCTGCCTAGAGAAGTTCCTTTAGTATTTGTTGTAAAGCTGGTTTGGTGGTGCTGAATTCTCTTAGCTTTTGCTTGTCTGTAAAGCTTTTAATTTCTCCATCAAATCTGAATGAGATTCTTGCTGGGTAGAGTAATCTTTGGTTGTAGGTTTTTCCCTTTCCTCACTTTAAGTATGACTTGCCACTCCCTTCTGGCTTGCAGAGTTTCTGCTGAAAGATCAACTGTTTACCTTATGGGGATTCCCTTGTATGTTATTTGTTGTTTTTCCCTTGCTGGTTTTAATATTTTTTCTTTGTATTTAATTTTTGATAGTTTGATTAGTATGTATCTTTGCTTGTTTTCCTTGGATTTATCCTGTATGGGACTCTCTGTGTTTCCTGGACTTGATTGATCATTTCCTTTTCCATATTAGGGAAGTTTTCAACTATAATCTCTTCAAATATTTTCTTAGTCTCTTTCTTTTTCTCTTCTTCTGGGACCCCTATAATTCAAATGTTGGTGCATTTAATGTTTTCCCAGCAGTCTCTGAGACTGTCCTCAATTCTTTTCATTCGTTTTTCTTTATTCTTCCCTGCAGTAGTTATTTCCACTATTTTATCTTCCAGGTCAGTTATCTGTTCTTCTGCCTCAGTTATTCTGCTATTGATTCCTTCTAGAGAATTTTTAATTTCATTTATTGTGTTGTTCATCATTGTTTGCTCTTTAGTTCTTCTAGTTCCTTGTTAAACGTTTCTTTTATTTCCAAGATTTTGGATCATCTTTAGTATCATTACTTTGAATTCTTTTTCAGGTATGCTGCCTATTTCCTCTTCATTTGTTTGGTCTGGTGGATTTTTACCTTGCTCCTTCATCTGTTGTGTGTTTCTGTGTCTTCTCATTTTGCTTCACTTACTGTGTTTGGGGTCTCCTTTTTGCAAGCTGCAAGTTCAGAGTTCCCGTTGTTTTTGGTGTCTTCCCCCAGTGGCTAAGTTTGGTTCAGTGGGTTGTGTAGGCTTCCTGGTGGAGGGGACTAGTGCCTGTGTTCTGGTCTTTCTGGTAGGCAGGATCACATCTGGTTGTGTGTTTTAGGGTGTCTGTGACCTTATTATGATCTTAGGCAGGCTCTCTGATGATGTGTGGGGTTGTGTTCCTTCTTGCTAGTTGTTTGGCATAGGGTGTACAGCACTGTAGCTAGCTGGTTGTTGAGTGGAACTGGGTCTTAATGTTGAGATGGAGATCTCTGAGAGAGCTTTTGCTGTTTGATATTTCATGGAGCAAGGAGGTCTCTGGTGGAGCAATGTCCTGAGCTTGGCTCTCCCACCTCAGAGGTTCAGGCCTGACACCCAGCCAGAGCACCAAGACCCTGTCAGCCACACAGCTCAGAAGAAAAGGGAGAAAAAAGAAAGAAAAAATAAAAAAATAAAATAAAAAGAGATAAAGTTATTAAAATAAAAAATTATTAAAAATTAAAAAGTAGTTTAAAAAAGAAAGAAGAGAGCAACCAAACCATAAAACAAATCCACCACTGATAATAAGTGCTAAAAACTATACTAAAACAAAAAAAAATAAAAACGGACAGACAGAACCCTAGGACAAATGGTAAACACAAAGCTATACAGACAAAATCACACAAAGAAGCATACACATACACACTCATGAAAAGAGAAAAAGGAAAAAAATATATATATATATATAAAAGGAAGAGAGCAACCAAATCAATAAACAGATCTACCAATGATAATAAAGTCTAAATCCTAAACTAAGATAATCATAAAACCAGAAAGCAGTCAGTCACATACAGCAAACCCCAAGTCTACAGTTGCTCCCAAAGTCCACTGCCTCAATTTGGGATGATTCGTTGTCTATTCATGTATTCCGCAGATGCAGGGTACATCAAGTTGTTTGTGGAGATTTAATCCTCTGCTCCTGAGGCTGCTGGGAGAGATTTCCCTTTCTCTTCTTTGTTCTCACAGCTCCTGGGGTTCAGTTTTGGATTTTGGCCCTGCCCCTGCATATAGGTCACCAGCGGGCGTCTGTTCCCACCCAGAGAGGATGGGGTTAAAGTAGCAGCTACTTAGGGGACTCTGGCTCACTCAGGCCAGAGGGAGGGAGGGGTGCGGATGCGGGGCGAGCCTGCAGCGGTAGAGGCCAGCGTGACTTTGCACCAGCCTGAGGTGCGCTGTGTGTCCTCCCGGGGAAGTTGTCCCTGGATCACAGGATCCTGGCAGTGGCGGGCTGCATAGGCTCCCCAGAAGGGAGGTGTGGATAGTGACCTGTGCTCGCACACAGGCTTCTTGGTGGCGGCAGCAGCGGCCTTAGCGTCTCATGCCCGTCTCTGGGGTCCGCGCCGATAGCCGCGGCTCACGCCGATCTCTGGAGCTCCTTTAAGAAGCGCTCTTAATCCCCTCTCCTTGCGCACCAGGAAACAAAGAGGGAAGAAAAAGTCTCTTGCCTCTTCGGCAGGTCCAGACTTTTCCCCGGACTCCCTCCCAGCCAGCCGTGGTGCACTAACTCCCTGCAGGCTGTGTTCACGCCGCCAACCCCAGTTCTCTCCCTGGGATCCGACCTCCAAAGCCCGAGCCTCAGCTCCCAGCCCCGCGGGTGAGCAGACAAGCCTCTCGGGCTGGTAAGTGCTGGTCGGCACCGATCATCTGTGTGGGAATCTCTCCACTTTGCCCTCCGCACCCCCGTTGCTGCGCTCTCTTCCGTGGCTCTGAAGCTTCCCCTCCGCCACCCACAGTCTCCGCCCGCGAAGGGGCTTCCTAGTGTGTGGAAACCTTTCCTCCTTCACAGCTCCCTCCCACTGGTGCAGGTCCCGTCCCTATTGTTTTGTCTCTGTTTTTTCTTTTTTCTTTTGCCCTACCCAGGTACGTGGGGAGTTTCTTGCCTTTTGGGAGGTCTGAGGTCTTCTGCCAGCGTTCAGTAGGTGTTCTGTAGGAGTTGTTCCACGTGTAGATGTATTTCTGATGTATTTGTGGGGAGGAAGATGATCTCCACATCTTACTCCTCTGCCATCTTGAAGGTCCCCCCAAATTTTTATAGAAGAATGAAGGGTCGATAATAACTAAGGCAATCTTAAAGATTCACAGTGGAAAGTTACATTGCCATGTATCAAGACTTACTATAAAGCTGCAACATTTGAGACAATGTGATATGGTCATGGAGATTTGACAAATATACAAATAGAATAGAGAGTACACAAATAAACCCACAGGTTTATTATGGTATCTTGACTTCTGACAAAACTAACAGCTTATGGAGTAAAGTATAGATAATTTTTTCAATAAGTAACGTGGAGCCAGTTGAATAGCCACATGGAAAAAATAGGATTTGACTCCTACTGCCCACACAAAAAAATCAAATCTAGGTGGCTGGTAAATCTGAATGTGAAAAGTAAAACAATACAGCTTCTATACAGTAACATAGGAGAAAATCTCTGTGACCTTGGAGTAGGTACATATTTCTTAAAGAGACAACACAAAAATATTGTGATTTTTTTGTCCTTCAGTTTTAAATTGAGGACCTCTGTTTATCAAAAAACACCATTTAAGAGACTGACAATGCACATTATTAAAATATTGAAATACATATATCCTGCAAAAACTCACATCTAAAATATTTTTTAAATCCTACATTTGGAAAGAAAATTAAAAAAGGTTAGGTAGTCTAATACAGAAGGGGCCAAAGACGTGAACAGGAACTTCCCAAAATTAAAATTAAACTCACACTGAGATATCATATACACCTCATGATGGCTAACATTTACAGACCGTCAATATCAAAAGAACGTAGCGCTCATACATTCTTGGTGGAAATATAAACTGATAGAACAGTCTGGAAACCTGTTTGGTAGTAATAACCCCTAAGGTTGAACAGACACATACTCTATGCCCAGCTAGTCCATCGTTAAGTATGTGACTAATGGAAAGACAAGTTGCGTGTATTGAAAACTATGCATGATGATGTTCCTAATGTTACTGCATGCAGTAACCCCAGTGTTATTGTCCATAAACAGTGCCATAGATAAATAAACTGCTTTATAATCACATAACAAAATATTATTCAGTTGGGAAAATGAAGACAATCCAGCTACAAAACGCAACAACACAATGTCAAGTAAAAGCAGCTAGAATGAAAAGATTGTATGCTGTTGATTTCATTTGTATAAGGTTCAAAACAGGAAAAAATCAGATAGAGGTAAATTTCGGGAGAAAGCTGGTAGTGATATGAAATGACTATGAAGAGGCACGACGGGAAGGGCTTCCTGTGGTGCTGGGAATGTTCTATTTCCTGATGGATGGTGACAACATGGAAACATTCACTTTTTCAAAATTCATCAAGTTGCACTTATGATTTGTGAGCTTCTCTATGTACGTATTTTTAAAAATAAACCAGTGTGATGGTTGTTAGAGAAGCAACTGTGACAGCTGTCCTTGGGGTGCTATAAAATAACACCTGCAATTTCATAATGAAAAGCAGTGGAAAAATTGATTTGAGACACCTATATACTTTTTAGGAGTCCTTTCTGATGCATGCCTATTCCATAAACTAAAGTATAGCTGCACTTGGAGGTAACCTCTTTGTGTGACTGTATTAGTTTCCTATGGCTACTGTGACAAATTACCACAATCTCAGTGGCTTAAAACAATACAAGTTTATTCTCTGTGATTCTGGAAGCCAGAAGTCTGAAATCAGTTACACTGGGCTAATATCAAGGCGTCAGCCAGGCTCTGCTCTTAAAGAGGCTCTAGGTAATTTTGCCTTGTGAGCCCTTCCTTTACCTCTAAAGTGAAATCTCTTTTTACTTCAGTTACATCACCTTCTTCTCTGTGTGTGTAATTCCTTCTGCTTCCCTCTTTTAAGGACACGTGTGATTCCATTTAAGTCCTGTGAAATTAACCAAGAATAATCTTCCCATCTCAAGAGCCTTCATGTAATCACATCTGCAAAGTCCGTATTGCCGTACAAGATAACATTCACAGATTCCAGGTACATCTCTGGATATCTCTAGGAGGCAGAATTCAGCCTCCCACAGTGAGCAAGCCAAGGAGTGAGAAATCCAGCCGATATCCAGGAACCATATGACACCATAGCCTTTGAATGGTTTCATTTTGCTTTTACCGCAGCTGATATTTTGTGTGGGTGGGGCCGGGATGACATTCATTCTTACTCAGTCTCAACTCAGGAACTAAATGATATTAATCACCACATTCCAATTTGCCTGGCTTTCAGGTACTCTCTCTGTTAGACTGTTAGTCTCTCCACCTACAGTTCTGCCACGGGAACTAGAGCAAGCGGTGTTCTTGCCTAAGCACTCGTGCTTTGCCCCCCACCCCATCGTACATTTGTTGCACACTTTGGCTCTCTAAGCAGCAGCTATTCATGAAGAATGTAAGGTGGTTTCAACAGCAGATTTGAATCTTGTCTCTGTTAATCACCTGTTGGATAATATTTACCAAGTAACCAATCTCTAAATTTCAGTGTGACCAACTATATGATAAGATAATACTATTTCTCAGAGCTGTTATAACAATTAAATTTAAAACTGTACATAAAAAGAATTGTCACAGAGTGGCCAATCAATAAATGGTGACTTCGCCATTACAGTGTGATATCTTTCTGAATTGGTGTATATAGTTACAATACTGAAGTTGAATTTTCAGCAATTTCACATCAAAGCTATTATTGATGTGATTTATTTCAATTCAGCCTGCTCTTATT
Source organism: Delphinus delphis (assembly GCF_949987515.2). NCBI lineage: Eukaryota > Metazoa > Chordata > Mammalia > Artiodactyla > Delphinidae > Delphinus > Delphinus delphis. Next base: position 22,054,857 of record NC_082696.1, on the reverse strand, counting down.
AAGCATCTATGACATGCTAGGACCTGGGCATTGTAGGAGATACATTACCGAATGGAATCAACCCTTCTTCTTAATAAGCTCCTGGTCTGTTGGGGAAAGTAGGTATCAAACAGGTGAAGACAATATATCTAGAGCTACAAGATCAAGGAAATTTGAATATGGTATTTGATATGAAGGAATGATTAATTTTGTGAAGTGTGACAGCATGACGATTATATTAAAAATTCTTGTTTCTTAAAGATAAGTACAGTATCAGTTCCCGCTTGCTGCAGTAACAGACTACCACAAATTTGGTGACTTGAAACAACATATTTGTTCTCTTAAAAAACAAATTTGTTTTCTTAAAGTTCTGGAGGTCAGAAGTCTGAACTGAGTCTTCTGGGACTAAAATCAAGGTGTCGGCATGGCTGGATCCTCCTGGAGGCTCCAGAGAGAATCCATTCTTTGCCTCTTCCGGCTTCTAGAGGATGCCCACATTTGGCTGGTGGCCGTATCACTCCAGTCTCCATTTCCGTTGTCATATTGCCTTCTCTGTCTTTGGCTCTCCTTCCCCCTCTTATGAAGATCCTTGTGATTACATTGGGATGACCCGGATAATTCAGGTTAATCCCCCCCATCTGAAGATTTTTAATTTATCTGTAAAGTCCCATTTGCCATGTAAATTCTCATATTCACAGGTACTACATCCTAGAGAGGGAAGCGATGGGGAGAACAGAAAAGCTGAATTGTGTATCCGATTCAATGGTTTTCAGAGCTATAATTACCTTAGAGTTTCTCTAGAGCAATCCATATTTCACAGGACAAACGAGGCCCAGAGAAATCCCACATGGCAGCAACTTATCCTGGCTTCTAATAAACAAATTGTGCTCACAAGGGTTTGTCTTAAAACATAGTGGGAAGACAAAAGAAACAAACAAAAACCAAACAACAACAAAAACATGGTGGGAAGAACTTATACATGCTCAGGGAGATTTTATTTGTAAAGAACCAGGCCCAATAATCAATGAGACTCTGGATTTTTCTAGGGATTCAGGAATCTCAGCATTATTAAATTCTCTAAGAAAGGGTCTTACCGGTAGAACCTTCATCCCTTCATTCTAGGTAAGGCTCTGAATGTCCAGGGTGGCGCCCCTCACCATTGTTTGATTCCTCCTCTCTCAGGCGCATCTGTTTATATCCAGCCTTTCTTTTCCCAGACTTGCTTAGATTTCTCAGTATAGGTGAGGGTACATAGTTTATCATTTTGCAGGGAAAATGAAGAGATTTTCTGGTCTAAATCGGTCTTAATTTTTTATTTTATTATAAAAGACAAGAAGTGTTCACACAATATTTTCTCAAAACACTGTTAAAGCAATATAAAAGCAAAAAAAGGCAAGTGTCCCTCAAGATTCCATTCCCAGGGATGTAGCTGTAATTATGCACATTGCCAGCAGGTGGCATTACATCATTAGTAATGGTTGAGCAAACCGTTAGAACAAGGTAGGTTGTTCCATTCTCCGGAGATCTATAGACTAAACAAGTGCTTATGGATCTCTTACTGTGTGCAAGGTTCTTCTTCAGACTCCGGTTTACACTGGTAAACAAACAGACACTAACTCTGCTCAGAAGAAGAACATTCTAGTGGAGTAAGATGCACAAGCAAGATGCACAATACTCCAGCTCGTCTTTTTAAAATTTCTTCTCCTTCTTCACCCTTTCTCAACTCCTTGAAAGTCATATTTCTGAGACAGAGTGTTATAGTGAAAAGAAGAAAAACAAAAGACAACTATAACTCTTTTATAAACAAGGAGACTTAAGGAAGGTAAAATGATTTGCCTAAACACACAGCTAGTAGTAGATGCAAGTCAGTTGACCCAACATTTTCTCTAGCATTTCACCACAGTGATCCTTCAAGAGACAAATTCAGGGCTGAAGTCCTTGTCCTGCCACGGACTCTTCGTGGGTTCTTAAGCAAATCATTCAAAGTGGGCCTTAATTACTTTTCTATAAAAATTAAGGCATTGGATGAGGTAAGTAGGTTCAAACGTTTTTACCAATGGAGTATTTTTTTTTAGTTTTTTTATCTTTACCAAGAGTTCAGTAAGTAAAATAAAGCAAAGTGCTTGAATTGAAAGCGATTTGTTCCCCTTGAGCTTCTGTCTTCCTCCTCTGGAATCTTCAGCTTCCCCAGAGCACAGTTTGAAAACTACCACCCTGAGTGATCTTGCAAAGACCTTCCAGCTCTAAATATCCATCATTCCCCAAATGCATAGACTCAAGTGTGAGAGTAATAATCTCAAAACGTGCTTGCTGCTTGGTTAAAAAAAAAACAACCCTAAATCCTGAAGATTATGACAACCCGGTGCAATCAGTTAAGAACAAAGAAAAAGTGATATTTAAAGCATTCTCAATACCTGCAACACAATTTCTTTTGAATAACGACATTATCTTCATGCTTGACACACACTCGGCCAGATCTCAGCTGTGAACATCTTCTGGCACAGAATCTCAGAGGTGAAAAGTTTGCCCATGGAGAACACTGGCTTCCCTGCATTTAGGCATCAAATACACAGGCTTTTGGCTGTGGTAAGTGCCCAGATCCAAAGGTGGTACGGCTTACTGCTGAATCATGGTGAATGGAGCCAGAGGATTCTGGAAACCACTCAAACACAAAGCCACAAGCAGTGGTGGGAAGGGCAACTTAAGGGCAAAGGACTAGGGGAGGCTGACTGCCGCAGACCTGAGAATTCATCTCCCTGGGTTTCCATCCCTGCTTCATCACTTTGGACAAGTTACTTTGGTTCCTAAATTGTAATTTTGGATAATAGCAGTAACTACTTCCTAGGAATGATGAGACCTCATAGGACAGATAATAGCAGTAAGTAAATACGGAGTAAATGTTTCAGTGGGTCTCTCACAGGATTCTTGCAAATGCCTCCAGGCTGGCTTCCTCACTCCTGTCACCTTCTAATCCTTCTCCACAGGCTGCATGACCTTTAATTGTCAGGTCACATCACTCCATTTTTAAAGCCCTTCGGTGACTCTCCCTTGCACTTGAGAGAACAGCTAAATTTCCCACGCTGACTCGCAAGCCCTGCACAGCCTTCCGTGTCCACCCTCCAACCTTTATTTGCCACTTGCCAACCACACTCCAGCCACACTTGCCTCCAGACAGTTCCCGGAACAGCCCAAGCCTTTGCCATGCCCTAGAGCTCTCATGTTTCCTGCTTCTTTTCCCAGAACACACTGGCTTTTCCTAAAGTCTCAGTTAAAACATTTCTCCTCAGAGAGGTCTTCTCTGACCGCTCTGTCTAAAGTATCAAGAATAAAGTGTGCTTTATTCCATTACACAGACATTGGAAAATTTTGACCCATGAACCAAACAAAGGTCTCTGCCAAAGGTCTGTAGATTTAGATACAGAAACAAATGTTTCTGTATCAATGTTAATTTCTTAGTTTTGATAGTCAAATTGTGGTTGTGAAAAGAATGCTCTTATTCTTAGGTAATATCCATTGAAGTATTCATCAATGAATGGGTACAATGTCTGCAACTTACAACTTACTCTCAAATGGTTTAGAAAAAAATTACCTATTTATGGTCTATTATTTATAGAAGAGAAAGTAAGACAGATTGAATGATAAAGCAAATGTGGGAAGATGTTGATGTTTGGGAATCTGGGTTAAGGGATGTACAGAAATACTTTATAGTATTTTTTCAACTTGTTTATAAATCTAAAATGGTTATGAAATATTATGCTAAAATATGAAGAATATAGGTTTCAGGGTGGCCCATGGGAAATATTATAATTCGGTCCTCACACTTCAACAGTATTTTATGGTAAATTATATTTATTTTTGCAAGATGAAGCATAATACGTCCTTAGAAGGGCTTAATACTTTCATACCTTCTTCCCCCTTCCAAGCATAGTAGAAATGAGCTGGAAAGCTATAAAAATATATTAACAGTGTTTGTCTATAAACTGTGTATTTCCTCAAGCCATTTATTTTCTTCTTTGAAGCTTTCCATTTTTCTGAATTTTTATAATGAGCACTTACTACATGTATTATAGAATCCTTGAATTTCTTCATATTTTCCTCAGTTCCAGAAAAGAAAGGGAAGAGGGGGGAGAGAGAGAGAGAAAGAGAGAGGCAGCGAGAGGAGCCCTGATACCTTCCTGGCTGTCTGGGAGCCACTGAATGTACCTGGATGGGGAAATTCCCAAGGTGGCATGGTGTCAGCTAATGCTCACAAACTGTTACCTGCAGCCCTAGTATGATCTGCCTGCTGGAAGGGCAGCTGTTCAACTCTCCAGGCTTGACAACTCAGGGGTAATTGAAGATCTAGTCTGGTGGCTAAACTCAGGTTTCATTCCTCTCATCCTCACACCACCCTAAAGAGAGAACCTCAGCTCCAAAGGCATAAGCAGCGTAAGATCAACATGCAACGACAATGATTGCACTGCCAGTTGGAGCATAAAACAATGAAGTATGTGTGAAGAACTGATGCTGACACAGTGCTGGACAGATGAATTTGTGCAAACTTCCTGAATGATTCAGATACTTATTTAGTGGATGTTTGTTCAGTTTTAAAACTCTGGAAGAGTATCAAGGACCACAAAGTTCACAATTTCCTTTACTAGGGACAATTTGTTTATTAAATTGCACCAATGACAAGCTAAAAGCCTTTTATGCACTAGCTATTTGACTTCCCTCTTCCAGGAGTTACTCAAAGGCACATAAAGAGGTTTCTCCCTCCACGCCTGTTTCCTACTCCTGTAGAGAGACATACACTCCACACCTGGCAGCACTAAACACATCATGGTGCCGCATGTTCCCCTAACAAATCCACGTGTGAGGGTGGGAGCGAGTGTGGGAGAAGGAATGTCACACAGTTTACTTGGTAGGGGGAATAACTCAGAGTACTCTGGTCTGAATGGAGCTTCATGATGTATGAGTGAGAAATGCCTGGACTTATTAAGCGCTGATTCTCTGAGTCTTGCCATTCTATAGGACTCCTGTTCTGAAGATGTTTTATAGACTGCGGGGGGCGGTGGGGGAGGGATATGACATCATTTCTGAGAGACCACACTGCTTCCTATTTCCACTTTCCTTCAAGCCACACTTCACTCATTCATTCATTGGCAATTTGGAGCCATTGCTTCAGGACCACACACGTCATAAAAATTAAGTCCCATCATGGTTCACAGATTGACAAAGAAGCAGCGTGCAATACCTCCTTAGATTCAGTTACGCCAAATGCTTCTGGGATATAACCATTTGATCTCAAACTAAATAGTCCTATCTACAAGCACTCCATGTTAAACACCAAATCTACCCCAAGCATGACAGTCTTCTGAGTTTCCAGGACAGGCTGCCTGAGGAAGGAATGTGGATTTTGCCTCATGTGCACCTCACTTCCCATCCCAGCTCTAATACAAGGTCACTGTGTGACCCTGAACAAGTCGCTTACTTCTGAGAGCCTCACTCTCTTTGCCTGTAAAATGGGATTAACAACAAGTACTTGTTAGAATATTTTTAATGGAATCAAAAACAGTGTGTAGAAAGTATCTTGCACACACTAGGTGCTTAACAGGACAGTATCTATTGTTATTACTCACGTAACATGAGAATGCACTTATAACGCTTTGACAATTCTTAAGAAAAGAGCTTTTTTAACATTCTCTAATCCACCTGGCAAAAAGAGTTGAGAGGAAATGTTAGAGAGAGAGAGAGACAGCGAAAAAAACAAAGAGAGAGCAAGTATTTAAGGAATAAGGCAGAGTTGAGAAGAGAAAGAAAGAAAGGGAGAGAGAGAGAGAGAAAGGAAGGAAGAAAGGGGGGAAGAGAAAGGGCAGTAAGTACAAGTACTTAGGGAATAGCTTATTAGGATATTTTGGAGACCTCAGGTCTGTTACCAGTGGAAATTTAGACATAGCCCCTTGGGCAGTCAATTTTCTTATTTTCAAAAATGAGGTCATCTGTTGTTGAGGGATGAGGTTTGGGAGGGAGCAGTTTCCGGGTGTCTACTTGAGGAAACGTGTATATTGTCCCTATGGGCCAAAAGGTCAGCACCTCCCTCCTCTCTCCATCCCCAGTGGAAACTGCGCAATTCACCTGAAGGGGCTTATTTCTCAGGGTGAGGTTTCTCCCACAGGGAATTTCCAACTGAGAATTCTACCCTCTGGAATCCCTCACCCCCAGCCTCCTGATAAGAAGCACTCCTTGCATTGAGCCTGCATCCACTCAACACTTATCTCTTTGTTTTGAGATATTTTAAAAATGTTATTCAAAGGAACTTGTGGTGGTTTTGTGCTCTTGGGTTTTTGTTTTGGCTGGGGAAATTTTACTCTTTTATCTTATCTTCCTAATTGGGAAATATTTAGATTATTTTAGTGCCTGTCTATTTTTAAGCAAAGTCTAAGATATGGCTCCAGTGAGTGAATAATCCCAAGACAGGGCCACACTTCTGTCCAGATGTGTCTTCCTTCTGGTCTGCAGACCCAAGGTGCCAGCCTTTGATAAAATCCATAGGAAAGATGCCACTTTTAGAATTGTGTTTTTCAGGTGATTTCAGGAGAACAATAGCCAACTAGCTCCTAAAAAGAAACGCTCTGGCCACTCCAAAGAGACCACTGGGCTGGGACAGGATGATTGTTTTCCATTTTCAGTATTCCAAAGCTCAGCCAATGGCAGTGTACTGTGATGGTGAAGAGTACGGATTTGGGTCCAGGCCACTGTACTTGGATCCCAGCCTTGCAATTTACCAGCTGTGCCACCTGAGGTCTGTAAGTGATGACACTGTCATCTTATCTCTGGAATAATACCATCCTATAGGTTGTTAACAGGGTAACTGAGTTAATTTATAAAACCCTTATAACAGGGCCTGACATACAGAAGTGCTGTATTTAAATGCTGGTTAGATAACAGCCACTAATAAACATAATTAGAGTTTGGAAGTTCCTCATAAGTTGCCTAGTCCATGGAGAAAAAAGGAAATAAGTGGCGATTTTTACGATTTCTTTTCTCTCTCTGTGTGTGTGTGTGTGTGTGTGTGTGTGTGTGTGTGTTTTATCCACTGTTCCACCTGCTGCTTTATTCCTCTCCATTAATTCTCATATCAACTATGTGTGGTTGGCATTGCCACTAGCTGTAAATGGCAGAGATGGGATTCACGTTCCTGTTGCCAACACCCAGGACTGGTTCCCTCTCCCCTCCCCCTAACCTCCAAAGATGCGTAAGTACACCTGGAGCTGATCCTCAAATTCTATTTTATAAGAACGACTTTGGGGATCAATTAGATGGCTTTTAACAGCAGAGGATCTGTGACAGAAAACAGTCCCAAAGGCCCAAAGTGGTTTTGTAGAATGGTGGGATAATGAACTTTTCTCCTTTCTTTAGTTTTTAAATATTCCCTTTTATAAAATTATAGTACTGGGGAGGGGGAAGGGTAAGCTGGGACGAAGTGAGAGATTGGCATGGACATATATACACTACCAAACATAAAATAGATAGCTAGTGGGAAGCAGCTGTATAGCACAGGGAGATCAGCTCGGTGCTTTGTGACCACCTAGAGGGGCGGGATAGGGAGGGTGGGAGGGAGACGCAAGAGGGAGGGGATATGGGGATATATGTATACGTATAGCTGATTCACTTTGTTATAAAGCAGAAACTAACACACCATTGTAAAGCAATTATACTCCAATAAAGATGTTAAAAAAATAAAATAAAATAAATAATAAATTTACATTACTTTTATATAAAACCATGTGCTTATTTTTTAATTGGTAGAATTATTTTTATGTTCTCTATTTAGACTAAATTTGAGTCAACTAATTCCCTTTTAAGGAAGAGATTCAAAGACTTCCCCCTTCCCTGACCCCAAACATGAGAACTCAGGAGTCTGGGATAAGGCTGGACTTGGGAGGACAGGGCATGGATATCCACCCTGTATTCTGGGTGTCCCCCTTTTCCAAATCAAAGCCCTATACTGTCTTCTCCCATTCAGGCCTGGAAAGAACTGTTGAATCCACCAAGATGAGGGAAACTGCTTTAATTCCCAAACAGGTTAATCTACAGCTTTTTCCATAAGCATTTTGAGAGCAAGCAGGGATAGCTGAGGGACCGTCATGGGAGTAGGCCAGATGCCTCCCAGAAAAAAATGACCAGTGATGGGTCCCAGGCACCAGATAACTCAGTGGCTCTAACTACTGACCTTCCCTACTACATCCTAAGCATGAATCCCACTGCAGACTGTCTCACACCCTTGGTTCTGATAATACACCTGACACTGATCCTGTCCTCATAACAGGGGACAAAGATTTTTGGCTGGCTAGCATCTCCTTGTCCTTCTTTACTTGGGGATCTTCCGCCTGCCCTCTGAGTCGTGGTGGGTGGAACTGACTCCCATTTAGAAAGTAGACAGTTAGGCTTGCTCTATTCGGCCCTTTTGCTGATCAGACCCACCTCTCCAGAGCTCTGAATTTGGAGACTGTGATGAAAAGAAGGAGGCAAAGTGAGAATTTATGCCTTCTTGGTGCAGTGGCAACACCAGGCTCTTTGAAGGGTCGGCAAAGGCGGGGGTGCCCGGGCTGTGTCTGATGGCGTCTCCAGGCGGGTTCTGGGCATTGATTTCGGAACCTTCTGCTTAGGCTATCTACGTCCCTGCTTGCTCCCGAGCCTGTATCTCCATCAGTTCCATGAGCTACATTAACCAGAGTCCTGTTCTGGCTCTTGCTTCCAATAACATGACTAGTTCCCAGTTCTAACTCCTGGTTTGACCAGTTTACTCCGAAATCCTTTCCAGTGGTTATCTTGACCTTACTTGCACCTCATCCATCCCAGCTCCAGCTACATCAGTCAAGACGTGTTATGAGCCTTTTACAGTTGTATGATCCCTTCCATCTTTAGTGATCGGGCTTAGGAACCTTATCAATTCTTCCAGCACGAGTAATGCTAATAATAAAAGCTAACATTTACAGTGAGTGGGGGTTTTTCTTGTTGTTTTTTTTTTGGCTAGCTACTTTCAGGCATTGTATCAGATAATACTTAGGAAAAATAACTATGGGCTGTTTCCTACTGTAATACAAATTTCACGGGTTAGGAAAACTGTCCTCAGACACTTATGGTTACATAACAGTCCGGTGTGCAAAAGCCAGCGCGTGGTAGAGATGAGGACTGAATGCAAGTCTGGCCAACTCCAACGCCTGAATTCAAATCACTTCAAATCCCGTATCTCTGGGGAACCAACAAACTGTGTTCCACTTCAGCCCAGGAAACTGGGTCAGGCTGCAAATCAGTCACTACAGGAACATTTCATTTAAATTTCAAAAGGCAAATAAGTAAAAGGTACCTGAATCTGAGAGAGGTGATGAATCATATTCTATAATGATTAAAATATTTTCTCTTTTCTTAGAGAGGGAGGGAAAGACTGGAATAATTAACATTCCTTTGTAGTTTCAAAATTCAAGAAATGAGGAATTAAAAAAAAAAAATCTTCTCTTGTTTAGGTGTTAAGTCCTCTTTCAGTATTTCCACTGGGCAACGAGACATTGACCAGGACACAGGGCAGTCTGCACGCATCAATTTCTGTCAATTCAAAATCCAAAGCAATTCTCATCAGAGCTTTTTTTTTTTTTTTGAGGGCTTATATTAGGCATTGTGGTCAAACAAGTTAATCCAAAAGACTATTTCTGATCTAGATGACTGAACAGGAAAAAAAAAATATTTTTCCTCCTTCCAATGAGAGCCTGATAAGATAGACATGGAACTCGAAGTGTAAAAACTATTTCCTAGGAAGGAAGCCATTGGTGGACCCCTAGTTCCTCCTTCATAGTCATTTAATTCGTAAATATTCAAAGAACCCTGTAGTTGACAAGAAAAATCAATGTCAAGATCAGAAGTGGTGCTGCTTGAGCCTAATTCATGGATGTTTATCTTCTTAAAGACAATTTAAAATTTTTGCTCTTTTTGGTATATCATCATTACTTTTAGGATCTGCCTATTTTTTCATGATGGCGATAGTTCAAAACAATGATGACATTTTACTTCAGGTTAGCCAAGCTCTAGAAACCACAGCAGAGTGCATAGTCTTTCCTGGCAGGAGGGAAACATACGAAGTTTAACCAGTAACTGACAGCACATGGGGTTGTGAGACCTGTGTTTCTGTCGCAAACCATGTAAACTTTGGCTAAATAACTTGATTATACATATCTTCCTTGACTTATGATGGGGTTACATCCTAATAAATCCATTGTAAGTTGAAAAATATCGTAAGTGGAAAATGTATTTAAAACATCTACCCTTCCGAATATCATAGCTTAGCCCAGCCTACCTTAAACATGCTCAGAACACTTACATCAGCCCACAGTTGGGCAAAGTCATCTAACATAAAGCCTGTTTAATAATGAAGTGTTGAGTATCTTATGTAATTTATTGAATACTGTACTGAAAGTGAAAGAATGGTTGTACATGTCCAGAATAACTGTAAGTGTACTGGTTATTTACCCTGGGGGTCACGTGGCTGACCAGGAGCTGCAAGTTCCGTAAAGCCGCTCAGCATCACAAGAGAGTATCACACTACATACCACTACCCTGGGAAAGGACCAAAAGCCAAAATTTGAAGTACAGTCTCTATGGAATGCATATCACTTTTGTACCACTGTAAATTTGAAAAATCGTAAGTCAAACCATTGTAAATTTGGAACTGCCTGTATTGCCTAAATTTTCCCAACCAAAAGCTGGGAATGGTACCCTTGAGTCCTACAACTCAAAAGTATTATTAAAATTAGGTGATATATGATGTGTTGAAAGTACATTTTATAAAAGAGAAGATTTATAAACGTGTCTAATATCTTCTCTCATGTTGTTTTACCAATTTTATTCTATAAGCTTCTTCCTTGAAAAAATTCACTATGACACTTCTGCTTGCCTTACTATAAAACCATGATATATCAGCTACGGCAGAAGAACAAGTTTAATAATGTATTCTGCAAGAACATTACCACCAACTTTATGCTGTAGCCATCCTTCACCGGGCAAACTAATCCATATTCCATTAGAGGTCCAGAGCAGCTAATGAAACATATCATTGACCTCTGACCCTTATGCTCTCTGCTTGCTGCTTCTTCCTCTTCTTCTTCTTCCTTTTTTTTTTTTTAGTCACTATGCCCAGTTCTGTTTTTAATGTCTCCTCTCCACTAACTGCCTTCCTAGGTTTTCTACTCTGCCTTTCCAGAGCAGAACCACAGGGACTTCACAGTGGCCACCATGAGATGGACGGGGCCCCCAGGGAGCTTGTGAAATGCCTGACAAGTTCCTGCACACTGGTCTGCTCCAAAGTTCACCAGTTTATCAGAGCTTCACTGCGGGTAACAGGAAGCAAGGAGATGAGGAGACTGGCTCTTGTTAGGGTCAACGTTACAGCTGAACTAAACTTTGATTCTTTAAAATTAGCTTTAACCCCTCCTAACTTTGAGGAGAACAGATGGACTCAAGATAGAAGGGTGTTAGGACCATTGGAAAGCAGCAGACTTCCCAGGATAAGAATCCTCTTTTAACCCCAGCAACTCTAGTGTGGGACATTAAAATAGGGAAAACTGGAATTGAAAAATCCAGATAGTGCCACATACTATCACTATGGTCACTACAATGTGACAATTTCCTTAATTTCTCAGAACCTCTATTTTTTTAAAAATCATTTCTCATAGGATTGCTTATACTATGCAAAATCCTAATATATACAGTAGGCACTCATGACATGTTGGGTCTTTCCCCCAAAATATTTTTGGAAAATTAGATCTTTTAAATATGAATATACCAATATCAGCTAAAAACTCCATTTATAACAAGCACAAATCTCTCTCTCACACACACACAGACACATATATCCATTACGTAAAATATAAGAAAGCTTAGATACACTCTGAATTTCTTTCATGGTTTCTCTGGATTGGTGGTGAGGTTTGGAATGCAATTTAAAGGAGAAGAAGAAACAGGGATTTTTTTTTAAAAAGATTATTTTTTAGAGCGATTTTAGGTTTATAACAAAATTGAGAGGAAGAAACAAAGATTCTCGACTTCTAATGTTTTTGAAAGGCAAGTATAAGCAGAGGCTGATGTTTCACAGAATAAGATCTCCAGGCCCAAATACATCATCAACAACTGCTCTCTGCCCACAAAGAATTAGTACTGTTTGGATCGTGAAGGAATAAATACTATGAATCCCTACTGACCAATTAATAGCATGCACAATAGAACTACTGAACAAATATAGCTCAAAGAAAGAGCATCTGGCTTTTTGGCAATAGGAGGATACATAGCAAGTGCAGTGGGAAATTATTCAGGGAACTGCAGAGAAATTAAGCTGCATTGCTCTTTGTTAAGGAAGCCACACAAAGGTCATGTTATCAAGCAAAAAAGTATTGGAAGGTAATCATCTCCTCTTCCTAATACAAGCTTCAATTCTATTCAATTCCAGAAATATTTATTGAGCACCTACTATGAGAATCTATTATACTATATTTCAGGGGCATTGGTTGGCACTTGTCGGGAGCAGAGCACTAGAATGGTGACGAGCACAGATTTCAGGGTCAGGTAGAGAGGGTTTGAAGTCCAGCTCCATCATTTACTAGCTGCTTTTTTTTTTCTTGGTTTTTTTGTTTGTTTGTTTTTTTACCTTGGGATGTTTGATAGTTCGCTCTTTCTAGAAACAGACACCTAGGAGAGTGATGCTTATAGACAGACATATGGATGGACATTCATTGAGATACAATGAGAAAGGGATAACAGTGTTAAAAACCACTGGCTGAGCGATGCTTGGCAATTTTCTAAGTACATTTCATATGCCATTTTTCATTTTGATAGCATACTGAGGCTAAAGATATCAGAGTTTTTTTTCTTATTTCTACATTATAAATGATTAAAGATGATCCAACCATAAAGAAGTTATAGTTAAATTTGACAGAGTGTCTTCAGATGATTAGTAGTGAAGTAAGGAATTTTTACTGAAACAGTGACTGGCACATAGCACGACTTCATGTCACTTGGCTATACTTGACTCTGATCATAGTTGTAGGAAGCAATAAAATTTTAGCAATTATCAGAGATGAAGAAGCAATAAAACGTTTAGCAATATGTGGGAGTATATGATAAATTAGCCTAAATAAAATTTATAGTGAATAAACTGTGGAGGTATATGCCTGGATCCAGCTACCTTAAAAGGTAAAAACATCTACCCAGGAACTAGTGGGATAACCAAATCTTCCTGGAATTTTCTTTTGAGAAAATAGTTCTTTTTATTTCACTTATTCGTTCTTAAGAAACATGAAATAAATACAATTATAAGAAAGCTTTTCAATGGTCATTTTTGGTTTATAAATTCTAAAATACTTTATTAGAGTCTTCAACACATGCCTCATAATTTGATATAATTGATGTGCAATCAACTGCATGTATTTAAAATGTACAATTTAAAATTTTTGTACAATTTTGTACAAAAATAGGTACAATTTTAAAGTTTCGACACATGTATACAACTGTGAAATCATCACTTCCAAAGTTTCCTCTCATCCTTTGTAGTCTGTCCCATCCCATCCATGACCCCATGCCCAAGCACCCACTGACTTACTTTCTGTCACTAGAGGTTAGTTTGCATTTTCTAGAATTTTATATAAATGACAGTATGTATTCTTCTTTCACTCAGCATAATTATTTTGTGATTCATCAATATCACTGCATGTGTCAATAGTTCATTGCTTTTTATTACCAAGTAGTTTTCTATTTTATGGATAAATCATAATTTGTTTATCCATTCATTGTAGATGGAAATTTGAATTATTTCTAGTTTGAGGAGATCATAAGTGCTCTGACATTTGTGTATAACCCTTTGTATGAGCAAACGCTCTCTTTTCACATAAATAATATGAGGGGAATGGCTGGATCATAAAAGGTGCATCTTTATCTTTTTTGGAAACTGATAAAATTTTCCAAAAAGGCATACCATTTTATATTCCCACCAGAAGTGAATGAGAGTGCCCATTCTTCCATATCCTTGCCAGTGCTTGGTATGGTCAGTCTTTTTAATTTCAGCCATTCTAATAAGTTTGCAATTATGATTTTAATTTGCATTTCCCTAATGGCTAAAGATGATGAGCATTTTTTCATATGTTTGTTTGCCACCTCTATGCCTTCTTTGATGAAATGTCTAGTCAAATATTTTGATCATTTTTTAAGAATTAAGTTTTTGTTTTTGTTTTAAAGAAGATTTTGGGGGTAGGAGTTTATTAGTTTATTTATTTTTGCTGTGTTGGGCCTTCATTTCTGTGCAAGAGATTTCTCTAGTTGTGGCAAGAGGGGGCCACTCTCACTATCGTGGCCTCTCTTATTGTGGAGCACAGGCTCCAGACGCGCAGGCTCAGTAGTTGTGGCTCATGGGCCTAGTTGCTCCGCGACATGTGGGATCCTCCCAGACCAGGACTCGAACCCGTGTCCCCGGCATTTGCAGGCAGATTCTCAACCATTGCACCACCAGGGAAGCCCAAGTTGTTTTTTTTTATTATTATTGGGTTTTGAAGATTTTATATATGCTGGACACAAGTTATTTATCATATATATCTTCTAAATATTTTCTCTAGTCTATCTTTTCAGTCTATTAACAGCCTCTTTTGAAGAGTTAAAGGTTTTAATTTTGATGAAGTCCACTTACCATTGTTTTCTTTTAGGTTTAGGACTTCTTCTTTGCCCAACTCAAGGTCACACTAATTTTTACCCATGTTTTCTTCAGTAAATTTTATCCTTTTAGGTCTCACATTTCATTCTACGGTTCACTTTGACCTAATTTTCATATACAGTGTGATACAGCTCAAAGTTCATTTTGGAGGAGAGGTGCATATGGACCTCCACTTCTTCCAGCACCATTTGTTGAAAAGACTGTTCTTTCTCCACGGAATTACCTTCGTTCTTTTGTCAGATGTCAGTTGTCCATAAATGTGTGATCTATTTCTGGATTCTCTATTCTGCTCCCTTTATCTGTTTACCTATTTTTGTTTTGATACCACACTGTGTTGATTACTGTCACTTTATGATAAACCTTGAAATAGCAGTGCAAGTCATACAAATTTGTTCTTCTTTTTCAAATTTGTTTTATCTATTCTTGGTTCTATGCACTTGCATATGATTTTTACAATCAGATTTTCAATCTTTACAGAATAGCATCCTGGAATTTTAATTGGGATGGTTTGGAATCTGTAGATCAATTTTTTTTTTTTTTTTTTTGTGGTACACAGGCCTCTCACTGTTGTGGCCTCTCCCGTTGCGAAGCACAGGCTCCGGACGCGCAGGCTCAATAGTTGTGGCTCACAGGCCTAACTGCTCCATGGCATGTGGGATCTTCCCGGACCAGGGCACGAACCCGTGTCCCCTGCATCAGCAGGCGGACTCTCAACCACTGAGCCACCAGGGAAGCCCCTATAGATCAATTTTGAGAGAATTAGCATCTTACCAATATTGAGTCTTCTAAGACATGAACAAGGTATAGCTCTACATTTATCTAAATATCTTTTAATTTATCTCAGGAGCATTTTGTAATTTTTAGTGTAGAGGTCTTACACATCTTTTGTTAGATTTATTCACTAAGTAGATCATAATTTAATGCTATTGTAAATAGTGTTTTTTAATTTCAATTTCTGATTGTTCATTGCATATATGTAAAAATACAACTGATTTTGTAAATTGAGCTCATATTCTACTATCTTGCAAAACCCACTTCTTGTTCTAGCGGTGAGAGTGGACATAAAGTGTGGTTTATCTGAGGAACGCAAGGATGGCTTCACATTTAAAGATCAGTCAATGAAAATCACCACTTTAATAAACTAAAAAAAACAAACAACATATGTTATCTCAAAAGATGAAGGAAAAAGCATTTGACAAAGTCCAGTATCTATTCCTGAGACTCAATAAACTAGAAATAGAAGGGAATTTCCTGAATCTAATAAACAATGACTACTAAAAACCTCAAGCTAACATCATACTTAATTGTGAAATTTCTCCCTAAAATCTGATAAAGATAAATGTGTTATCATTTTCCTACCTGAAGCCACTACTATCTTTCACATGGAGGGCTTCAGAGACCTCCTAACTGGCCTCACTGCTTCTGTTGTCTCCTTAAAAAGAATTCACACAGCAGCCAGAGTGATATTTCTTAACCTTTAATTTTCAGCTAATTCCAGACATAGAGAAGAACTATAATAGTTCAATAAACTCCCACTTAACTTTACCCAAATGTATTAATCATTAATATTTTGCCACATTTTCTTTCTCTCATGCTTATGTATATCTAAGTACTTTAGCGTGAGTTTCCTAAGAAATAGGATATTCTCTAAGATCATGTGCAATGATCAAATGTGCACTTTGATACTATAATATTATTTAATATTTCCTATTTAAAATTTTCCAATTTCTCAGTCATGCTCTTTATAGCAACCACATGTCCTTCAATCCAGTATCCAGTCTCAGGATTGAATATTGCAGTTGATTGTGTTTTTCTTTCTTTTTTTTTTTTCTTTTTGTCTCTTTTAATCTGGAACAGTTCCTTCATCTTTCACTGATTTTTCACTACTGACATTTTTAAAGATTATACATCAGTTGTTTTTGCAGAATTTGGGTTTATCTTTTCTTTCTTCATGATTAAATTCAGGTTATGTATTATTGGCAGAAATATGGCATTACGTATAGTGATGTGACATATATATATAATGACACCACATTAGCTGGCTTATTTTTCCTACTGTACCCAATCCCTTGCTCATTCTGTTTCAGATACGCTAGCTCCTTCCTACCACAGAGCTTTGATAATTGAATTCTCCCTGCTTGGTTCCTCATAGGGAGGAAACTTCCAAGTCTCTGCTTGAATGTCCTCTCAAATTGGTATAAACTGACCATAATATCAAAGTAGGACCCACCTTCCTCCACTCCATGCCCAGAAGGTCTCTTCTCTCATGTCATCCAATTTCTGTCATGACATTTCTCATTGTTTGAAATGATTTTGTTTATTTATGTGTTTACTTCTTCATTTCCTGTCTCCCCAGACAAGAAGTTCTTTGGGGGAAGGGATACTTCTGTTTTATTAACTTCTGAATTTCCAGCATCGAAAAAACAGTTGTGACTTCCTATTTCTTCTTCCCGTACACTTTGTTGTCATTTTAATTTCAAACATGGAAGGAGGGTGGGTAATAGGTTACCGAAGCGAGATTTAGGGTTAGATGCCTGATGTTTAAAGCACCAGACAAGACATCAAAGTTGTCGGTGTTACCAACTTTGTATTTACATGCAATTTTTGCCCTTCTAAATGTTCCTGAGTCAGATAAGTGGCCTAGACCTACTTTTCATTATCCTATGCAATAGTAAATGGACATTTGGCCATGGAAATGAGACAGTCATTTTCTTACTCAGTGCCAATTCCATTACAGACAAATGGATGAATAGTGACAAATTACAGACAAATGGATGAATAGACAAATAGTGATGAATAGCAGTTACTTTTTACAACCCCATTACTTACCTCAATCACTGGATTTGCCATAAATAAGTAAATAAATAAATAAACGAATAAAGTATTTTCCCATTGATAGGTGTAAATATTCACTAACTTTAGAGATCAGAACATTTTGTCCCTCTTTTTCAGAATAAAAGAAGGCCTTTTAATCACGTCCTGGGCCCCAGAGTTCTGGTAATCTCTTTAGAGTTTTAGGTATAGAATACAGAATAGCAACCAGAGCATATTACAAAACATCTCAGTTGAAATCATTCTGGAAATGTGCACTTAATGTGGTGGAGTCACTCTCAGCTGCTAGGAAATATGAGGTTTAAAAATCATTGGAACAATTTATAGAAAATTTCCAAACACTAGGTTCAAATATTCATTTAGATAAACAAAACGTGGAGAGAGATTCATTTAAAATGTCTATTCCAATAAGGTGCACTTTAATTAAGGTTATTTCTTATTCTTTTATTTATAGTTGCCTTCATCTATTTACTTCTTGAAATTACCATATTAACCCATCAGCACTCGTGTGCTTGTGCATTCTTCAGAGCATTTCTCATTCGTAATTGTTTATAAATTGCTACCTTTGAGAGGAAACTGAGCTAAAGCATTGCCTACAATTTTTTAGCTCTAGCACAACAATTCTCTATTCACACATTGAAATGAAAAGCTGTTGTGAAAAATCCCTTTAGGGTGATTAGATGATGCTATCTACTCTTGTAGACTTTTAACATATTTCTAAGATTTTTTTAAAAATCCCCAGACAAAGGATAAAGGCAGTTTTTTGGTTCCTTCATTCATTATTCAACCAATCATTCAAGAACAGGCATTGAGTGTAAACTTGGAATCCAGAGAGAGTTCAGGCTTGCACACAGCATAGCAGTTACTATGAAAGAGCCATGGATCAGTTACTCTGGAAAGCCAGGAAGGAAGTGGGGCTAACTGAAGCTGGGGAGGTAGGAAAGCCAGCAGAGAAGAGATAATATTGGAGCTGAGCCACAGAGAAGACATATATGTTCATCGGAAGGGAGTGTGAGTAAAGAGCAGTTCTGGATGACAGAACGTGTGAAAACAAAGAGGTGAGAAAGGACAGTCAGCGGTACCGCCAATCACCTTGAAATTGAAGAACTAATAGACAAAGACATAAGACAAGTTTGTTCATCTCCAAACAGCTATTAAATGCCCACTAACTGGAAACTTGGGGTTGAGTGCTGGGTGTGGGGAGAGGGTTGAATAACCCGTTCCTGTCTTCCAGTTTACATTCTAATTGGGAAAAGAAGACATAAATACATTAAATGTAAGCAATGATACAAGGCAATAATAAATGCTGAAAGATTTAGGGAAATGGGAACTTTATTGATTACAGCAGCTGGTACTCAGTCTCTTCCCTACTCATTTCTATCAGTGAAAAGTGTTTGAGTGTGTGTGCCTCTATGTGTAAGTTCACTTACTTAGAAACACTGCATATACACTATTGTCCCAATTCATTCAAATTGGTGACGTTTAATTTTTCTTTTAAGATAAAGCAAATAGAAATAGAAATTCTAATTTTTCCCCACACCCCAGTAAGTCACTTCGTGTAGCTTTTAGGGTACACACACCACTTAGAAGACCACTAGCGTCGAGCATTTAGAAAGAGTTGTGCACAAGGAATATTTTTCTCTTTCACAGCCTGGCCTAGATTTGGCCCAGAAATGAGTGCCATTTTTAAGAAAAAGTGAAAATGGGAACAGGATGTGTTCTAGAAACTGAAGGAAGAAAATACTTACTAGATCTTTGATTAAAGGAGGCCATTATATCAAACTTAGTAAATCTATAGCAGGTTTCTCAGGCAGTCTATGGACTACTTACATCAGAATGGCTTGGCGCTGCTTGTCATGTATACTGACTCCTGAGATGTATATTGACTCCAAGACTCACTGAATCAGAATATCTGGAAACAGGCGTAGAGAATCTGTAATAAGCTGATTCTTTTCATCACTAAAATTTAAAAACAAGTAGTCTAAACAAGGGAGACTTCAAGTGGTCTGAAGTAAATTTTTTTTTTTCTTTTTTTTTGCGGTACGCGGTCCTCTCACTGTTGTGGCCTCTCCCGTTGCGGAGCACAGGCTCCGGACGCGCAGGCTCAGCGACCATGGCTCACGGGCCCAGCCGCTCCGCGGCATGTGGGATCCTCCTGGACCGGGGCATGAACCCGTGTCCCCTGCATCGGCAGGCGGACTCTCAACCACTGCGCCACCAGGGAAGCCCTAGTTCCCAAATTTATATAACAAAAGCAAAACATATCTACAATATATTTACAACTTTTAACACTGAATCATGATTCTTGGTGAAAAAACATATTATTTATCAATTAACTGGTGCATTACATTGGTTTACTCGTAAAGAGTGAAGAACATCGGCTACATTGGACAAACGTGTTGGGGCCTCACTATGTTATTCATACCCCAAAGCCAGAGTAACCAAACATTTCTTGGGAAGCTATATTTAAAGGTTTGAACCTTCTCTGAAATAATTATAGGTACTATTTGTTTAGCATCAATCACATATCAGGCATTATACCATCTACTTTCAGAGATAATAAAACTCCAAGGAGGTAGAGGTTAACTTGCTCATTCTAAACACGAGAAAGCAAAGACAAGGTGGAGGGGTAAGGGTTCTTGCCCCATGAGACACAGCTGGAAAGCAACTCTCAAACCTTTTCCTCTCCAAAGCCTTGTTCTCTCCAATAAACTACATTTCCCTTTGCATGTGTTCCCTGCTCACTTCAAAATTCTCCCTTTTAAGGGTGAAAACAGGTGTCATATCAGAACGTTTATTATGCATCTAGTCTCATACCTCTCCTGTGCTCTGCTCTTAATTTTTTATGTGGAAAAAGCTCTATAAATCTCTAGTTTATACCTCTTTTCCTTTGACCAGGACTGATTATTTTCTCAGTTAGCTGGGCATCCTACATCTAATTAATCTAGTAATCTTGTTCTATTCCATTTTTTTCTCTCTGACACTTATTTCCCATATATTTATAATTCTGCACTCCCCCCCCACCATGAATGTGAAGATCCTTTCCATTCTCATGTTCTATTTTGAAATTTCTTTATTCCACACATATCAGCATTCTTCTCGGCCCCAGTACCAATGAAAATGTACAGCATGAGATGAACTGACAGCCTGCCTGCTTCCCATCACCTGACTTACGGAGAATTCCACACAGCTGCATCGTCAAAATCCATTCTAGGGCTGAAGGAACACACTGGCCACATAAAATATTAACAGTTCAAACGCCTGTCTTCTACATATCTAGAGTGGGTTGTTATTTTCCCAAAAGGATTCAAATTATGCTACCATGCTCCTCAAAGGGAAGAATTTTACTGAATTCTCTCTTCTCTGATTGTGACCAGGAAGAAATAGAAAGAAAGAAAAAAAAAAGCTTGCTATTTTAGTGCTGGTGGAGGCTATATTTGGAGAGGAAGCTTGTGTTCTATTGGAAGTTAATTTTGGAGAAGATTACAGTGGAAATTAAGGATGGCTAAGATGGAGGGCATTAAGTACATAAAATTGAAAATGTTACTTTTACCTATAACGAGCCAAGCTTGGAAACACTAACACCTGTTTTGTAATATTTCTTCGATGCCTTTTTGAAGATGCTATAGATTCTGTATTAAAGGCACAGTGCATTCACCAGTTTCAATGAAGCTTCCCTTCCCTCAATTGAAAAAAAACCAAAGGCTATTTTTTAAACATCACACTTGCATTGGAGAAAATGAAATATTCTGAGATGATAAATGAATAATAATTTACCACCTGAAGAAACAGTCACACTTCCACAGAGCATTTTTCAGGATAGTCAAGATACCCACTGATCATGAATATTTACTCCTGACATACCCAGACCACCTGTAAATTTCCTGGTCTGGAATGGAAAATAGAAAATGTTTGCCACACCATTACACTCCTCCCAGATGAATGCTAACACTGTGTGGACAGTCTTTTGCTTCAGAAGAGACTTAACACGGGAGTTAACTGCTTTTTGCCTGTGAAAGGAAAAGGAATAGGAAAATGTGGTCTATTAAGGATGTTAGTGATGGAGAACTATGGGCCATGTAGGTATAATGTTGAATGAAGGAGTTGATGGACTATGCAGAATGAATATGCATTTTTCTTGATTAAAAATAACATTTAAAAATCAGAAATACTATATTTTCATCACCAAAAAAACTAGAAAATTTAGAAAAGCAAGAAAAGAAAAAAGAAAAAAATCCCACCTCTGATTCAAACATGTAGGGGAAATTATGTGATACTTTGGTATATATCCTTCCAGGAATTTTTTCAATGTCTAAATTTATATATTTTTCTAAAAGAAATATTGAACATATGCTTTGTAAACTGTTTATTTTGCTTAAATATATGTCATAAATAGGTTTTGTGTCATTAAATATGCCTATTCTTTTTCTCATTAATTTCGTGGATGTATCGAATTTAATAAATATTTTAATGTAATTTCCTCTTACAGATTACTTTTTTCCAATTCTTTTATTATTATTAACATTTCTGTGATGAACGATTACATAATTAAATCTTTCTACTTTAAGAAATATTTTCTTTAGTTCATGGCAAATATTCAAAATATCAAAACTTGAGGGCTTCTCTGCATAACACGAAATTATTTTTTGAAGTGGACAATTGTGTAAACAGAATTCGCAAAAAAGTTACAAAATTATTTAAGTCCACTTAAAAGTCAAATTGTTGGCAATAACGAAATTTAAAGGCACTTTTCAATTTAGGAATAAGTGTGCTCCAAAGGATAATTTGTAATTCAATTATTCTTTCCTTTGGACAGCAAGTTTTGTGTTTTAGGTTTGCACATGCTGGTACAGTATCTAGGTCATTTGTCATTCATTATTCATTCCACGGATAAATTTTTGAGAGCCTTCTGCATACAGAGGTATGGTTAAAATCCTATCCCTGCTGGGAAAATGGTAATAAGGACTTCTAGAAAGATGAAAAGGAGTACACCAGAGGAGAAGGCAGACATGAGGTTACTGCAGATGAGCCCGCCCCTCCCCCATGCTCCAATCTCTGGCCAAGCACTCTACTTGCACATTGGATCCTGTCTTCTTTTGTCTTCTCGAAGCTAGCACTTCAGCAACTCTCCACTCTCGTTTTTAAAGAATTGAAATATAGTTGACTTACAATGTTGTGTTAGTTTCAGGTGTACAGCAAAGTGATTCAATTATTCCCTTCTCATTTTGCCATCAATTACTGCTTCTCTATATTGGGTCAGTTGGGTCATTTACATCAGTATACAAACATGTTTTTGTATTTCCTATCTTAAAAAAAATAACCTCTCAACCCAATTTCCTCCAAGAGTTTGTATCCTATTTCTCTGTCCCCCTATACAGCAAAATTCCTCAAAAGCACGGACTATA
This sequence comes from Delphinus delphis, assembly GCF_949987515.2. NCBI lineage: Eukaryota > Metazoa > Chordata > Mammalia > Artiodactyla > Delphinidae > Delphinus > Delphinus delphis. Next base: position 22,031,916 of record NC_082696.1, on the reverse strand, counting down.
CTCTCCCTCCCTCTCCTCCATCTCCTCTTTTAAAACTTAGCTCAGGCATCTCCTTAACCCAGAAATCTTCTAGGACCCTCCGAATGCAAGGTAAGCAACTTTCCTCTGTCCTCCTCTGCCCATCAGGGCTCCCATCACTTGATATTGTAATGACCTGCTTACTGGTTGCTTCTCTCATTAAACTGTAAGGATCTCCTGAACAGCTACAATGCCTTATAAAATATTGAGTCCTGAATGCCTAATGCAGTGTCTGGAAAATTATAAATGGCCAGTAAATGTTGCTGGATGAATTGAAAGATGATCAGGAGTCCACGATGACCAAGAAAAGAGCATTCTAGGCAGAAGGAACAAAATGTGCAAGGGCACAGAGGCCAGAAAGACTGTAACAGGTACATTCAGTACAAATCATTCGGTATGGTGGGAACACATGGCGGGAGTGTGAGGAAGGAGGAAAATAAAAGCAAATTCATCCTCTCTTGGGTCATTAAGGTTCTAGTACCCTGTGCCAAAGAGGTTGGACTTTATCTTATCCACAGTAAAGATTCACAAAGGAAATATAAGCTTGCTAGTCATCTGGTCAAATTTTCATTTTACTAATATTAACTAATATTTATTGAGCTACCTGATGTCTAGGTCACATAAAAGGCCAGTCACACAAAAATTTTTTTAGTTACTTTGCACAGGGTACACAACTAACCAGTTTAAGGGCAGGTATTCAGAACCAGACCTGTCTGAGCACAGGAGACATATTCTAAGCTCATTTTTCAATAATGAAAGGTCACTGGGCCACAACATGGTAGATTGGAGAGATGCACCAGTTAGGAGGCTATTGTAATAGGCTGGGGAGACATGGTGACAGTGTGAACTAAGCTAAGCTCTTTGAGGGCAGGGACCACATCTTGTTCACCATTGTCTAACATGATATTCCTAACACATTTAGGTGTTTCATAAATATTTTCTAAACAAATGAAAAGGTAACAGAAAGAGAAACACTGTTGATGGATGGGAGGTGACATATGAGGGTTGGTGAAAGGAATAGTTGAAGAAGACTGGTTTCTCTTAGAAGTCATGAACTGATTTGTGATGCCATTTGTTGTGATGTGAAACACCAGAGGAGGAGCAGGTTTGGTGTTATTGAGGAGGATGGATTTTGTTTTGAATTTTAATGCTGAGACAGAGATTTCTGGGAGTCAGCTGGAAATACAGATCTGGAGCTCAGAAGAGAGGTCTGATCTGAAGATAGCCATCCATGTACTGGCAGGCATAGATACAGATGATAAATAAACATGTGGATATAAATTTACAGGCAAACTGTGCAATAAGAGAAGATTGCCAAGAATCAAATCTGAAATACACCAACATTTATGGATGGACAGAAGGTGCTAAACCTATAAAGGGCACTGGGAAGGAGTAAGAAAACTCAAAAAAGAACAGTGCCATGGAAACGGAGGGGAGAGGGTCAAGAAGGGAGTGGTTCACTGTATCAGGTTCTGCAGGAGTCCTTTTTTAAGTGTATCAGTCAGGGAAGGAAACAGAAACCCCTGCAGGTATTTTAAGTAAGAAAGAATTGAATTCATTGAATTAGCTGCTTACACAGTTGTTTAAATAGCTGAAGCTTCTAGGCTGGGCTTTCTGATCAATGCACAACTCGGTCATGTCTCTTCACTCTGTGACCCAGGCTGATGGCAATGCCTCCATCTGGAGTGTCTCTGATTTGTCATGGTAAGGGGAAGGGAACAAGGACAGAGGAAGCACCATTTCCTAAATCTCTGTCCAGAGTGGCACGTGTCACCTCCACTCATATTTTATAGGACAAAGCGAGTCAATGGTAATATCTGCCTTCAGGAAGCAGGAATGTGAGATCCTATCCGGTGCTCAGAAGCAGGGGCACTGTTGTACAGGCCTTCCATACCCCTAGGTTTTACATCCATGGATTCAACCAAATGAGGATTGAAAGTATTGGGGAAAATTTTTTAGAGAGTTCCAAAAAGCAAAACTTGAGTTTGCCATGCACAGGCAACTATTTACATAGCATTTACCTTGTATTAGATATTATAAGTCATCTAGAAATGATTTAAAGTGTACAAGAGGATGTGCATAGGTTATATGCAAATACTACGCCATTTTGTATAAGGGACTCGAGCGTCCGTGGATGTTGGTACCCATGGGGGTCCTGGAACCAATCTGCCGCGGATACTGAGGGACAGCTATAGTGGTGAGCTGACTTAATTGACTCCCACAGGTAAGTTACTTAACTTTCTGTACTTCACTTTATTCATTTGTAATAATTCTACTATACTTATATCTGAGGGTTGTTAGAGGGTTAAATAAAATGATGTAAGTAAGATGCTATGAACAGTGATTGATCTATAGTAAACTCCAAATAACTTTTAGGTATTATTTCATTCTCTAGTTCTCTATTCCTTCTCCTTAACTCCTTTCTCCTCTGGTGCATCCTTTTTCAGTCCTGGACTTGCTCTGTCCAGCCTGCGTTTTGTTCTGGTCTGCCAGTGCGTTCACTCTCCAAATGAGAACAGACCCTCTCTCCCTGCACCCCGACAAGTCCACTGCTACGGAAAGAAGAACAGAAAATCCCTCTTCTTTGTCCAAGTAAATAAGATTTCTCTCTTAAAAGAGGACAAGTCAGGGAGATTTTAAAATTATACCTAAGAAATTTCCCTCTGCCCCCTACCTCCCCTAATTGGTAGCAACGGTCAGTCTGTAACAAGCACTAAAAATTAATTTGGGGCAAATCGATTCCTTAGCAGGGTGATCAGCTATCAAGTGGACTTTCACTTCTAATCAACCTCAAAGGGCTTGGAACTGCATATTCTCCAAAGCAGCATCTCAGACAGGCAAGAATGGGTGTGGACCATCTTTCCTCTCGCTGTCAACTCTCTCTCTCTCTCTAAACCAGGGAATTGTACGCCTTCACCAACCTATTTCTGTCCTCTCCCTGAGAGCAACAGAATCCATCACAGCTGCAGCCTGGAAGGGGAAGTGTCCTGAGTACAAACAGCTGCCTCTACTCCCCACCAGGAGAGCTGCAGTGGAATTTATAGAACCACACAGGGTCAGAGCAGGAATTCAGCCACTCCCCAGAGCCAGAGACCCTCTTTGCCTCTCTCTTCCCACCCCCCACCCTTTCTCTGAATCTCCAACTCGATGGCAGTCTAAGACACACTGGGTGGTCCCCTGCTGCCCTACGATTTTCTTCCTTCCCCCAGTCTCTTGGGAGAAAGATCTCCTGGGAATTCTTGACACTGATGAAAGGCATCCGGCAACCAAACATCCTTTCCTGGTTCTGACCTCGAGTTCTTAAAGAAGGAAGGATAATGATATTTTTCTCCATACTGTCAGCTTCATCACAAATACATTGTCTGGGATGTCTGAAGTCTCCTATTGCTTCCCTGTGGAGTACTTTGGAATGAATGGAGCCACTGACCACAAGGCTGTCATCACCTGCCAATGCTGCCCACCCTCTCCCTGCAAGCCTGAGGACTCTACCAGGTTCTTTCATACATGAGATATGGTACTAGAATGTTCTCTAATGGCATTAAATATTCCAAAGTCCATTGGTTGACTAACCAATGAATTAAGCACACTGTATCCCAAACATGCCCTGGATGCTGAGAATATGGGACATGATACATGTGTTACTTTGTCTTGCTCTCAAGAAATTATTTTTTTTTTACTATAAAACAAAGCAAATAGTCAAAAAGTACAGCAATTAATATAACACTAAGTAGAAATAAACATCAACATTTTGCCAAGTTTTCTGGAGATCTTGTATTGGTAAAAAAGAAAATGTTACCAACAGAATTAAAGAGCTGTCAACAAACAGTTTAATTTTCCTTCTCCCTCTCTCCTTCTCTCTCTCTCTCTCTCCATCCTTTCCCAAAAGTAACTACTAGTCTCGTTACCTGGTGGTCCTGTATTTATAAAATGTATGATTTTGATTTTTAAAAATATTTCAAAATAGTTATCAGATTCTATAAGCCCTCTTGGACGTTACATCTTCCATTCAAATTATGATTTTGACATTTATCCAAGTTGATCCTTGTAGACTTAAGTTCAATATATTCTGCAGTTGAATGTTATTTTGTTATGAGTTTATAATAATCTATTTTTTCTACTATTGATGAATATTTACACATTTCAAAGTTTTTTCTATTAAGTATAGTTCTCCAGTGAACATTCTTGTATATGCCTCCTTGTTCATGTCTGTCAGAATTTCACTAGGGGCAGTGTTTTTCATCCTCATTTTGACAAGGACCCACAGTCTGACTGCATTATGTATCGTCATCCACAGGCCCAGGTGCAAACACGCATAAACATATATACATGCATTTAACTGAAACAAAATTGAGGTACGTTCTGCTGTATTTCTACTTTATTCTATTCTATTCCTTTTTAAATTCTGAGAATGACATACTAAATTATTTCTGTGATTCAACGAGTTAGGATCTAAGGTTTGAAAAACACTGGTTTAAGGTATATACCTGGGAGCAGAATTGCTGGGTCAGAGGGTATGAGCATTCTTAACTTGATCAGATATTGCCAATTGCTTTCTCAATAGTAAGATATATCCAAATTTAGAGATATCAAAGTGTGGAAAATGTGCATTTTATAATCTAGGTTATGCGATGTCCTGGATACTAATTCTTTGTCCATTATACGAATTTGTGATGTTCTGTTTACCTGTCCTTTCACTTACTTTATGTGTATTTTGCTGTGTGGAAGTTTTGAATTTTAGAGTAGTCAATTGTATGCAATTTTTACTGTATGGCTTATTTATTTATTTAGGCTTTAAGTTGTCCTAATTTATACCACTAAGATAGTCTCCTCTGTTGTTTTCTGAACTTCTGCAATTTTGATTTTTTAACTTTAGACCTTTAGACTTTTAAGGGCGTTGATATTTTGATTTAGACCTTTAATCCATATGGTGTGACATGGCAGTTAATAAGAATAACCAGTTATCAAAAAAAACATTTTGAGTAATCCATCCCTTCCTCATTGTTTTTTGTTCGTTTGTTCGTTTGTTTTTGCAGCACGCGGGCCTCTCACTGCTGCGGCCTCTCTAGTTGCGGAGCACAGGCTCCGGATGCGCAGGCTCAGTGGCCATGGCTCACGGGCCCAGCCGCTCCGCGGCACGTGGGATCTTCCGGGACGGGGGCACGAACCCGTGTCCCCTGCATTAGCAGGCGGACCCTCAACCACTGCGCCACCAGGGAAGCCCCTCCTCGTTGGTTTTTTTTTTTTTTTTTTTTTTTGCGGTACGCGGGCCTCTCACTGTTGTGGCCTCTCCCGCTATGGAGCACAGGCTCCGGACGCGCAGGCCCAGCGGCCATGGCTCACGGGCCCAGCCGCTCCGCGGCACGTGGGATCCTCCCGGACGGGGGCACGAACCCGTGTCCCCTGCATCAGCAGGCGGACCCTCAACCACTGCGCCACCAGGGAAGCCCCTCCTCGTTGGTTTTTAATGCCATCTCTTTCATATACCAGGTACCCAAAATATGTAAGTTTGTTTCTGCTCCATTTTTTTCAGTTGATCTATTTATTTATCCTTGCATCAAAAGCACAGTATTATTTACTAAAGCTTTATAAAAAAATCTTACATCAAATTGTATTGGTTCTTCTTGATGGTTTATTTTCTTATAATTTTTTAGAATCAGTTGTTTAATTCCAAGAAAAGCTATGCTGAGAATTTGGTTCAAATTACATTGAATTTATACATCAGTTTAGGGAGAATTGTTTTATTTTAACTATTTATTTTTCCAGTCCATGAATGAAGTGTATCGCATGTGCATTTTGTTATTCTTTCATGTTTTATAAATGTTTAATAAATTTCTCCATAAATCTTGTATATCTTTGTTATATTTCCTTCTAGGTACCTTGGATATTTTTATGTTATGCTTTATTCTATTATTATTACATTTTCAGATTAATTAATGCATGTGAATAAAAATATTCAGGTAGTTTATATTTTGATCTTTTATCCAGCAAACTTGCTAAACTATGTAATTGGTTTTAATAGTTGGTCTGTATATTGTCTCGGCTTTTCTATGTAGACAAGCATTATCTGTGAAAAAAAAAAAAAGACAATTTGCTTTATTCATTCCAATTCTTAAACCAGTAAGTTTCTGGCTTGTAGTGTCTTGCTGTTCTGACAACTTGTTACACCTTGTACATGTGGAGGTACTGGAGCCCCATGGTATGATGCACTGAGAAGAATACAACCTTATTTCAGTGTTAGACTTACCAAATTGCATAACCCCAGCCCAGTCATAAGAAAACATCAAACAAATACAAACCAAGAGACCCTCAACAAAATAACTGACCAACACTTGCAAATGTGTCAAGGTCACGAAAGACAAGGAAACACTGGTGAACTATTACAAATCACTGGAGACAGTTAGGTCTAAACAAGGAAACATAATGTAGAATCTTTTATAGGAAACTAGACCAGGAAAAGGACATCAGTGGCAAACATCACTAGAATCTTTTATAGGAAACTAGACCAGGAAAATGACATCAGTGGCAAATGAGCAAAATTTGAATAAGGTCTTTAGTTGATTATATTGTACCAATGTTAATTTCCTGGTTTGATAACTGTACTATGATAATATAAAATATTAATATGAGGGGATGCTGGGTGACCGATATAAAAAGACTTTCTCTAGTTTTTTTTCAACTTTCTGTAAGTTTAAAATTAGTTCAAAGTAAAAAGTTAAAAAATCATGTTTGTAAATTGGCATCCTTGTGTTATTTGGGACTTTGCAGAAATGTCTTTAACGTTTAATAAATAGATTATGTTATTTGCTGTAAGTGTTAGGTAGATATTCTTTACCTGTTTAAAGGGTTCCCTTCTTATTCATAGTTAGCTAAGTGTGTGTATGTGTGTGTGTGTATCTTGAGTAACATCTGGATGTTGGATTTCATCTAATATTTTTTTAGATCAACTGAGATATTATGCACTTTGTTTTACCCCCTTTTCCATTTTAAAATGTGTTTCCTACACATTTGTGATTTTATTACATTTTCTAATATTAATCCATCCTTATATTTCTGAGATAAACCCTTCCTTGTCACATGTATTTTTTTAGACTTTAATTTTTAGAGCAGTTTTAGATTGACAGCAAAATTGAGAGGCATGTACCTATTTCCCCCCCACATGCATAACCTCCCCCATTATCAACATCCCCAACCAGAGTGGTGCATTTGTTACAATCGATGAACCTTCAGTGCCACATCATTATCGCTCCAAATCCACAGGTTACATTATGGTTCACTCTTGGTGTTGTACATTTTATGGGTTTGGACAAAGGTATGACCTGTATCCATTGCTATAGTATCATAGAGAATAGTTTCACTGACCTAAAAAGCCTCTGTGCTCTGCCGATTCATCCCTTTCTCCGCACCTTGTCTGTATTTTTAAGGTACACTGTTAGATTTGATGTGCTAATGTTTCATTCATGGTTTTTATACTGTGTTCATTAGATGGGATTGCTAGTGGTTTTATTTTTTATAATTTCTATTGCTTTGTATTTCTACTCTTTTTCCTCTGGGTTTCATTTTACTTCCTAAATCATGGCTTTTATATTACTAGTGACTCATTCTCTTACCCTTTTTTCAGTTTAGGTTTCTCTTAGACTCCTTCTTGAATGATAGGTCCCCTGGTGTATAATTCCAGTGGACTGTTATTGTTCCTAGTATTTTAAAGGTATTGTTTTATTTTCTTCTGGCCTTTACTTTTACTTATGAGAAATTTTGTTGCCAATCTAATTGCTGTTCCTTTATAGGTTTCTTGTTTGTTTTTAAATATTTCTTCTTTGTCTTTGGTATTCTGCAGTCTATTGAGCATCTGGAGTGTTCAGGGGTCAATCAGAGTATCATGACTTTTCTTAATTTTGGAAAATTATCAGCCATTGTCTTTTAAAATGTTGCCTCATTCACATTAATTTTCTTTTTTTCCTCTGGAGTTATTTTGAATACATATTGGATTTTCTGTTCCAGTCTTCCTTGCCCCTTACTCAGTCTTTTACATATATATGTATGTATATACATTTAATGTCTTCATCAGTTTGTGCTTCTTTCTGAACACTTGCTCCAGATTCATCTTCCAATGTGCTGACTTTTTCCTTTGGCTACGTCTAATCTATTGCTTAGCCAATTTATTAAGTTTGTAACTTTAATAACTATATTTTTTATTTCTAGAGGATCTATTTCTCTTTTCCAAGTCCACATTATTCTTCCTCTCATCTTTCATTTTATTTTCTGTTTTTTCTTTTATGTCTTAAACACTTCAGTAACTATTTTATAGTGGATTCTTCTCATAATTGCAAATCCTTTGGATATTTTTATTATTTCAAATTTTTGTCCCTTAGTGTTTTACCTGATACTTCTTTATTGTAGAACATTGGTAGATCATGTCCTTGTATGCGCTGTAATTTTTTTTGCTGTGAGCTAATCTTCAGATGTGTATGTGTGTGTGTGTGTGTTGGAGTCCTACGTGACTTGATTGGAGGAGATGTTTGCATTGATGTGGCACTATCAGTATTTCACTACCCTGGGACCAAATTTTATATTAATGTCCTTGTAGTGAATTGAATTGTGTTCCCCAAAACGGTATGTTCAAGTCATAGCTCCTAATACCTGTGAATGTGACTTCAATTGGAAATAGGAACTTTGCAGATGTACTCCAATTAAGATGAGGTCGTATTGGATCCAATATATAGTATCCAATGACTTGAATCTTTATAAGAGAAAGGAGAGGGAAATTTTGATACAGAAACACAGGGAAGAAGGCCATCTAACAATGGAGACAGGGATTGGAGTGATATACAAGCCAAGGAAAACCAAGGATTGCCAGCCGCCACCAGAAGCCAGGTGAAAGGCATGGAGCAGACTTTCCCTCAGAGCCTCTAGAAGGCTGTCAACTCCTTGATCTCAGACTTCTGGCCTCCAGAACTGTGACAGAATAAATTTCTGTTGCTTTAACCTGTACAGTTGTGGTGCTGTTATGAGAGTCTAGCAAACTATAATAATATGGTCCTGGCTTGGGATTCCCTGTGAGGATATCAAAATTTCAGTGTTTAGCATTTAAGAGCTTTTATTTGGGTTAGATACCCCCTAGCATTGGCTTAGACACTCACTGCTTTGACTTGAAAATCCCATTTTACCTCCTAGCCCTTGAGAGTTTCCTTTCCCTATGGGTAAATTTTATAGTATTTTATTGTGTTTTAAGTATTTTATCCACTGCAGACAAGTATATCTAAAAGGAAAGATATCTATCTGTGTTAACTCAATCTGCCATAATACTGGATGCAAATCTGATAGTCATTTGCAGATATGGAAAGGAATCATAATAGAATGCTCTCAAGGATGAGTAAAGCATCCAATGGGCACAAAAAGGTGGAGAGGTGTGGAAAGCAGGAAATGTGAAGGGATGCTCTGCATTTCTGCAAACACTTCCACGCCTTCAATTACTCTCCTACGATAGAAAGCACAAGCTGTTTCACGTAACCTGCAAGACCCTGCCTTGCACGTCCCTCCTCATCTCTCACCACCTCCTTCTTTGCATAACCCAACACCCAGGCACAGGAACATGTTTCATTTACTTAAAGGAACTATTATTCTTTCACTTGCTTCCCTCACATGGGAATTTCTTCTTCTGAGAACATTCCCAGTTCCCTTCTGTAGTGCAAATCTTACATACGCTCCAGGCCTTCTCCAGATAAGAAAAGCCCTCCAACTACTGAATAAAGAATGGACAAGAGAAGAGTAAGACTGAAATTAGGAGACCAGGAAGGACATGTTGGGATCCAGACTAAGGTTTGGGGATGGAGAGAAATAGATGGTACTCGGGTGGGAAGAGTCATTGACTTCCTATTAATAAGAGTGTGGTGTTATCTAATCAACAGATACCACGTGCATATTTTGTCTTTCTTACCAGATCAGAAATTCCTTTAGGTCAGGAATATTATGGAAACACGTTTTTATCCCATGCAAAACCAGGGCTTTGCAATAACGCAATAAAGATTTTTCGAATGAGGGGAGTAAAGGAATAAATTCATGAACATATATTCCCTGAAAATATATTTTTTCACATATTCTAGTATATATAGTCTGACTATCAATTGATGTGTCTCATTGTGGGTTGCGTTTTGTTGTTTATTGGGAGGGGGCAGTATTTTGCGTTGTTTTGAGAACAGCTGGTGGAATTCATTTTATAATTCTACAGTTATGGCTCCTGTCTTCAACTTTTCTTTCTCTACCCGCTTTGTGTCTTGATGTGAACTTCAGAGAAAGGGCTTTGCTCGTTCTATGTACCACTGAGGGCTTAGCATATTTTTGGCCCTCATTAAATGTTAACATCAACAAGAGCATCGTGAAGAATGATTGCACAAGAGGGAAGTAAACAGAAAGGCAAGATTTGGCAAGCTTCAAATGGATCCACCCACTTCTTCCCCCAAACTCGTGATTAGAGAAGGTCTATTTTCTCAGCTTCTTTAACTCTTTCATTTCCGGTTTTAAGTACAGAGCTGAGCAGACTGAAAATATCATTTTTCTAAAGAATTCATCAAGAATTCAAGTCTTTTTTTCACTGCAGCAGCTATTCCAAGAATCATAAAACAGCATTTATTCTTTTGGAACCTCCAAGGTCAGCAGCATCCACATGGGTAGGAATAGTACACACAGCCCTCATTTTCCTTTTCCCCAGTAGTGAATAGACTCCAGGGCGAGAGGCGCTCTCCTGTGTCAAAGGACTGTACCTCCTCAACTCCCGTCTATAGCAAAACCAGGAAAATAGCAAAAAACTAGCAAGATCCAGCTACCAAACACCTTGTCTCCATCACCAGTTCTGGCTGGATCCGCTGCTTTCTGATTCTAATTAAGTCTTTCCAAAAAAATCTATATGTCAGCAGAAGTGAGAGAAATAAAGGAAGCACTTTTACTTGGCAATGGTGAAACTTTTCGCTGGCCAAAAAATATGTGAATGAAGTAAGCTTTTAAGAGCTTATGGTTTCGGGCTTCCCTGGTGGCGCAGTGGTTAAGAATCCGCCTGCCAGTTCAAGGGATACGGGTTTGAGCCCTGGTCCAGGAAGATCCCACATGCCATGGGGCAACTAAGTCCATGCACCACAACTACTGAGCCCGCGCTCTAGAGCCAGTGTGCCACAACTACTGAAGCCCGTGCGCCTAGAGCCCATGCTCCGCAACAAGAGAAGACACCGCAACGAGAAGCCTGCGCACCACAACAAAGAGTAAACCCTCTCGCCACAACTAGAGAAAGCCCTCGTGCAGCAACAAAGACCCAATGCGGCCATAAATAAATAAATTAAATTAATTAATTTTTTAAAAAGAGCTATGGTTTCTTTGTCAATATAAGCCTAATAAATTAAAATTGGAACTATTTTCTGCCATCCCCACAAGATCTCATCAATCACCAGTTTGCTTCATCTCCCTCTCTCCTCCCTGGAATCCAATGAGGGTGGAGAGCTGGCAAGCTCTGGGGCTTAGTTGAAGCAAACCCTGTTATTAGTGAAGAAATGGGGCTCTTGCTAAAGGAAGTTTGAAGTTCTAGCTTCAGATTTATTTTGTAAATGTGCAAAAGGAAGAGGGATGTTTTTGAGAAAAGAGGGGAAAAAAAGAAAACCTTTGGAAATTTCAAAGTTAGTGTTTGTTGACATTACAGCTAAGTGTTAGCACAAAAGCCCCAAAGACATGGAAATGAGAGGAATGAATTAAATATTACCCTCACATCTATGTCCTTCAGTCTGAATGGCATATAGCACTACTCAAGCAGAGAAGTAAGTGTTCTCTGAGGATACATTTTTAAAAAGCTTTTGCTAGGTAAAATTTGCACTCTACTTAAATAACAAAACTAATCTTTTCTCCCAGATATGTCCTTAGGTTAGGATATCATTAGCTCCTTTGAGTATAAACATAATATAGACTGAAGCTTTGACTGTCTTCCTTCTTTTGTTTTAAAAAGAAACAAAAAGAAAGAAAATGAAAAGGGCTTTGCATTTGGGTCATTTGGATATTAAACACTAGAGCTATCAAATCATGAAACTCAGAACATCATAAAAAAAACTGTTAAATACCTAGACAAGGGGTCAAAAACTGAAATGTTTACAGATCTTAAATGAGTGGTGCAGGGCCAGTGTAAATATTGTGGAATGGTGAGGACTATGGCAAAGTGTAGGGCATGATTTTATCTTTATCTTAAGGGCATGATTTTTCACAGTCGTCAAATAAGTAAAAAATATGTTAGAAAGCAAGACCATGTCCAAGCAACAGTGTAATGTATTATATTTACACTATATTGAAGACCAAGAAAGACTCATCTGCAAAGTCTCTGGCTTTCAATTTGCAACCTTTTGTCTGGATAAAAGGGTTGCAGAATTTCTGACCATTTTCAGATTTCTAAACAGAAAGGCTGTTGTCTTGGAACATTAGACGAAATATTCTGATGCCAACCTGGCTTTTGTAGCCACATCTGCTTGTCTTTACAGCTCATATATATTCTGTTGCTGACACATCAACCAAAATAAGAGATTTTCTCTACTTCTTTGTCTAGAATAAAATCTCTCGTGTTACAAAAGTCCCCCACCCCCACCGCCGTACTCCACCAAGAAATCCAGAATCGTTTTCTATACTAAGGAGAAATGATGACATTCTAGTAACACTGCAGCTGCTCTGTAGGGAAACAGAATCCAGAGTCCAGAGTTCCCATTTGAGCTCTACAGACAGCATTGCATGAAGCAATGACTTCACTGTGGTGTATGTATGTTAAACAACGGTGCAACATTGAAGAATTAATGATGTGCGGTTGGTGGGAAGAACACTGACTATGGATAGGACAGATGCTAGTTCTTATCCTGGCTCTGCTTACCATCTGATGAGCATGTTACTTGGACTCTCTGAACTTCAATTTCCTCATCTGTAAGATGGAAAAAGTAATTGTATTAGTTTGCTAGGGCTGCCATAACGAACTACCACAGGCTTGGTGCTCAGACAACAGAAATTTATAGACTCACAGTTCTGGAAGCTAGAAGTACAAGATCAAGGTGTTGGCAGAATCGGTTCCTTCTGAGGGCTGTGAGGGAGAGTCTATTCCGTGCCTCCTTGCTAACTTCTGGTGGTTTCCTGCCAGTCATTTGTGTTCCTTGGCTGCAGGCACATCCCTCTGATCTCTGCCATCATCTTCACATGGTGTTCTCTCTGTTTCTGTATGTGTCCAAATTTCCCCTTTTTATAAGGACATCAGTCACATTGGATCCCGGCCTACTCCTGTATGGCCTCATCTTAACTAATTATGTTTGCCATGACCACGTTGCCAAAGAGGCCATATTCTGAGGCACTGAGAATTAGCCTTCAGCATATGAATCTTGAGGGGACACAATTCAACCCGTCAGAGTAATTCTCGCCTCCAACAGTGGCTGTAGAATTAAATGGCCCAATACCCAGTAAAAGTCTGGAACATAGTAGATATCCAGCAAACCACCTTTGTATGATCACTGATCCCCAAATCCTCCCAAACTTGATCCTTAAGCTTGAAATATGCTTATAGCCTTATGTTCCAGCCCCTTCAATCCATCTCACGCATTACTGCCAGAGTTAATTTTTTAAAATTCGAATGCAATCATGTTCTTCTCCTGCTTAAAGCTGTGCAGTGGCTCCCTATCCCCGCTGGAGAACTCCAGACTCCCCAGTATAACATACAAGCTCCTGTCTCCATGGTCTGTACTCTCCTACCTCTCCAGTCTCAGTCTCCACCTCTTCTCTTCAGATCCTCCACTCCAGCCAGACTGAATCACTTGCTATTTGTTCTTTTCTTTTCCACACCTTGGTGCTTTTCATGGTTTGAAATGAGTTTTCTCAGTGTCCACCGCAATACCCGCCCATCTTTTATGATTCAGCTCAAAAATATCTTTAATGAAGTCATTGCTCATATCAGCCTGTGAAACTGCCTGCTCTGTCCTTTGTGTGCCTTATTTTATTCATAATGTGAAACTATGTCCTGGTTTTTCTTGGGCCATTCTGTTTTATGCTGTTGTCCCGATATTCCATGTAAGTCAGCTTATCCCAAGTTAGTGCTCCCCTTAAGTTATTTAGTTACTCTACCTAAGCAGAGTTTTTTCTTAGCACCTATAACCCTTAACTTACCTGCTTATAGGTCACATATTTTAAGAAGGTAAGTTCTTGTGAAAACAAGGACGTTATCTTATTTATCTCTATATAACCATTGCCCAACCCTAGCACATGCTTAGTAAAGAGTAGCTAAGCCATAGTAGGTGCTTAATAAATATCTGTTGAATTAAACAGTGTGTCTATAAATGTTATAGACTAACCTACAAATTAGACAATGAAATACAAAGTTATAATCATGCAGCCATCAATTCCTGAGGCATTTCCTTCCATATATTCCCTTTTCTCTACTTTCCTTCTCCTAGCTGTTCCTTCCATGAAAACTCAGCGTGAGGAAAGAGGGCAAAAGAGCTGAAAAACAGCACAGAGACGCATCCACTAGAGGGGGTCAGGAACAAGCGGTGTTCAGCCAATAGCAGAGGATCTTTGCAGGAAGAACTATCGTGCTACAAGCTTCACTTAGCAATGAGATTCCAAGCTCCGTGGTGGTGGCACAGCAGGACTTTCCACCAGGTGGCTGATTGGTCTCAAGTTATAAGGCATATTATATTGGACCCCTTCATCGCTGCCACCAGGGCTACTCTGTTCATGCACCATTGTTTGTGCACTGGCATCTGATGACAGAGGCTGGCCGATCTGGCCAAGTTTTTCTGTCCTGTGTACTTGGTGGTTTAGTGGTAGATATTCTTTTGTAGTGGATGCTCTCTGGTGACCATTAACATGGAATGCAAGGATCTACCTTTCCACTCCCGTAAATCCAGACACGGCTCTCTACCCAGCCTTCCTTAATCCTGTTTTTCCAATCTTTCCTGATTAACTGGCTAAGCAATTTGCTTGTCCATGAATCTGTATATAAAGAAATGGATGAAAAGGGGAAGGGAAGAAGGAAAGAGAAAGGTTGCAATATTGGGTGGTCGTTTCATGAGTACATGGAGCAACGAAAATGCTGTGGAAGATGCCGCATATTCCCAGATAGTTCCTACTACAGCCTCCGAAGACTGAAGACAGATATTTTGTTTCATATTTGAAATATTCAGCAGGACAAATAATGCTGCTATTTAAGTTACCTCAGACATGAATTATTTGACACATCCATAAATCATCTTCTTCTCTGAAATTTCCAGTAAATTAAAAACAGGCAGATAGAAACAGCTTTCAGAATGAGGTAGTTGCAAATAAATTTACATGAATTCAAGTAAGCAAGAAAGCTTCCTTCTTTGTGAAATGCTAAGGCAGAAAGGAGGAGAAGGAGGAGAGGGGAGTGGCCAAGGAACGTGCAGGACTTACACCCCCGTCGGACACATCACACCCTCCATCTTCAGCTCACATTTTAAAGGAAGCAGGACCCAGGGAATTGCCACTTCCTTATCTGCTCCCAACATTTTGAGCAGTTCAGAGTTTTCTCTCCAATCGCATTTGCAGTTTTCTTCCCCAGCACCAATGACAGCTTCAGCTCTTAAATCAAAGCTTTCATCCCTGTTACAAAGCAAACACTCTATAGATGGAATAAAGCTGTAGTGTCCTTTTTGTCCTTTATTACTAACATTCTTAATACATTTTGGTTGAATGCTTCACAAAATGCTAGGCTCTGGGTGTATGTGGATGAGCAACACAACCTGTCTGAATCCAAATATAGCACCGTATCACGCTTGTAATGATAAGAGAAATGAGGGGATTGTGGAAGCAGATGTCAGGGGCACTTGGCCCAGTCTGGTGGGAGTAGAGGGGTGGGTTCAGAGACTTGACATTTATGCTGAGACCTGAAAAGGATCCTTAGGAGTAAGAACAGATGAAAGAGTTAGCCGTGGTGGGTGAAGGGGAGGGAGGAGAGAGTTGGAGAGGCAGCAAGCAAGTAATGAGAGACATGAGTCTCTCCCAAGGCCAGTAGGAAGCCACTAATGGATGTCATGCATCTTTCTTTCTTTCTCCCTCTTTTCTCTCCTCCCCTTTTCCCCCTCTCTCCCTCCCTCCTTCACTTCTCTCTTCCTTCCTTCGACTACTTCCCGTCATTTCCACTGCTGTTACCCTGATCTGAGCTGCCATCATTTCTCACTGGGATTCCTGAAACAGCTTTCTAATGTGTCTCCTTGTGTTTATCCTGCATCCTACCGTCTACACTCAACAGAGCAGCTCCTTTTAAAACAGAAGTCACATTAGTCATGTCACTCCTCTGGTCAAAACCCATCAATGATTTCCTAACTGACTCAAAGTAAAGACTTATTTACAAAACAGAAACAGACTCACAGACATAGAAAACAAACTTATGGTTACCAAAGGGGAGGGGGGGAGGGGTAAATTGGGAGTATGGGATTAGCAGATACACACTACCATATATAAAATAGATAAGCAACAAGGATTTACTGTAGAGCACAGGGAACTATATTCAATATCTTGTAATAAAGATATTCCATTTTTTATATATATATATAATATTTTATACATATATATATCCAAATCACTTTGCTGTTCACATGAAACTAATACAATATTGTAAATAAACTACACTGCAATTAAAAATAAATAAATAAAATGAAATAAAATTGCCATTCTTCTTGACCTAGCATCTGCAATCACATGCTATCTCCTCCAACCTTGTTCTGCAATTTCTTTTTCCACAGCATCTATCACCTCCTAACAAACCATATAATTTTCTTATACATGATGCTTATTCTGTTTTGTCTTTCTCTCCCCACTAAAATATAAACTCCATGAGGGCAGGGATCTTTGTACATTTTGTTTTTTAATGTATCACAAAAACCTCAAATAGTCCTGACATATAATAGGTGCTCAAAAGTGTTCATTGAATTAATGAATGCCTTCTTTTGGGTAATGAGGCCATTCAGTCAGTGGTATACTGTATTACAGTTAACAAATATTCCGTGTCCCTGCCTATAAGGGAATTCAGTCATAGCACTTGTTTAGCCGATGACATCTGAGCAGAAGAAATATGTGTTATATTTGGTTGGAAACTTTAAGTAGCAGCCTGTGGTTTGCACCCTCTCTCTTCCCTGCTTCTGCATTATGGAACCGTGTGGTGAGATGAGGCCTCCATCATCCCAGGTTCCTGGGTGTCTATGGTGAGGATAACCCTCTTGCCAGATCGTGATGGAATGTAGATTAATGACAAATGATTGTTGGTGTCATAGCCTATCCTGACTGACAGAATCAAAGTCTGGGATCTTCATACTCAAGTTCAATATTATTAGAGGGTTAGATTGCATTTAACTTTATTAACACTTCTGTATATCATGTTCTCACAGTTAAGGCAGAATACCAGGGAGTCACACTAGGCCTTTAGAATCATGTGTTATATGTTTTCATTGTTTCTTGACATGTCAAGATATAGGGAGACCCCATGATGCTAGAGGAAACACAGTGACAGTTCACTTCCTAAGGCAGCATGCACACAACAGCCAGAGACAAGGTAAATCAGATGTGGTGGATAAGCACTCACAGGATAAATGAACCTCACCTAGATTGGGATCAATGTGTCATCAAGTCAGCTCAGGTCACTTCACACACTAATCAGTTTGCAGGGCATTTTTCAGTTGTCAGAATTTCACACCATTCATACACAGAAGAGACCGAGTCTCTCAAAAGACAAGACTAGCCAGCATCTCCATTGCTCTGCAGGCGGTGGAGACATTCTAAAAGCCTACAAAGATTTCAACTCAGTACCCAGGGAGACCAGTGGGGCCCTGGAGGACTGGAGCCCCAGACCAATTTTGCCTCTAGCTGTGGACAGCTCTATCCTGTTAGCCCAATTATGGGTGCAAGTGTTTTAATTTTAAATGCATGCTGTGGGCTGAAAACTTCAGAAATCACTACGTACAATGTAACAAGTGATAGCGGAATGTAAGGTGCTGTGGGAGCCACAGGAAGGTCAACCCATCTGTGATTGCTGATCTCATTAAAAATAAATAAAGCGGGCTTCCCTGGTGATGCAGCGGTTGAGAGCAGAGTGGCTGGACCCGTGAGCCATGGCCGCTGGGCCTGAGCATCCAGAGCCTGTGCTCCGCGACGGGAAAGGCCACAACAGTGAGAGGCCCGCGTACCGCAAAAACAAAACAAAACAAAACAAACAAACAAAAAAACCAAAATAAATAAAGCAAAATTTCTGTCTGAATCCAGCTATAGTGCAACTATACATTGCTTCTTAGGAGTTACCTCACAGCCATAGTACTTTGGGAATTATTGTCAAAACGTTTGCTTACTTTTTTATATTAAAAATATTAATGATAGACTATGACAGGGATTATAACAAAATAGTATTCCAGAAATTTAATTAGATTTATCTATGACTAGAGAGGAAGTTTACCAAGACTTGGAGGTGGGGGAGGACCTGCTGTGCCGAAACTTTCTACTTAGACATCTGTAACATTGTCGGCAGCCGTGCTCCTCTCTTTCTACCCACGGTGGCCCAATGAACACAGCGTGTTGTCCAGCAGTTAGGTAAAGGCGGTCATCCTTCTGTCTGTAGCTATGTTTCCACTCTCTTCTCCAATGTGTCTGGTCACATGCATCCTCCAAAAGTCCAGAGAACCTAGGTACCCGCACATTTTGGAGCGAGCATGAGACAGAGGAAGGAGATGCACACTCCAGTTTCGTTCTTTCCCACCTCAAGCCTGACCTGAGATTCCCAGCTGGCGGTCTTCCTTACTCAAAGAGGAGCAAGACCCCAGGTGGTCGCTGGTTGCTGCCACTCTTACCCTGTACCAGGCATCACTGATTACTTAGTGTGGGTGAGAATGGAGCAGTACCCAAATAAGGCACTGCCCCCAACAGTCTCCTAACACTGATGCAACATCTGTGAAATATTAGTGGATAATTGGAAACATTACTGAGACACAAAGACCTTGGAGCACATGTTTCTGCCTCAAGGTTCAATAACAGTTCTGGGAAAGGTTATACAGTAATTCACTTACCTATAACATGTGTAGGAAAGTGAGCAAAGGACGCACCTGCATTTTAAGGATAATATACCAGGGTTCCCAGGAAAGGCGAGCACTGAGGTAAGCGACTGCCCTAAAACAAGGTCGAATGGGGGCAGGGGTCTTACAACACGCCACTTCTTCTCACCCAGTCTTGGTTACAACATGAGGTTGCATCCCTGGTTGGTTCCTTCAGCACCGCCATGGGATATCTCCACGTCTGGGCTTCACCCGCTGTGAGAACAGGAGCGCTAGTGCCACGTGCGTATACACACTGCTCAGAAAAGAAACAAACAAACCCCAAACTGAAACTTCAGGAGTCCTGGTATGTAAATCTGAGGCATTGAAGCAGTCTCTCTTCTAGAGCTACTTTTTTGTCGTTGTTTTTTTTCTTCACGTCTTTATTGGAGTATAGTTGCTTTACAACGTTGTGTTAGTTTCTGCTGTATAGCAAAGTGAATCGGCTATATGCATACATACATCCCCATATCCCCTCCCTCTTGAGTCTCCCTCCCACCCCCCCATCCCACCCCTCTAGGTGGTCACAGAAGCATGGAGTTGATCTCCTTATGCTATGCAGCAGCTTCCCACTAGCCATCCATTTTACATTTTCAATTCAGCCAGCTCCATAATTGCTGCAGAGGCGTGTGTGTGAATGTGGGAGTGGGAGGGTCTCCCTTTATTCCTTTCCCTGTACTCAGATCTAGTCTGCCGAGCATTCCTCTCATACACGGTAGCTGGTGGGGAATTATTTAAACTTCAAGGAATACTATCTACCCCCCCATTTTTATTTTAAAAGAACATATTTATTCAAGTGTTATTTATTAAAGATACTTTGTAGAAATCTTCTCTGTGCTTTCTGGGGCTCTGTACGTATGCTCTCAGAGCGTACGTAGAGCGAGCCTGTCTCTCCAGTGTCCTTAAGAGAAGATCTCTGCCTGCGGGGCATTGTACAGGACTCTGTGGCAGCCGTCCCCTATCGCACTGTCCCTGTTTGAGGGTCACAGCGAGGTAGGGTGATGAGAGAACAGTCCAACACATGCGTGTGCGCACGCACACACACACACACACACACACACCACTGTGCCGGCACACCCACGCACACAGACGGGATGATTTAGCGATAATGCAGCCTTTGAGTATGTAATCTCACTTCTGAATTCAAAGCATATGGTTAACTTCTGATTTTTAAAAAATAGCCAATTTGTATGCTTGCTGTGTGCAAGGCTGGTTTGATTTAACTTAACTTTTTCCGGCTGAAAACTTTTCTCGGTTGCTGCCATCAATGGAAAACAGATTAAGAGACAAATTTCAAATGAACGCTTGAAGCCCTTTCTTGAAAGCAGGAAAACAGAAGGGGACTACTCTGCCGGGGCTGGTTTTTGCACGGCTTTTGCAAGGCTCGCTGTCATCAGCACAGGCCTTGTTCTACTGCATCCCCAGCGTATATTTAACCAGTGCTGAAAATGTGCTCGGCTGTGGCAGTGTGATGGTGCCCACTCCATGAACATTTCAGGGTCACATCATTTACTGGAACACAATGATATTTTTTTGCACATAAATTACCTATGTGTCTTTAGATTAAATCTACCGCCATGCTCTGTACCCAAATTCCACATCATTATTGAATTGCTATTTCATACACTTAACCTGAAATTTCCAGTCAGTCAGTATCACTCATATTACCCACAGCTTCAAAAGACTAGAATCATTTCTACTGTAACTATTTTGTTTCAATACTAGGCCAAGGATAAATGTGGTTACACTGATTTCTCACAAATGAACCTCAAACCTTTGATTTAAAATGAGAACAGCACTGGTCATAATCATTCTCAATCTGAGGTAAGTGTAACTGGCTTTAAAGAAATGTTGCCAACTCATTTGCAAAAAGAACGTTTAAGCTGGCTCTCGTTTCCAATATCTAGAAGAAGCTTGACCATGAAATAACCCTTCCTTCTTCACTGGTTTCATCTACTTCACCCTCCTGGTTGTTTCTCTAGGAAAGTGAAAGCCACAATCCTCCCGTTGTCTTTCCTTCTGAGAGCCCTGTCAGCTTTGGCCAGACTTCAAGTGTTTCCAGTTCGAACTCCAGATTCAGACAGTGATGTTCACTTCCAGGTTCTGAGGGTGTTATTAACAGGGAATCTCTGTTCCCAAGAGCCTTTAGTTTAGAGAATAATGATCAAGTATTTGTCAATCATATATGATCAGCATTGGTCTACAAAGAGATTACTTTGCTTTAATCTTACTCACAGTCATTGTCCGCTCTGGTCACTTTCTGTTTGCCTCTCAGATCCACTCCCCTCATCTGCTCCTGGAGCCCCGGGAGACTGCGCTCCACCTCTGCAGCAAAGCCTCTCTTGCCACCAGGCTTCTGGTTGGCTTCTGCCATGGGAGCCACTGGGAGGAGATCAGAGTGAGGAAGGAGGGGACAATCAGGGTGGGTGTGTTTCCCTGGTCCCATTACAGCTGGGTCATCACTAGGGTTGCTTGAGTTTTTTCTTTTCTTTCCCGTTTTTTGTTTGAAGGCTGCAGCTCCTGTCTGCCCAATCTCATTTACAACTACTTCTACTGCTAAGTACCACACTATCTTTAGGTTCTGTTAACGTGTCCCTCTCTTTGTTCCTTAGACCTATGGGTGGTATTACCATGCCAGGGTGCTTGTTCACATTTTGTTTTTCCTTAATCCCACCAATCCCTTGATAAAACTCACTTTTATTAGCTTCTTTGAATGACCTCTGTTTCTGACTAAGACAAATATTGGTACGTTACCATAATCAAAGGGCTGTTCCTTTACCTATACTTTCCCAGAACATAGAATGAAGGATATACTGCTCACCAAAACCTAAGTTCATTAGTCACTTAAAGATACAGAGCCTGATAGGAACCCAGACGTGTGTACGGTAAAAAAAAGGTGAGGCCTACTTTATGGTATTTCCTGTAACCTACCTGAGGACCCCCAGGCTAGCTGCTACATTCCCTTTAATTCTCTTTTCAAATTTTCTGTTAGCCCTACCCACCAGAAATAAAGCTTATTTATTTGTCTGTCTGCATTAGCATTCCTTCTTAGGAGATTAAAAGATCAATTATTAATTTTTTAAAGGTGCATACATTGAATTTGAAATTACAAATTCGAGCACGTATAGCTGCTCTGAGTGACATAAACAGATATATGAAGGGAAGATTAAATCCCTTAAGTTTCTGCTTTGAAAGAGGATTGAGCAAAGACAGACCAGTTCAGCTGCAGATTGCTTCAGCGTGATCTACAGATGAAAGCAAAGTGGAAGCAAGGGACCCAAAATTGATATTGATGTTTCAGAATCAGATCATCTGGGTTTAGGTCCCACTCTTAATAGCTATGCTATTTGGAACAAATTAGTTTTAGAGAGAGGAGATTAGAAGGTAGGTTTCTATGATACAGTGTTGCTGTCCGGTATTCTGCTAGGAATTGGCTTCTTTTCATTCAAACATTAAGATCTTTTCTTTTTTTTTTTGCTGTACACGGGCCTCTCACTGTTGTGACCTCTCCCGCTGTGGAGCACAGGCTCTGGACGCGCAGGCTCAGCGGCCATGGCTCACAGGCCCAGCCGCTCCGCGGCATGTGGGATCTTCCCGGACCGGGGCACGAACCCGTGTCCCCTGCATCGGCAGGCGGACTCTCTACCACTGCGCCACCAGGGAAGCCCAAACAGTAAGATCTTAATCATTGGGTTCCCTACTCTACATTGTAGCTACTGAGACATATGTTTTGATTCCTGTAATTGAAACTATTTATGTTAATAATTTAATTAAAATTAAAATAATAATAACAAAAATTTTGTCTATTTTTCTAGACTAGATTGGCTAAATTCTGTCTCTAAATTATTTCTGAAATGGACAGGAGTCACCTCCCAATTACAAGTCCTAAACCCACCTAAGCATAATACCAAACATAAATTCAGCATTTCTTATTTTAAACATATCTAAACCCCCATCTCCCCATATTGATATTTAATCTAACAGCTCCTCTTCACCTGATCAAGCATTCTTCTTCAGTCTTCAGACTTCTGGCATTCGTCCTCCTTACACAAATTGTAAGGGGACTTGTACAATTACATTAAACCCTTCTTGCTACTCATTTCCCTCACTGTTTTGAAAATACAGATCCCCAAACTTCTTATCCTTGATTTCTTCAACACTTCTGCATCCCACTCTGGCAAAATTCTGAATGTTCCAACATTCTTTGCAATGGCCTATCTCAGGTCTTTGGTTTCTTCCATTAATGATGGTGAAATCTAACTGAGGACCCTTAGGGGCACTCTGGTAGCCTGTCATTGCCTACTGGCCCTCTCCTTGATATTGCTTACATGACACACAAAGTTTTCAGGCCATGAAGTCCCTTCTTTGGTACTGGTTCAATACCCACTGAATCAAGATTAGTAGATTGCATAGCAGAAAACTAGTGCCGGCTCACAGAGATAGCACTGAAAAAGCAGACTTTATTTATATTTACTATTGACAAATAGACAAGGTAGATCTACTAAGTTTAGCCAGTTAGTTTAATTTGGGTATATTTCATTATAAAAAATTTCTCAAGTAAATAGAGTGTTTACAGCTTATTCCATAAGAGCAACGTAGCAGGGAAACAGAAACCCTTCCACATGCAGGAACAGCATGTGACACATCAAGAACGTGTCATTTGATGGGCATGAGGGCACCTCCTGAGCACTTCTGACTCCTGCTTGGGTTTCCTGACATTGCTGCTAATTTAATGCACACAAGACCAAATCCATTATTGATAATAAGCTAAATGGTAACTTCAACCTGCCTTTCCTCTCCTTCTGCCTCTGGGATACTTGAAAAATGACGGAGGATGAAGTGAAGCAAGATTCACTTGTACCGATGGAAACTGACCGCTCACTTATTACCCTCTTTTTTTTTTCAACTGATTCCAATCATACCTACACTCTGTTTAATATCAATAAAGAGGAATTATAGAAAGGAAATTTTTTCCTTAATCTTTTATTAAAGAAAAAAATATCACTGGACAAGAACCTCATTGTCTTGTAAATCTATAACTAAAATAATCTCCCAACTGTTGCCAAGTTCCTGAATTCAGATTCTCTAGACTCAGTGTTCATAAACATTTTCAGCACCTAATACCTGCACATCTAAACCCAGGTGCCAGTGTCTGGTTAAGGCCTTCCATAATTGGGATTCACCCTGCTTATTCAAACTTATTTTTCATCACTTCCAGCCATGCATTTGTCAGCTAATCTTTTAAACACCCTCCTCTCATCCCCTTAAAGCCATATCCCTGTTTTCGCCTCTGTTCGATTGTCCTTCTTGCCTACATGCCCTCCCTTTTTTCCTTCTCCTAATTCAACCCCTTTGGTCTTCAAAGGCTACCCCTTCAGAGCTCACTCACCTGCTGCCTTTATCCTTCCCATACTTCCCTATACACTTTAGTTTCTTATTGACAGTCCACGTGAATTAGCACCTCGCTTAGCACCCTTATATTGTTCCAGAATTAATGTACGTGTGCTAGCCTTGTCTCCCCAAGTAGACTGTAATCAGGGACTGTGAGGGAAGTTATTTGTTTATATCTACGTGTGAGATTAAATTCGTTTTAACATATGTTGTGCATGAAAATAACTCTGGTCTTTTCAAAAGATGCTAAGTGATTAAATCATTTGCCTAGTGTCAAACCTGAAGATTTGGAAGACTGAAGTCATCGGAAGCTGGTCGGCACAGGCATAAGGTACCTAAACACGATCTCAGAATTTCAGAGGGGGGAGGGTGGTCACACACAAGAGCAAGAAGCTTAGAGCAAGAGAGGCCACTCCAGGAAGAGAAGTCTTCACTTTAGATGGCAGCTGGATGTAGGAGGAAGGTTTTTTGGGTTTTTTTTAGGTTCTTTCAGGAAGAGGCAATTGACTGTTTTGAAACCCAAGAAATAAGCAAAACAGAAGGATGGAAGGTATTTGAACTCTAAACAATATTAATTTGTAATTTTCACTGGGACTTTAATTATTTAGAACAGAAGGTATATATATTTTAAAGATGATAAAACAGCCAGCGGCAGCGATGAAATTAGATCAAAATTAAAAGATTACATATCTTACAAAGAGACAGTATATAACAAGTCCAGTTTGACTTGTATGTGTGTGTTGGGGTGAGGGGTCTGAGGGTGAAACCCAGCAGTGGGAAACAAGAGGAGATGAAAGCAGGGAGGCAGAGAGGGTACTAGAGAATGTAGTGACAGGTGAGAGGCGGCAGACAGGTAGGCTGGGAGGCAGCTTGAGGAAGGTTTGGCGGCAAGTACCAGGTACCTACTTATGGGACTGGAGTCAAGAGGCAAGATAGTATCTCAAGGATCTGGAAGGAGCAAGCAGGAGGCTAGTTCCAGGGAAATTTGGGTATAATGATCAAGGCAAGTGTCTGCTTGCTCTTTTTTGAAACATGAAGTGGGGATTGGTGCAGTAACTGGAGGACTGCTGGCCAATCACTGGATAAGAGCCCTTATAATGCTCAGAACAGGAGGAGCTGAAAGGATGCAAAGACAATTAGTATGACCACTTTTTTTGATCTGCCTTTAGGTATCATAATGCTTGTTGCATTTAAGGTAGACTAAATAAATTATTTTATGTTTGTTTTAACACTACATTTTTCTTACTACGTGTCACCTTGGCTTGGTATTTCCCAGGGGTTCTTACTTAGTCGATGCCAAAGCACCTGTCTTCCCTTCTGTGCTCTATTCTCCTTTTTAGAAGATAGCATCACTTACCCTGGAGGCAGTGCATGGGGGAGGCCAGCGTTCAGAAAAAAAACCTTTGATGCCCTCACAGGACTGGGTTCAGCTCTTAATGTTCTGGCAAAGTTGCAGAGGCTTTTTTAAAATGCTGTTTCTGAAAGCAGCCCCTCTCCGCCAGCAGGCTGAGCACATGGCAGGGGCTCAGAAAACACTTGGAGGGGTCCACACAAATGTTAAAAGATGATCTCATTTGCAAAGTTTACTTGCAGGAGCCCTGTTCACTGAATAAAAGATTTTTGCCTTGGTTGCAAGAATGTAAATGTTACCATTTTCTTTCAGGGGGTGCACATTTTACTTTAAATCAGCATGCATTAGGCATTTCAGTTTAATTCTGTGCTGCTGACCCTGGAATCTCACAGCCCTGTAATGCTGCTGCATACCAAGGGTCTTCTAGGAATAAGGGCCAGTCTGAAGCTTCAAATAACATAAAACCTCTGATATTTCCATTTGCAGCTAGCTACTTGGGGAAACTTCATAGCCTTTCATAAATTCATCTCCCCACCAGTAGAGGAGCTAAAACTGCTGGCCCAGCTCTGAGCAGAGAATATGTTCCATCCCTGAAAATACATGTTTAAATATTTAATAAAAGCATAAATTTGAAACACATCCAGCAGCTGTAGAGAGAGCCACTGAATAGAAGGCAAAAACAATCTTCATCTGAGGAGATTATGAGAGTTGAAGCAATGGTTGTGGTATTATACGACACTATGGTAAACAAACAATCCAGGCAAAAAGAAAAGGGAAAAAAAAAAAACAAACATGGAAGGCTTGCCTTATCCATGCGAGGAAGTGAACACAGCACAAAATATTCCGGAGGTTCAAGTCTGAAGTAAAATCCATGCCTCGCTTGTAAATCAGCCTGGTCTCTGGGGAAGGCAGATGGCTCAGCGTATAACACTTACGTAACCACAACCTGAGCCGAGCCCGACCTGCCAGGAGCCAAGGAACAAGGATGCTTTTGAGAAAAGATAAATTGTGCTCGCCTTAAACCCACTGGAACTGCTCTCCCTGGCAATCCAGGATACAGCAGGGGGCATCAGAATCTTCCAACACACAGGCAACCAGCTGAACAACCTTGGCAAAGCAGCCAGTAACCACAGCCAGGCATCTCATTAACTCAAGTCTCCAAACCCCAGGGTGGCTCCCAAGTTCCCCAGGCTGTTCACGGGAGCGGCAGAAGCCGCCTTCTGAAGGTTTAGAGAAGTGGGCATCCCAGCGCCTTGGGGTGGGGAACCTTAGTCAGCCTTCCCAAGCACAGACAGTACCAGACTTGCACATTCCTGGTTTATAAATAAATGATCCAGGAGTGACACAGAGGGTCATTCCTGCCCAGGCTAAAGGAAGCACTGGCATTTCTGTTTCCAAGAAATTCGGGATGAAATAACAGAGCATTGAGAGAACTGTGGATCCTCAAAGCCAGGCAACATCTGGGAAAATCAAGAACAGTTTAGAGGACTAACCTCAATCCCCACTCCACAGAGCAAGCGTCTCACAGATAAGTCATTCACTTTTGTGGGATTCATTTGGATGAGATTGTTTTGTGCCGAATGCAAGCGCGAGATCTCAACCAGTGAGAAAATCTGTGTTGTGATTGGAGTTAAAGGGGATATTTTTAAAAGTGCAGCATTTTAGGAAATAGGGCAGATCTAGGATGAGGCAAAATAGAGCTCTACGATAAATGGAAGAATCTTAAATATAAATATTCCTTGAAGGGCCAACCCCGAACAGCTAGGAGAAGACAGACCCTTTCCCTTGATTTCTGCACTATGAGACCCCTGTCTCCCAGTCCAGATTTCCTTCTTGTTACTTGAGTCTGATGATTCCACGACACTCCCTGTTATACTGAATTTTATAGTTTAGGCGAGAACCTACCCACCATACATCAAAATTGGGCCTTTGGTATTAACATATACACACTACTATATATGAAATAGATAATCAACAAGGACCTACTGTATAGCACAGGGAACTCTACTCAATTCTCTGTAGTAACTTATATGGGAAAAGAATCTGAAAAAGAATAGATATATGTATATGTGTAACTAAATCACTCTGCTGTACACCTGAAACTAACACAACACTGTAAATCAACTATACTCCAATATAAAATAAAAAATGTTTTAAATGTTTTTCCAAGAAACCCTTTCTGAATTTCCTACAACTTACCTAATAAAATGGACTTTGGGAAAGCCCAATGTTTATATACTGGGGGCAAACTGTCTATAACACACCAGTTTATCATCTGTGGTGAATAAAATTCATAAAATAGGGGAGAAATATTCCCCAAATTTCATATTTCACATCCTCTGTCATTTGATAGTTTATTGGGTACTTGTAAGAAGCTGCAGATTCAGAAATGCATGAGACATGGTCCCAGCTCTTAAAGAGTTCATACTCTTAAGAAGCAATTACCATATGGTACGTGCAGGACTGTCATAGAAGAGGAAACAAGATGCTTTCCTGAGAAGGGGACTCCTGGGGAAACACAGCCACAAACTTTTAGGAGGAAGTGGCTTCAGACTTGTATCTTTTTTTTTTTTTTTTTTGCGGTACGCGGGCCTCTCACTGTTGTGGCCTCTCCCGTTGCGGAGCACAGGCTCCGGACACGCAGGCTCAGCGGCCATGGCTCATGGGCCCAGCTGCTCCGCGGCATGTGGGATCCTCCCGGACCAGGGCACGAACCCGTGTCCCCTGCATCGGCAGGCAGACTCTCAACCACTGCGCCACCAGGGAAGCCCCAGACTTGTATCTTGAACGACAAGTATATTTAATTTCTCCTGAGGAGCATCCTCGCATAATACTCTCTTAGAGGGTGTGGCCTGAGTCTATTACATTGTGACTATTTAAAGCAACTATTAAGTGCTGCTATAATCTGAAAACCCCCTGGACAACACCATCTAGCTACCTCCCATGCTCCCTGGGAACACCATCTGGTCTCCCTCTCATGCTACCATACCCAGTGGAGCATTTGATTTATTTTTTGGACTTGCCTGGGATTTATCTCTCTAAAGGTAACCAAGTAGAAATAGTCCTACCAAATTCCTGGGTACTCTGAAAACAGTGGATCTGTGGTTTAGAGACATCTGGTAGTAATGAAACCTTGACATACTTTGTGACAGACTCCTCCTCTCCCTCAACTGAGCTGCTAGAATTCACAGAGGAACAATCAATGGAATTTAGCATTTTGTTGACTATTTAAATACATTCATTAATTTAAGGGAAAGTTCAAATATTATATAGGCACAGAATTTTGTCAGTTGGTACACGTGTGGTCCATCAATATCGGTAATGCAGATCAGCACTTCTCTACTGGCAGGTAGTAGTGCAATGCTGGGCCAGGGATAGGCCATCGGCTGCTGAGATACCACTTTCCTTGGCCTTAGGGCAGCCATGTGGGGCCTGGAGTCACCCAAGTTCCTGGACCAGTGGGCTTGGGCCAAAAGCATCTTTATCCACTTATCCAAATGCCATAAAACATTATCATTTTCTAATTTTGCATGATTAGGGAAAAACTGGGAAGCCTCAGTTGGTACTCTAAGCTAGCTAACTAATGGCCTTGACCTCCACTGTGCTGGACCTTGGGCTTGATCCCGGCTGACTCCCATGCCCCCTGATAGCTCTCAGAAACAATCATCTGAGCATTGTGGTCGTTCATTCCAACCATGTGCAAACAGTGCTTACAAATTGTGCTTGGTGATGGTGATGGTGAAGACAAACAGGTAATTGTCTTGGTGATGGCGGCTCCACCAGCCTCACTCACTCACTCACCTGAGTCAGAGGATCAGCTACAGTCCCCTCTGTACTCCTCCATCTGCCTCAACACCACTCCCACCCCAACTCACTCCTTTTCCCACAGAAGCAACTGAAAGAAAAAAGTTCCTACCATCAGTAGACAACTTTGATTTGTTCTGACTCATGAGCAATTAAATAAAAGATTTAGGGGGCTTCCCTGGTGGCGCAGTGGTTGAGTCCGCCTGCCGATGCAGGGGACGCGGGTTCGTGCCCCGGTCCGGGAAGATCCCACATGCCGCGGAGCGGCTAGGCCCGTGAGCCATGGCCGCTAAGCCTGCGCGTCCGGAGCCTGTGCTCCGCAACGGGAGAGACCACAGCAGTGAGAGGCCCGCATACCGCAAAAAAAAGAAAAAAAAAAAAAGATTTAGAAAAGTATACAGTGACATATAAAAGGATAGTGTTCATATAAACCTGGGGCCAATGGACTATCAAAGCTTAGGCTTAATCATCCAATTAAGGGTGAAAACCCATCATCCAAATTCTCCCAGGGATGATAGTAAATGAGGGAAAGAAATGTAGATGCGTGTTACTGGTGGTGATGAAGGCTCTGTGACAGCCTTTGGGACACTTGTCGTGACAGAAAATAGAAGACCCCCTGAGCAGTGGAACCTGAAAGACCACACTGCTGACATGTCACCTTTGTTAGCCCTCCCGCACACTGGAACTCTGGACAGCGGACATTTGCTTGCTACAGAGTCCAGAAGTGTGAGGGGCAGTGGGAGGGCGGGCACTCAGAAGGCACCTCATCTCAGCCATTTTATGCCAATCTTACCTACATGTGTCCTTCATTTCAGACTGAGGAGTTGCACCCAGCCAAACAGCTCAGAGCTGGTCACTGTCCTCCTCAGCTTGTTTGAGAGAACCAGCTGTGCCTCTGCAATGAGAGGTCACTAGCTCAGGATGAAGGGGTCACCACAGCAGGCCTAAGACCTGGAAGGCTGGCTCAGCAGCCTGGTGGCATCTTGCCTGGAGACAGATGTTGTAATAACAAGTGGATGAACCTATGCTTTTGAAAAATAGAGAAGTATACATCTAGACTGATGGGGAGTGTATTTTCCGAGGTCTTTAAAGGCAATAGCACATAGGAATTTTCCTGGGGTCAAAGCCTAGATGGTCCAAGTTGTGAGATGACAGTAGACACTTAAAAGCAATTTCTCAGGAAAGACTCATGAATATTTGTTCTGAGTGATACTGGTGTACATTTTGCAACAGGGTGGAAAGAGAATTACTATGTTAGATGAGAGAGGTAGAAGGCATGTGAGACAAATCAGAGGTTTAAGAATAACAATTTGCTTCACACTGATCCTGTTGGGAATACATAAAGAGTGTATATACATATGTAGAATATATATATCTTCTACATATATATCATATGTAATCTACATATGCACATATCCTATATGCATATATACATATATGGGGGGGGTGTGCACGCCAATGTGTATACGTGTATTATAGTATCTTTATCCATGGTGGTTCATTCATCTCTCAAACATGAAAAGGAATTTCTTTTCCTTCTGGAAAAAGACAAACCTATAAACTGACAAGAAAAAAATGCAAAAAGAGAAAAAAAAAGAAATTCAATTGCATCAATACTTCAAAGAAATGCTAAAATAGAAATTTACTAAAACTGAAGGAAAATCAGTCAATTACAAATGTTAGTTGTTACTTGACTTCTCAAAGACAAGAATTGTTTTAAAATTAATTTGCATAGACTACTAGACAATTAGGTACAAGGTTTGCCCAGATCTCTTTTACATGTGATATTCTTGAAAACAAGCAGAGAATTAAGTTACATCAACTAAATGCCAAAAGTAAAAAAACTCAACAGTTCTAAACTCTTCTCACCCAATTTACACTACCCACAGGAGGCAGCATCCTGTGGAGAACAGAGCATAGGCTGGAGAATCAGATAGAATGGACCGAAATTACGGTTTCATTATTTACTAGCTGGATATGTTATTTAAGTATTTAAGGCTCAACTGGTCTATATAAGCCACAGACTATTACAGAGTTATTGGGAAGAGTAGAGGAGATAGCATATGACATTCTATATGTGTGTTTAAGTGTATATGTATAGGTACTAGATGCTTTTCCCACTACAATAACCTATAATACAATTTAATACTTGCTCCAGTCCTGTATGTCTCCGTATCCCATTTTGTAGATGAGTAAGCTGAAGTTCTGAAGGCTAAGTCACTGTAACCACAGAGTTTTCTTCCATATATCAAGCTCCACCGACTCTCTGTTGAAGAGAAAGTCCTATGGCAGCATTTGCTCCAACAGTTGCAGGAGGCATCTGCAGTCAGGCTGCAGTATCACGTAAAGAGCCCTCCCCAGGCTCTGCCCAGCCTAAGCACTCCTTTAGCATCCATTCAAAGACATTTACTGAGACTTCCTATATGCCAGTATCATAAATACTGAAAAACTCTACTGAAGATACTTAGATAACCCAGTCTCTTGGGACTTAAATTTTTAATTTTCTCATATCTCCTGCTGTCTTCCCAGGCTTTGCTGATAACCATGTGGTCTTCCCATGATCAAGCACTGCCACACACCCTGTGACTCTAATGTTTCCTTGAACCTCTGCGGATGCCATGTGCTAGCCCTGCTTATTCCAGATCCATTTTGAGAACTATGTCAGACTCCTGAAAAGAGGGTACCTCTTCTACAGTCAGGTAAGTTCTGAGTGAAAACTGTTTGGATAACGGGCTTCATGGAAGTGGTCAGCTCAACATGTAAGTGTCTCTCCCTCCTACAAGTGTAGCATCTAGTGCACGGAGGACACAGGAAACGAATAGACACCAAACAGCAGTGCACCTTATTTTTGACTATCAAGCTGAGACCCCAACTGTTTGACAGAGAATCTCAGTCAGCAACTACCAGAGGTGCTCCTCATAGCAGAAAACATCAACAAAAGTACCATGCAAGGTATCGTCCTTCAGAGTAAATGTTAACATCAGTCAAGGGGCACTTCTGACACTCCCCTGAAATTCCAGGATGCTCTTAGTGTCATTGGGCAGTGAGGTTGTCAGGGTTAAAATGATTACAGAATTTACAGTGACTCAGAGCTACCTCGGGAGGCATTTTGCAGCTTGAAGGCATTTTGGCCCAATGGAACACCCTCAATCCCTCTTTTCTCTCTGCATGAGAACTGCAGCAGTATCCTAAGGTTCTTGGACTTCTGATGGTTCCCTCAAACCATACTACCTCAAAGAAGCCCTCTTCTCTCCTGCTGATGGAAATGACTTCCACAGGTGACTACTCAGTCTTGGTCAACCCCGTCAGGCTTTGTAGGGTAAATATCTGTCCAGTTGCCCAACATGCTCACCAGCCCAGAAGTGAGTGTTGCCAGCACAAAGAGCATCTGTGATAAAGAGAATCACCACAATCCACTCAAAACATTTGGTAAGCAGGGTTCTTTAATCGCTGGCTGAGAAGCACTCCTCATCAGTTATCTCATCATCATTTTTACTTCATGAACTCTTCAAGGGTTGACCCCTTTGTTCCAAATTCTATTCCTGAAAGCTCTCTGACATGGTACATAATTTCTTCCATTTGTTGGATTAGTGTGACTCCCATAAACCCACATATGCAAGTGTGGGAAATGAACAGGAACATGATGTCACAAAGCAAAGGAAGTAAGGCTGCAGCAAACCACAAGTCAATACAGAAGCATCAGCTAACCATTTATGACCAATCATTAGTTTTTGTCTCCAGGTGGAACAGATAAGATGTGGAAGAGACAGAGAGTTATCTTCCTGTCTGTGAATCAACTTACCTTGGTCAACATCACTTTTAGATGAGGAAAAAATACTCTTAAAAAATAAGCAACAGCCTCTCTTTCTGCTTAATTTTCTCCAGGTAGTTTTTCTGGGACTCTTTATAGAATCAAAAATAATGTTTACCCTGAGGCCATGAAGTTGCTGATACAAGTGACAAAGGGAGTTCTCTCAAATACTTGAGGACCATTTAGAAAGGTCTCTGATGTAGGCAATATGTGCTGTACTGATTCTGCATCAGTTCCCTGGAGCTGATGAAGGAGAGGGGGTGTGGAATAAGATACATGAGTTAGTGGCACCTTTATACCCACACACACACACTCCCGTCAGTCACCAGATGTGTAGTCAGGAAGCTTCCAGGGTCTTCTGAGCAGTTTCACACCCAGGACACGAAAAAAAGGATCTTTTGGGACAAAGAGGAGGTCAATAGAGCAATATTTTCCTATATACAAACATATGTCTTTCTCACAATGTGACTATAGTGGCCCTGAAATTCATTGTAGGTGCTACCGTTGCAAATATTTTATTTAAAACAACAACAACAACAAAAAGCTATTATAGTTGGCTGCAGCACACATAACGTGTTGACAAAGAAAGAACTGCTTAGTCTCTAATCAGCAATTTGAGTCACAAGTCATTATTCAGAGATAATCCCCAGGGGACTGGAGAACAACCTAAAGGGCAAGTCCAGTACCAAGAGCTGAGCAGCCTAAGGCAGCCACAGATGTACTGGGGAGCGGTAGCTTCTTCAGGGGATTCATCACTCTGTCCCTCAAAAACTGCCTAGGGGCAGTTGCCTTAGCTGTAGGCCCCTCTGGCTATCTTGCCTAAGCCAGATAAGGCTCTCAGATATTCAGGGGTCTTGCCAACACGTTCCATCAATTCTCTCCATCTTCTTCCCTTTGATAACTCCTTGCTCTGATCTGAGGGCAAAACCTCAGTGAAAATCAGTTCCCAATGTTCATAGCTTTATCTCCAACCCCTTCATCCCCAGACTAGCTAAGGATCCCAAGGCTTTCTAGATTTATGGACCCTCCTCAAAAGTCAGGACAACAAATACAAAAAAAAAAAAGGCCTAAAATTGTCCCCTGTACAGAAAGCTCAAGACTTGGTTCTTGTCAAAGCATTGAGAGAAAGATTGATTTAAAACGTGCACAAAAGGGCGTGCCTCAGGGACAGGCTCACTGCTGGAAGGACGGGGTGTGGCTTTACCACATAATAGAGCTCTCAGGAGCTCTCAGGTTAAAATCCGTGTTGTTTTCTTTTTTAGCTAGGCAACCTTGGGTAAATTACGCAACAGCTCTGAGCTTTGGTTCCCTTATTCACAAAATGGGGATAAGGAAATCTATACTCTTGGATTGTTGTACGAAGTAAATAATAACTGGAAGGTAGTTTGTGTAGCACTGTAACAGGGAAGAGCAAAATCTGACTCCATGTTTGATCTGTTTATTTTACTTTAACTTTTGCTTTTCATTGCTTTTGTTATTGTAATCATACATAATGGCCTGCCTCAGGGAACCCTGACCCTCTGGCTGAATGTTAAACTAAAGTGCCTTTGTTCAGCTCACAGGCAGACATTCTGACCCTGCCCACCTGTGAATGGCTGCAGAAAAGAAGAAATTAACACATCCCCTTCCCAGATGCTGGCCAAGCCAGGAGATATTTTGCAAAGCTAATGGCCTTTTTACTTCACTTCCTCACCTCCTTCCCCTCTCTGTTCTATAAAAGAAACTGGCTTCCAGACCCCGATAAGATGTTTTTGGGGGACACTACTCCGCCATCTTCTTGGTCTGCCGGCTTTCCAAATAAAGTCGGTATTCCTTGCCTCAACAACTCGTCTCCCGATTTATTGGCCTGTCGTGCAGTGAGCAGAGTGAGCTGGGACTCAGTAACAGCAGCTGGCGTATAACGGGTGCTCAGCAGACGATAACCCCTTACAAAATAGTATCTTTGGTGTTTCTTAACATGCCGATTAAAAAACCCTAATAATGACATTCCATCATTTTAATTCCTACAGATGTAGAATTATAATAATAGTTAACACTTTCATAGTGTTTTCTATATGCCAGGTACTCTTCAGCACTTTTACTACAAGGAGCCATTCTTACTCTCATCCCCATTTAAATATGAATAAAGGAAGTCAAAGGAGAGTTTAAGCAACTCGTCCAAGGTCCGCTAGTTAGTATACAGTGGAAACCAGGTAGAAACTCAAACAGTTTGACTCAAAAGTCCATGCTTTTATGCACTTCACTTTACTGCCTCTCAGAGCACCCAATAGTTTCAAATAAAACACAGTTTATTGTTTTCAGCTCTATGTATTACAGCTACCCACAGGTTTCTCTGGCTCTAATTCTGATCCTTGGATTTATAAATGTATTCCTACTCCAGTCTCCTTATTTCATCTTATACACAAATATATACAAATAGTGCACTTTCTTAGGTGTAACTCATAGCCAGTTCTCCCTGCTGACTTTAAAAAGGCAACACTTAGCTTCACCACTACAGTAAAGCTCATTTTTAAAATAGTACTACCCAATGGTACGACCTATTTTCTGATAGTGATGGAAATCCTAAATTTGTTCTCTCTCTCTCTCTCCTCTCCATTTCCCAATCTCTCTGTCTTTTTTTTCTCTCTCTTTCTGCTGTGTGTTCTCTGTCATCTTCGTTTCTATGTGAATAAATTTAAACATTAGAAAATAAGAAAGATCTGGAAGCAAAACATTTCCCTAGAACTCTCCAGAAAACAGTCAATTCTTAAATTCAAAAAAAAAAGAATGACTCCAAGGTAAGGTGATTGCTGTTTTTAATAACCTCAACAGAACTTCAGCATTCAGAATTAGCTTTTGCCTGAATCTTCCTGGTAAACAGACCCTGCTACAATCCCAGATAGGAGACAGAGTGCCCTAGGATAGGCACAGAAAGTTCTCCAGTGTCCATGGAGGACTCCTGTAGATTAAAATCCTCAGTTTGATCAATGGTGAAGATGCTGTCTGTTACCTTTCTTTCTACCTTGTGTTAATTCCTGTGGTAGATTTGTACTGTGCCAATTTAGCAAATCTAGCACTATGTTTTTTAGAATTCCCATCACTGCATAGTTCTGAATTAACATTAGCTACACGAGACATTTTGCATGAGATCTGGCAGGCAGAAATGAAGCAACAGCAATTCTTTTTTCATTTTTTAATTTTTTTTTCATGCTTGAAAGGTTGATGCAGACCATGAAGCACTGTTGCTTTCAGACATGCCACCACTTACCTACTGAGTCACCTGCTTAGTATCAGGCAGCCGCCAGACCCACAGCCCCTTTGCTTTGCCACATCACCTCCTTTAGTTTCTATGATTCCCATGACAACTGCATGGTTAGCTCCATGGCAAGGGAGCCCAGCTGCTCCTTCAGGTCTCTGCATCATCAAGGTTGCTGCCCTAGAGGTGGTGAGAGACCAGCAAGTTCCAAAGCATCCTTGGGACCTCTAATACTTCTTTGCAGGTTCTACTTTGTCCTTGCCTTCTCTGCTTCATAGGATCACTTTTCCCCTAGTTTCCAACAGCAAGTTCTTCATTTTCCTCTGAGATCTCACCCAGAGCTGCCTTTAATGTTCATATTTTTACTAACAGTCCCTTCAAGGCAATCCTGACATTCTCTAGGATGCACCTCAGAACTCTAGCAGACTCTACCCACTACCCAGTTCCAACGCCACGTCCACATTTTCGGGCATTTGTTATAGCAGCGTGCCACTTCTTGGTACCAAAATCTATATTAGTCAGCTCAGGTTTCCATAACAGAATATCACAGATTGGGTGGTTTGAAAAACAGAAATTAATTTTTTCATAGTTCTGGAGGCTAGAAGTCCAAGATCGTGGTCTCACTTAACCTTAATTACTTCCTTAAAGGCCCTATCTCCAAATACAATCACATTGGAGGTAAAGCTTCAATTTATGAATTTGGGGGGGAGGGACATCATCTAGTCCATAACTAGATAGAGAATATATCTATATCATCTGTTTATATCTCCTAGTGATTCTGCTTTTCTGATCAAACACGGCTTTTCTGATTGACACGGTTCTTTATTGGGAGTTAAATTCCCCCACTATATTGTAGAGAAGGGCATTTATTCCTTTTATCCCTTTATTCTCAAACCACAACCTTTTATCCACTGAGCCATCCCTACCTACAGGAGTCATCCCTGACTGTTCTGAGCCAAACAGTGATTTCCCAATCCCTCCCAGCAGTAACTGACTTAGGGCCGTGCCCATTAGCCTAGTTGATCTAGTCAGAGGAAGCCCAGGTCTTTCATTAGGTAATATATATGAATGAGAGAGCATGTGGCAGCCATCATACTAGCACGTGTGAAGACCGAGGACAAAGCAGACATGAAAAGGAGGGCAGAACCAAGCGTGCAGAGCTGGACCTACAGCTTTAATGACACTGTGGACCTCTGGATCCTGAACCCCCTCTTGGCTTTCACTTGAGATGATCTGTTCCCTTTATTAAGAAAAGAGAAAAAAAGTTGAATATTCTGTAATAGGGATCCTTAATGATACCCTCATTCCATGTGGGAGTCATGGATATACAACATCAGTGCCTGATGCAATGATGGAGCTTGGTCCTGACCATGGCCAGTTAGAGTGCGTGGGTGGTGGGAAGAGCCCAAGACTCAGGCAGAGGAAAAACGATGTTGTCTCTTTTTATGACAGTCTAGCTATGCCCACCATGTAAGCCTAGATATTTTCTTTTGCAACTTTGTGGAGAGAACTTACAAAGGGTAAAACCAACACATTTTTTTTTTTTTTTTTTTTGCGGTACGCGGGCCTCTCACTGCTGTGGCCTCTCCCATTGCAGAGCATAGGCTCCGGACACGCAGGCTCAGTGGCCATGGCTCACGGGCCCAGCTGCTCCGCGGCATGTGGGATCTTCCCGGACCGGGGCACGAACCCGTGTCCCCTGCATTGGCAGGCGGACTCTCAACCACTGCGCCACCAGGAAAGCCCCAAAAATCAACACCTTTTAACAAAGACCTGAGAGCTGGAAAGAGACAATTCCTGTCGACATCCTCTGAGCATCTGCATCTAGTCCCATTTCAGATCACACCTTTGCATTTGCAAGATTCATAAACAAAAGTTTTCATTTTTGATGTAGTTAGTTTGCTTGGGTTTCTGTCCATTCCAACCTAAAGAGTTCTGATGAATGTATTATTTTCAGGATGCCTCTGCTTAAATGCAAATATATCCTGTTAGATGACTAACAGGAGTCCATTGCCACAATGAGTTTGTCACAGTAGTTGCCTAACTGTGCCCTATTGGGTTGACTCCAGTTGAAGGCCAAATGATTATGGCTGCAGGTCCTGCCCCCTTCAAGCTAAGCAGTTCTACTTCTATCTGTTTTACGTACTGCCCTTCTGCATGAAATGGTATTTGAAGAAAGGATTCCATTCTTAGAAGTATTTAAACATCATTGGCTTTTCAGATTTAGTAGAAGGGAGTGAGACAAGAAGGCAATGGGATGCAAAGCCATCTGTTTTCCAAGGCTTTCTGCAGACTTTCTGCCTAGAAGAGACTGAGTAGTACCAGCAGCGATGGCCAGAGGGCGGTCTAGAGACACAGGAGGCCTGGGCCCCAGTTATCAAAAAGGTAAGCTGGAGGCCGTTGAGAAAAGGACTGGCTCAGACTGCCTGCTACAGTACTTTTTTTTTTCAATGTTATTATTATTTATTAGTCCTCCCCATGGTGAATGTATGAATTCAACTATAGTGAGAACAGATTTCAGAGCATTTTCCACTGCCTTTGCTGTTAATCCTTATACTTCTTGACATACATTGGCCAACTGTCAATTCATGTGCATTTTTGTTGGTTTGTTTTCTGTTTTACTAAAATGATCCTCCTGACAGAAGGGCAAACACCTCTGTACCTGTATGTTGTTCTTTCCAAACTTTTCCCCATGTTTCATGTGTGTGTGCCTAAGTCCATTTCCCACCATGACCCATACTGGAAAATTAACCACCCTGGCCTCTTCTAATAATGGGGACCACAAAATCGATCTCTCAGCTGTTCTAACCTCTAAGATCCAAACACTCAGGCTGAAGCCAAGGTTTTTAGACTTCCTATAAATCCAGGCAAATTTTCCCTAGATGTTCTTCACAGTCTTGGAAACGCAAATTCAGCTGGAATGGTTTCCACATAAGTGAATAAAAGTCTGTGCCGGGAACACTAATCTCCCAGTCACCTGGCTCCCTCTGTGTCACAAGGTCTTCTAGCAGAACAAACATTCTTGGTCTAACTACTGACAGAAGTATGATGCTCTCTCTCCCTTGGCTCCCAAACCTCCATTAGTCATTTCCTCATGGAGACCATTTGCTAAAATTCTCCATAGCTTCAAAGTTGAATCTATTCTTGCTGCTTAATAGGCCATCTTATGATCTGGTTTTCTTTTCAAAAGCTTTTTATGTTCCCTCTTCTCAAAATCATTTCCACTTTGCCAAATGATACTATTTTGAATAACAGTAAGAGCATTCTAGAAGTAAATTATGATTCTAAAACTGGCTTCATCAAAATAGGAGCAGATGAAGAAAAGAAACTTTTAATGGGCCTAATTCAAAGGACCTGAGCCAAGGAGGAGAGGCAGAAATCAACTGAACTTCTAGAACTATATTTCTCAAAGAGGACCACCTGTTTTAGAATCACTTGGACTGCTGGTTAGAAATACAAAGTTCTGGCCCCAACGTATAACTTTTAAAATCAGAATCTCTGGGAGAAGGGCCTAGACATCTGCATTTTGAACACCCTCCCCAGGGGCAGTGATGCAGGTGACACTGAGAACCTCTGCCCTAACAGCTGGGTGCATGCTCACTGAACCTTCCTTATGTGACCTTTCCCTCACCTGGAGAGATCCCCTCACCTAGGAGGCCAAAAACAAGACCCTGGCCCTTGTTAGTCTAATACAGTTCCATGACCTCAGACTATGTGCGAGCTGCTCAGAAATCCTATTTCCAAGGCCACAAAGAAGAACAAGCAAGAGGGTATTATGATGCACCAGACTAAATCCATCTCTATTATTGAAAAGACCAGGCCAGAACATCCCCTTCTGTTGATTGATACTTAGGTTGTTTCCATATCTTGGCTATTGTAAGTAGTACTGCTACGAACACTGAGGTGCTCTCAATTTTTATGTATTTTTACCAAGTGATCACTCCTTGTAAATTTTTCTGTGCTACCTAGCATCATTCTCAGCCTCTTCCGACATCATATTGTTTCTGCAGACACCTAATTTGAATTCACCTATCTATCACTGCATACAGGAGATGTGCTCCTGAAGAATTTTATGAAAAGGTGCTTTTTGGTTTTGATTTTAGTTTTGCTTTTCAAATCAAATCATCCTCAATTGATTCAAAATGTTATAGGATCTCGAGAAAAAATATATAACAATCATCTATTCTAACCTCTCATGTCACAAACGAGGAGACTTGAGTCCTTCCTGGCTCTAGAATGATATGATCTAGATGCCATCACTCTTCAATCACAAATTTTATTTCTAGAGACTGAGTCTCTTTAGGAATACGTGGGTTTAGTTTCTTATTTAACTATCACTCGATCTTAAGCTATCTTTTATGACCTGCACCCTTGAGGAGGTCTTTTAAAAGGTCAAATTTGAGACATGGGGGAAAACGCTTAACTCCTTCCTCCCCTGCCCCCATCCCCCCTCCTGGTATTCCAGTATTAACCTAGAAACTTTACTGTTTTAAGACGTTAGGCTCTATATGTTCTAAAAGTAAAATTTACAAACAGATTATATGGCCCCTTTCTTTCCTGAAAGTTAATTCACTTAATTCCTTTTGTTAGAAGGGCTTCATATTTCAATGTGCATCATTCCTTATTCTAAACTTGATAGTGACATACCTCTGCCTAATCAATTCTTTCTTCTAAATTCCCCTTCCCACTTCAGCCTTGAATCACATTTTATAGTACCCATAATCAAAACACAAAAGCTCCAGAATTCTATTTGCCCTGAGTGTGTGAGGTAGGACAAGGGAGAGAGATGGGCTTAATGGTGAGACAGGAGAAGAGAAGTGTGATTAGATGTCTAATGACTTAAGCAGTCACCCTCTGGGGCAGCTTCTAGAATTACAGTACCATCTTCTTACAACTCTGTTCACCTAACACAATTCATTTAACAATACTGCCTAACAGTTTGCCTCTGTGCTAGGCACGTGCAAACACAGAATGAAATAGACAGTAAAGTTTTCAAATGGCTCATTGTCTAGTGAGAAAGACAGACATATGACTAGTAACACAATGTGTCCAGTGACATTACAGTGTTTTGGAAAAAGGAACTTTGAAGCGAAGAAAGAACTCTTTTTTCACCACCCCCCTCAGGAAGAAGCCAGATTTTTCTTTAGATAATGAATAATGTAAAGAAGGGGAAGGAAGGTTTTGAGATTTTTATGTGATGCCTGTTTCAGAGTAGACAGCAGCAATTGATGGATAATTTTAAATATCAAATATTTAAATGTATTTTAAATATTTAAATATTTAAATGAGAAGGTATGTAAGCAATTGCCACTGTTTATCCAGGAGACCTGAGGAGGGCTGACATCAGGTAAAGGAGAATAATGGAAGTTGAGTACATGAAAATATAAGAGAAAATGAGCTGTAGAGCCAATGAAGGGATTCTGCCACGCATAAAAAGATCTAGATTTTAAATCTAGAAACAATAAATGCTGGAGAGGGTGTGGAGAAAAGGGAACCCTCTTGCACTGCTGGTGGGAATGTGAATTGGTACAGCCACTATGGAGAACAGTATGGAGGTTCCTTAAAAAACTACAAATAGAACTACCATAAGACCCAGCAATCCCACTACTGGGCATATACCCTGAGAAAACCATAATTCAAAAAGAGTCATGTACCACAATGTTCATT
This sequence comes from Delphinus delphis, assembly GCF_949987515.2. NCBI lineage: Eukaryota > Metazoa > Chordata > Mammalia > Artiodactyla > Delphinidae > Delphinus > Delphinus delphis. The sequence continues at coordinate 21,989,551 of NC_082696.1, read as the reverse complement.
GCAGCTCTATTTACAATAGCCAGGAGATGGAAGCAACCTAAGTGTCCATCATCAGATGAATGGATAAAGAAGATGTGGCACATATATACAATGGAATATTACTCAGCCATAAAAAGAAACGAAATTGAGCTATTTGTAATGAGGTGGATGGACCTAGAGTCTGTCATACAGAGTGAAGTAAGTCAGAAAGAGAAAGACAAATACCGTATGCTAACACATATATATGGAATTTAAGAAAAAAAATGTCATGAAGAACCTAGGGGTAAGACAGGAATAAAGACACAGACCTACTAGAGAATGGACTTGAGGATATGGAGAGGGGGAAGAGTAAGCTGTGACAAAGTGAGAGAGTGGCATGGACATATATACACTACCAAATGTAAAATAGATAGCTAGTGGGAAGCAGCCGCATAGCACAGGGAGATCAGCTTGGTGCTTTGTGACCACCTAGAGGGATGGGATAGGGAGGGTGGGAGGGAGGGACATGCAAGAGGGAAGAGATATGGGAACATATGTATATGTATAACTGATTCACTTTGTTATAAAGCAGAAACTAACACACCACTGTAAAGCAATTATACTCCAATAAAGATGTAAAAAAAAAAATCTAGATTTTAAGAAAAAACTGCATGTATTATAGCCTTCCATTTCTCAGAACCTTGCACCAAATACATTATATAGCAGAATCCATCTGCCATTAAGAAGTCAGAATCTTGATAATAAATGCTGATTTTTTAAAAAATAGATTCTGCCATTCAGGGACTATTAGTTAGTCAGCAGGGGAAGTTGGCCTTCATAAAATGCAATATAATAATTTGTAAATGACTGACCAACTTAAAGGTTTCTTATAAACAAATGACCAAAGGAACTCTAGAGCAGCTTCGGTTTGGGCAATGTCTGGAGACATTTTTATTGTTGTGACTGAGCAGGACGGGACAGAGGAGATGCTACCCGTGTTTAGTGGGTAGAGGCCAAGGATGCTGCTAAACACCCTGCAATGCACTGGACAGTCCCCACCACAGAGAGTGATCCAGCCCCAGATGTCCATAGTGCAGAGGTCAGAAACCCTGCTCTAGAGTTTAGCCGAAGTCCTTGGCATTCATATATTAAATCTGTCGAATATGCATGTTTATAAAGAAAACAAAAGTTATCACTTTTTGGTGGTGAGCAAGCTGTACTGTGTACCAAAATAGAGATATAATGTTGCACACATGAAACTTATGTAATGTTATAAACCAACGCTACTTCAATAAAAGATAAATTAAAAAGAAAAGTTATGACTAGCACATAACCTGCATGGAACATAGAAAAAGGGGCTGCATCAGAATTTTATCAAGAGTGTATTCAGAATTACCAAGTGAGAATACTGTTGGTCATGGGACTATAAGTGCCTTATCCCGTGAGCAAGGTTATCCCTCTCTCAGCTGAAGGTCTCTTTGTGAGATTATCTGAATTCCTTTTTACTTTTTATCTATTTTTTTATTTTTGGCTGCGTTGGGTCTCGGTTGCTGCTCACGGGCTTTCTCTAGTTGCAGTGAGCGGGGGCTCCTCTTTGTTGCAGTGCGTGGGCTTCTCAGTGCAGTGGCTTCTCTTGTTGCGGAGCACGGGCTCTAGGCAGGCGGGCTCAGTAGTTGTGTCTCACGGGCTTAGTTGCTCCGCGGCATGTGGCATCTTCCTGGACCAGGGATCAAACCCGTGTCCCCTGCATTGGCAGGCGGATTCTTAACCACTGTGCCACAAGGGAAGTCCCTGAATTCCTTTTAAAATCGTTCTCTATATTCACATATTCACCAAAGAAACATTCTGATGATGATCTTGCTTCTTACATAACTGAGCATCATTGAGAAAATGCTGAGAGTTTGTCTTCTGCATTCTGGAGAAACCTTTTACTCCATTTTTAACCAATGACATTTCAGTCTCCCTTTGATTCAGAAATCCCTCTATGGCTTCTTTAATAAGTGTACTTGTAGCAGTAACTAAAAACTTCTGGGGTACCATTTCATTTTTTTTTTTTTTTTCCTGAGAGTCTGCTCTGACTCATCAATGGGTGTGAAACAGAGCTGTGGAGAAAAAGAGATAACAGCTCTGATCAAACATCAAGCATCACATTTTCCTGAAATTCACAGAAGATGCATAATGAGGTATCACCTTACATATTCTTCACAGCCTGTGTTTACCCAGAAGTACCAAAATGCAAAGCAGCACCAAAGAACTCCTTCCCCCTTACAGGTGCCACAGACGCAGAAACCAAATAACTTGTGAGCATTTGAGCTACAATGGAAACCTCTCGTGTGCATTTTTATTTATCTAAATTAAGATTTGCCACTGAGTTCAAGTATCTGTTTAAAGTTCAAAAACTTGGGCTTCCCTGGTGGCGCAGTGGTTGAGAGTCTGCCTGCTGATGCAGGGGATGCGGGCTCGTGCCCCGGTCCGGGAATGTCCCACATGCCGCGGAGTGGCTGGGCCCATGAGCCATGGCCGCTGAGCCTGTGCGTCCGGAGCCTGCGCTCCGCAATGGGAGAGGCCACAACAGTGAGAGGCCCGCGTACCACAAAAAAGTTCAAAAACTTATGATTAATATCTAAATTGCTGATGAGATATTTTTTCTGATCCTGATCATCGCTGAGCAAATGGCATGATGTTAAATGCTGGAACAGCAAGATTTATTTTCCAAAGGACTGAACTCACAGAACATGAGAGGGAGGCAGGAAGAAAGGGGTGGAAGAGTCTGAGCAGCTTAATGATAAGCAAAGATTCTTCTCTTCGCACCATGGAATCAAAGGCATCTCAGCTCATTTCCCACACCTGAGATGTTGTCACTAAGCCACTTCCTTCTCTCTGAAGTGGTTTTAGACAGTCATTTTGCTGTTCTGAAATTTACATCCTATTCTTTTCCCAAACCACATCCATCCATGCTTTTCTCAGCTCATCCTCCCCAGAAACACCTACTCCCATGCAGGGTTTGAATATGCAAGTTTAGAGCCTAACACAACAAATAGAAAACAAATTAACTGGGGGAAGAATTCTTTTTTTCCAAGGAAATTGTAAAACCTTTTGAAATGTAGCCTATTTTGCCAGCTTCCTGACCTTTGCCAGCATGAAGGCCAACCAAAGCAAATTACGTTGTGATAAATGTTGTCAATCCCACTGAGTTTTCTTTAAACTTTCAGTATGTTGATGGAAGCTGACAATTTAACCTTGTTTCACTGCTTACCTAAAACTCACCTCACACATTCCAATTTCTGAAGCACTTGACAAGTTTTGACTTGTTCATAACTCTCTCCTGAGTTTTGGAAGAGTAGAAACCTGGTATTTAACTTTGTGGTTGGCTAGGTTTTAAATTTCTCTTGCTATTGCAGCTCTCTTAGTATTGCTAATCCCAAAGCAAAGAGTGATGCAAAAAATTCATGCTCATTTTGAAAGTGTTAGAGATTTTTTTTTAAAACGTTGACTCCTTGAATTCTCCAGGAAATGATGTCATCCAGTGCAAGCAACCACAACTTTCCACAGAGCTGCTAGTCAAAGGCACATGCTGTACTATCTTCTTGGAACTCCCCAGGTTGGTGTTATGAGAGGTGGGCAGGGCCATTAATAAATAATAGCAAGGAGGGAGTTCTAAGGAATTTTAGTCTTGAGTGATTACCTAATTCATTCCCTTCACTTCAAACAGTTCTCTTGATAAACCATCTCTGACCAACGCCTTTCTATGTGTTTTCAAATATTTTTAGTGAACACTTCCAGGTTAGATAAAATGGGTAAATGGTCAACCATTAGATGAGCACTAAATGAGAATTAACATATCGACTTTCATGACTCTGAGCAAATTCTAGATTTAACTAAATCTCTTCACGTTCAAGAATATGTAACAAATCTTTAGAGAAATGACACTGATTTATAAGAGAATATAAACATAGTTCCAAAGACTCAGTGAAAAGGCTTGCCTTTGAAAAATAACTTCAAGTAAGAAAGAAAAAATAATTATAAATGGCATTTTCTTAATGTCATTAAAAGGAGTCAGACTACATGGCAACTATGAAAAAGGAGTAGGAAATTACCAAGAAAATTCATTAAGATGAAGACAGATAAAAAAGAAAGCACTCTGAAATAAAAATAGTCTTCTAATGCAGAACCAAAATTAATATCTGAATTGGAGGCATTAATGAATAGACTTGACAACGCACAAAATAAATTGATCTGTGAACTATCAACTTAAGTGTCTCCCACAGTTTCAACTAAAACATGAATGAGTTTAAAATATTGAGAGTCAAGACGATTTATGATCAACATAAAGGTCCAGGGAAAGAGAGTAATAAAATTATAAATGTTCTAGAAAAAGATATGTGGCTAACAGGAATAAAACAGAAATAAAAGATTTAATAAAATGCAATAAATACCAAGAAAGATCAAAAAGGGGAAGCATAAGGTAAAATAACAGAGGAAAAAATAAGTAAATTTGTTTAGACAATAAAAATAGTAAAGAGGAAAACATCCCTTTCTAAAGGACAAACACACAGAAGAAACATAAAACTACCTAGGCTGCTAGGCTCCTAATATATAAATCAAAATGACAAAGGAATGTTCAATATAAAAGAATAAAACTTATTAGGCAAATATTAAACATAAAAGAGATCAGAGTTATGGTATTTCCATCCAGACAAAGTAAACTTATAATTACAATGAGGAAGGGAATCTTTTCGTAAATTGGTAAAAGTTATAATTAATAACAAAACAAAAGTAATCAAGGACATTTACATGTCCCCAAACATAGCATCAACATACAGAAAGCAAATATTTTAGACAATCAAAGAATTATTAACAAAAACCAAACACAAGTTTCAGCTACTGGTATATTGGGGAAATAACCATCTATTGACTTCTGTACTTTAAAACAGTTTCCCAACTAATAAGCACTCTTGTGTCCTAGACCTACTAAGGCTTCAATCATTCATGGAGCTTGAGGCTGCTGGAAATTTCAGATAGGTTACCTCCAACCTTGAGCAGCAATTTTTTTTTAATATTATTTATTTATTTATTTATTTGGCTGTGCTGGGTCATAGTTGCAGCATGCAGGATCTTCGTTTCAATATGCGGGATCCTTTAGCTGTGGCATGTGAGCTCTAGTTCCCTGACCAGGGATCGAACCCGGGGCCCCTGCATTGGGAGCTTTTTCTGGGACTGCTCAGGGAATAGCCTGAACAGAGTCTGACAACATGACTCTGGCAACAACGAATGCAATAACAACATCTTTTCTCTGTACCACAGTACACAGAGCCTGGTCAAAGAAACGCTCTATCACTTAGGAATTTGATTCAGCATCCACCTGGAGAGTGATCTGCTGCCTGTCTAGACAAAAGGCCTTGCAGCTGCTAGGGGGTTCATGTAGTGATGCCCAAGGAGCAGGTTGTGCAGCTAAGATTGAGGCTGAATGTTAAGGAACAAGAGCAGGAACATGCCCAGGCAGCAGCCCCAAGTCTCTATTACCACATATTTTGGGTATTCCCATGCTTTTGTGTTTAATGTGCCTTTCAAGCCAGCAGCAGAATGGTTGTTCTAGTGATGCAGCACAAACTGCAAATTAGAGCTTTTGTTATTTTTAAATATTGATATACAAACTTTAATTACATATAAACCCGTTTGCTTTATCACAATTTATTTCAAGAGTGCATTTGTCAGGGAAATAAAAGGAAGAGCTCTTAGTTTTTTTTAAATATCATTTTAACTGTTGTAAAATTTGGGGTGGCTATTTTTTAAAATTTAAATTTGTTATCATCTATTTGGGTAAACAAAGTTTATTGTCAGTGGTAATGATAAATTATCTAAAGAAATTATCCTTAAAAAGTTGTGGCTAGGAATTGTGGATACATTTAACCAGAGAATAAAAACTAACGTTCATAGAAGTAAGTTCAAGTGCTCATTAAAAAAAAATGTCATGAAAAACCTAGGGGTGAAACAGGAATAAAGACACAGACTTACTAGAGAATGGACTTGAGGCTATGGGGAGGGGGAAGGGTAAACGGTGACAAAGCGATAAAGAGGCATGGACATATATACACTACCAAACGTAAGGTAGTTAGCTAGTGGGAAGCAGCCGCATAGCACAGGGAGATCAGCTCGGTGCTTTGTGACCGCCTGGAGGGGTGGGATAGGGAGGGTGGGAGGGAGGGAGACACAAGCGGGAAGAGATATGGGAACATATGTATATATATAACTGATTCATTTTGTTGTGAAGCTGAAACTAACATACCATTGTAAAGCAATTATACTCCAATAAAGATGTTAAAAAAAATATTTGGGGAATATTTTAATTTTAAAAGTATTTTACGGGCTTCCCTGGTGGCGCAGTGGTTGGGGGTCCGCCTGCCGATGCGGGGGGGGCGCGGGTTCGTGCCCCGGTCCGGGAGGATCCCACATGCCGCGGAGCGGCTGGGACCATGGGCCATGGCCGCTGAGCCTGCGCATCCGGAGCCTGTGCTCCGCAACGGGAGAGGCCACAGCAGTGAGAGGCCCGCGTACCGCAAAAAAAAAAAAAAAAAAAAAAAAAGTATTTTACCATATCAGCATTTATTTTATTTTATAATCTTGGCATTCTATTTTGCTTAACAAAACTGTATGTGTGTATATATATGTAAATATATATAATCACTCTCATATTCCCTCAAGTTTACCCCACTATGTCATAGAAATAGTTCCCTTTCTAGTGTGTTATTCTATGTAAAAATTGTAAAGTACTGCCCTGGAGAATAATCCTTCTTTTGCAAACGTATGTTTCTTCATGACAATTATAAATATCTAAAATTATATATGTTATTAACTTAGTTATTGATTATTGCACTTCTACCTCTGTGAGAACAGAAAATCTGCCGTTGCAGGGACCCTCCCTGTATGGTTCACTACTGTACGCCCAGAGCCTGCAATAGTGACACACATGTGGTAAGTGAAAAGCTCTATTTGATTTGTAGACTCAAGTTCTTTTTCTATGCACTCTCTCTTGTACTTTTAATTATTGCTTTTATTCCACTCATCTACCTTTCTTCCTTTACAACAAACAGAATTCTAATTATGGACCACTATTCTCTTTCCTCTGTGATTATAATCTCCTCTCACAATTCTCAACATCATTGACCATCTGGAAATGTTTCAAACTGATCCTCTAAATTACATTACCATCTTAGTCTGCTCAGGCTGCTATAACAAAATACTACAGACTGGGTGGCTTATAAACAACAGAAAGTTATTGCTTACAGTTCTGGAGGCTAACAGTCTGAGATCAGGGTGCAGCATGGTTGAGAGTGAAGGCCCTTTTCCAGGTTGCGGAGTTCTTGTTGTATCCTCACATGGCAGAAGGGGTGAGGGATTTCTCTTTAATAGGCATTAATCCCATTCATGAGGGTTCTGCCGTAATAAACTTATTACCTCCCAAAGGCCTAATCTCCCAATACCATGACTTTGTGGGTTAGGATTCAACCTATGAATTTTCAGGAGACACATTCAGACCATAGCAATTATTGATTCCTTTTGCTATGTTCCCAATTTTTATCTTTACTTCTTCAAATGCATAAACTTTGGTTTTGCCACTGCATTTGGAGCTTCCTTGCATTCCTTACTTTATCTGAGTCTCCTTTACTTGCACATTTGCCTTGATCTCATCTTTTATTTTAGCTCATTTTCTCTTTGTTGCTCCTTGCTTTTCCATCATAATTGCCATGTATTCTTGCTTCTTTTTGAAGACACAAGTGCATATCACTTCAATACAATATTTCTAATAAGACATTCAGACTAACATGGGATTTTATTTTTTTACCATCTTTACTGGAGTATAACTGCTTTACAATGGTGTGTCAGTTTCTGCTTTATAACAAAGTGAATCAGTTATACATATACATATGTTCCCATATCTCTTCCCTCTAACATGGGATTTTAAATCAAATATGCTTATCTTGTGTCTTGTCTCTGTATTTACACAAACAACTCAAAAAATTCAAAATTTATTTTAAAATTCTGGTAATAAACTAGCAGCTTGTATCAGACCAACATTCCCACAGAAAAAAAAATTATATGCTCTGGATAAAACAGTTTTTAAAATATGATTGAAGGTGCCATAGAACAAATCAAATCAGACAGAAACTGGGAGAAAGTTGAACCGTGAAAGAAAGGAATCGTACTAGGTGAGATTTGTCCTTATATGGCTTTTCCCCTGAGGAGACCTTTCAGTCTACACAGTACAGGGATATCAGGAAGTGGAGCAGAAAGCCTTGATTTTACTGGTTTAAAGGTCAAAGTGCAGGGTTCAGGGATGCCAAAGCAGCTGAAAAATGTGAAGATAATTCCAGAAAGACAAAAACTACAGGAGAGAGAACAGCAAAATCTGAGCACAAACATCATTCAATTTCATGCCTGAACACTTACTTATGCAGGTGTAAGGTAGACTTCATGTGTAAGGTAGACTTCAAGGATTTCAGCAAAAAGCAACAGCTGGAAGATAAAACAACAACAAGCTGAGAGAAGATCTCAGCTGTTGCTCCCTTCAAGAGAGAGTATGGATTTGTTTCTAGCCAAGATTATTGCTTTTTAAAACAAACAAACAAAAATTGACATTTTTTTTAGAATTAGATATAACAGAATCAACAGTTCTAAGATGTATTTTTCATGATATCCATTGTTATGGGATGAATTGTGTTCCCCCAAATTCATATGTACCTCAGAATATGACTGTATTAAGACAGGACTTTTTTTTTTTTTTTTTTGCCATATGCGGACCTGTCATTGTTGTGGCCTCTCCTGTTGCGGAGCACAGGCTCTGGACGCGCAGGCTCAGCGGCCATGGCTCACGGGCCCAGCCGCTCCGCGGCATGTGGGATCTTCCCGGACCGGGGCACGAACCCGCATCCCCTGCATGGGCAGGCGGACTCTCAACCACTGCGCCACCAGGGCAGCCCTGGAGACAGGACTTTTAAAGAGGCAATTAACTTAAAAAGTGTTCATTATGGTGGGCCCTAATCCAGTATGAGTGGTGCCACTATAAGAGGAAGAGATTAAGACACTGTAAGAAAATGAATTTCTCTTGTTTAAGCCACCAAGTTTGTCGTGTTTTGTTGTGGCAGTCCTAGAAAACTAATACAAAAATTATTCAATAAAAATTACTAGACATGTAAAGACCTGAAAATGTGTCTCTTAGGAGAGAGGAAAAAGCAGTCAATAAAACAAACTCTGAGATAACGGATATTTTGCCAAAAGCAGATGAGAACCTTAAGGGAGCAATTACAAATACATTCAAAGACCTTAGTGTATTACAAATATATTCAAGACAAAAATATATTCAAAGACCTTAGTGTATTACAAATATATTTGAGACAAAAATATATTCAAAGACCTTAGTGTATTACAAATACATTCAAAGACCTTAGTGTATTACAAATATATTCGAGACAAAAATATATTCAAAGACCTTAGTGTATTACAAATATATTCGAGACAAATTGGGCCATAATAAATGAACTTACAGAGCATTTATCAATAAAGCTAAAGATATAAAACACACAGTGGAAGTTCTGGAACTAGAAAATATAATACCTAAATGAATATTTGACTAGATAGGCTTAACAGCAGAGTAGAGATGGTAGAAGAAAGAGTAAGTCAACTTGAAGATAGAACAATAAAAATTATTCATTCTTAAGAAAAGAGAATAAAGGATCATGAACAATAGCAACAAAAGTGTACAGAGCCTCTTGAGTGTGGGGCAATATAAAAACTCTAATTTACAAGTAATTAGAGTCCTACAAGGAGAGAATAAAAAGGAGACAATGGAGGAAACTTTAAAGAAATATTTACCAAAACTTTTCTAAATTTGGTCAAAAAAATTGACTGAGAGACCAAACAAGCTCAGTGAATACCAAGCAAGATAACTTAAACACAAACACACACACACACACACACACCCTTACCTTGGCCCATCATAGTCAAACTGCTGAAAATAAAAGCTAAAAAAAACTTTGAAGGAAGTCAGAAAAAAAAATGGCACATTGCATACAAGGAACCAAGATATGAATCCTGGTTTCCATCTCAAGAGCCATAATGGAGGACAGAAGACAATTAAATGTCATCTTCAAAGTGCCTAAAGAAAATAAAAAGACTATTAACACAGAATTCTACATTCAAAGAAAATATTCTTCAAAAATGAATGCAAACTAAAGACTGTTGCATGTAATACAGAAGTAAGAGAATTCATTGCCATCAGAGCTTACAAGAAATGAAAAAAGGAAGTTCTTTAAGCTGAAGGGAAATGACATCTGATGGAAACTTCATCTACATGAAAGAATGAAAAGCCTTGGAAATGGCAAATATGTGGGTAAATATAAAAGACTAATTTTTTTCTTATTTTCTTTAAAAGTTATATGACTGTTTACAGCAAAAATTGTAATGCCATATTGTGAGGCACATAATGTATGTGGACATAATGTATGTGAAGAACTCACACAAATAATGGGGGTAAAATAAGCTACACTATTACAAGGTTCTTATATTTCATATGAAATATCAGCTGTATATGTTTTAGGGATGCACATTATGATCTTTACAACAGCCTATATATATATACATAAGTAGTGCAAAGAAGTACACTAAAAACCAATAGAGAAAATAAGGTAGAATTCCACAAAATACAATAATTATTCCAAGAAAAAAAGGCAAGAAAAGAGGCAGAATGACAGAAAAGATGCCACACAGATTTATTATCTTACAGTTCTTGAGGTCAAATGTCTACACTGGGTGTCAACGGGCTAAAATCAAGGTACCGCCAATGCTGTTTTCCTTCCCAGAGGCTCCAGGGAAGAATTGATTTCCTTGCCTTTTCCAATTTCTAGAGGCTACCCGCTTTCGTTGGCTTAAGGTTTCCTTTCTCCATCTTGAAAGTCAGAAATGGCAGGTCGAACCGTATCACACTGCATCACACGGACATGTTCTTCTGCCTCCCTCCTCCTCATTTAAAGATCCTTGTGATTACATTGAGCCCACCTAGATAATCCAAGATAATCTCCCTATGTTAAAGTCAAATGATTAGAAACATTAATTCCAACTGCAGCCTTCATTCCCTTTCACCTTGTAACCTAACACAGTTACAGATTCCCGTGATTTAAGAGGTGGGCATCTTTTGGGGATCACTACTACAGTGAGCTTAACAGACATAAAGAAAGCCAGGGTGGCTGGACTTCAAAGAGTAAGGGGAAGGCTGACAAAAGACCACGATGAAGAGGCAAACACTGGGACTGTACTGCCACTAAGGCTACAAGAAGAGGTATAGATCCCTACTTTCCCAAACCTAATTCCCATCCTGTCTTTCACAAAAGTACTTGGAAAAAGAACGATATCTTATCTAAAAACTAATAGGAAATTTCAAAATTTTAGTTGAATGGTTAGGTATGCAAAAGCAAGGAAGGCTGGAAACACCTGAAATGGGAGGATCAAGTTTTCTCCTTAGAGAGAGAGAGAGTAGAAGAGTCAAAAGGAGATGGTAGGGTGGCAAGAAGAGAGGAAAGATGATCAAGAAACACAGGAGATTAGCTGTAGGATCTTTAATAACAGAGATGTTTACATCTTTGTTTATTGTAAAAAAAAATTAGTCTATGTAATTTTTTTCTGCTCCTAAAAAAAAAGTCTCTAACTTTCAGCAAAGTTTTCAGTGCATGAGCAGGACTTTGTGAATAGATTTGTCATAGGAATCAAGAATAGTGACCTCATGCATCTCTGGGAACCATCTATGGTAGAGAGAAATGAAATTGTAGATGCAAAGTCAAAAATAATAAATCAGTAGAGGCAAAAGTCCAAATCAGAGGTCATCATGAGATGGTACAAATACCCTCCCCAAAATTCATAGAAATCTTGGGAGGTCATTCAAAGCAAACTTAACCAGATCTTAAGAGTCCTGAAAACCGTAGGTTGATGTATGGACTACAGGTCTACCCTCTTCCCCTAAAAACATTTATTTTTAAAGATTCTTGTTTTCAGTAGCGTTTCAAATCCTCTCATTCCTTTTGCAGCTTCTTTGTCTTGCCAAGATCACTTTTCCATTATTTTACTCCAAAATAGCTCTTTGAGTAAATAGGTATGGAGAAAATCAAGGAAGAAGAGAGCATGTTTGCAAGTACAAGTCAGAACTGAAATGGGAAATAGAGTTTGGATCTTCTGAAATAATCTCACAGGGCTGCATGTGAAGGGCAGCATGTGAAGGACAGCCTAAAGGGTAACAAGCATTGAATTTGGCCAATTTAAGGACTTTCCAATTACTTTTAAAGCCATCAGTTGAATTTTCTATTCTAAAATAGTTGTACAGTGTTCAGTTACTCTGTTCAGGACAGAGACTTTTACAAAGCAATCAGTAGTTTAGTTTCTTGAACTGTTAGCCAAATTGAAATCACTTCAGTGTCTGACACCTCGTTTTTCATGAAGTTCGGAAATGAGATGTAGTGAGAGATTAGTCTCCAAGTTAGAGAGAGTTCACAGCTCTAGAGGGAGTGAAGAGAAGCCAACTGCCCCCACCCCAAAAAGGAAATGCTTCCCAACACCTACATATTTTTAAAAGATAAGTTGCATTTTGCATGTTATTTTATTTTAAATAAAAACAGCTTGAAAAACTCTGTAGTGTAATGTATTACAGCGCCTTTCCCTACATTTCCTTTTCTGATTTCCCAGGATTTAATTTCTCCCCCCGTCTTCAACTCTGTATTTATCTCGAATCAGAGCAGTTACTCCCCTTAGAAGTATTTGCACTTCAGGCACTTCAAGGGCCTCCAACAAAGTGGTCAGAGGAATAGTCTAGGCTTCGTACTTTGCTTTGATTTCAGTAGACTTTATAATGAACCCCCAAGTACCCATCCCACAGCCCAGGAGTTGAAATATTACATATGCTCCTGTTGAAAACCACCTTTTAAAACTACATAGAAACATGAAGAAAAGAATCATACTGTGAGGTGAGTATTGACATAATGATCTGGTTCATGCATAAATGAACCTGTGTTTTTAAAATGAGGAGAAGTGATTAATTTTGTTCCCATCAAATAATTTTTTAAAACAGGATTTATATACAGCTTTTAACATCTCATATCTGTCAGGTACAAAATTCCTATGACAAGATAGAACTCTCATTGAAAACAAGATTTGGTCTAGACCACTTGAAAAACCAATGGTTGTCTCTGAGCTATTTGTTTACACTAAGAGGTCTTTGGCTGCTCCCAAGTTTTACTCTCTGTCTCAGAAATCAACATATTTGCACAGAAACAAAGTTACCTTGGGGTTACAGTTATTATTTTAAGAGCTTGATTTTTTAAAAATTCACTAGTCTCCCCAGTCCTTTCAAAAGACCTGCAGCGTTGCTTTGTAAATTTTTTTTTTTTTTTTTTTTTTTTTTTTGCGGTATGCGGGTCTCTCACTGTTGTGGCCTCTCCCGTTGCGGCGCACAGGCTCCGGACGCGCAGGCTCAGCGTCCGTGGCTCACGGGCCCAGCCGCTCCGCGGCACGTGGGATCTTCGCGGACCGGGGCACGAACCCGTGTCCACTGAATTGGCAGGCGGACTCCCAACCACTGCGCCACCAGGGAAGCCCTGTAAATTTTTTTTTAAATGGAGGAAGTGAACAATTTCATTTAAGATAGTCAATAATGTCCTCTGGTATTGAAACCAGGATTGAAGTTTCTGCTTCTGTCTAACCTATGCTATTTTTTTTCTGATTCTTTGCTATATATTATAAGCATATAGATTGAAGTTTAGAAATGACTCTGCCCTAACTCCTCCCTCCCCACCCCCCAAATTTCTTTCCTCCTATCAGAAAAATTTTGATTTAAAGAATGGCAACAGATGACCCACTGAGCTTGGGACTTTTAAGATGACTGTTAGGATGAGGAGGAAACCAGCATTCAGATAAAATAAAAATAAGATGAGACTGAATGAAAAACTTGCAAAAGCTTTTTTAAAAAATTAATCAACTAATTTATTTTTTACTGGCCGCGTTGGGTCTTTGTTGCTGCGTGCAAGCTTTCTCTTGTCGTGCCGAGCAGGGGCTACTCTTCATTGTGGTGCACGGGCTTCTCATTGCGGTGGCTTCTCCTGTTGCAGAGCACAGGCTCTAGGTGTGTGGGCTTCAGTAGTTGTGGCTCGTGGGCTCTAGAGCACAGGTTCAGTAGTTGTGGCTTACAGGATTAGTTGCTCTGCAGCATGTGGGATCCTCCCAGACCAGGGCTCAAACCCGTGTCCCCTGCATTGGCAGGTGGATTCTTAACCTCTGTGCCACCAGGGAAGTCCCGTTATTATTATTGCTTTATTATTTTTTTTTTTGGCTGCTCCCATGGCTTGTGGGATCTTAGCTCCCCTACCAGGGATTGAACCCCGGGCCACAGCAGTGAAAGCGCGGAGTCCTAAATTCTGGACCACCAGGGAAGTCCCAAAACTTGGAAATGCTTTTGTAAATCATGCAGATGATTGCCAGCTGAGGGGGATAACTCTTTATAAGGGAAAAGAAGGAAAATGAATACACTTAAGAGTCTACAATGTTCTCTCATTTAATTTTCAAAATGGTATATCCATTTTTATGAATAAGAAAGCAGGTCTTAGAGAGTTTAGGTTATTGTCCAAAGTGAAACTACAAATATGAGTGACGGAGTCACTGTTAAATCCACAGCCATCTGACTCCAGCATCTCTTCTTTTTCATAAAAAAGCATAGAGATGTGACATCTTTATGCATTCACAGGGGGAAAGGAGGAAGAATTTAACATAGAGAATGGTGAATGAAAGGGAAGAGAAGAGGTCAAAATGCAACATCTCAAAAATAAAAGAGAGACGTGGTTAGGAATTTCTGAGCACAGAGGCCAAGAAAAATGCTAAGGTGGATTTCAGTGGTCCATGAGGAAAAATGATATGGACTTACTTGTTCATATTTGTTTCTTTGAAATTTAAGGGCCACCCCACCTCTGTGCTCTCATTTGAAATGTTTCCTGCTTTGCAGGCCTCTATCTCCCTATCTCTTTATTCTCTTTTCTCTTCCATAACTTCATCCTCTCTATCTTAACGGATGTCTTTACATCATCATTTAAATACCTTCGTGTCTCTTTCAAAAACAAACATCTTTTTCTCTGCCCTATATTTCTCTCCAGCTATGGTTCTATTTCTTTTCTTCTTCTTTGCAAGCAAACTTGTTGAATTCATTGTTTTTACCCCATCATTCCCCATTTACTGCTCAATCTAGTTTCCTGCCCCACCAAAATCCACTACCAGCATGTCATTAACTCCAATGAACATTTCCAGACCCCCACCTTGCTTGCACTTTCAGCACTTTGGTTTCCCTGGCATCCCTCTCTTCTGGTTCTCTTCCTTTCTGTGTCCATGCTTCAATGTCCTTTGTAGAGTCACCTACTTCTTTCCCCCCTTCAGGTACTGGTGATCCTCAGAGTGCTACCAGGGGCCCAAGGCCTTTCCTACTCTAATCACTGTCCCAAGGCATTCTTATCCATGCCCATGGCTTTATTTAACAGTCATATGCAGATTACTCTCAATATCTCCCTTCTACTTCTCCCTCAAGAGTTCCACAACCTTATTTCCGACTATCTACTGAACATGGACGCTTAGATATCTCATGGACACTTGAAACTGACACTGCAAATCTGAACATGTTATATTATTCCCCAAACTAGCTATTTCTGGAGCAAATCACTCCACTCACTTTTTAGTCATGCAAGGTGATCACCTGGAACTCGACTCTTGAGTTGTTCCCCCCCTCCCAACCCATTCCCACTGCCACTCATCAATTACCCAATCACTTTTACCTCCCAAATACTCAAATCTCTTTAACTCGCTCCATTCTCACTACCAGTATGCTAACCAAGTCAACATCATTTCTCCCCCTCACAATAGCCATCCATCCTAACTGGCTTCTCTGCTTCCAGCCTTGGACCCTTTAGCCCATTCTCCACACTGTTCTCTCAGTCCATCATGTCACTCTTCTTAAAATATTTTAATGGGCTCCAAGTATGTTTTAGATGAACTTTAAAATAGCTGACAAGGCTCTGTACGATCTGAGCTCCTCCTCCCTCCTACCTCATGTCCTGACACACTCTCCTCTGACTCTTATGTTCTAGTGACACAACTCTCTATAATGCTGTTCCTTCCACCACATCCCTCTTCCTTTTCATCAGGCTGACTGCTACTCATCCTCCAGACCTCAGCCAAAACATCACTTTTTTAGAAGGGCCTCCCTGGCTCTCAGTTTGGATTAGGTTTTGCATTCCATGGTCCCCAGCATTTTCCTTATCATAAAACTCATCATACATTATTGGAACTACTTAATGGATTGTCTTCCCCACTGGGCTGTGAGCTCTAAGAGCACAGGTGCTTGGGAACACACTCACCACTATATTTGCATAGTGGTATGTCTGACACATAGTCGGTCCTTAGTAAACACTTGTTGAATAAATGAATGCAAGCTCAAAAGACAGTCGTATAAAACTAGAAGGTCACCATGAAGTCTAAGGTGGCTGTACATCAAGGAGTACCTTTCAATGCCATTAATTTGACCCCATTGTTTGTTTTTTGTCCACACCAATGTCAAGGATGGTGAGTACATAGTACACAATGTGATCAGAAGCTCATGGAATAAAGTGATTAATAACAGAATTTTAAAAGCCTAAAAAAACTTAATCATGAAATGTCTGGAAAAAACCTCTCACCATCATCTCACAGACTTACTAAGAAATAAACTAATAGTCTCTTGTCCAACTCATAATGAATACTATTGAATCCAAAAATAGATTTAACAGAAATAATAAAATATAAATAGCTAGACTGGCCTATAAATTTTGTTATTGTCCAAGTATTTATAGAAAAATGAGACATCTTAGTAAAAGTTATAGCAGTAATTTGATCTCAGAAAATCAGACTTGGAGAAATAATAACCATAAAAGAGAAAATTCTAAAAGGAAGAACTTATACAGCATAAAACACTGTGGATTTCAAAAGTGATCAAATCAAATGTGTAGTAAAATTAATTGATCCCACTGGAAATAATTTTAGTAGGATAAAAATGGAAAAAGAGAATTCAAAATGGTATGACAGCTCTTTAGAGGGAAATCAACAATAAACTAAGTTAGCTTAATGAATTTTTACCTGAAAAATAATATTTGGTAAAAATTATCATTAAATATGTGTATATACACACAAATGTATATCATTATACTATGTATGTATGTATATATCTGTGTGTATATGTATATATATATATATCATCAACTGTATACATACATACAGTTGATGATAAACATATATAATTAAGATAAAAATATATAACAGTGAATATATATATTTCCTTAGAGCAAAGAGCAAAATCAGCAGGGTCAAAACAGTTGGATCAAAAATGTCTGAGACCTAATAGGTATCATCTCTTAGGGTCAATCTCATAAGCTCACAGGAATGTCAAGTGAGAATTGAAGTATTGCTTGGTGAGCACAGAATCCAAACAAAAAGAATTAACTCAGATTAAAGTATTAGATAGGAAAAGCCTAAGATAGGCTGATGTGTCCACCTTCATAGCCACGACTGGACAGCCCAAATATTTCGGCCTCATAATTAAGTTTTCAAAATGTTTGTGTGGGTTTTTTTGGTTTGTTTTTGCCAAATTTGGAAAACACATTTTCACCCCCTTACTCCTCAACATAAACCCTTAGTTTCCAATGGACTGGTTTTCTCAATTACTCACAAATAATGTTAGATGCAATCCCATCTTTGCAGTTTTGCTCCTTACCTGGAATCTACTTTTCCTACCCTCTTGTTCATGTCTGATCTGTGCTTTCCACTTTATAAGGTCTACTCGGATCAACACATCCTCATGTTTATCTTCTACAGCCCCCTTTGAATTCTTAGAAATTGTTAGAGCTTATAGAAATACTTCTTTGGTGATTACATTTGTCATGTTTTGGAGGAATGGTACTTTATAAGAAAGAATGTATAATGTCTGTTTCTCCAAACTAAATAATTACTTCCTTGAGGAAAGCGAAAGAGAAAGATGATGACTTAGACGGCTTTGTACCTCCCACATTGTCTTGCATATAGCAGGCAACTGATGCAAGTTTTACTTCCTTTTAGACTCTCAAGGAACTGGAAGATATTTAGAGAAGAGTCTGTCATAACATTGTTCTGAAAGATGTATTTCTCCACAAACACTTAAGAGACAGTGATAATATCCTGTTTGATTATTTCATTTAAAAATGCCAAACCTGGCTTCCCTGGTGGTGCAGTGGTTGAGAATCCACCTGCTGATGCAGGGGACACGGGTTCGTGCCCCGGTCCGGGAAGATCCCACATGCCACGGAGCGGCTGGGCCCGTGAGCCATGGCCGCTGAGCCTGTGTGTCCGGAGCCTGTGCTCCGCAACGGGAGAGGCCACAACAGTGAGAGGCCCGCGTACCACAAAAAAAAAAAAAAAAAAAAAAAAAAGCCAAACCTGTGGGATGGATAGACCAGAGATTATAAACTAATAGCCTTTGGTCACAGACGTATTTTGTTTAGCACTTAAATATTGTTGTTGTTTTCAAGTTAATTCATTGTCAATCTGTGAAATCAGAAAAATTCACATTAAAATCTGGATTTATATTTTCTCTTGAATAATCAGAAGTGTTGGCAAAATTGGGTCCATATGGTTCAGCATGACAATAATGTCCAAAGCCAGGCATGGCTGCCCCTTTAGGTGCATATAGGGATTTGGGGTTGCTGCCTTGACCCTTTGTGTCATTCTGAAGCAATGACAATATGTGTGGTTAGTTTTAGAATAACTTATTTTGTTAGAAGCAAACCTCTTTCTCATCAGAAATATGCCTCTGCTTTTCTGCCTTCAAACAGGTCAAATAAATCATGACTCAGATCTCATTCTACTGATGTCTGAGGCAATCCAAATAAAAGGTAGCATTCCAAGTATTCAAGGAAAGAAACCAAGCTACTATTTATGTGATGAAATCATAGGATGGCTCAAGAAAAAAGGGAATATATCATTAGTCAGCCAGACAGAATGTAGGATCTGCAGGAACCGGCAGAAAGTTCACTGAAATCATAGCAGAGAGGAGTACATGCTTGCTCAAAGAGATGTGCAGAAATTTCAGCCCAGCAAAGACAGAATTCCAGCCCAGCTCTGTGAACAACTGTTTTTGTTCTCACACTCAGGGTACCTAATTTAAAATGCTGTAATGAGCCTCAATTGTCACATAACTTCTTAGAAACACTGTACAGCACAACCCACACCAAATGACACCAAGATTTCAGCGGTTTTAAAAAGTTGGTTGGTTGATCATAAGAATATATTAGGGGTGGGATCCAGAAAGGCAGAAAGAAGAACTAAGTTCAATCAAGAGGAAATGGAGAAGAAATATGTATGTGTGCGTTTTTATATGGAAAAGAATAAGAGGATATTTAGGGGTTTTGGCAAATATCAAATCCAAGAGGCGTATGTCTGTTTCTCACTGAGGATATTGTAAAGATTTGAAGACTATATCACTAAAAGGAGCAGTCTCTATACTCCAACTTCTGCCTCCAAACTATCAGACCATGGGGTTTTAACAAGTTGTTTAGTGAAAAGACACAGCCTGAAAAGACTTGGGAGATTTCAATTCTCTTGTTTTACAAGTGAAGAAACTGCAATCCAGACACTGCTAAGGTCATGCATTCAGGAATTATTTATTGAATACCTCTTTCTGATATGCAAAAACTAATTATCCAAAGTAATTGCACACAGAGAACTTACAGTCTAAGGGCAAAAGGGCAAGAACCCAAAACAGTATATACTAATGAAATAATAAAATAATAATAATCAGTTACTATGGGTGGGCATGTGTCAGATGTGGTTCCATGATGTGTTTCTGTCACCTCATTTATTCTCCCAATCTCTTACAAGTACGTATAATGGTTTAACCATTAAAGATGCAGTGATTGAGGTTCAGGAATTAAATTCATTCATTCAACAAATAATTCTAATTCAAGATACTTGAAACAGAGCAGTCATCAAAAAGAAAAATATATATCTTTTTATCTTTATATATCTTTATATATATATATTTATTTTATTTCATTTTATTATTTATTTATTTATTTATTTATTTTGGTACGCGGGCCTCTCACTGTTGTGGCCTCTCCCGTTGCGGAGCACAGGCTCCAGACGCACAGGCTCAGTGGTCATGGCTCACGGGCCCAGCCGCTCCGCGGCATGTGGGATCTTCCCGGACCGGGGCACGAACCCTGCATTAGCAGGTGGACTCTCAACCACTGCGCCACCAGGGAAGCCCCTATATTTTTATATGTCTTACCTAGGGATAAGTCTTATGAAGAAAAATAAGACAAGAGGACAAAAGGACAACAAGGGGGAGAAGTTTTCTTTGTGAGGTGATACTTAAGAAGAGACTTAAAGTAAGTGAGCAGAAGAACCATAAAGATACTGGGGGAAGAATATTTGAAGCACAAGGGATAGAAAGTGCAAAAGCCCTGGTACAGGCGTTTATGTGAGAAATATTAGTTCCCCCTTTCTTATTTCTTAGAGGATAACAAGATAAACCAGACTTGAAGCCTGCCCTCAAGAAATTTATAATTTACTAGAAGGGTAAAACACGTGGTAGAGTAATGAAAGAGATAAAAATAAAATTAACGGTGGAAAGAGGTAGAGATTTTGCTCAATTAGGAAAGAGGGAAATAACTGTAGATTTGAGAAGACTGGAAACCTCCCCAAAGTGGCTTTTGAACTCTAATTTTAAGAACAGGTCATTTGACCGCTGGGAAGTTAGAAATGGGTAAGTTCTCCAGAGTAAGGACCAGTTTCTAACCAGTGGGAACAACTTGATCAAAGTAGAGCATTACAGAAAAAGTAGTTCAATATAGAATATAGCAGGAAGGAGAGAATAAGAATATAGCAGGAAGGAGAGAATAAGAATATAGCAGGAAGGAGAGAATAAGAATATAGCAGGAAGGAGAGAATAAGAATATAGCAGGAAGGAGAGAATAAGAATATAGCAGGAAGGAGAGAATAAGAATATAGCAGGAAGGAGAGAATAAGAATATAGCAGGAAGAATATAGCAGGAAGGAGAGAATATAGAATATAGCAGGAAGGAGAGAATATAGAATATAGCAGGAAGGAGAGAATAAGAATATAGCAGGAAGAATATAGCAGGAAGGAGAGAATATAGAATATAGCAGGAAGGAGAGAATAAGAATATAGCAGGAAGGAGAGAATATAGAATATAGCAGGAAGGAGAGAATAAGAATATAGCAGGAAGAATATAGCAGGAAGGAGAGAAAAAGGAGACACTGAATGAGGGCATATTTAGTCCAAGCTGTGGTACTTGCTCATCAGTAATGGCAGGAGTTGATGACTTTCTGAACATAGGGTTTGAGGGGGAAGGATGAATTGACACTGACGTTTTGCACCTTGATGACAAGTAGAAAGGTTAATAGAAATAAGGAAGTCAAAAAGGGGAGCTGGTGATGACTTTGAAGACAATCGACATGTTTAGTATGTTAACTATGGTTCCTCATACTGAGCAGTGGTCCTCAAGCAGGAGCATGCATTGAAATAACAGGAAATGTTGTTAAAACCCTGATTGTTGGGCTCCACCTGCTGAGTTTTTGAATCACTAACGAGTTATAATTTGCATTTCTAGCAAACTTCCAAGTAATTTTATTACTGCGGAAGCAAAGGCCACAGTTTGAGAAAGAACTGAAAGAATATTTAAGTTGAAACAGACAGAGGAAAATTCGGAGGACAGAAAGATTACCTGCAGAGAGTGGCAGAAAAGCCAATCAGAGCCTGTGGAAAAGTGGCAAAGTTTTACAAAAGTCACTGTGATCGTCTTCCTAGAGAACTGAGATTACAACTCAAATCATCTCTTTAGGTTTCTCTCCATTTTCATTTTCACACATTTTCTGATCTTTAAATGCCAATAACATAGAGATGGTTCTCGGATTAAGAGCAGATGTTTACAAATTAATTTGAAAGTGTTCTGGAAAGCGCTAATAGAAACATAATGTAAGCCACATATGTGACTTTTAATTTCCTAGTGCACTCATTTAAAACAATTTTTTTAAAGTAAGGAGAAACATGAAATCATGTGTAAAATATATTTATTTCAAAGTGTAATAAATGTAAGAGATTATTAAGGAGATATTTTACTTTTTTGTAGGAAATCTTTGAAGTCCAGTGTGCAGTTTACTCTTATAGGCCACCTCAATTTGGATTAGCCACACTGTAAGCACTCAGTAGTCCATGTGAGAAGTGGCTGTCATTTCGAGCACTGCAGTGCCAGAGACTTACAGTGGAAATGCCCAATAATTATAAGACAGAATTAAGTATACCTGGGACTTAAGAGCAGCAGTCAGAGATGGGACCAAACTAATTTAAATGTTACTGATACTAACTTCTTTACACTAAGGCAAAAGCCAGGAAATGGTTCATGAGACAGGGGAAAAGATGAGATTAAATAAAATTAAATTGACTTCTCTTCCAGCCAAGATGGAGTAACAGGAACCAGATTTACCTTCATAACTGAAAAATCAAAAAAAAAAAAAAAAACCCAAACAAACAAAAAACCAAAATCCCCCCCAAAAGACCCCCAAATATATGAAACAATGGTTTTCATATATTAGGTATCAGTCAGTGTAGAATGTAATTTCTGAGAGAGAAGAAATAAACAAGGTGAACCTTGCAAATGCCTCAGCTTATCGTTGGGAGAAGTTCTGGGGCATAGTAGACTTCTGTCTGAACTAGAACTATTAAAATAGGCCAATATCCACATTCTTTTGGCTCTAAGGATGGCGAAGTTGGTTGGTTCAGATGGATGAGGTAAATCTTACCCAGTTAGGGAAACTAATTTTAGAGTTCTTCTATATAATTTGCTTTTGTCAACTACTAACTTTACAAAGTAAAACTGCTATAATTCAATTTAAAGTTAACAAAATAGGAAGAACATACAGATATTTGCTGAGAATTGCTTAGATCCACAAATCTGATCCTGTGGACTACAAACTGCATTCCTCTTTTTTCTGTAACTCATCACTGCATTTGTTTTGTAGCTGTGCATACTCTGCCCACCTTGTTCATCTTCACTGTAAGTTTAAAATAGGGTATTTCCAAGGAAAACTTCAGTGATGGTAGTTTCTTAGCAACTCCTGTTCTTATACTCTTACTTTAAAATATGGTCATTTTTTCCCCATGTATTTGATTTTCTAAGTTTCAGATTTAATATCTGTTATTTCCTAATATGTTAGTTACCAGAATCTTAGAATTTGTCTAATTGCGTGTGGTGGGTATTAAAGAAGTTCTGGTTAAACTATAATTTAAGGGTTTTTAAAAGTGAATAAGTGGGAGGGGAGTCCCAATGGAGCAATGAAGAATATATCTCTGCAGCTGAGTTGTATTATTTGAAGAATATGCTTGTTCTCAATGCTTATGGAAGAATAAAGGAAATTTTCTACAAACTCTATTTTCTCTCTCCCATATTGATTCTTACCACAATTGAAGAAGGTGTTTGCAACTCCAACTCTATAATAAAAGATTAGTTGAGAAGAAAATTTTAGACTGATTAGAAGTCTGACAACTTTTTATAAAGGTTAGTTCCCACCAGTCACTTTGAAGCAGATAAGCATTGCAGAGTCCTTTCTTTAAAAGAAGAATTCACGGGCTTCCCTGCTGGCACAGTGCTTGAGAGTCCGCCTGCCGATGCAGGGGACGCGGGTTCGTGCCCCGGTCCAGGAAGATCCCACGTGCCGTGGAGCGGCTGGGCCCGTGAGCCATGGCCGCTGAGCCTGCGCGTCCGGAGCCTGTGCTCCGCAATGGGAGAGGCCACAACAGTGAGAGGCCCGCGTACAGCAAAAAAAAAAAAAGAAAGAAAGAAAGAAAAGAAGAATTCAACTACTTTATCTCCCTTAAAGTTGGCTAATGCTGGTAGCTAGTCAAGGCTTTTCTGACTCCCTGCTCCCATTCCTAAAAGCAAAAACAAATGTACCAACAAGTAGGGAAAATGAGAATGTCATATGCTAAGCTTTCCCCTGAGCTCTGCATACAATTTCTCAACTTTTTCATATTTCAACTTTACCATAATCAAGATGGTAACTCTCAAAGTATCTTGCAGGAAAATTAATTACTGAGTTCTTTCTGCCACACCATCGTATAGAATTATAAATTTTTATGTCTAGGAGGATCTTCATTTTCAAGATGGAGAAACTGAGGCTGAGGAGAGTGAGGTCAGCTCTCTGTGGTGTTAATAGGTTTTTGATAGCGGTTTCTCCCTTGGAGGCATGTGTAAGCAATGGAAAGGACACAACTTGGAAGTTAAATGGACCAAGATTTGAATTCTATCTTTTTAAACTATATTTACGTAGACAATTTACTTAACTCATTGAGCCTAACTTTTATTAACTATAAAATGGAAATGCTAGCTATTTATTGTTGCAATAGAAATTAATGTATACATGTATTTGGCAGTGTCCAAATTTACACGGTAATATTTGAATTGCTTAAATATAACTTTATTATTTATTTCTTATATCAAAATTCAACTTTTTTCTAAAGCTCCCAATCTCCACAGAGTGAAAAATTATTATTTTATCCAATTTTAATAAATCTAGAGCAATCCATTGATCTTTTATTAATAAATTGAAATCTCATCTCAGTTACTTTCTAATACTTAGACACTTCAGGGTACATATTCAGTTTTTGGAGGTTTCTTCCCTTTCCTTTTCTTTATTATTAAGCCCAAACTTGACCTGAGTTCCCAAGGAGGTTCCTATGTTGCACTTTCTTGGCACCAAGAAAAAGTTAAACAATGCCCCTGGGGCGTTGGTTGGAAATATCTCATGCCCATAATCTCTGGCCATAAGCCCGCCATACCACCAGGCATCCTCAGCCAATACCTGCTAAAGTTGGTCTTTTGGGCACTGTGCCAAAATCCATCACAAAAGACGATGAAATTATTCACTGCCTCCAGATGAGAGTTCCCTGCCTTCTTCAGCTTCTTTATCTCAAACTCAAGCTTTAGTCAGCCATTTACCACTGTACTTTCCCTCATCCTCCTTAGGTGCTCAGAAACTATCAGCTGCTTTCCGTGAAACTCCCCTGGATCTTCTCTTGAACCCAGTTGCCTGGAAATCTCCCTGGATTATGGCTACCTGATCATGCCCACTTTATGCTGGCTTCCAGAGCCCTCGTATTCCAAAAAAGAAAGTGGAGCACAGCCTTCTTTGCTTTCGGATTCTCACCTCACGTTGTCTGAGGTTTGTTTTGCCTCACCTCTCTCCATCCCGGGCAGGCCTAGGGAATGAAGGATGCTAGTCCCAAGAGACCTCAGGTAGCATCTCCACCTTTAGTCTAGTCTCCTTAAGTCTCTCCTCAAATGCGTCCCCCAAATCCAGAGTGTCTTTTGCTTCCTGCCCCGTGAAGTGGGAGAGGAGACTTCCTTCATGCTAGGCTTCATTTCTTTCCTGCTCTATGACTTATACCATCGCCAAAGATTTTTGCTTTCTTTAAATCCTCTCACATGTATAGAGACAAGAAGTCCAGTATCAGTATCACTGGGCTGAAATTAAGGTGTTGACAGGGTCACTCTCACAACTGTGTCTGTGGGAATACATTCCTTACCTCTTCCATATTCTGGAACTACATTCCTTGTCTCAGTCCCTTCCTCCACTTGCCAAGCCAGCTTCAACCTCTCTCTGTTTTTGCCTTCTGACCGTGTCCAACCTTCCTCTGCCTCTCTCTCTCTCTTTTTCTTTTTTTAAATATTTATTTATTTATTTATTTGGCTGTGTTAGGTCTTAGTTGATGCATGCGGGATCTTCAATGTGGCATGCGGGATCTTTTGTTGCAGCCCATGGGCTTCTCTCTCTAGTTGTGTCGCGCGGGCTCAGTAGTTGTTGTTCACGTGCTCTGTAGTTGTGGCACGCAGGCTTAGTTGCCCCGCGACATGTGGGATCCTAGTTCCCCAACCAGGGATCAAACCCGAGTCCCCTGCATTGGAAGGAGGATTCTTAACCACTGGACCACCAGGGAAGTCCCCCTCTGCCTCTCTCTTAGCAGGACACTTAGGACACTCAGGGTCCACCCAGATAATGCAGGATAATCTCCTCATCTCAAGAGCCTTAACTTAATCACATCTGCAAAAACAACTTTACCACAGGATAATGTGCACAGGTTCTGTGGATTAGAACTTGATATTGTTGCGGGGAGGGGGGTCACCATTCAGCCTATGACAGATGTCAGTGTAATTTAATGAGAAACAAAGTTCTTTTCAACAAAATTGTACTGGAACAACTGGATATCTATATGGAAAAAGATCGCATCTCATCCCTATTTCACACTATATGCAAAAATTAATTTAAAATGGATCACAGTCTTAAATGTAAAAGTGAAAACTGTAAAGCTTCTAGGATAGCTATTTTCCTGAATTTGATAGTCTTCAAAGCATCTAGTATATTGTCTAATATAGTTATATTAAAGTTGATCAGCCCAAGTATCTCATTCATTCATAACCCTTAATGGAAATTTTAAACAATGATGTTTTATATCCCTCCTTATTACAATGGCAATGCACATTAATTTATAAAATGCATACACTAGAATAGGGCAACATTATAATAACCAAATAAGCAAGAATGTTAAGAAAAAAAAGTGTTTGGGGAAAATTAAATTAAGTAAGGAAATAGGTTAGTAAATAAACTGCATGTTGAGAGTCCAGTCCAAGAGGCTCAAAATTTGACCTTTTTATCTATCAGCACAAAGAAGACAAAATACAGACAGAGTCCATAAAATAAAAGAGTATTTGTTACCCAAAGATATCATGATTTTTCTGATACTGAGAGATGGGAAAAAATTCTGCCTGAGTTTCATGAAGAGAAAACTGGACAGTCGTGAAGATAAACAGCAGCCTTTCAATGAGTTTAATAAGGAGCTTCCCAGACAACATCCCAGCATGCTACTCAGTGTGGGCAGGTGGAAGAAAGCCAAAGGGCTGTTCAGCCCAGCACACTCTACAGAGGTCCCATAGGCTGTCATGACTGGGTTTGACCTGAGGTGAGCAGGTGCTATGCAAAAGGAAAGAAAGAGGGATCATATCTCAGTTTGAGAGACACTGGATTAAAAATATGAAAGACATTTCATTGCTATAGGACTTTTCAGAGGTTTTAATTTATTAATACATATTGTGAATTTCCAAAAAAAAAATGACATGATTTCCTGTAGTATCAAACTATTTTGCCAGGAATTAACTTCCCAACTGTGTCTCCCAAGTTAACTTTGTGGCGAGTACTTTACTTCGGAGTATCTGTAGGGTGTAGGGGTGAGCGTTTTATCTAAGACATTTTGATTAAAGGTGGTCCAAAGAAATAATATATCTATGTAAGTGCTAAGGCTCATGTCAAACTGAGGATTCTGCATTGTGAAGGAACTGTGGTGGTGGAAATATGAGAGAGGGCAGAGCAACCTCATTTCCTGCACTCGCACGATAGGAAGGCTACTTTGCATGGGCTCCACACCAGAGGACATTTTTTCTCGTGCGTGGGCCAGAGTTGAGTATCATCCTTGGAAACTTGTCACCAGTAGATGTGTTTATATGAAGAAGCATTGGTGGGGTGTTTGGCCAAATGTCCATAAATCTGAAGCATTATTTTCCCCAGTGGCATAGAAAAAGTTGAAGAAACAAATATTTTTACTTGGTTAGGAATAAAAACAATTTAAAATCAGTACCTAAAAAAAATAACTGAAAAGAAAGAGGCTTAAAAAAGACAAAATCTTCAAAACAAACACACTATGATAGAATAAAAAGTTAATTCTTGTGAAAGTAAAAGCAATTCTGAATATGCAAAATATACTCACAGATTTCCAAAGCCTGAAGCTTTTTGCTTAGAGAACAAAATACTTCTCACTCCCCTAACCCAGCTGTCTCTTAAGACATGGATGAGAGCTGCTAACTCTAGGATCCTGAGTGCCTTCTGGGGGGTCCCAGGCATCGTTCCAAAGTCAGTCTCACTCGGTAGCATAGTCTCCTTGCTCCCATAACTGCGGAGAGTTCCCACTGCTGGACATGTTTCCTCCAAGCGTTCCAAGAAAGGTCAGCAAGATTAAACAGCAGTTTTCAAGGAAGAGAAATTGCCCATGAACATCCTTATCAGACCTTCTGAGCTACTGTGTTGAGTAAGGAATATTATCTGCCAGACTTATTCTTTGTCTAGGCTAGTCTGGTCTTGCTATGAAATAGCCAAGGGAGAGGCAGCGATGGCTTTCTTCCTTACCCTTAGAGTTCCAGCTATTATGATTTGAAGACACAAGGAAAGATCTTTCTGCCTTAAAAAATTTATCCCACTTGTTTAAATGGTGTCTTTGTTGCCATATTTTAGAAAAATTAGGTAAAAATAAGATGAGATAAAATAGTCTAAGTGTGGACTCATTTCTTAGATCTTTCCAACTAAGACTGAAAAGAGCAGATACTTTTGGAAATGAATCCCTGAGAGATGTTAAATAAGGTCTTGAAAGGCAACTAAATGGAATAGACTCAAAGAAAAGAGAGCCTGATGTCTAGCTAAACCAAAAGAGTTTGACAGACATTGACATCCTGTAAGGGGAGGGAATCACAGCTGTGAGGTCACCTACTGTAGGGAAGGGAACAAAAATACGATAGTTTAGAGAGAAGAGTTAAGGCCAAAATATAAGTGGGGAAAGTAGATAAGTAGATTCTAAACAGAGATTAGGTTCAACACCTAAGAGTTAGGAGAAGGACTAAAGATGTCCTAGATTCTAAAAGCACAGGCCAGTTGGCATATTCAAAGATCAGCATAGTCTCGGGAGAATAGACCAGGACTGACAGGAAGGATGGGCTAGCTGGGAGCAGTCAGTTCGGAGCCCAGCACAAATGGGCATATTCCTATAAGAGGTTCCTTGAGAATATGAGGACTGAGCCTAAGACAGCCTCTCTTACACCTTGCTCTTCAGCATCCTGCTTAGGATGACTTGAGATGCACTGTAGGCAGAGAAATGTGTCTCCACCGGCCACTTTAATCCCTCAGCTACGGGACAGCAGAGAATCACAAGGAGAGTTCAAATAAATCTTACAACTGACTTTGCTCATTCCATTTCATCAAACAATGCATAGCAACATTGGCCCTTCATCCATTTTCTGAACTCTTCTACTTTAAAATATTTCATTCTGAGGCCATGACTTTCTAATCCTACTCCTCAATCCACTCACCTTTCTCATCAAATCTTCTCTTTGATAGTGTCACACTTCAGTCCCCTAGTCCTTCCATGGTGGCTCTCCTGGTTTGCCTAACTCCCCATCCAGCAGGGACAAACATTTCCCTCTGCATTCTTATCCAAACCCTCGTGTGCCTCAACCCACCAAACCTAGACAATCCTCTCTCTCAGGTCAATTGAGCCATCTGTTTGTTTCTTGTATCTACTCCCTAGGTGCTGAGACAATCAAATTGCATTACTCAGCTGGTTGGTTGTACTATAGAATAATGGTTTCTGGTCTTAGTTTGTCTCTCAGAGACACACTTTTTTTTGAGTTCATTTAACAAATGATCATTGCTCACTACTTTCCTAATACATGCAAAATATGCTAAGTGCTGAAATATATGGCAAGAGTACTAAATATTTATGCAAGTTTGAAAACTGAAGGGCTCTTATGAGATGCTTGAAATGATTAAGATGCATTAATTATCTTTCTACCTTTTCTTTTACTGTAAGAATCATGGCATCTTAGAATCTCTAAGGACACCTTAAAATAAATCTGAACAAGGGCAGAAGCTAGTTGTCGGCATCCGTGGAGAGCGACACCAAAGATCCCCACACCTGTCAGAGACCAAACTTCAAGGGAGAAGCACTGATGTCCAGTGCCTTTTTCTCTCTCCTCCCCCTTAAGAGCCCTGTGGTCTCCAGCATTCTTTGTACTTCCTATAATTCTGACTGTGTTACATAGCCTTTCCTTTTTAATCTGAGCTAGAAATCCATCCTCCATCCTACTCCAATTTGTTTGAGAAGGCACACATTGGATATTTACTGTATGCCAGACCCTGTACTGAGGATACGAACATGAATATCACACCTTCAAAAAGTCACTGAATCTCCTTTTGAACTTCCATTCAACTGACACTTTATGATTGTTCTATCATCTTAGTTTAAGAAAGGATCATAGGCTCATATGCAATTTTTAATAAGGTCTGGCCTTGGAATTGGGTAAGTACATTTCTTCCTTAGAAAAATGTAGGAAAGTCAGAAGGATGGGTAACCCTCTAAATAAGTCCTAACATGAATATGAGGGAAGCGGAAAAGTTTATCTACTGGCAGCCTGCAATGTAAGAGGATCTGTGGTGAACAGTAAACGTGATGGGGACATGGATGAAGTTGGGAACTTTAATGAGAAAAAGGTTTGGGATAGCTATTGTTGATATGGGAAGAAAAAAGATAATATGAGCACATTTGTGAAAGCCTAGTCTACAAACTTAATAGGTTATTTAACCTATTCTTTCTCAAAACCTGAATGCTAGTTTACTCAAAGGTCCATGCTTACTTGGACCTTTTAAAATTAAAATACAGGCCCCTGGATAATAGTTATTGAATGATTTACTTATCTTTTAAACCATTTTCTGGTTTCCGTAATGTCTGAGAAAAGAGATTAGAAAAGTGAATGAGACTTACCATCTAGAGGAATACAGACACGGGAGGAAGTCTGATGCATTGATTAAAAGCACGGGTTCTTGGTTTGCAGGGAAGAAATTGAGAAATACAAGAATGTCGATCATGGAAAGCAGTAGAAGTTTCTCATGGATTTATAAATTTACAGATGATATGACCAAAATTTTACCTCAACTGAATCAAAGTTGTTTATATTTCAGAAAGGGACATCAAATCCTAAATCACGGATCAGCTGAAAGAAGAATTTTGCTTCTTTAGGCCATACATAATGGTTTCTCTCTTGGCCCTTTTCTCAGCCTTTCTCTCTTCACTCTCTTCCTGGTAATCTCATTTAATGCCATGACTATTCCCTATCCACAAAGTCAAACTAAATTGAAAAATAGAATTATGACTTCTTTCTTCAGTTTAGAATAGATGTCCAAAAGTGGGTTTGGTGAAGAGTCTGCCCTACCATACAAAGTCTATAAAAAGGCTTAGGCAACAAATGGTAGGATGGAAAAGAGGTCATCAATCTCGGTCACAACCGGTCACAAACACACGTCTGTATACTGATTAGCTCTAAGTCAAATGAATTTCTGAGAGCAGGGGAAAGTTAAACAATCCACATCTAGTAAACTTGGCTGTGCACTGCAGGAATCAACCTTCTTTATTAAAAGCATGTGAGTTGTGGGTAAAAGTGGTCAGGGATGACAGTGGGCCATGAACTAAGCATATGAAAATATCCCCTTCCTCCATCATGTAATATCCCTTTCCTTCATTTTTATGATCCAGACTACAGAGAAAAAAAATCAGGAAGTAAGAAGTTGAAAATAGTATGTAAGAAACATAGCCCTCATTCATTAGTTTTATTAGTTTAGTCAACAAAAATTCAAAAATTCCTGAATATCCACCATGTTTCGGGCATTGTCAGATATCTAAACCATGGCACATGGTAGGGGTGGTATTTAGCTATCCATCAATTCTACTGTCTTCTGGAGAGCATGCCTCTCTAACATTTTCACATCTTTCTGACTCCTTTAAAATATACCCTCTCACACACACAAAGTCACCAGTGGCTAAGACCTTGTTCTATGACAAAGGAAAAAAGTGTAACTGTGACTGCTGATTACACAAAGACCTCATTTTTCCCATTCTTATTATCAATGATTGTCCCTGGCATACATGTCTGGAACTACTGATGCGGTGGGGTGAAGGGACGTCCTTCTGCTCAGACAACTGATGTCTTGGGGTGCAGGGGACACGTCCTTCTGCTGGTCTCCCTCACCTTGATGTCAACCTCTGAGTCTTCTACGACTCAGCCTCCACTGAAGAATTGAATATTAATCAGGATCCAGATGGAGACTGGACACAGAAGACTTTCGTTCCTTGTCTGACCATGTTTAATATTTGCAGAGATGTCAGGTTTTTATGGGTTGAATTGTGTCCCCTCTGCCAAAATTCATAGATTGAGGTCCTAACCCACAGTATCTCAGAAGTGACCTTACTGGGAGTTAGGATCTTTACAGAGGTAATCGAATTAAAATTAGGTTGTGAGAGTTGGTCCTATCCCAATATGACTGGTGCCCTTATTAAAAAGGAAAGTTTGGAGACAGATACACACACAAGTAGAACACTAAATGAAGATGAAGGCATATATCAGAATGATGTTTCTTTCTACATGCGATGGAATGCCAAAGCATTGCCAGCAAGCCACCAGAAGCTCGAGAAGAGGCATAGATCTGATTCTTCCTCATAGCCCTTAAAAGGAACCAACTCTGATGACATCTTGATCTTAGACTTCTAGCCTCTGGAACTGTGAGACAACAAATTGCTGTTGTTTAAGCCATTCCGTTTGTGGTATTTTATCACGGCAGCAAACTAAGACACAGGGCTAATGCCTTACACTGTTCAAGGTACTGAATTGTCTCTAGGTTCATATGCAACCTCTTAAGACATATAAATGCCTCTCGAAATCTTTTCAAGTTTGTATGTTAAGAGCTTTGAAAATGAAAAGAAGAAAGAGCAAATATTATTTCTTCAGAATGACTCTACAAAAATGAATGACAATGTGCTATTTGAAAAGACCCTCTCTTTGGAAAAGGGCACCTTACATTCTCATCATTTATTTCCAACTAAGACAAAGAACTGCTCTTTTATTTCCACGTCAGATAATCACATTTTCAATGATCTAACTAAAAGAAGCGGTAATTTACATAAATTGTTGTATGTTCTGCTTGTCATTTTACACTACCTTATTTTGTCTCATGAGCAGGGCACTAACGAATTAAAAGCCCAGAACAGACCAAAGATGGGCAAGTGTGGATGCATTAATATTTAACCATGAAATCTTGGTTATGATCACTCTTATGTAAACTGAAAACTATGTAAACAAGTCTTCCTTGTTTCTTTGCTCTAGGCTTATAATCATCACCATTAAAATCTGGACCACCAAACCAGAGCATAGTGGGTATAGTGACTTAGAAGTTAGGAGAAAGGATTCTAACCTAGGTGTAGCAGGGCCAGAGACACAATTTTCAGGGCCCGGTGCAAGAATAAAATGCAGGGACCCTTGGCAAAAAGCAGGAAAAAAAGAGTAATTGAAGGTAATAAAATATAAGCTATTTGCTTTCTTCTGCATCATGGTGTTTTTATTTCTATTTAATATTGTGCTAAGTAAAGAAAAATTAACATTTTAAATGACTGGCATGAATTTTGCCGTTTACCATTATATTGGGCATGGGAAGTTTTAATTTGTCCTTATGCAAATATAAGGGCATATAAGTCATATGCAAAATCACTGAAATCACACAATTCATATTTAATACTTTTTACATGCATATGTATTTCCTTCTTACCAGACAGTGGAAACTCTGCACAGAACTAACTCAACTGTTTCGTTTTGCTTTTTTAACTCAACTGTTTTTATTTCAATTCTTGATACACCCATGTCCTACCAATACTCTCTACCTTAGAGGTAAGGAAAGATCAAAAAGAAGAGGAACTATGGGTTGCACTATCTTTACCTTTCCTTCTGTGTGATCATGTTCAGCATAAGGGGTTAACTAATACAAGGAACTCACATAACTAAGAAAGGATATGATAGGGTTCTTTGGTTGTTTGTGTTTTCTTAGAATGCCAGAGCCTTCCTGTGTTCAAAGCAAGTTCTCATTGGAATGGAATGGGTAGTCTCTCAGGGCTGTCAGGATCCCCACCCCCACCACCCACAGTTACTCAGTCATAGAGCTAACATGCGTACCTTGCACTTGCTTTGAATCTTGTTGAACTCCATGCATCGTGGGTCTACCAGAAGACTGTGATCAGGGATACCACATGCTATGTGCAAATGAAGTAACAAAGAACAACACACACTCCATGCATTTCTCTTACAAATCACAAGTTCAAAGATAAAATGATTAAGACTTTCTGAATAGTGACAACAGAGCATCAAAGCAAGCATGGGGTCCTGTGTAATGGCACAGTTTGCACGCTTACAAAGACAGCCCTGGGCTCTCACCTGGATTCTCCCAGTAACTTGCTACGTCTTGAGTAATTCATTTACCTCTATGGGAGTCATTTCCTTGTCTGTGAGATAAGAAGGAAGAAACTCTGACACCACTCAAAAATTCTATGGATCTTTGCTGTTCATGTCATTTCTTTCCAGTCTTTACTTTTTTTTTTTTTTTTTAGCAGTCTTACCATTCCTACTCACAAGAATATAAATTTTATGAAGGTAGGAACTTTGTTTAGTTCACAACTGTATACAAAATGAGTAGAACTGGGGCTTAGGATATAGTATGTTCTCTATAAATGTAAAATAAATGAAGGAATAATAAACACACACATCCCATGCTGCTTGATTTTCCTCACTCTATCTATATAGAAAGACCTAGAATCAAGTATTTTATTTATTTTTTTTTAGTTTTTCTTTTAGTTTTCTTTTTTTTGAAGTAAAATTGCTTTACAATGTTGTGTTAATTGCTGCTGTACAGTGAAGTGAATCAGCTATATGTATACATATATCCCCTCCCTCTTGGACCTCCCTCCCTCCTCCCCATCTCACCCATCTAGGTCATCACAGAGCACCGAGCTGAGCTTCCTGTCCCCAACAACAGATAAATAGATAAAAAAGATGTGGTACATATATACAATGGAATATTACTCAGCCATAAAAAGGAACAAAACTGGGTCATTTGTAGAGATGTGGATGGACCTAGAGTCTGTCATACAGAGTGAAGTAAGTCAGAAGGAGAAAAACAAATATTGTATATTAATGTATATATGTGGAATCTAGAAAAATGGTACAGATGAACCTACAAGCCTATTTACAGGCCAGGAATAGAGATGCAGACATAGATAAGGGACGTATGGACATAGTGGGGGAAGGGGAGGGTGGGACGAGTTGGGAGATTAGGATTGACATATAAAGCACAGGAATCAAGCATTTTAGAGACAAGGTACATTGAAGCCAAAGGCCAATGCTAGCCTAATAATATTGTTTTGATGATCTATGCAATTAATTAAAATATAGAGCAAAGATCTTACATTTGGAAGATTTCACATCGTAATACAGAATTCCACCTTTTTTTTTTAAACCTAAGGAAATAGAACTACACATCCAAAGTACTCTCAAGTTTGTCACTGCCTTATAAGGCTCGCTTTGCTTATGAATGTCACCTGCTGAGTCTCCTCTAAATACTTGACTTAGTGGTCCCTGCCTTAGACCATCCAGAGAGAAATAAAATAGATGATCTTGGTGATTTGAAGTCACCTCATGGCTACATGGCCTATTGAGAATTTTTTGGCTTTTCTTTCAGGGCCAGAGTTCTGCCCAATGGCATGAATAAGTGTGAGTCTTCTCACACCAAAGTCCATTCTGTATATCTTTGACCATGTCTTTTTGCATCCACAAGTCATCCAGTACAACAGAAAAACTCTGATAAAGAAATAACTCATAGCAGCATCATAATGAGCCAATGAGCTACTCCTTCTCTAAAGCAACGTCATTTTTAAAAACTCTGGCCAACTATGGAGCACAGTATGGAGGTTCCTTACAAAACTAAAAATAGAACTACCATATGACCCAGAAATCTCACAAACGGGCATATACCCTGAGAAAACCATAATTCAAAAAGATACATGTACCACAATATTCATTGCAGCACTATTTACAATAGCAAGGACATGGAAGCAACCTAAATGTCCATCGACAGATGAATAGATAAAGAAGATGTGGCACATATATACAATGGAATATTCCTCAGCCATAAAAAGGAATGAAATTGAGTTATTTGTAATGAGGTAGTTGGACCTAGAGTCTGTCATACAGAGCGAAGTAAGTCAGAAAGAGAAAAACAAATACCCTATGCTAACACATATATATGGAATCTAAAAAAACGGTACTGGTGAAGCTAGTGGCCGAGAGAGAATGGACTTGTGGACACGGGGAGGGGTAAGGGGAAGCTGGGACGAAGTGAGAGAGTAGCATTGACATATGCACGCTACCAAATGTAAAATAGATAGCTAGTGGGAAGCTGCTGCATAGCACAGGGAGATCAGCTCGGTGCTTTGTGACCACCTAGAGGGGTGGGATAGGGAGGGTGGGAGGGAAGCTCAAGAGGGAGGCGATATGGGGATATATGTATACGTATAGCTGATTCTCTTTTTTGCACAGCAGAAACTAACACAACATTGTAAAGCAATTATACTCCAATAAAAATGGAAAAAAAAAAAAAAAAAAACTCTGGCTAGAAGCTTGTAATGCTCTACGCATAGTCAGGTAATGCTCTATCTGAGTGTAAGACAGATAGACAGATAGATAGATAGATGATAGACAGAATAAGAAAAAGAGAATAGGTCATATTTATGACTGGGTATTAATTTTTCAGAATATATATTGGAATCAGAAAGATTATTGTAAATAAAAAGTGCAGTTTTCTTTTGACAGTGACAGTCTATATATTCTTGTAGCTCAAGACCCTACATTATTCTCTAATAAGATATTAAAAATCAGACCAAACAAGACAAACTGTTTCAAAACAGTTTGCCAGTGGACAAGAAAAGCAGTAGCAGCCCTAAGAATACGCTTACCCCAAACCCTCGTCTGAAGATTTTACCATCTCTCTGGAATTCACTTTAAAGTTCAGTCTTTTCCAGACGGCACCAGTAAAACATGGAAAATGTCTCCCCATATAAAATTAAATTTACATGGAAAAGTTAATTTGAAATCTAACATGACGTCTGATCTTTACAAATATTATTCCAAAACTCCTGCCAAATGGGCGCTTGTACAGTCTCATGCTTCACACTTAATTTCTTCTTAAATAAAATAATTGAAAAATTCATTGTTTTTTCTGGACTATTAGCTTAAAAGTTCTTATCTGATGAGACCATCTATTGGTGTCATTTCATTTACTCTAGGGCTGCCACTGAGGTTAAACCTCTACCACAAGTTTCAACGTTTGCTATGGTCCAGACAAAATTTTTATTTGCCAGCTTGTTTGTTTGAATAGATGCAGTATTCTGGTGCCCTTGGGACAGTAACTCTTTTAACTTTCCTCCAAAATCTTGGGACCCTTTGCCCCAGGGCTGTAAAGACAAATGTTGTAGAGAGCATATTCAAGCTCTGCCTGCCTCCTTGCTTGGAGGTGACCTTGGGGGTAAGGGGGAGTACTTTAAGCTTTTTCTCATCCAGTTTGTCCTAATATAGAGTGTGCTATAACTGAAGTGGGTTAGGCTCTGAAAAGTCCCTATCACTCCATGTCAGATACATAAATACCGGACTTTTAAGATTATAAATCACCTGCAATAAGATCTTCAGTGATCTGGGTAAGAAATCCTTTCCACATCACCTATTCATGTAGGATTTTATTACTGGGTTATTTTAAAATCTAAGCCTATCACTTGTTTTCTTTTTTTATAATTAATTTTTATCGGAGTATAGTTGATTTACAATGTTGCATTGGTTTCTGCCTTACAGCAAAGTGTATCAGTTATACATATATGTATATTCACTCTTTTTTAGATTCTATTCCCATATAGGTCATTACAGAGAATTGAGTAGAGTTCCCTGTGCTATACAGTAGGTCATTATTAGTTAACTATTTTAGTAGTATGTATATGTCAATCCCAATCTCCCAATTTTTCCCTCTCACTCCCCCCCTTGTAACTGTAAGTTTGTTTTCTACATCTGTGACTCTATTTCTGTTCATTTGTATCATTTTTTTAGATGCCACACATAAGTGATATCATATGATATTTACTTTTCTCTGTCTGACTTACTTCACTCAGTATGACAATCTCTATGTCCATCCATGTCACTTGTTTTCTTTATTTCCTTGATTGTCCCTTTGACTCTGCCATCCAGAGAGATAGAGAGGGACACAGTGATGTATAGAACATGAGCTTTACTTTGCTGGGCTTTCTGGCTGTATGACTAGGGCAAAGGAATCTCTGAGCATCAGTTTCCTCAACTGGACAGGTGTAAGGATTAAATGTGACACAAAAGAGGTGTCACAAAAGTGATTGCTATTCATTATTAGTATTATTACTTTTTATTCACTTTACTATCAAAACATTATATTACATTTAAACATTGTATAAAAATTGCTTATATAAAATTTCTGGAAGAATTTGAAACTATAGCCTAGCTAATGTGGGTAGGGGAGAGATAGATAGATAGATAGATAGATATTGATAATCTTATTTGATCTTTCTATTAACCCCATGAAATAGGTAAAGCAGATAATATTCTGCCCGTTACATAAATGAAGAAACCATGGTTAGATAATTTAAGAAACCACCTTCCATGATTACAAAGCTACGAATTCCAGAAGTTTGACCCAGGCCTTCTGATTAAAACTCTATTCTATGTTACCACACATCCTAGTTTATTTAATTCCTATTTCTCAAATGACTTATGAGCATGTGTCAGGTAAATGAAATGTTTGTAAAAGGAGGTCATTATCATTAGTAATAGGAGTACATTTCCTCATTTCCAAGGTAAATGACATAGGTTAAGAAATAGGCCCCTCTAATTGGATGCACAGCCATGCTTTGCTTACAACATTGTATAAGAAAAGGGTGGAAGGGGAAGAAGTGATCAGTGGAAAAAGTGAGAGAGTGGCATGGGCATATATACACTACCAAATGTAAAATAGATAGCTAGTGGGAAGCAGCCGCATAGCGCAGGGAGATCAGCTCGGGTAGAGGGGTGGGATAGGGAGGGTGGGAGGGAGCCACAAGAGGGAGGAGATATGGGGATATATGTATATGTATAACTGATTCACTTTGTTATAAAGCAGAAACTAACACACCACTGTAAGGCAATTATACTCCAATAAAGGTGTTAAAATTTAAAAAAAAAAAGTGAACAGTGGAGAACAAGTTTTATCCCTTTTAGTTGGTTAAGCAATTTGCAATTCTGAGCAAATCCCATTTCAACAATTAGAAGTCTTCACTGTTTTCCTCACAAAGTCCAAAGAATTACAGAATTTTTTGAAAAGCTGGAAGACCTTAGAGACTGAGGTCAAGGAAAGTGCAAGATGTTCCAAAGAATGCTGTCTGGGCAAAGCCATTTCAGAATATTAAATGGGTTATTATCTTTTCAAAACAACACTATTGGGAGCTGTATAATTATATTTTATATATGGCATGTCTCATTTTATTGATATCTCCTGGGAGTTCTGAAGTGCTTTGTGACCGAGTGGTTCCCTGCCCCCTCACCTCTGAGTAATGACAGAAGACCTGGTCATTCTGACTTGTGCATCTAAACGGCTTGCATATATGCCTTTAATGTACCTACAGCAAATTGGAAAGAATGTGCTACATGCTGCACAGTACATATTACGGTTCTTCTTCATAGTCCGGGGTTAGAATACAGTCCTCTCTAGGTCTCCCTTCGGGACTGGTTCCAG
Source organism: Delphinus delphis (assembly GCF_949987515.2). Taxonomy (NCBI): domain Eukaryota; kingdom Metazoa; phylum Chordata; class Mammalia; order Artiodactyla; family Delphinidae; genus Delphinus; species Delphinus delphis. The sequence goes on along the minus strand of NC_082696.1, from coordinate 21,949,972 downwards.
GATCCCTCACAGTTACCCAAATCTGTAGATGCTCAAGTCCCTTATATAAAAGGGCGTAGTCCAGTCGGCCCTGCCTATCCATGGTTGCCCAAAGATCTTCAAACCGTGGTTGATTGAAGCATGGATGCCGAACCCACAGGTACTGAGGGCTGACTCTGTACAGAAACAGTTTGACTTTGAAATATAAAGAACACTGGCCCTACGATACTGTGAAATATTCATTTACCAACTAAAGCATCAATTTCACACTTGATTTTTAGGTAATTTCCCAGGAAATGACCCTACCATAAAAGGCCTCTGTACTTGTTTGGTGAGAGAGAAAGCACAGCCTAAGAGGGGCGAAGCACTGGGCTGGAAGAAGCCTTCAAAGCTCTGCCTTCAACATTCACAATGATTTATTTAACAAGCATGTATCGAGCACCTACTGAATGCTCAAAGCTGATAGCAAAGTATTTTCCATACAAAGAAGACTCCCACCCAAAGTAGGAGTGAAATTCACAATCAGTTGCAGATTTTCCTGGACACATGACTTCCTTTCAGAGCCGTAACTTGTGAATAATAAATTTGGTCACATTGCTAGGAAACTCCCCTGTGGTATTCAAGAATTAGACTTTAAAAATGCCTAGAAAAGGTGTGCCGCCAGAACATTTGTGTCCTGGGGTATCTGCACTTCTTTGGGTACCTCTATCTCTTCTGGTCCCTTGACCACTATAATATACTTCCTATTTTCTTTAAAAGTATACTGGGTTTTGCCTTAAAAGTTGTAAAAATGCTGAAGGATTTATTTCATTTTTTCATCTGTCCCCTGGGAAGGCTGGACTGAGAGACAAATATATACCAGTAAATTTTCATTATGTGTATGTACAGTTGATCTGAGCATGAAATGAAACTCACCGTTATGGTTGAACTATTTACAGAAATCCACAGATGTGCCTTACACAGCTGTGTATCAGGGACCTTTGATGATATATATTAGGGAAAAGATTGTAAAAACGTGAAAATTATCACAATCCTACTGAGAACCTAGAAAATAAAAACTGAGACAGACATACTGATATGTGCTTTTTTTCATTTACAAATATAAAGCTTTAGTCAAAGTAGTTTTATTCCAATCCATCCATACTCAGTCTCATTTTGATCATTGGTATCTATTTATAATTAATTTATAACAAAATTACTGGACTAATTCTAGTCACAGTGGAATAACTGGAATCAGACTTTCCTTCTGGCTGTAAACAATTAGATGATAGAGGTAGAAACCAAGAAAGTAAACAGTGCTCCTGCTTAATAAAAAGAAAAATTCAGGGCTTCCCTGGTGGCGCAGTGGTTGAGAGTCCGCCTGCCGATGCAGGGGACACGGGTTCGTGCCCCGGTCCGGGAAGATCCCACGTGCTGCGGAGCGGCTGGGCCCGTGAGCCATGGCCGCTGAGCCTGCGCGTCCGGAGCCTGTGCTCCGCAATGGGATAGGCCACAACAGTGAGAGGCCCACGTACCGCAAAAAAAAAAGAAAAGAAAAGAAAAATTCAGATAATCTATACAATCTTACTTTTCTTGAAGCCATCACAGAGGTCACATAATTACCAGTTAACCTAAAATCTAAGGAAAGATAAGCACCGTAAGTAGAGGTGGATGCAAGCACTTGCTTCCTTTGGACAGAGCACAGAGGAAGAGATACCCGAAACCACACAAACTGCTAAAAGAATTTAGATATAGTTTTTTAAGTATTGTTAAAAGCCAATTCTATTCAAACTCTTCCAGAAAGTAGAAGAACAGGAGAGCTTCCCAACTCATTTTATGATGCTAGCATTATTCACATACCAAAACCAGACCAAGACATTACAATAAAAGTAAACTACAGGCCAAAATCCTAGTGAATATAAATCCACAAATCCTCCACAAAATGTCAGCTAATCAAGTCCAAAAATGTATTTTAAAATATATCACAATCATGTGGGAATGTTAGGCTGGTTCAACATTCAAAAATCAATGTAATTTACCATAACAACATGCTGAAAATAATAGACTATTTGCTTGTTTCAGTAGAAGCAGAAAATGCATTTGTCAAAACTGAGCATATATTCCTGATCAAAAACAAATTCTCATCAAAGTAAGAATAGAAGGGAATTTCCTCACCTTGAAAAAAGGCATCTATGAAAAAACTATAGCTACCATCATACTTGATGATGAGATACTGGTTTTTTTACCCCCAAGATCAGAAAGAAGACATAGCAGTATACTGTTACTGCTTCAATTTAATATTATTCTGGGGGTGATAGCCAGTGCAATAAGCCAAGATTCAGAAATAAAAATTATAGAGATTGAAAATAAAATGTATCTAGTCACCAAAAAAGAAATCATCTACATAAAATATTCCAAAGAATCTACAAAAATTCCTAGGCCTAATAAGTGAGTTTAGCAAGGCCTCAGGGTATAAGACCAATATTCACAAATCAAATGTATTTCTAGATACTAGCAATGAACACTTAGAAGTCAAACTTTAAAGTACCACATATGACAGCAATTAAAACCATGAAATGCATAAATATAAAGCTTAAAAATTATTGGGCTTCCCTGGTTGAGAGTCCGCCTGCCGATGCAGGGGACACGGGTTCGTGCCCCAGTCAGGGAAGATCCCACATGCCGCGGAGTGGCTGGGCCCGTGAGCCATGGCCGCTGAGCCTGTGCGTCCGGAGCCTGTGCTCCGCAACGGGAGAGGCCACAACAGTGAGAGACCCGCGTACCACAGAAAAAAAAAAAAAATTAGGTACAAGAGCTGTATGTTGATAACTGCAAACACTGATTATAGAAATCAAAGACCTAAATAATGGAGAAATATATCATTCTCATGCATCAAATGATTTGATATTTAGTTGTCAGTTCCCTCCACATTCTTACATAGATTTAACACAGTATCAATCAAAATCCCAGTGGTTTTTTTTTTTTTTTGGTATAAAGTGTCAAGCTAATTTGAAAATTTATATGGAATTGCAAATGACCTTGATATAAAAAGCAATTTTGAAAAAATAAGACTTATATTAGAGAGTGTACATTACTAGATTTTAAGAATCACTAAAATGTTACCTGAGTCATGATAATATATCATAAGAATAAACATATAGTTCAAAGGAAGTCCAAAAATTGACCCACACAAATGTCAAGTGATTTTTGACACAGGTGCCAAGGAAATTCAATGGATGGAAAGATTACATTTTCAACAAATAGTACTGAAATTTAGAAAGCAAAAATTAACCTTTACTCTCATACCATTTACAAATTTTATTGCTAAATGTGGTAAAGACCACATTTAAACTGTAAAACGACTCAATGAAAATATAGGTGAAAAATCTTTTCAACATTGGTTAGGCGAACATTTCTTAGACAAGACACAAAAAGCAGTAAACCTGAAGAAAAAAAGTAAAACATTTGAATTCATCTAATTGAAAACTTTTGCTCTTTGAAAGATATCATTAAGAAAATGCACAAGCAAATCACAAACTAGGATGCAATGTTTATAATACATATACAAATGCAAAGGACCCGTATCCTAAATATATAAAGAATTCTTAAAACGCAGTAGTAAGAAGAAATACAACCTAATTTTTTAAATTTGGCAACATAGTTGAACAGACACCTCATGAAAAAAGATAAATGAATGGCCTTAAGCAAGTGAAAAAATAATCTGCATCATTAATCGTCAGCTCACTAAATTAAAACCACAATGAGATACCAGTTTATATACACTAGAAGGCCTAAAATTTTTAAAGAGTGAGCACCAAATGTTGATGAGAATACAGAACAATTGGAATTCTCATGCAATTATTGTGGAAGTAAAAAAATAAATTTGTAAATCACTTAGAAAAACTGGCAGTTTCTTAAAGTTAAACGTGCACGAAAATTTTACGAAAAAACTTGTACAAGATGTTCATGGAAGCTTTATTTTTAAGAGCCAAAAATGGAAATAAACCAAAAGTATATCAACAAGAGTATAGTTAGAAATTTGTGACGTATTCATACAATGGAATTATTACTCAGAAATAAAAAGGAATAGACTAATAATACATGAGAATGTGGATGAATCTCAAAAGCACGCTGAATAAAGAAGACAGACACGAGAGAGTATATTCTGTATGATTTCATTCATATGCAGCTCTAGAACAGAAAAACAATAATCTATTCTTGCAGAAAGGAGGCAGATGGTTTCCTGGAGGTAGGGAGGCAGAAGGACCCTCAGAGCAGCAGGAGGGAGGGAAGTGGTATGCCAAGGGCAGGCAGCGGGCATGATCTACCCTGGTTACTGGCCATAAAGTGGGTATATTGTCTGCAGAGATTTTAAAACAAGAATAACATGTACCAAAAAAAGTCGGATTTTTAAAATCATTATATCTAAACAACGTCTGTGACAAATTTCTCTTTACCACCAAGCTTTTCTCGCCGACCTCGTCCTCCCTTGCTGAACTAGTGGGTGATGGAAATGTTGACTGGGAGATGAATGTATACATTTATCAAAACTCATCGCACTGTACACTTACAATTGATGTATTTTGTTCTAGATAAATTAAGCCTGAAGACAGTTGATTTTAAATTTAAACAAATAAAATCAGTGAGCATCTCATATGCAATGTACTGTTCCAGGAATCATGTAGAGGTGAATAAAATATGTTTCTAGTCTCAGGGACGTTACTCTTTATTGGAGGATGGATGATGTACTCAGGGGACTATCAGAATGTGATAAATAGTAGAGAAGAGGTATTAATAAAATGCTTGGTGAGAAACAGCAGGGATTCTCATCTGGGAATATCAAAAGCAGTTGCACAGAGAAGGCAGAAGGCTGTGTCCACAGTATAAAGAAAAACTAACTGGCCTCCGCAGTGGTCACATCTATCACCGGGAGCTCAGTGAGGAATGGTTTCACATACAGAGCACTCAATGGCACTTTTAATTTGTCTTCCTTAAAGTGAGAGCAGACGCAGTGAGCAACCACAGACAAAAAGAGTACAATACCCGCGTGCCAAGATGGGTCTTTAAATGTGGCTAAAATTTGTGATGTAGGTCTATGTACGATCTGCTAACATGAATATAAAGCAAGTTTATAAATTGCTTCACAATGCTGTGATCCATAAAAAGCAGGGCTGCGAAAATTCTGAAGAAGGAGAGATTGTCTTCTGGGAAGGGACTCAGAATGTATTCTGAAGGGGGTGCTATTCAAACTATAAGAAATGGGTGCTCTATGAAATGGGTAGATTTTCTAGAAATCACAGTAACACAGAGTGGGTGAGGGTGGAAGAGAGTGAGGCCTCCCAGGAAGCAGGATGGCATCACTAAAGATGCAAAGGGAAGAAAGGATTGGGTGGGTTTTAGGAATTTAGGGAAGTATCTTGACCTTAGCCTATTTATCTGAATCCCTTGAGGCTTCTATCTGCTGTGATAAGACAAAGAAATACTAAACTATGAAAAGAGTAAAGCTTTGCTGGAACATAAGGAATGTAACGTTTAAGAGAGAGGAGAAAGATAGGGTTGGAAAAGGAATTTGTAGCCGGATTATTAAGAATGGTGAATATCAGGTTCACAAAGCTACAGAGCCACATGTATCATACAATTGCAAGTGAGTTATCAGAGGTGAACCCACAGGCACAGAAGCCCTGGAGCTGCTCTCCACTGGTTATCATGCTCTAGCTCCACCGTATACCTCTGTGTGACCCTGTCAAGTCACTTAATCCCACTGTGCTTTGCTTTCCTCTCTGAAAAATAGCTATAATAATATCTTCGCCACAGCATATGTGGATGACTAATTGAGTTAATACAACCAAAGTGCTATAGAAATGTTAGCTATAATAATTGTGTATATGTATGTGTGTATATATACACACTGACTTCTATGTGACATTATTCTGTGTTTGTTTTTCTGTTATACATTCTGTGGGAAGTCACTGCTCCCTGTGGTACAGAACAAAATCATCAAGCGTCTAGCATACACCATGTATAAAATTTCCTTCCATCTGGGTCCAGGAAGTCAGTCTGATAACCATCACAGTTTTCCTCCATTCATCCAACTTTAAATGGAACCATCTGGGTATCATAAAAGCTCAACCTTGAACTGCCTTCTAGCACAACCAGGGGCCCAGGTTTATTTAAGCTTTCGAACTTCAGTTTTCCCTATGTGTGAGATGGGAGTATTTCTCCATCCGTATTTAAAAGAGAGTACCAAATGACTTGAGTATAGTTAAATAGTTTTCTGTATCAGCTCATCTCTTTTGGTTTGGCTCCAATGACGTTTAAGGAAGCGATTTGATCATAGAAGGAGCTGAGATTCTACGACGGCACATTTCTAATTTTAGTGGAGGCATTTACTCATTTCATTAAATGTTCACCTGATGTCTAACCCTCTTGGAAGAGTTTTATCATGGGTACCTGCCAGGGTTCAACCAGAGGAGCAGAACCGTTAGGAGATTTACACATGTAAGTATGTTTTAGGGGATTTCACAATTGTTGGAACTGGTTAAGCGGTTTTTGCAAGGTTATTGTCTTCATGTCTGATGTGGTTGCTCAAAGTCCAGAGTGCAGGCAGTCAGGAAAGATAAACAGTCATAAAGTCAGAGAGAGCAAGACCCAGCTGGAGCTCAGGCACACAGAACTGGGTCTGGAACGCAGAAGGATGGACTGAAATGTGTTGGTTCCTATTGCTTCTGGCATTAATGGTATGGATATCCTGCAGAAGCCATGAAGATAAACACCTATATCTGGCCCAGAAGTCAGAGAAGGTGGAGAAGAATCTTGGGAAAGGTAAAGCAGGTACAGACCCAGATGCTTCTTTAAGCCAAAAGGCTAAGTCAGCGCATCTGTGAGTCAGAAGTACAAAATGGTTGCTGCTTCCTTTCTGCTCTCTAAATCTTCCAAGATTATCCCTTGGGGCTCAACAGCAGAAAACCTACAAGAAAAGGAATTCTGGGAAATGTAGTTCAGCCTAGCCAAGTTGATGCATTACAAAGCCACCACAACTCATTTTAAACCTTTCTTTTAAATGAATAACATAGTCTTGAATATTAAAATTTCTAAATCCCTTTGCCTTTAATTTTCCCCTTATGTAAAGTCTCTGCTATTTTCTTATGATGAAAAGATCTGGGAAAACAGCAGTTCTTAACACTCACTATTGTAGAGCATGATACTTCTTTTAACTGACTCGCTACAGAAAACTATTGTTTATTATTTGTGTTGTAAACCAGAGGTCCCCAACCTTTTTGGCACCAGGGACCAGTTTCGTGGAAGACAATTTTTCCACGGACTGGGGCAGGGAGATGGTTTCAGGATGATTCAAGCACATTACACTTACTGTGCACTTTATTTCTATTATTATTACATTGTAATGTATAATGAAATAATTATACAACTTACCATAATGCAGAATCAGTGGGAGCCCTGAGCTTCTTTTCACTTGCCACTCCCTGATAGGGTTTTGATATGAGTCTGCAAACAATTGATTTATTATGGTCTCTGTGCAGTCAAACCTCTCTGCTAAGGATAATCTGTATTTGCAGCCGCTCCCCAGCGCTAGCATCACCGCCTCAGCTCCACCTTGGATCATCAGGCATTAGATTCTCATAAGGAGTGCACAACCTAGATCCCTCGCATGCACGGTTCACAGGAGTGTTCTTGCTCCTGTGAGAATCTACTGCCTCCGCTGATCTGACAGGAGGTGGAGCTCAGGCGGTAATGCGAGTGATGGGAGAGGCTGTAAATACAGATGAAGCTTCACTCACTCACCTCCTGCTGTGCGGCCTGGCTCCTAACAGGCCACGGACTGGTACTGGTCCATGGCCCAGAGGTTGGGGCCCTGTTGTAAACTACCATATAAACTATGGAATCATGAGGCTAGTAGGAATTGCAAAGGTCGTTTATTCCAGTCTTCAGTCTCTGGGTGGGCTTTGTCTAAATCCTTGCAGACCAAAATTCAGCCAGCTCTCTGTGTGAAGTTTCCTCACATAGACTTTTTAACCATTCTTTGCATTATTTAACATAGATTGGACTCGGTTTATGTATCCATCAATTGGAAAATTGAAATAATGTAAAGAAGTCAGGCCAGTATATCTACTATTTAACTAACATTCCTTGAAAATTTAAACAAAATGGGATTTGGGGGAATGGTGAGAAAATAGTTATAATTCTGTACTTAGCATTGACAGGGGCTATTTCTACATTTGTCCAGTGGTCATTTTGACTGGCTACTCCAGACCATCATGGCAGCTCTGGCTCTGCAGGCCAGAGGACTGTGCTGAGGCCATAACAAGCCCTAAGACCAAGACTCTTTTTTTTTTTTTTTGCGGTACGCGGGCCTCTCACTGTTGTGGCCTCTCCCGTTGCGGAGCACAGGCTCCGGACGCGCAGGCTCAGCGGCCATGGCTCACGGGCCCAGCCGCTCCGCGGCATGTGGGATCTTCCCGGACCGGGGCACGAACTTACGTCCCCTGCATCGGCAGGCGGACTCTCAACCACTGCGCCACCAGGGAAGCCCCCAAGACTCTTTTTGGAGACTCAGATGACCATGCCTCTATGTTGTGAGTAGATATTGCCACTTCTAGTGAGATCATTTCTCCTTGTTTCTAATATAAATCTCTTCAACTTCAAAAATTCCAGTTTCATTATTCAGGTAGAATAAGAAACAGACTGTCCATCACCTTGCTAAAAATAGGACTTTGGATAAATAGAGACATTTTATTGCTGCACGAATTTTCTTAGCTGATTCTGATTTCTCTAACTGTTCCTCTTCTTTATTTTCCAGCCCTTTGGTCTTTTTTTCCCCTCCATCTCCTAAGATCTTGGAAAATTCTCTTCATATTCCCTAGGCTCTAAAACTAAAAGTTGGATAGAGGACATCGTATGAACATAGAAATTTGAGGATTCGCAAAGGCCATTTTTGCTGCGTAACTTGCTTATTTTATTCAGTGTGGATGGCTTATAAACAGAATTCTGGAAAGAAAGTTATCAGTCCTTCCGCTTCTCAGCTCTGCAAGTCACCTGATCATTTTGTCTTCACAGAGTCCTCGTATAGCTGTAGAAGCTTTACAAGGACTTTAAGGATTGTTTATATCATTACTTAAGCTACAGTTCTGATATAAACAATCTTTAAAGAGCCCTTGAAAAGCAAATTGAATTTTCTTTTCTCACAGTCACCAAAAGGACAGCTCATCTTCTCGAGGTAGTTATGTTTTGCTTGCCAAGCATTCTGAAATAAGAATTGTACAGCAGGGTTACACTGAAACACTCTCAACTGTCAATGCCTTGTACAGATCACTTGCATTGACATTACTGAAGTTGAAAAGTGAATGTAGTCTTTCTAGGTACCCTGCATGAGGCAGTGAGCATATGCTTTGCTATCTTGTTACCTCTGGACTATTTAGAGATTCTCTGAAGAATTGCAATGGGTATTGCCTCAGTCTGCTCAGGCTGCTGTAGCAAAATGCCACAGACAGGGTGGCTGAGACAACAGAAATTTTTTTCTCACATTTCTGGAGACTGGAAAGTCCAAGATCAAGGTACCAGCTGAAGTTTTACCAGTTTTGGTGAGGCTGTTTTCCTGGCTTGTAGATGGTGACTTCTCACTGCATCCTCACATGGCAGAGAGAGGGAGAGGGAGAGCAAGTCCTGGTGTCCTTTCTTCTCCTTTACCAAAATCTGTATTAGTCAGGGTTCTCCAGAGAAACACAACCAAGTAAATTACTTACTTATTATAAGGAATGGGCTTATGCAGTTACAGAGGTTGACAAGCCCAGATCTGCAGTCAGCAGGCTGCAGACCTAGGGGAGCAAATGGTTGAGTTTCCATCCAAACGCTGCCAGAAAGTGCCGATGCTTGCATTCTAGTCCAAAGCAAGGAAGAACTGATGTCCAGCTCAAGACAGTCAGGCAGAAGGAGATCCCCCTTACTTGCCGAAGGGTCAACCTTTTGGTTTTATTCAGGCCCTCAGCTGAGTAGAGGAGCAGCCCACCCCCATTAAGAAGGACAATCCCCTTCACTCAGCCTACTGATTTAGAAGGTAATCTCATCCAGAAATACCCTGAAAGACACAGCAAGAGTCATGCTGGACCAAATATCTAGGCTCCTCATGGGCCAGTCAAGTTGACGCATAAAGTTAACTAGCACAGGTACCTTCCATTTATGTCCATAAATTACCCAGATTTGGCGAGAGGATATTTTTTTTTATTATCTGTTGGATTCCTCCAACAGACATTCCTGAGTTACTATTATGTGCAGAGGTGTAGTTTTTCCTATACTCTGCCCACAATTCTGCCCACTAAGAGCAAGCCTTTACTTTTTCCAGTTATCACTTTAGAAGAGAAAGGGATAACTCCTTTATCTTTTCCTTTAAGAGAAATAAGAGGTTTTGAAAATTACTGGGCAGTGGACTATCTGTCCTGCTCAGCAGAGTGTTCCAACACTGGCATTACAAAAAAGCATCTTCTCCTCTCACAAATATTGAGGCTGGCATTCTTGAGGCCCAGACCTGGACAAAAATGTACAGTGCAAAATAGTTTTGTTTAAAGAGTCATCTAATCACTTGCAACTGTAGACGTGTACAGATGAGAAGGGAATGAGAGCTGAGATCACCAGCCACTCGAAATTGTCTGAGGGCCCTGCCTCAGCCCTGACCCTCTCCAGGGAAGGGCGGGCTCCCAGAGACTGTTACATCTGGGGCCTCTGACTCTGGAGAGGTCAGCTGCACTTGTGTCATTTAAGGAAACAATTTGATGCTAGGATTATTCAAAAGGTCACTGGATAACTCTGATTCTTGACCTTTGCCTGTTTCTGCCAGATTGATGTAGAAACCAACAAACAAAAAATGTCGATCAAACTACTTCCAGAAAAGGTAAAAGATAGTAGCAGTGCAGGTAACCCAGTGACTTCTCAATGCTATTTAGATGTGGCAGAAGAGAACCACAATGAAGAGCTCAGGTGTCTGGTGACTGTGAGGTCGCCAGAGTGACACGCTGGGTTTCCAGGGGCTGTCCCTCAGTCTAAGCTACTTTCTTGATGTCCATTTTGGAGCCCATTCTGCAGTTACAAACACCAAATTGTTTTTTTCTGTTTTAAAGGAATCTATAAAAAATGAGAGAATGATGAAATATTTACTAAAACCTTACCTATAGAGGGAAAAGGAACATAGTTTCCTAACACATCAGAGAGTTCTCTGACAGTAAATCAATTTCTAGGTAAAATAGAACTCAGTAAATATAATCGGAACATCCAAAAACCTTCAAAAAATTTGCTCAATAATGATATAAAGAAAAAAAGCTAAAAAAAAAGTTTGCTCAAAAACCATCATGAAACTTGAGTCACAATATGACTATTCCTGCCATTGCCTGGTGACTAGAAAAGAAGTTGATATATCAAGAACAGAGAAATGCCTTGGGTAGGAATAAATGAGCACCCCAATGGATGAAGGATTTTAAACCACGGGAAAGATCAGTACTCTCACTAATCTCACATAATAAGTAAGTGCCACGGAGAAGTTGGGGAGGAACGCTGACGGCGTTAAACTCTTTGGAAGAGTGAAAACACCAAATTAATGAGGAGTACATGGAGATTTAACTTGGTCCAATGAATGGGGATAAAATGGCAGATGAGTTCATTGTGGGTAAGTGCAAAGTACCACAGCTATGGATATAAACTGATGGGCACTGAGCTACACTCTACAACACAGAAAAATGTTTAGGGAAGTTGTGAAGGGTATTCTGAAAACATGCATAAAGCTCTTTTAGCAACAGGCAGGGAATAAATAAATGGATAAAACCTTAAATTACTGATAGGTCAAGGTGCTATTTTTAAAGCCCAGAAAAGCATTGCATATCATCAAACTCTCAAGCCCCAAGCACATCTATTAACATTTATTATGTTTATAGAGATTCAATTTAATATAGTATGGAGTTTTGTATTAATATGTAATATGGCAAGCTAAGTAATCAGACCAGATGTTCTACTGAAAACATCTAAAAATGCCTGGAAGCATATTTTAAAATATTTCTAGAAGGCACTGAAGAACTAGCAAGATACTTTTGCCCTGAAAACATTTGCCAGTCTCTGGGAATTTGAGTTCTGGTTTTGATGATTCTATGGGGGGGGTGGGTAGTAGTCAGAAGGCAAAGCCCAACAATAGCCAGGAGATGGAAACGACCTAAGTGTCCATCATCGGATGAATGGATAAAGAAGATGTGGCACATGTATACAATGGAATATTACTCAGCCATAAAAAGAAATGAAATTGAGCTATTTGTAATGAGGTGGATGGACCTAGAGTCTGTCATACAGAGTGAAGTAAGTCAGAAAGAGAAAGACAAATACCGTATACTAACACATATATATGGAATCTAAGAAAAAAAAATGTCAGGAAGAACCTAGGGGTAAGACAAGAATAAAGACACAGACCTACTAGAGAATGCACTTGAGGATATGGGGAGGGGGAAGGGTAAGCTGGGACAAAGTGAGAGAGTGGCATGGACATATATACACTACCAAACATAAGGTAGATAGCTAGTGGGAAGCAGCCGCAGAGCACAGGGAGATCAGCTCGGTGCTTTGTGACCAAAGGGGTGGGATAGGGAGGGTGGGAGGGAGGGAGACACAAGAGGGAAGAGATATGGGAACATATGTATATGTATAACTGATTCAGTTTGTTATAAAGCAGAAACTAACACACCATTGTAAAGCATTTATACTCCAATAAAGATGTAAAAAAAAAAAAAGAAGTCAAAGCCCAAAACAAGCCTAGGATGGGGAGTCTAAGAGAAGCCCCTCTCTCCACTAGGGCTACAGTCTCAGAGTGAGGGTGACCCAGAGCTGATAAAGCCCATCATCTCCACCTTCAGTAGTTCTATTCACAAGCCTGCTCTCGATTTGCTGCACAGAATCACATCACTTGAGTGGTCCCTGAACCTCAAGCCAAGAATCTAAAGTTTTAGAGGGAGACAATACAATAATTAAGTTTTCCACTAGCTAGATGCTACAGCCAGATTGTCTGTGTTTAAACGCTGAGTCATCACTTGACCTTGGGCCAGCCACTTAAGCACCATTATTTTCTCAACAATATATTGGGATGGTAGTAATGCCTCACAGGGTTGGACAGAAGGATTAAATAAATTAAGGCACTCAGGGCTGTGTCTGGCACATAGTAAGCTCTTTATAAGTGTAAATAATTTTTTAAATTTATTTGAGAATAAACCAATGAAAGATGGGAGGGAAGGTATGTGATTTAAAAGGGCAGACTGTGGTTTGGGGGGGCTTGCAGCATCGTTCTTGACCACAGGGAGGTTATATGGAAGAAGTCATTTCATGGCATTTGTTAAATTATATATCTATATGCTTTGCACTTTTCTGTATGTAGTTGTGTCTCATTTTTAAAATGGAGTAAACCCAGTAAAAGTGGTTCTCAAACATATTGGTCTAAGCTTCCTTTTATACTCTTTAAAATTATTAAGCATTGCAAATAACTTCTGCTTATGGGGTGTATTTATCAATACTAACAGTATGAAAAATGAAAACTGAGAATTTGAAAATATTTATTAATTCATCTTAAAATAATAAGCGCATTACATAGTAATATAAGTAATATAGTTTGTTTAGTTTGCCGTATTTTCCAAAACAAAAAATAATGAGAAGAGTGGCATTTTAAAATATTTTTAGCAAATCACTTTAATATCTGGCTTAATAAAAGCCAGCTAGATTCTCATGTCTTCAGCATTCAGTGTGTTGCAATATGTTGTTTCAGTTAAAGTATGTGAAGAAAATCCAGCCTTATACAAATATGCCTTTGGAAATAGAAGAGTATTTTAATGGTCTTTTTAGATAATTGTGAATATTCTTCTTCGCTACAATAGGCAAAGTTGACAAGTGTCACTTTCTTAAAGGCTGGTTGCAATATAGAGTCAGAAATGATATCAATTAAGTTTCATGATCCATTGCATTAATATTCATAAATCTAACTTCACTTTAAATGGATCTTTCATCTGCAAAAACTCATATTGGTTCCCTGAGTTAGCACATCTTCTAAACGTTGACATATTTATTAATCGATATTTAAAAAGTCACATTCATTAAAATCGCCACTGATTTCATCAGAAACTTTCTAAGTATTGAAAAACTGTCATGCTAAAAGTGGCAGATACAAGTTTTTTAAAATTCTAATTTTTGCTTGAAAGCTGTTGTTGTACCATTAGCAACCAAGAGTGATAATTATTTTCCTTGAACTAATTGATTTTATTAATTTTAAAGAAAATGTCTGCCAAATACCCAAATCTGAATAACCGTAACTAGTCTGTCAGTTGTTCTTTCAAGAAAAAAATTGGCATTCCACGAAAGAACTAGCTAGTTGGGCTTGCAACGGAAAGCACCTCACAAGCACTTTCTATACTTTGGTATCTAGCAGAATTACTTTATATACACTTCCTATTTTGTTACATTAGATATTAAAAAGACAGGTACTCAAGGATCAGCATTTAATAATAGGATTCCCCAAGGACTGGTTGAATAGAAGCAAGAAGAAACATGTGGGCTTCTTATGTGGACTGCAAGTCTTTTGAATGAGAAAACTATTCCCCTTACATTTAAATCCTCAAAACCTAACAATGTTACCTCAAAGCAAATTCAATAAATGTTATATGATAAAGTGGTTTTTGCTAGTTTTGTGGCAGATGTCTTAGTGATAATGGCGTTGATAGAGATGGCAATAATTATGGCAAAGAAGCCAAAGTCAGAGAAAGGAAAAGAAAAGATCCTACCCACATGAGGGGCTACTGAGTTATGGCCCCAGGTCAAGAGAGCGTTGGGGTAAAATATTTCATTTTGTGGATAAAAGATGAAAGACATAGGAATTACCCATATGCCTCTGTGAATGGGTCAAAATGTGAGCAATATTCAGTTAAACCAAGGGGTGGAGGAATTAATGCCTGCTATGTGTCAAATGCTTCTCAAGCACTGTCATATTTAATCCACCAAATTACTCAGTGGTCTAGGTATTCTACGCCAACTTTTCACTTGAAAATGGGTTCCAGGGATGTTGGTCTTTCCTGAGGTCATTCTATAAAAGTCAGCCTGGTCTTCTGTCTCTGAAGAGCTCACTCCACTGTTCCACAGTTGCTGAAACTTGTCCTTCTGGAACACAACTGACAGTTCATTCTGATCAAGGGCGAGTCCTAGCAGTATTTATTTAAGACAGAAATCCAGGTTCCTTTCAAACAGCAATATCACCCATAACCAGTTGTTTGCACAGACATCCTCACTACCATCTGGAAATCAGTGTACCTACTTTCTCGGGGCTTTCCTGCCCTTAGCTAATGATGTCTTTCCCTGCCAAGGAAGAGCAGGGCAGCCTGAAGCAATGACTAGGCAGACACAACTCTTGGTTTCTCTGTTCACAAGAGAAGTCATTCGACCATAAGCTGGAGGGACCTCTGGCCTCTGGAAAATGCTGCTCTTTAACCAAACCAGAAAGATTGTTGTCTGTCTTTTTCTTGACACTCAGATAAGGAAACACCCCTGATCCCCTTGGAGATTCATCGTGGTCAATCAGGAAGTTTTCTCCCCAGGTGGCACCAGCAGTAAAAATAGAAAGAGTAATTATTAACCTTAACATAGAGACTCCAGATGGCAATCTGGCCTTTCATCTCAACGGAAGGGAAATGTCAGAGACATAATTCAAGAGATGGAAAATGGAAGAGATATTGCCTGTGGGTGCTTCAGTGAGCATTTTGATGACTTAGAGATGAGTCTCTATCAGGCAAAGTTGAGGTCTCTTTTCAGAAGGTGGACTTCAAACAAAAATTTTTAACTTACAGGATGCTGAGTGCTGCTCCCTGGTCCCTTGAGCACATGTATGGCAAGTGAGGCTTATTCCACAAGAATAAGGCAAATAAAATTGCTTCCAATATTTTTTTGGATGAATACTGTGGGAGGCCATTGGGAAACAGAAGCCAGCTTTCACACATATTTAATTTTCAAAAAGAAAACATTTAAATAGTATTAAGCTTCTCCACACATCCATATTGGCTTAAAATTCATAATGTTATGATTCAAGTACTTTTTTAAAACTTAACAATTCTAAATACATGTTTATTAAGGGAAATGTATTCTGCATTGACCTTTTGCCTTTTTCTAACTCTCTTGGTTTTAATAGCTGAAAAGGATTTAATGGACAGAACTTTGCCCAGTAGTCAGGAGATCTGAGATTTCACTACTGGCCATGGAATTAACCAAGTCAAATTTGTCTCTATATTCCCCTTGACTCACCAGTGCTAGCACCTAACTAGAGCCATCCTGATTTCTTGAGGACTTGTGGATACTAGCTGTGGTTTTCCTATTTTGTTAGAGGTCTTTGCAGGTCATAACTGAGGCTTTGGGATCAAACAGAGCCAAAGTCAAACTACTTACGAACTGTATATATTTGAACAAGTTATTTTTCCTCCCTGAACTTCAGTTTCCTCTTCTGTTAAATAGGAATAATAATAAGTACTTCTGAAGACTGTCATGAAGAGTTTATGAACTCACATATGTAACACAGTAGGCATTCAATAAATGGTAATTTATTTGTATTGCTGTTATTATCCTTTTCCTCTTTTAATTAACTTATTCTGCCAAAACCAAACCTCTCTTGTTTCTTATATTTTCATCCATTGAAATTGAAACCAAGCAGGACCCTATGGGGCATTCCCAGGGACAGGCCCCCATGTCCCCTGCCTCTTGTCTGTAGAAAAGCTTTAGCCTCCTCCGCTTTTCCCAAGTTCCAAAGAGCAAATTTAATTAGAGAAGCGAGAAAATGCAGAAACAAAGGAAGGCAATCAAGCAAGACAAAATAATAATAGTTTAGCCATAAAACAAAGTCAAAGACCCTTAGTTCCTCCTCAAGGGCTATAGATAATATTCTGAGCTATAGCTTTGAGTTGTTTTGCAGATACTAAAACCCCCGCCAGATGGAAGAAGTTGACACAAGAATGTAGATTATAGACTGGCTAGAACCAGAAGGTTGATAATATTAACTCCCAAAATACCACCCAGTTACCTCACCACTAACCAATCAGAAGAATGTCCACAAGCTGATCAGGCACCCTGCAACACTCACCCCTAATGTTGCTTTTAAAAACCCTTCCCTAAAATCCATCAGAGAGTTTGGGTTTTTTGAGCACAAGCTGCACATTCTCCTTGATTGGTGCCCTGCAAATAAGTGCTGTGCTTTCCTTCACCACGAGCCAGTGTCAGTAGATTAGCTTTGTTTTGCTTTGGGCAAGCAGACCCAAGTTTGGTTCGGTAACAAAATTTCACCTATTAGCCAATGTCCTTTCTCAAGTATGTGTTCTCCATGGTGCCTTCTCCAATCCCAGAAGCTAGAAGTGAATTTCCATAATCTCCAATCCTGTGCCACTTCTTTTATATACCTCACATAGCACTTGTCACTTATTGCCCTGTACTGTAGTTTTGTTTAGTTTTATGCCCAAATCTGATCATTCTAATTAAAATGATACTGTCTGGAGGGCAGGAAGCAAAATGTTCTCCCTTAAAATACTTCTTGAATGTGTGTTGAATGAATATGCATGCACTGTAGAATAGTGCCATATGGTTTATACATTAATTTGTTGAATCCAAGGAAAGGAGGTTTTCGTTTTAGTATTTTTTTAATTTTAGCACTTAGATATGTCAATTCAGTAAAAAAATTTTTGTCTTGAAGTTACTAGATAATAGTTGAAGTCAGAATGAAAATTTATTTTGCTGAAAACTCTTATTCTTTTGCTCTGACAGGGCACTGAAGCTGTCAATCTTTGAACCCTGTAAGTAGACATAATGCCTTCCAAAGCTGGGTAGTAATGCTTCCAAATACAACCATGTAACTTCCAGCAAGCCACTTCACCTTTCTCTGCTTCAGTTTTCTCATTTGTAAAATGGGTGGGAGTATAAGATCAGATGATCCTTTAAGATACTTTCCTTCTCTAAAAATTTCTAGTTGCCATTTTTAACATGAGAGCATTGAACTTGATGACCTTGACCTTTCCTTTCTGTGGTGTGATTCTTTTCTACCTTCTCTTTCTAGAGTACATACGGTCCCCAGAAGAATAACCAAAATTAATTTTTCAAGCGTTGCATCTACTATTCAAACATTTCCCAGCTACTTCTGAGAGTTCTCCTAAGGTGTTT
The DNA here is from genome assembly GCF_949987515.2 of Delphinus delphis. Taxonomy (NCBI): domain Eukaryota; kingdom Metazoa; phylum Chordata; class Mammalia; order Artiodactyla; family Delphinidae; genus Delphinus; species Delphinus delphis. The sequence continues at coordinate 21,931,807 of NC_082696.1, read as the reverse complement.
CATATGTATTCATCGATAAGTTTCTCTCTACTCCCTAAGGATTCCATCACTGTTTTTCTTTATTCTAACCATATCTTCAGTTGTTCCTACTTCTCATAAAGCTACCTGTGCTATGGTGCTGTTTTTGAAACAGGATTTTTGCCTGGGCCTTCTCATCCTTTAAACTGACTACATTTTATCATGTTTAAAATGAACTGTAACTCTTCCAATGTTTTCATGCAAAGCTGGGGGTGACTGAATCTGACATAAAACGTATTTCACATCACCAAGAGAGACTCCCATTTTATAATAATGAGATAATTTAGATGTACTGTAAGGTGTTTGATTATTAAAAGTAATGTTAATATAAGAGTTGATCAAAAGTAATTCTTATTAAGGATCCCCAAATACAACCAGGATTGAAGTAAATTTGTCAGTCACTGCTATTTGAATGATCCAAAATATTTTGTGAATTACCAGCACTTAGTGTAATTATTGGAAGGATGACACCGGCTTGGCTATCTTGGATTCTGTATTAACAGTAGCTTGGAGATCCTCTGCCAGTACAGATATGATCTCGAGATCTGGAAAGAGAAGTGCAGAGGCAGAGTTTCTGTGTTTCTTCATTGATTCATGCAAATCATATGTGAGATGCGTATTCCAACCTCCACAAACAAAGAGCTAAAGGTAGAACTTTTGTCCAGCTGCTTAATCTACATTGAGAAAAATTTGGACGAAGGTCATAGATTTAAAAATTAGGCAAGCTTAACTAGAGATCGGAGCATTCCCAGAAAGGATCAAAGTTACAAAAAATTCTTTTGCTTTGGTGAAATCCCACTTTAGGGAATTTTCCTTTGGATTGTCCCTTTTTCTTACAATAGGAAAATGGTGGTGGCAGTCTCTTGAGAGAGAAAGTGACCTCTGAGCTGCTGAGTGATTAGACCTTGTAAAAGAAGCTTCAGGAAGAGGTTAAGGGTGGGAAAACTGTCGACAGCTCTGCTCTCCAACGTCTAGTCTGGGTAACAGATACCTCATAGATAATGTGCTGTGCAAATCATTTTCTCAATAGGAAGCTACATAAAAGTTTACAGCCAAAACCTCAGCTAGGAATAGAGTGTTATTTTTCCTGGAGGGTCCCATCTTCTTGCTTCCCTGAGGACCTGCAAAGGTGGTAGGCAGGCAGTGGAAGATTCAGGGTTTTAGGATCCTAGCCATCTCCCTCTCTCTCATTAAAGACGCTACTAACACCTACTATATGCCTAACACTGGACTCAGCACTAGAAAGATGGGGAACTATCCAGGTAAAATTATTGCTGGGAGTTATCACTTTGCCGTAATTCCCAAAGTCTGGGCTCCATTCAGGACTCCCACATCCAAGCTGCTCAGGGAGCTCAGCTGCAGGAGAAGGTAGATGCTCACCACTTCTGGAATGTGACTCCTACCCTATGAGCCGAGGTAGGAACCCTACTGCTCCACAGAAAACCACTGCACCTTACTCTGCTGTGCTTGCTGCTTCTCTAGGAGAGAAAGAGGCTGCAGTCAATTGAACAACTCTGTAGGTTGCAAAAGAGGACAGTTTTTCTTTAGGGAACTATTTTACTTTGAAGTGTTTTCCTTAGAAAACTGGATCTCTGTCTTCTCTTCCCCACTATTCTTTGATGAACTTATCCACTCCTTTTTTTTTTTTTTTTTTTTTGCGGTACACGGGCCTCTCACTGCTGTGGCCTCTCCCGTTGTGGAGCACAGGCTCCGGACGCGCAGGCTCAGCGGCCATGGCTCACGGGCCCAGCCGCTCCGCGGCATGTGGGATCTTCCCGGACCGGGGCACGAACCCGTGTCCCCTGCATCAGCAGGCGGACTCCCAACCACTGCGCCACCAGGGAAGCCCTATCCACTCCTTTTTGTGGGGTGATGTTCTGGCTATCAGAGCACTGTATGTTTACATTCTTGCATCTAGATGACCGGTGTAACTAGCAAGCCAGGTTGCTAAGCTGTAAGAGAGATGTAAAAGAACACACGGAGAGCTTATTATAAGCAAGATGAAGCACTGAGTGATGGTCAGCATTTCTGAGGAATTCCAGGGAGAAGAATAGTTGGCACTGAGGTGGAAAAATAACCAGGTGGAAGAGAGTATTTCTATCCCTCACCTAACCTCTCACCCCAGCCTTCTTCCTATGAGCAAGTCTTGCTGTGCCCATCTTCCCACTGGAGGGGAAAACACTGAATTAGGTAAAACAGCTGTTCTTTGAGCCTCCAAGGTTGTAGAAGTGCTAATAAATGCTGTCCTTGTTACTTTGCATCGCTTCCCCTGGGTATTTGTCATTTGGACACTGAGACATTCTGACAGCCATTTGGCACCTGCATTTTGTCAGGTCGTAATGGAGTACATTTCCACTGCCTGCAATATTTTTTTTCATTCCAATTACATGCATTGAATCAAACCCTTGCTATGGTGAAATTCATCTGAAGCCCTCCCCAGAGCCAAGAGCCGCTGGAGAACCCTGCTCTGATAAGTGCCAGCTCTGTACAGTGCCTTCCTCTCAATTTGAAGAGCAGCTAATTTGATTTGTTCTCTTATTTGAGAAGGAACCAGATCATTTGCATTGTAAATAAAACCATTTCTTGTCTTTATTTCCATCATTTTTGATTGCTTTTGGCTGCTTAACTTGGATAATTGAATCATGGGCCATATGAAAGAGAGCAGAGAAAGATTTTAAATAATTTAAGATGAGCTCAAAGCAAATCTGTGGCAGTAACAGATGAGTAAAACATCTCTGATTTCAGCCTTTGTGAGCGCTATATGGCACCTGAATTACTATCGCTGCTTCTGGAGGTCATAGGGAGACTGGAATAGGGGCCTCTCAAAATATATTCCCCGTGTTAAACTTGGGCTTGGTTCTACATGTGGGGCAGCATTTCAGTGAGTCCCCTGTGTTGGATCAGCTCCCACTCAGAGCTGCCTCTGCTCCACTCAGCCTAAAGCCCCAGGCAGCACTGAGTGGGATTTGATTTCTGCAATGATCCTTAGGGGATAGAGAGTGGAAGAAAAACCTCTCCTAAGTCATTGCCTTTTTCCTACAATTTAACAATTTTGAGAAGGCGGCCATTCCCCAGGATAGCTGAAAAGGAAATAAACTTAACATAGACACAAAAATCATTTTAAACCTAAATTATTTCTGTTTCTACTGAATCGTCATTGATTTTGTATCCCCAAGAGCTACAGTTATTTCTCCAGAGGATGGTACTTGAAGATGAGGCCTTCTAGATTCCCAAGAAGGTCTCAGAGGTGTTTTTTGCAAAGTTTCCAGCAAAGATTTTCAGTCCATCTTTGCTTCTTGGTGATGGCGGTGAGCAACAGTTGCTGGATCACAAGTCCTGCTTACAACAGTGTGGAGATTCTTACCCCACTTACGGATAATGTGGAAAATCTCAAGGACAGCTAGCCTGTCCTTGGAAGATGCAGTCTAACCCAGCCTCAGATGACTCTTTCCAAAAAGGTAGGACTGCACGCATCCCCTGGAGGTTCTCTCTTTCTGGAAAGGGCAGTGTCACCAGGCTGACTATGGACAGGCCTGAGGGCCACCACCTGTGAATCCACCAGGGGATCCCTGGGTATAACCTTGGCAACTCGTGGCCAGCTAAACCCATCCTGCTCACCTCCCTTGCCCCTTGGGTTCTGATCATCTCTCCTCTTTCAATATTTTATCCTCATATTGCCCTGAGCTGCCTCTTTTCTTACTCAGATTCCTACAATTATCTTCTCTTCCTAACACTTCTTCAGTGCTCCCTGGAACTGGGGGGGCCAATTCTCTTAATCCCATGATTATTCCTTTGGCCTCCTAGCCTTTCCTGAAGACCGGCACTGCCCTGAGGATTGCCTGTTCCCAGAAAGTTTCTCCAGGTAGAACCTTTAAATCCTGTGTCCCAGGTTTGGGAGGATGGATTAGCAAGTTCCTCATTTCCCGCTGGTCCTTCACATCGTTATTTCTCTTCCATCAGGCAAAGTCTCCTCCCCACCTTCAACCGAAGCTCACACCAAGCATCCACATAGCCCTGAATACCACGCCCACTCTAGATGCCAGTGCCTGCTGGGATCACTGTTGCACATATTATCTCATTGTGAATATGTTGACTGTTGCATACATTTGGGGTTCTATCTTTGGTTTAGAAATAAAAATTTTCACACTTATGTACAGCCACAGTATTTCACTGATCCTGCCACACCAATACACCCTTTGCTTTTGCCATCTCTATGTGTTTATCTATCTCTACCTGACCCCCTCCTGCCCACAAGCCATCCAGTCTCTTTCTTTCCGAGTCATTAAGTTTCTGTTCAAGTCTTGTCTTTCTCATGAAATGTCTCTAGGCATGTCAGCCCAAAGTGATTTCTGATTCCATAGCCAGGCTATGTATTACATAGCCATAGCCATGTATTACCTCTGCCAGGTGATCAAAAATGAAGCATGTAATAGCTCTGATTCTGTGAAACTTTCCAGTGAATTCCCTGCCCTTTCAAATATCTCGCTGTTACTGTTTGGTACCATACAAGAGGCTCTCATTGTGTTAGTCCTTCCTGCTCATCACCACCATGGGGTACAAGCGTGAACCCTACAAGGGGCTGGCCGACACCTTGCACCCAAACAACAGATTTATAATCACCATCACACATCTGACGATTAGCAACAAAAAAACTGACATCAGAACGCATTCCCAATAGTAATTTACTCACTTCATTTGCACACTTATGAATTTGTTTCATAATTTAAATAGACTGCAAATTAGCTTTTTAAATGCAATTATAGTAACAAAACCTGCCTAGAATCATAACATTTTAGACATGAAGGACCTTTAGTTCCTCCATCCCTCATTTTACAAAAAAAGTTACTGTATGTTATTTTATCAGTCAGTATCACTTTAAACCAACAAAGTTTATTTTTCACTCATATTTTGTATCCAGCGTGGGTCAGTTGAGGAGTTTGTTCATTGCAGTTTTGCGGGACGTGGGTTAATTGAATCTACATCTCAATACACATTTCTACTATGGGGCAAAGAAATCAAGGCTCTGGAGGGTCTTTCCCTAGTGACTCCAAGTTCTGGCCTAGAAGTGACGTCTGTTGCTTCCCCCTGAACAAGCCAAAACAATGGGCTAGAATCAATCCATGACCTGCCCAAAGGAGCCAGAAAGTTCAGAAGCGAACTAAGAAGTGATGAAATCAATGAGCAGCACTAATAACTACCATAACTATAGCTAATGTTAAGCCACTTGTGTTATATTTATTCCATATCATTATATTATTATGAGAGTAACTGGAAGGCATTAAAATGAGCATGCATTTTGGAGCCAGAACAGCCTAGGTTTAAAACTCTATTCTGCCACTCATTAGCTGAGCCTTTTGTGGCCTGGGGCAATATGCTTGACCTCTCTGAACCTCAAATATATTAACTGCTAAATGAATATTTAACCTGGCTGCCTTGAGGATTCAATGAGAGAAAATGTTTTTCAAAAAGTCTAGAACAGTTTCTAGCAAATAGGTAATCAATACGTGTTAGTTTCCTCTTTTTTTCCCCTCTCTCTGTTAACACTTTGTTCACCTTCTTTTGCCTTCTTTTTGTCCTTCCTTACTTCCCTATGGCTATGGATTTGTTCTTGCCCTGGGTTTGAAAGATTCTACCTATTGCCCTCACCTAGAGATGAGCATGTTCACTTCAGTGCTCTAACAAGCTGTGCTTTAATCAATACTTCCACCATATTTATCACTTCCAGGGTTGTACTGTGTTAGGTAATTTTCTCTTTTTGACCTGATCCAGCTGTTGCAACAAGCCTTTAAACAATTTGTGAATCACTCCTCACCCCAACCTCTCTAGAATTTTGTTAATTTTTCAAGACCATATTGTACCTCACCACATCAATCATAAGTCTTTCAGCGATAAGAACCACATTTTAAAACGTTATAGCACTCACAGAGTCAAGCATTTTACTTTGTTTTACCCATAGAATATCAGATGTAAAGTAGTTCGTTGATGATATCCACAGTGTATTAGTTTTCTGGGGCTGCCTGAACAATGGCCCACCAGCTGGGTGGGTGAAACAACTGAAATTTATCGTCTCATAGTTCTTCAGGCTAGAAGTCCAAGATGAAGGTGTTAGCAGAGTTGGTTCCTTCTAAGCGTTGTGAGAGAACCTGTTCCATGACTCTCACCTTGCTTCTCGTGTTTTGCTGGCAACAGTTTGCATTCCTGGGCTTACAGAAGCATCTCCCTGGTCTCCGCCTTCATCATCCCATGGCATTCTCCTTGTGTGTGTGCGTCTAAAATTCTCTTTTTTTTTTTTTTTTTTTTTTTTGTGGTATGCGGGCCTCTCACTGTTGTGGCCTCTCCCGTTGCGGAGCACAGGCTCCGGACGCGCAGGCTCAGTGGCCATGGCTCACGGACCCAGCCGCTCCGCGGCATGTGGGATCTTCCCGGACCGGGGCACGAACCCGTGTCCCCTGCATCGGCAGGCGGACTCTCAAGCACTGCGCCACCAGGGAAGCCCCAAAATTCCCCTTTTTAAAGGACACTGGTCATATTGAATTAGGTCCCACCGTAATGATGTCACCTTAACTAATCATATCTGCAATGGCACTATCTGTAAATACATCACATTCTGTGGAAATAAAGGGTTAGGATATCAACATATGAATTTTGAGGGGACAAATTTAACCCACGACATATGGGTTACTATGGTCAAGGTGGATACTTAATAATTTTACAGAGGGAACAGTATGACATCAATATTTGTGCCATGTCTAAGTATACTTTTCAAATGACAAAAAGTTGATACTGATATAGAATGAACGTTATTCAGAGATTAATTTACTTAATTCATGTGAGAACTAGCTGAATGGTAAAACTTATTCCAAGAGCATTTGAGGAACAGAAGTTTGTATATTCCTCAGCAAAGATAAGCCAAAATCAGTTTGCTAAATTAGAGACAAAAGTGGAAAATGGTCTATAGACAATAGACCTCACAACCTTTGAGATCATCTTTTCTACCAGACATAAATTATTTACATCCATACTGGACAAAAGTCAGAAACTGACATGTAACTTCACAGAGTCTGTGCTCTAATCAGTAGTAAACAGCAGGTCAAAGTTGTACACTCCTATATAATTAAATATTAATTGGGGTGGAGAAATATGATATTGAAAGGACATTTAACCAACCTTTTCCCTTCTTTCCATGTTTTGGATGTGTTTTCTTAGTAGTCCTCCCTAAATAGTCTCTAAAGATCATTCCTAACACAAAAAGCTGTGTTCATAATGTGTCTACCCAATTACTTTATACAAGTGAAACAAGAGGTGTTATTTAACTATATAAACTTCTGTATGATCATCAGATCCAGAGCTAGTTACTAAAGTCATAAAATTAACTTTTGTCTTGAAATTTCATAAAGAATCCTGGACTCTGAAGAGACTTTGAAAAGCCTCCATTACTTGTTCTTCTATACGGAAGCTAGGAAGCAAAGCCCAAGAAATTCTCTCCACTAGGTTTCACTTGCACTATTAATAAATATGGGTGAATTCCTCTCTTCGAAGTCTCTAATATTTGATCATACACCTGACCTGCAAAGAAATGACCTTTCTTCCTACCTGTAATGCAAGGATTCTGTTAGTACACAACAGGTGTCAGACCAGTTTCCTGGGAGGACTTTATAGGCGTATGTTCCACATGTGATTTAAAACCCTTGATCTTTAGTTATGGTCTTACTATAAGTGTATTAAATAAGATGAATTCTCAAACTTGACACTCCAAGCATGTCTTCGGTTACACAGCCAATTTGTCTAATTATATCCTAGTAAAAAAAGAGGTCAGATTCTTATTGAACCTATGCAAATAATTATATTGCCATGAAAAGTAGAGACATAGTAAAAAAAAATATCTTTTTCTGTATTCTGAGAGTTCAAAAAGAAAGAAATAACATTTAAAGAACGTTTCATTTCAAGCTTGCCAGCTTGCCATTTCACTTGTTAGCAAAAGCTTCTCCCAACAGATGCAGCAATGGTGTGGACTCTGCCCCCCACAGTGCTAGCTTCTGCAGGAGCCCTGGAGACAAGCTGGATGGGGAACACGCCTGCACTCATTAGGCAGCACGTTAGGTCATGCAGAGAGGTGGGCTCCCCTGCCTGCTCTCAGGATGCGACACTGCGGCTCAGAGAGATGGAGGGTGTGCTCAGAAGTATTTTCTATTAAGTTGAGGCGTAAACATAGATGAAGAAAAAGGAGAAAAGGCTTTCTGGAATAGCCAGTAAAATACAGAACATTAAAGACAATACCAATAAAATTTCAAGACAAACAACCATAATTCTGCTTCCTTCCTCATCAATCCTAGTTAATTGTTTCCACTGGTCCCTGGATCACCAGTTGCTTTCATGAAATCATCTCATGCTGGATTGAGAAGAGTTAATAGAAATCCTCACTTACTCCCCAAATACAGTCAGAGTTGTCCAAGTGAAGGCAGTTTGAAAGCCTGTACTATTAAAATACCACATTAAATATATTGGTTTGCTAGGATACCAGAACAAAGTACCACAGACTGGATGGCTTAGACACTAGAAATTTATTTCCTTATGGTTCTGGAGGCCAGAAGTTCAAGATCGATGTATTAGCAGGATTGGTTTCATTCTGAGGCCACTCTCCTTGGCTCACAGACGGCTATCTTCTCTCTTTGTCTTCAAATGGCCTTGCCTCCATGTGTCTGTGTCTTAACCTCATCTTCTTAGAAGGACACCAGTCATATTGGGTTATGGCCCACCTATATGGCCTCAATTTACCTTACTTATCTCTGTAAAGAACCTATCTCCAAATACAGTTACATTTTGAATTACTGGAAGTGAAGCTTTCAACATATGAATTTGGGGTGATAAAATTCGTCCATAACATTAAGTATACCTGGATTAGTCTTTTCCAAGAAATTCTCACGTTGTCCTTTGTTGACAATCAGATTCATGACTTCAGGCAAACATGAGAGGAAAGTAGAAACAACTTGCTGATGTTAAGACTGAATGGCAGTTAATTCATTATAGTAACCAACAATGTCATAAAGGGGAAGAGTAAAATTCTCTGTTGAAGTCAATAAGATATATAACTCTTTTTAAAGGATTAGATTCCACGTTTCCAAGAACATAATACAGACTGACAAATCTCCAGGGCCTTCTAAAGCATCTTATAAAGTGTACAACCAATAAAACATATTTATATCAATAATTTTTTTCTGTACAAAACATATAAAACCTTCTTCCTTCATTTAACAACTTTTCTTACGAAACTAATTCAATGATGTTGAGCTAATTAAGAAAAATAGAACATACCAAAAATCCTAATTATTTTTATCATCTCTCTTTTTTTACAAGGTGAAAGACAAAATCTTTGTGATTTTCTAATATTCATCTGGGAAATCTCAAAGACAGTTTCAGGTATAAAAAACATCTTGATATAGTTCTTTTTTTTTAATATAAGACTTACTTTGTGAAGAGAAAATGAAATGTGATGTTAGGAGCGAGATCATCACTTCATTAAGGTTGGAGCACATATACATAAGAATAATGAATGGCTGAGCTAATACTGAGAGAGATTGAGCTAATACTGGGTGAGTTTACACGTAAATTGAAATGATACTATAATATTTTAAAATAAATATGAAGTAAGAATATACAATTGGAAGAAACCATAACAGTTTAGAAATGAGAAACTTTTTTTTTTTTTTTTTTTTTTTTTTTGCGGTACGCGGGCCTCTTACTGCTGTGGTCTCTCCCATTGCAGAGCACAGGCTCCGGACGCGCAGGCTCAGCAGCCATGGCTCACGGGCCCAGCCGCTCCGCGGCATGTGGGATCCTCCCGGACCGGGGCACAAACCCGTGTCCCCTGCATCGACAGGCAGACTCCCAACCACTGCGCCACCAGGGAAGCCCCCGAGAAACTTTTTTATTTGCTTTTTTTAAACAAATAAAGATATAACAAAGTCATTAGAAAGCATAGAAAGTTATTTTACTGACATATAAAATCCTGCTATCTGGTAGGATTACCTAATGAGTATAGAATATCATTTTATAAATTCTTGTTGAGAACCAGCTGGGTAATCCATGACTAATTTGTGACTTGAAGATTGAAAAAAAATTAATTAATTATATATATATTTTTGCCACACAGTGTGGCTTATGGGATCGTAGTTCTCCAACCAGGTATCAAACCTGGGCCCCCATCAGTGAAGGCGCCAAGTCCTAACCACTGGAGAACCAGGGAATTCCCAAAACTTTAATCTTTTTTTAACAAAACATCTTTAAGAATAAACACATCAGAATGAGACGAAATCTTCATCTTCTAACAATGACGTAATAACAGAGACAGGATTTATCACCCCACCCTAAACAACTAGAACACTGAATAAAATTATATGAAGCAATGATTCTTCAGACATGGAACAATAGCAAGCACAGGACCATGATTCCTAAGAGAAGAGAAACAAATGAGGTGAGCTCTATGATTGCCTCAGCTTATTGCTTAGAAGCAGTTGAATTCGTAGTTAAAATTTTCCAACAACACCCCTCCCAAGTTGATTTAACTGAATTTCCTCATATGTCTAAAAAAAAGAAATAATATTGATTCTATTATGTATATCTGTCTACAGAAAATTGAAGAGGAAAGAATACTACCCAAGTCCTTTTACAAAGCCAGTATTACCCTAATAGGGAGACCAGACAAAGACATTACAAGAACAGAATACCAAAATTAATATCCTTCATGGACAGAGAAATGAAAATCCTTAGCAAAATTTCAGAAAATTGAATCAAGCTATTTATAAAAAGGGTAATATCATGACCAAATGATATTATCCCAAGAATGCAAGTTGAATTAAGCATTATAAAATCAACCAATGTATTTCATCATATTCACATACTGAATAAAAGTATGATCTTCTCAACATATATGAAAAAATTTTTGACAAAATTGAATACTCATTCATGACAAAAACTTTGAATAAAGAAGGAGAACTTCTTCAACCTGATTAAGGACAATCTACCACAAACTTACAGCTAACATCATACATAATTAATCATGATATAATGAATATATTCCCTCAAGAAAGGATAAGTTGAGAAAAGCTATCTGCTTTCACCACTTCTATTCAATACTGTTTTAGACAATGCAATAAAGCAAGAAAAACAAGGCATATAAATTGGAAAAATGAGGTAAACAGAAGCTTTATTCATGGATGGCATACTTGGCATTGTATAAAATCTTAAGTAATCTACAATAGACTATTCAAGCTAACAAAGGAGTTGAGCAAGGGTACAGGATACATGAACACTATACAAAAATTATTTTCATGTCTATATATTAACAATAAGCAACTAGAAATTGAAATTAATAAAAATATCATTTACCATAACATCAAAATATATGAAATACTTAAATATAAATTTGACAAAAGTCATGCAAGACCAGTATACTGATAACTACAAAATGTTGCAGAGAGACATTTAAAAGATCTAAATGAATGGAGATACATAGAGACATGTAAAAGAATTAAATGAGTGGAGATACATAGATCAATCAGAAAAGAGCTCTTTCAATTTTAGGGGTTTTATAATCTAATTTATTAATACCTTCAGAAAGTAGGAAAATATTTCAAACTTACACAGTGAGAGATAAAGACTTTTCTCAATTATAGCCATACGAGCACAAAAAGAGCTTACAGCATCAGTTCTACAACTTTAGCCATAGCTCAAAAAACAAAACAACAACAACAAAAAAAACCCCGCAGAACACAAAATCTTACTAGTCTGGATCTCAAAGGACCATTCTACTTTTCATGGGTCATGAAACATTGTCATAGTTGATTTAAGCTCATTAAAAACAGACAAAAAAAAAGACTAACAATTTCCATTTCTCTGTGGCATGTCACTCAACAGAAGATAACTCTCGACTGTTCACCTGAGAGAGATCACAAAGTGATCAGATTATAAAACAAGATTTCCAGTTATCACTGTCTCCAACAGGGAATAATTTATCAGTTGTGCACAAACTATATTACTATATACAGAGTGATCGCCTGACTGACTACTCAGTTGAGTCCAGCCTAATGGTCTGATAACCACTAGACTCCAGAGCAAGTTGTAGAAAGACACAATACCCAAACAATAAATTTTATATACAGGCTGTTCTATTATTTATACAGTTATAACCAGTTGATCTGATGACTATCAATCCTTGGTCCCAGCCATAGAAAGAAACAGAGTCCTAACCCTAATATAGACAAACATCACAGACCAACTCACCTAGGCAAGATCCAGAAACAAAAATACAAAAATAGAAAGAAATAGAAAAACAGGAAGGAAAATAAAAACAAAAGAGAAAAAAGATTCAACAAAGGAAAGGTTCTAGGGCCACTTGGAATTCACTCTGGGAAGCAAAAACTGTGTGCCTGGGTAGGTCCTAATCGAAACAAACAGCAAGTCAAACAAAGATATATGTCTCTAGAAGATTGGGTAATTTTTAGTTAGACATTTCTCTTAATGACAGCCTTCCTTTACTCTAATTTTCATATATTTGACGTTTTTTTCTAACAGTTCCACGAGAAGTATTTGACTTTAGCATCGACTTCAGCCAGGAAGTGAAAATAGCAGAATTTCCCCTGCCTTCCCATCACCACATTATAAATTGCAATATAACAAAAAGTTGCAGATGGAAAGAATGTCTCAAGACGCAGGACCATGCAAACTGAAAAAGAATCCATTTTCTAGATCATAGTAAATCTGTGGTGGGGAGTTGGCATGTGCTACAGGGCACTGGTGAACACAAATCTAGGGCTCTCATTAATCAGGAAACCACTTAGGTTAAAATCTGAGGATTTATAGAAGCACAAGCCAAGGCATTTAATGTTTTTTTGCAAAAACTCTTCAGTCTTTGGATAAATTCTCTATGAGCTAAAGGAGGGAAGCAAAGAAACACAAGAGATACGGATTTCAGGAAATACACTCATTTTAACAGGAAAGTACCAAAATAGAAAGGACACACATACACAGAAAGACCTACAATCACCAAGTGAATAGAGATTTTCCCAGTCTTTTCAGCTTTAATGTGAAAAATCAAAGAATCATTTTAAAAGTATATATTGTACAACTACAATATACAGGTGACATGAGACATTCAAACATGAATAACACACTAACTGGCTATGTGACATCAGTAAATCTAAACCTTTCCAGGATCCAGTTTTCTCATGGGTAAAAAAAATCTCTCAGTCTTCTTGAAGTTGTAAAAGACCATAAATCTATGATTTTATAATTCATGTCCTCAAAGAGCTTAGTAAAGTTTTTGGAAGACTTTTACAGATGCACAGGGTGGGAAAGTGGTTCCCAGAACAGAGATACTTTCATTCAGAGTTTTTCAATTTTCTATGTTTTTATTTTTACCACAGAATTATTTGTTCAAAAGCACCATAAACTGGAAACATAAAGAAGTAAAGCAAGTCTGTAGAGATGTTCTGATTGAATCAGGTGGAAAGTACCAGGACTCTTGCTCCGCAGCCCCTCCCATCTTGGCCTTTAGACTCCTATGGTCTCTAAACAGCTCCTCTGAGCCCCCAGAGCTCTCTGAAGCATGTTGAAAAATCATTTATGAAGTCCTCTCTAGTTTCAAGATAAAATACTAGGCAAAAAGAAGTTAAGTTTCCTTAACTGGGAAATGTTCTTCTCCCAGTTCACAGAAATCAGGGACAGAATTTGGATTAGACCACCCAGCTGCTTCCTGTCCAGGCACTCTCTGGTTCTCTATGTCATCTCTCCAAAATATTGATCATTGTCTGTACACTGCCCACTCACTGACCCTGTTTGCATAATAACTCCACAAATGCAAAAGGGACTCATATTTGCTTTCGAATCTACTAAAGGTTGTTATTTTTATAGTCTTGCAAAGGGACTTGCAAATCCAACACCAAGATCAATACATCTGAACATTTCTATATGAGACGTCTAGTAAATGGAAAGAACAAAGGAAAGATGGCTTGGAGCTGTAACACAGTAGGCTTGGATAATATCTGCCTCCTAAAACATTTAGTAGAATTTTCATTTTTGTTCATGAACATATTGATGGAGGATCTGTGAGTTTTTTTCTAGAGCTTCAGAGGTCATTTTCAAATCTTTCCATTTTCTCTGTCATTTTATATCACTTCCTGCTCCTGGATCATGTTCTGTACTTCCTGCTGTGTCCCTATGTTTCCAGTGAGGCAGAGTCTCGATTTTTGAATGGTTTGTCAATTTAATGAACTGTTTTATGATTTAGACCCAAATAATGGGGATTTTGTGGAGAAAGGCATAGAGGTAGAAGGAGGGAAGGAGAGAAGGGGTGTGAAGTAGAAGAATAAACTTTAGCATATTGGGATTGCCTTTTAAAATCCTATACAGATTTTTTTCCCCTCATTCAGATAACTTGCTGACCTTATCCTATGCTACATCTGATTGCAATTACTTCAGTTTGTTAAGCTGACCAATTTTAGAAACTTGGACAATGTACTTCGTTGCAATCAGATCTGCATTAAAACCCAGAAATGAAGGATAAATTGGTTATTGCCATTGAAGTTGTTATGGTGTATTTTTTCCAAAAGAAATACACTCATGTCAGCAGCCCTGAACTTTCATTTCTCCAAACTTCTAACATGTCTTCTGCAAATAAGTCTGGTATCTTTTACATAATCTGTAATCCATGAAACTCAATTACAGGCTGTTACTAGAGATTTTCCTTAATTCTTCACTTCTCCTTTGTAAATTTTATAATTCTTGACAAAACATTTTAAGGTACAAAACACACAGAAAGGAAAAAAATTAGGGGAGAGTCATACCATAAATTTTTTAGCATTAGAATATAGATTCTCCCTGTTCAAGGATAGAAAGCCCAGAGATAAACCCACGCACATATGGTCACCTTATCTTTGATAAAGGAGGCAGGAATGTACAGTGGAGAAAGGACAGCCTCTTCAATAAATGGTGCTGGGAAAACTGGACAGGTACATGTAAAAGTATGAGATTAGATCACTCCCTAACACCATACACAAAAATAAGCTCAAAATGGATTAAAGACCTAAATGTAAGGCCAGAAACTATCAAACTCTTAGAGGAAAACATAGGCAGAACACTCTATGACATAAATCACAGCAAGATCCTTTCTGACCCACCTCCTAGAGTAATGGAAATAAAAACAAAAATAAACAAATGGGACCTAATGAAACTTCAAAGCTTTTGCACAGCAAAGGAAACCATAAACAAGACCAAAAGACAACCCTCAGAATGGGAGAAAATATTTGCAAATGAAGCAACTGACAAAGGATTAATCCCCAAAATTTACAAGCAGCTCATGCAGCTCAATAACAAGAAAACAAACAACCCAATCCAAAAATGGGCAGAAGACCTAAATAGACATTTCTCCAAAGAAGATATACAGATTGCCAACAAACACATGAAAGGATGCTCAACATCACTATCATTAGAGAAATGCAAATCAAAACTACAATGGGATATCATCTCACACCAGTCAGAATGGCTGTCATCAAAAAATCTATAAGCAATAAATGCTGGAGAGGGTGTGGAGAAAAGGGAACACTCTTGCACTGCTGGTGGGAATGTGAATTGGTACAGCCACTATGGAGAACAGTATGGAGGTTCCTTAAAATACTACAAATAGAACTACCATATGACCCAGCAATCCCACTACTGGGCATATACCCTGAGAAAACCATAATTCAAAAAGAGTCATGTACCAAAATGTTCATTGCAGCTCTATTTACAATAGCCCGGAGATGGAAACAACCTAAGTGTCCATCATCAGATGAATGGATAAAGAAGATGTGGCACATATATACAATGGAATATTAGTCAGCCATAAAAAGGAACGAAACTGAGTTATTTGTAATGAGGTGGATGGACCTAGAGTCTTTCATACAGAGCGAAGTAAGTCAGAAAGAGAAAGACAAATACCGTATGCTTACACATATATATGGAATTTAAGAAAAAAAAATGTCATGAAGAACCTAGGGGTAAGACAGGAATAAAGACACAGACCTACTAGAGAATAGACTTGAGGATATGGGGAGGGTGAAGGGTAAGCTGGGACAAAGTGAGAGAGTGGCATGGACATATATACACTACCAAACGTAAGGTAGTTAGCTAGTGGGAAGCAGCCGCATAGCACAGGGAGATCAGCTCGGTGCTTTGTGACCAAAGGGGTGGGATAGGGAGGGTGGGAGGGAGGGAGACGCAAGAGGAAAGAGATATGGGAACATATGTATATGTATAACTGATTCACTTTGTTATAAAGCAGAAACTAACACACCATTGTAAAGCAATTATACTCCAATAAAGATTTTTTTTAATAAAAGAATATAGATTCTCCCTGTTCACTGATAAATTTCAATTTATCTTTCTCTCAGGCTGCCATTCCCATGGGTGGATTTGGCAACTTCTCAACACAATATGATTTGAGGAGTACAAAAGAAGGTATCTCAGAGGATCTCCCTCGTGGTCTAGTGGTTAGGATTCGGGGCTTTCACTGCCATGGCCTGGGTTCAATCCCAGGTCGGGAAACAGATCCCCCAAGCTGTGCAGTGTGGCCAAAACAAAAAAAAACTAAAGGAGGTATCTCTGATTTTTAAAATTCCCTCCACAAAGTTGCCTTAGCCTCCCAAATCCCGACCCTTTCCCTCTACAGTAGGGATCTGTGTGCAGAAACCTCAGTTAAAACGCAGGTGTGTTACCAGACTCTTATTTAGGATCTGCGCTCAATGCTTTGTAATTTCCCAAGCAGATAGCAAAGCCCTGAGGGGATGAGATGGTACTTCAGATCGGTAAAGTGAGTCAAAGAAAGAGGCAAAGGCTTTAGGGCAGCTAGTCCACTCTTGGAATCATGAAGTTCTATATGTTTTTGTTGGCAGGGAAGAGCAGGCCTAGGCGAAGGACCTTGACAGGGCCACCAACAGGTGCGAGATAGTGAGAAAACCAACTATTTGCCAAGCATGTGGGGTCTCAAATACATTATCTTGTCTCACTTAATCCTCAAGGCAAACTTGAGGGTTAGGGGCTACTATGCTAATGGAGAGAAGAGAAAATGAGCCCAAAACGACCCAGATTCACAGCATCTGGATTTGAATTCACGATCACATAACTTCCACTTCATTATCTCAAAGAAAAAGCAGGAAGGATGAGGGCGTGGAACATGGGGAGTGCTGGGGAGATGGAGAAAGCTGAAAGCCATCGTACTTACTCCCCATCACAAAAACGGACGTCTTGTGTGTGAATGTGAAGTGAGCCCTAAGTCTGATGGATTCTGAACAGTATAGAAAAACTGGTGTCTGGATGGGCAAATACTCAGCTTCCAGCTCATTTCCTGAGGTTCCTCTCCCAGCTCTTCCCTGTGTTCACCCAATAGTCTACTCTGCCGCATCTCTGCCTTTGTTCATGCCATTTCCTCCACCAGGAACATTCTTTTCTTCATCTCTGTCAGACTCCTGTAAAGTGGAGTAACTTCTTGTATTTCTGGTTAGGTCATAGAATCAACACATAGGCATAAAGCAACTTAGTCACAGCTCATCTGTGTAACTCCTCAAATCACATTTAAAGTCCAATATCGGATTTGTCATTGCAAACTTCTACCGCCCAAGAGGACTGAGGCTACCGAGGAAAGGGCAGATTCATAGTTCCCATCTCCCGCTCGCTCCAGGATGCATTCTCATGAACTAGAAGGGCAGATGGAAATGGCCTTGCCCTAATTTAGTTGTTTTGTTTCTTGCCCCCTCCCTTTCAGCTAGAGCATGTATTATTCAATTAATTACTCATATGATAGAGCTTTGCCATAATTCATTCAAAGTGCATTGACAGGACACTTGCTTCCTCCACAGATATGACATTACTGCCTTTCACCTCTTTGGGCACTTAATTTATTCTCCCTTGTAATGTTATTTTTATTGGGCTTGCCTTCTACATGGATTGTAAGATTTTTGTGGACACAGATTGTGTTTCACTCATATTTCTAGGACCTACCATGCATAACTCATGTGTTAAATTTAATTAACATAAGCAGGTAGTTATACAGAGAGAGTTCTGCTCTGGCTGGCCAGAATCACTTGCTGAAAAGGGCCCAGATACTTTATGACCTCTCTGAGGGTAACAGTGCCACAGGGACCTTGGGTAAAGTAGGAAACTCCTAGCAGAGCAAGAGCCCCAGCCCTAGCCTGGCAACCATTTATAGCCTGGTGGCATCAGCTAGGCAGTCAGTGGTTCCAGGTTAAGGTGGGGAATGGACCCATATTCCTGCCATCTCTCAGGAAGTACCAGAGGTTTCACTGCCATCCACCTGCCAACGAGGGGACGCAGGTTCGAGCCCTGGTCTGGGAGGATCCCACATGCCGCAGAGCAGCTAGGCCCATGTGCCACAACTGCTGAGCTTGGGCTCTAGAGCCTGCGAGCCACAACTACTGAGCCCACGTGCCACAACTACTGAAGCCTGCGCACCTGGGGCCTGTGCTGTGCAACAAAGAGAGGTCATGACAGTGAGAGGCCTGCGCACTGCAACGGGGAGTGACCCTTGCTCGCCGCAACTAGAGAAAGCCCACGCACAGCAACAAAGACCCAACACAGCCAAAAATAAAAAAATAAATAAATTTATTAAAAATAAACAAACAAAAACAAAAAACAACAACAAAAAACAGAAGGGGTATATGGGAATTCCCTGGCGGTCCAGTAGTCAGGACTCGGTGCTCTCACTGCTGGGCCTGGCTGTGCAGTGTGGCCAAAAAACAAAAAGGAATCCAAATAACTAAATAAGAAAGAAGGGGTATGCTCTCTGCTCTGCTGGCTTGAAGTGTGGACATATCACAAGATGGAAGCCACATGGTGAGGATAACCGAACAAGAAGACAGAGTGAGCATAGGTCCCGGATGAATTCTTAGAGCCAGCCACCCACATTTAAACAAACTCAGCAACTTAACTCTTCTCTCTCTTACAACTTATCTTTTTTATAACCTATATTAGAAACAAGGATATCCATAGAGAAAATCAGTTTCAGGCCTCCAAGAATTTATGATTTTGAGAGACCCTGAAGTGAAAGAAATGGCTAGCTGGTTTTTCCAGATTCCACTGAAAAGACATTTACAGAGACTGACTCTTTTCCCCTTTGCTTCCCTTTTGATTTGAAAAAAACTGAATTCACATCACCTCCCTCTCTTTCTTGCTAATCAGTACAATTTTTAAAAATTGAGACACCTTAGATAAATCATACATTTTTTATTAAAATGCATTCTTTGTAAGAATTTGCCATGACTCATCTGTGATTGTTCCAAAGATTTATATGACCAACTCATGTCAGTTTTTCCACAGCATGATCTTCCCCCTTTTCTGAATATCTGTCAGCACACATCTGTGCTGTGTGTACAAAATTTCACCTCTTGAGAGCCCTACATTTGAAAGAATCAAGTTTGCCTCATTTTTCAAACAGTGCTAATTCGGTTTAAAAATACTTTTCTCATTATGTTATTGCAAGGGTCTTCTTTTATTCTATCTCACGCTTTAGTCTATCCTGGATCTAATACTTATTTAATTAGGATTTTACTGTTGGGAAGGCAGAAGGCTGAATAAAATTTGGCTATCATTTCCCAGCCCCTGTCACATTTCTTGTCATGTATTAAAAGGATGAAGGAAGGTATTGCTTTCTTCAGATAACACAAGACAAACACTAGAAATTCAATCCATTCGGAAAACATCTTCCTCACATCTTTTATCCATAGGGTAATTTCCTTTTCTGTTGTTTTTTTGGTTTTTTGTTTTATTTATTTTTCTATACAGCAGGTTCTTATTAGTTATCTATTTTATACATATTAGTGTATATATGTCAATGCCAATCTCCCAATTCATCCCACCACTCCCAACACCCACCCACCACACACCCCTGCTTTCCCCCCTTGGTGTCCATATGTTTGTTCTCTACATCTGTGTCTCTATCGCTGCCTTGCAAACTGTAGGGTAATTTCCTTTGTAGTGGGTTTCTCAATGCAAATTGGACACAGTTTATTCATATACAAGTCCAGGGAAATGAATTTGTATGCACCTCACAGGAAAGATTCATGGAGACATCTACTCATCATCACTTTAGAACTATAACAATCTCTGCAATATATCCTTTCTGTAAAGATCTTGGGGCTACCCAATAGAGTCAGTTTTCATAAGGCAAGATATCTCCATCCCTGCTCTATATGGAAGACAAACTAGAATCATTATTACCACTTTAAATCTCTACAGCAGGTTAGTGTGTTTTTAGTAGTATAACTCAATCATCCAACATATATTTATTGATTTCCAATTAAAAGAAAGACTCTGCCCTTTATAGGAGATACAAGTAAAGATATTATTTCTGCCCCTAAGGAGTTGCCAATCCAGTTGCAGAAATTTATGAGTCCCTAGCTTTTCAAGATGAACAGAAGCTTTTAAAAGAACAAAGTAATGATACCTCATAAAAGAGCATTCCTAAGAAAGGCTACATTCCGCCTTGGGCTGTTCAAATACATTATGTTTGTCATCGTATCACCTGAGTTTGAATAGGCTTTTTTTTTTTTTTTTTTCTTTTTTTGCGATACGCGGGCCTCTCACTGCAGTGGCCTGTCCCGTCGCGGAGCACAGGCTCCGGACGCGCAGGCTCAGCAGCCGTGGCTCACGGGCCCAGCCGCTCCGCGGCAAGTGGGATCTTCCCGGACCGGGGCACGAACCCGTGTCCCCTGCATCGGCAGCCGGATTCTCAACGACTGCGCCACCAGGGAAGCCCTGAATAGGCTTTTTAATCTTCAGTGAATTTAGTGCTTAGTAAGGGCTGCATCCTATAAATCCTTGCGGTCCTCAATGTCCGTCTTAGTGCCATAAACACAAAATACATCAATGAATGAATGAGTGAAAGAGTAAGTGAATAAACTTTCAATACAGTGTCAATGGAGTTCACAAAATGATCTAATTCTTCTTCAGATTAACAACCAGGACATTATGGCACAATAAAAGGGGACTAAAGGCACCTTGCTTGCACTTGTATCAACCCAAATCTTCAACAAGTACTTACTGAGGGCTCTGTATGTGTCAGATATTGTTTTAGTTGCTGGGAATACAGTGATGAATAAGCCAAGAATTTGTCCTAAAGAAGCTTACATTCTAGGGAGAAAATAATGCTGATGAAAGGATTTCTCTATGGTAAATGAAGCAGCCAGTGAGAAAAGGAAGATTACAACCATGTCAACTTGGGCTTATAGGTGAACAGAACTTGTTCACGCAAGCTTTATAAAATTCAACAGTAAAATGGCTTCAGTCTCTCAAGTGAATAAAGCAGAATGAATTACTCCTTGAAAAGCAGAAATGAAAAGTTATTACAATTCTCTTTTACCTTATTGGTTCACCCATAAGGGAGACATTTTTTAAATAAACTAAAATAAAAATTTTTAATTTTCAGAAAGAAATAGCTGAACTGTGCTTTGAATAAAATTTTATTCTGTGCCTTAAGCCAATGTTTCTTCAATTTATGTGCTATCCTTTCTTAATTCCTTCTGTCTCTTTTAGCAGTCTTTACCAATGCATTAATTTCTTCACTAACATTCTTATGAGAAAAACACTGATAAGTTGCCCAATTTTTAAAAAGTACTTATGTCTTATGTAATCTACTGAATAAAATACTGTTAATTAAAAGGAGTTTAACTGTTCTTAGCTTCCTCCCCATGACCATTCAGCCCCCTCCCTTCCCCTCTGTGTAGTGAGCCAGAGATTAGCTATCAATGAAATGAATGTTTCTTTCTTTCTAAAATTTAAATTTCTAAGTTGCTATAATTGAATCACTATCAGGAAGGTACCCTTTATCACCAGTGGTAGGTAAAGATGGAGAGTAGAAATCCATCCTTCACTAACTTGAAAAATTATTTTTAAAGTAGGAAATTTGAACTTAAAATGTTACTGCTTGTTATTCATTATAAATACTGCTAAATATTGAATTAGACTAGATAGAGCTTCCATCATATATAAAATATTTGGGCTCAATTCATTTTGGAAATATTTCACTTCTATGATGTCAGGCCATGTCAGGAGTTTTGCAGCTTTTCTGTGGAAAATAATATACTGAAGATATATATGTGTCAGCCATATTTTATTCATTTTTACCCTTTTAGTTCTTAATGATTAAAAATAATTTTTTAAAGCACTTGTTTCTGAATCTCCTTCCAGACCATCCATCCAACACTGAGTTAGGTTTCCCAGTACAGAAGTGGTACCCAGACCACTTAAGGTACCATCAAGGAGGGGTAGAACATGGAAACCTGTCACCAAAACAACTAGAACACCATAGATTCTGCGAAGGAAGGAAGGAAGGAAGGAAGGAAGGAAGGAAGGAAGGAAGGAGGGAAGGGAAGGACAGGGAAGGAGTCTGGCATCAGTGGTGGAGATGACCACATATTCACAATCTCATTTCTCCTGCTGCGCTCAGAAATACCCCACATTCACCATCTCCCTTGCATTTGAAAGTGACCATTAGACTACGTTCTAGGGGATGGAATGGGGCAGTGGTGTTCACCACCTTCAGTCTTGACCCATGAAACTCCCCCAATAAAACTGCACATTCTCCTTCCCTTTTCTTCCAGGCCAGCCAGCTGCAGAGGATTAGGGAAGCTATCTCAGGAGGCTCCAGGTGATGACGGAACCACTGGTGGGAGTGAGGGCAACAGAGTATCCACATTGGACGTGTGTTTTGAATAAGAAAGACATCTTCTCTGGGGTAACACACTGAGATTTTAAGGTGTCTCTTACAGTAATACATCACCCTGACCAATACAGCACCTAAAGAAATGAATTGGTAAGGAACTCCATATCTTCTTCTGGTCCTGTGAAGTGGTGGATCCTCATCAACAAGGCTCCGTTAGGTCATCTCTAAGGAGAAAACAAGCAGCTCTAGAAGCTTCTCCACGTCAACTGGGAAAGGGATGTATCTTGTCCATTTATATACCGTAAAACATCAGGGAGAGAATTTCATTACTCAACAGGGGAATTTAATATTCTTTGATGCTGTACTGATGGCAAATGATCTCTTTATTCCTTTGGGGGGGAGGCGAGAATCCTGGGGCAGTAACGATAGATTTCGTTGACATATGAAGCACTTTTGGCAAACCTAGCGAGCCTTTTGGTTGTGATTTATATCTAGTCAGGGAGAAATGACATCTGGGCTGTCTGATTTATTCACTAGCAAAATGCTGGCTGAACCTAAAATAAGAAAATAGAGATTTATGTAACAGATTGCAGCGCCTTAATTTAAGAATGGTTAGGAAACCAGCAGACACTCCACGGCTTGGCTCTGCTTGGAATCACATGCTGCAAGTTAATATTACCTTTCTCAAAGGATTAGTCACATGTTGAGAGTTGGGGCATTATTTCTTCACCTGAACATTTTCAAAATGACTATTTCATATCCAAATAAGTCCTGGCATTAAATGACCTTTTGACTGCCATGAAAAAGCAAACAGCTCTTGTAGAATTTAGCACACCGCTATGGTCTATTGTGCCTCTGCTTGGAAGCCCACAGGTGACTTCGCATTCATCTCCATGCCAGGAGAACTCGGAAAATGCTGGGACTTGATAGTAAGAATTCTGTCCCCTCTATTAAGAAGTCAACATCATAATTGTTTCCTTTTCAAAACTCCACAAAATTTTCCTGGAGTGCACTCAATGCTGTAAACACCAAAATGCAATTTCTCCCTGGTCTCAGCGCCTGCACTAGATGTTCTTCTCCCAAGGCACCAATTTCTTCTCATCTTGGGAACACTGAGGCAAGTCACAGATTTCTGCTTCTTGCTTCCTGCTTTACCTGGTCTGTGAGAAATCTCAGCAACGTTGTGCAATCCCCTCTAGAGAGAGGATCGTGATGTGCTAACCTTATTCTAACCCCTCCCTGCATTTCTCCCATTTCTCATCCATACATTAGTTGATCAAGCAATACATCTATCATATTAACTGGCTGAAATTCCAAATGAGGCTGGAGCATTCACGGGGAGCACGGAAAAAAAAATGGTAGTAGAGAGAAGAATGATGAAATAAGAAAGGAAAGAGGATAGGGAAAGAACAACAGGATAGATAGAGGAAAAGAGGAAGGGACACAGTCCATATTTCCATCAGTGGTCAGCAGGTGAGAAAGTTGAGTGCCATATCAAAGGATCACTAAACAAGAGTATTTACCTTTTTCCTTTAAAGAAAACTTTTATTTACTTTTCTTTAAAGGCTCTTGCTATTGCTCCTTTCTGCTTTCAAATTCCCTATACAGTGAAGAGATCGCACTGAAGAATCCCTTCCGCCATATGGAATTTTGTCAACTCATCATGCCTTCCTCAAAGCCAAGGTTTGGGAAGAGTCACTGTTGTGACAATTGAGGATGAGATTTTTATCCTTAGCAAGGTGGGAACACTAGATTATAAATACAACTTCTTCCAGGAATATTTGTCCGTTTAACTACAAGAAAAATTTTTCTTCAGCCAAAGAAATGGATCTGTAGTGGATATAAAATCTGGTCCACAAAACTAGAGTGCAAGAAATATCACATTTATTTCTTGTCTTAATCTGCTCCAAGTTCACTTTTCTCTGAGGCTGTTCCCTGTAATCTTATGGATTAGACAATGCTAGAAAGCCCTGGTCTTCTGTCCATATGTGGTCATCACTGAGATGCTTGCTTCCCAGCCCCGAGACGTCCCCCAGAGGCAAGGAATCCCTCAGTTGCAAGCCAAGCCTACACTCCCAGGGGCTCAGGTCGTATGTCCGCCCACCTCACCCCCATACCCCAGAGAAATCCCCCCCTTCTCGGGCTCTGTGTCTAAGTGTGTGATGGAGAGAAGTATCTGACACTTTCTTCGGCCCCCAGTTTCCTTTCCTCCTTTCCAGCCCAGTCAGTTCTTTCTTTTGAACTCTGAGCAGTATAATTCATCTGCCCACTCCTCTTCCAGGAGCATCCAGTGTGACAAGCCCGAGTTTTCACCAGTGAACACTAAGCATCGAAGAAGAAGAATTGCCTTCTTTGCCTCGTAACTCCTGCTTTCCTCCCTGTATCACACACCTTTCCAAGATGAGGGAACACAGAGACCTGGCCCCAAGAACAAAATAACAGTCAACAACTCAATAAACAATCCCTCCACAAATAACCAGACATGGAATGAGAGGCCTCACTGAGGGGATGACGTGGAAGAAACTGCAGGGCAGTGGGGTCTCTGGCTTCACCCTGTGTCCCTCCCCTGAGGAAGAAGCACCCACGCCAGTCACCCAGACACGAGAAGAGAAACCTCCATGGGAAAAGGACTCGATTTAGTCTTGGAAGGAACAAAGCTTTTGACTGAGAAAAACTGGGGCTCAAATAGGACTTCTACCATTGAGAAGCTATGTGACACTGTGCAAATTAATCTCTGCCTTGCATCTTAGTGTTCTCTCCGTAAAATGGGTAGTTAACACCTTCTTGCAAAATACTCGTGAGGAGTAAATGGGTCCCCCCTCTCTCTTGACTCCTCTCCCAAATGTACCAAATGACTCTCTAGGATGCAGGGTGGCAGGGCAGGCCAGGGGGAACATCTTAAAAATCCCAGAAGATCTTCCTCTCCAGCCCCATGTCTTAGTAAGGTCCACGTGCCAGACCAAGCAGGTGAAAAGGAAGGTACCTGGAACGAGAGGTCACCATTCCCACCCCCTCTCCTTTCCCTGAGGCCCTGAAGAGCATCCTCAAAAATACATGACATGGTGGTTTAAGCCCTAACTAAGCCCTGGAGTCAATCAGAACCAGGTTTGGATCCCAACTTCATCTCGACAGGCTGAGTGAGCCTACTGAAATGTGAGACAGGGATAATCCTCTTTACAACAAGAAATATTGTAAAAAATAAAAATAAAAAAGAGATGTCTCCAAAGGTTTAGCCCAGTGTCGGACAATCATAGCAGCATGCCTGTTATCGTGGTCATTAACATCTTCTGTCCACTTGCTGAGAAACCTTTCCATAAATACACCAGTTATGGAGACTTTTCCTTTTGGTTTAGTTGGTTTTATTCTCAAACAATTTTTAGCCTCTTCTTGATTATGTTCAATCATGCGTGAATTCCATTAATTCACTGATTTGGAATCCTAATAATTATCAGCAACTCCAAAGCAGCTCCAAGGGATCAAAGTTCACAAACAACAGAGAGCAGCTTCCATGGAGCTACAATGAACATCCTGCCCCACGGTGCAAAGCCAAGTGTGCACAAGACATATGCTTGTAAACAGTCTCACCTTCACCCAGGATACCACCCTTTTATTATGATGATTACTCTCTTTTTCCTCTTCAAGGCTGACAAGATGCACCAGGTATTTCCTTCTTACTTAGATACCAGAATAAAGCCTCTTCCAAACTTCTGGTTTTTGAGTTCTGATGTCAGGGTGTCGGAGCCAGACCCTGAGTCATGCAGCCCAAATCCAAGCTGAGGGAAGGTGGTTTTCATTTCAGGAACTCGGCTTGGCTTCCTGAAGACTAAACCCAGCAGCATCAATAAATAGGGGAGAAAAGAGGCAGTAATAAAGGAAGAATTTAAACTTCAGTTTCAGTATTAACCGACAAGCATACAGTAGTTTAACATGGCTATACAATAAATGCATTTCTATGTGGTAGAAGGCAAGGATGAAGATGGCCCGATTTTGCCATCGTACAGCCAACAGGGATGGAAATAGCATTTTCTTAAATGTGCAGCCTTTTTACCAAAATAGCCCAGACGGTCCTAATGGGTATTTGTAAGGACATTTCTTTTTCTTTCATTCGTTCTGTAAGTATTTATAAACACCTCCTATGTACCAGATGCTGAGGATACACCAGGGAACAAGACACTGATGGTCCCTAACTTCATGGAGCTTATATTTCACTGGGAAAGACAGATCATAAGCAAAGATCTGTCCTTAAACCAAGGAATGATGAACAAACTGTGTGACCCAAGGCAAATTGTCTTAACCTTCTTATGCCACCATTTCCTCGTCTGCTTAAGGAAGGTATTAAAAGTGCCCACCTCTGAGATTCGGTGCGGGGTAAATGAATTACTGTGCCGGGACCAAGGGCAGGGCCTGGCACAGGGAAAGCCTTACCTAAGTGTGGGCTCTTGGTAGCGCCCCACCCCGGAAGGTGAGCCCAGGGATCAGGGGTCTTTTGCCACTTTCCTTTCTGCCTTATTCCCCATGCGTAGAACGTGCCTGAGATAGAATAGGTGCTCACGAGTACTTGTGGAATGACTGCAATAAAATCAAAGCGTAGACTGTGATTCATGTTATTAAAGATGTGAATGGCATCCTCTAAAAGAAGAGTAGGACTTCAGGGAACAAGGATGATGCAGCCAGAAGAGTCTCTCTGTAAAGAGCTAGGGGAAGAGTATTCCAGTAAGAGGGAACAGATGCAAATGCACTGAGGCAGGAAATGCTTGCTGTTCTCCAGAATCTTCTAACACAGTAGGTGAGCACAGACATCTGCTTGGATGCTGGTTCTCCAACCTGAATCCTGTTGCGCCTCTGAGGTCCATCTCCTGCCCTTGGTCTATTTTCCCCACACAACACTACACAACTTCTTTAAATCTGAATATCTCTCAACTTGAATATTTCCTTTAAGGAACAGTGTTGGATTGTAGAGGGAGCAGGAAGTCTCTGCAGACTCGGGGGAACCTGGTTAGTTGCAGTGTGACCATCCACGAGTTCCCAGACATTTCTCCTT
Organism: Delphinus delphis; assembly: GCF_949987515.2. NCBI lineage: Eukaryota > Metazoa > Chordata > Mammalia > Artiodactyla > Delphinidae > Delphinus > Delphinus delphis. The sequence goes on along the minus strand of NC_082696.1, from coordinate 21,904,040 downwards.
ATGTTTCCCTCTGTGTTTCACTCCTCGTCCTGAGATGTTTGACAGCTTGGAGTTCCCAAGACTTTTCCTTAAGCTCTTAAGCAACGAGGTTGCATCTTATAAACTCGCTCCCAGTAAGGGATTTCCACCCTAGGTGTTTCCATCCCTATAAGCTCAAAACTCTTCTAAAAGGTGTTGCTGATGTGTTTTTAGAATACTCATATTTGCTCAAAAGAGAAAGTGGTATTTATTTTCTCATAATAAATAAAAGTGGACTTCCCCCTGTTTTATGATGAGAACTCGTATAGTCTAGTAGGATTTACTTCTGATTAGAAAGACAGGCAGGAGGAACTCCAGCTCCTCCTGAGTGCTGATTGATTGGTCAGGCCACGGCTGTGCCCACCTAGACAATGGGACACGTCAGCCACCACCACCCAGTTCCCTGCACCGCCCCATTCCCTCAGCGCTCTCACCATCAGCCTTCTCAAATTCGTTGTTTCCCAGCCATGCTGAGGAAAGAAAAGAGGAGTAACTGAAGAGATATACACTCTTTCTGGTAGTCAGAGTAAATGAAAAGAGCAAGAGAACTTCTAAATAAGTTCTCTGCTGGCTTCTTTGTCATGGTTGTTTAATATCCAGGATATGTTTATCAAGTTGGGAAATGTCATTCCTTGGAGAGTGGATCAAAATGCTTATATTTCACAGTATCTTCCTACTGGACACCAACATTGATTCCCCTTTCTTTGTTTCAAGACTGTTTGGTGTACTCCCAACTGGGAGCTGAGGCCCAGGGTTCGAGTCCTGGGGGTGAAATTCCGTTCCTCAGGAAGTCCCCTTGGCCTGCAGCATCTTTGCCTGTATAAAGAAGGGCATTGGACTTGGGGTCTGTTCCGGCTCTCAAACATTCCATGGATCTGTGTAACAAGCATAAGCCTGTAGCTGTCCATCTGGGGCACCCGGCGAGGAATTTGCCTTGTTCGGGCACCATTTAGTGAAGTCTGCTGCATATTGTCTTTGCCAATATCAGCTGGACCCACCTAGTTAGAATATCTTTCTGTAGCTGGTTCAGATAGGATTACTTTTATTTAAATTAGATAGATAGACAGACAGATAGATAGATCGTGAACTGATGTTATAAACATAAAATGTATAATTTATTAATATTATGCTGAAAAATTCTGAGTTACAACAACTAACATACTGATATAGGGTGGTTTGTTGTATTACCTCCAAAATTTCCTCACTAAAGTATTGATAAAACACTTAGCCGGATACCTGGAAGGCAAGTATTTCTATCATTGCCCTGTCCTTATCTTCCTTTTGTAAGCCTTGTTCAGAACAGGGCAAAAATCCTCCTAATATTCTGTACCAGTCTGTATGTGACCTTCTTTATAGACTGATTTGGAGAATTCTTAGTGTCTTCTCTGATTTCACGATATTCACACATTAAAGTTCAGAGTCTGCATCAGTTGTCTTTATATAACTCTAGCTATTTCGATTCCTACTTGTGAATGCATAGACTCATGCAAATTCAAGAACTGTGGAAAGCATGGCTCATCTCCAGGGCCCACTCTACAGCTTGGGAGGGATTGCTGCCACTTGCCTGCTACAGAATACCTTCTCTTCTTTGTCCCAAGCCATAGAAGGGCTTTGACAGATCACCCTGACTTTTGGAGAGAAAAGAACATCTGAACGAGCTCTGCCTAAAGAATTCTTCCCCACTAAGCGGAAGCCATTACTCCAAGGTACTTCCTGAATCTCACCAGCCAATGGCCCCAGAAAGATAGCAGCTGTGAGTAAAACCATGAACTTTCTGGTCACAAGGATTTTCTGGTTTAATTGCTTTAACCCAGCTTAGTCCCCATTATACTCTCTTGGCTGTCAGGGATTTGTCTTCTTTAGTTCTTGTCTTCTTTAGTTCATGTCTTCAGAACTCAGTTATCTGTATGCAACCAGCATATCGCCGTTTATCAGGAATTACAGAAGAGGAAGCTCAGCTAAGCCTCCTTTCAGAAGTTGGCTCAGAATTATGCAAGTGGGTTGAAATGAGTAGTAGAAACATGATTTTAATTCGTTTCATCTGTTCACTACCTGCGGCGCAGATGTATGGTCCGTGAGTACTGCAGCCCGTGTTCCATTTCTCTATCATCACATCCCTTGCCCCCTTCAGTGAACTAGAGATCCTTAAATTCCCTTCCCAGAAAGTTATATATCATCTCAACATTCCTGAATTTCCATCTTGTGCTTTTCATGTGATCAACAAAAACATATAAATAATTGTTAAACTGTGAAAGGCTACTTCTTGTTTCTGCTGAGAAACGGACCCGTTCTCAGCATTTCCTTACAATGTATCCCCACGTTTGTTCCCTTCAAAACAGAACTGTGACAGTTCTGTTACTTTCACTATAAATATTTGTTCAGTTTCAACCTTAGGAGGCATCTGTTTGTGGTGCATGTAGACTCCCCCAACCCTACCTGAGGGTTTATCACTTAAGAAGAAATCGGCTTTGTATCATATACTCTATAATCTCCAGGAAACATATATGGTACCTCCATCCCCTACAATAGGTAGTGTTCTTGTTTTGGATTGTCCTATATGAGATATACAAGTGAAAAGCCTATCAAAATGCTAACCGTCTTTAATGCTCAACATAAGCTCCAGAGTGGAGGCTTTCATGATGACTCCCACCTTCATGGACCACCATCTCCCCTGCAGTCCCACAGCACGAATGCCCTGTGTCCCACAGTTAGCGCGTAATCAGATCCTGTGTCAAACTGATGCCTGCTGTTCTGGGTGGGGTACTGTGGTCTCACCAGTTACATTAGCATTTCCCAGAAGGCTGTGTGCATGCAGCTAGTTCTCGGAGTCCTCCCTGGTCCTCTGCCTCCTCCCCTTATAAACAATAAAATGAACCCTTTCTGTGATTCCCCAATCACCTTCTTTTCCCCTCTAGAGTGATAGTCTTCACACTGAATGTAATTTTCTTCTGACATTCCTGCATGTACCAGTAGATTGTGAACTCACTGAAGGCAAACCAGTGTCTTGTTCATCTTTATATCGTCAATGTCAGGTACAGAACAACTTTTCAATAAGTATTTGTTCCATAATGAATAGATAAATGGGTGAATAAATAAACTTTGCAAAGAATTTATTAATTGCTCGTAGCACTTTAATCTAATGTTTCGACAGAGCACTTGTGAAATATTAGAGAATCAATAAATATCACACTTGAACACTTCAATGAGTATTTTTGACCAGCCAGAGTTATTTTCCTAAATGAGTAAAACATTCAGTAATGTGCAAGAGGACTCAGTCATTGCTAAGATGAAAATAAAATGTAGCACCCTGTGCTAAAAAAATGTGACCTGAAAATAGTTGCTAGTTTGTACATCACAGGTTTAGAAGAGCACAGAAATGTTCAGTGATCCTACGTGTCTGATAGCTCCAAGAATGACATCAAAGTATCATTAAAAAAAAATGTCTTGCTAAATGTGAAAACCTGACAGTCTTCCTGTCTCCTGCTGAGGGTCTGCCTCATGCCTGGTATCTGGGAGAAACACTTTCTTTGTGTCATCAAAGTCGGCAGTGGAGATCGAGGCGAACTTTCACCTCACCTGAGATGTCCAATAAAATACCCCTCTACCTCTGCTCTCTAAGCTCTCTGCCAATGAGCTACCCTAAATATCGCATCAGCCAGTTCAACCCAATGCTTTTTCAAAGTGCACCCACGTGTATGAAAGGAGCCTCTGGTAAGTCTTTCAAGGTGTTAAAACCGTGACTCACTGCCAGACAGAAAAACAGGTGTTCTCTGCCCAGAAACTCAGTAACATTATGGCTAAAATTAAAAATTAAAAAACTCCCAAAACAGGCCTGCGATGAATTTGTATAAATGATGGCATTACAACATAAATCCGAAAAGAAAACAGCCTAATCTTCCAGTAAGTTCATGGAAAAACATTAGATAATATCAAATGGCAGCAGCAAAACAGAAGAGATAGTCCCTGAAAAATGCTTCTTTAACTGAATGAAGGCACAGAGTTCCGACAGGGGAAGGACAGTCTGGCTTTTTTGGCAAGACTGTATTTAAACCAAGTTTGGAAGTAATTTCAAAAAGAATTACCATTCCACACAAAGAAGTATATCAGCCATATAATGTTCAACAGCAATTTACTTTGCAAGGACAGAGATTCCTTCTTGCGTCCCCAGCCCATGCCTGAGATTGAGATGGTCACTGATAGTAACCACAGGCCCTGGGTCGCACTCACTACATTTTACAGCAAGCCACCCAGTCTTTCTGGGAGTTTACAATCAATGCATCAAAAGCACATCTACATGATAAAATGAAGCAACAATTCAGGAAAAGAAATCAATGTTGCTGTTAGAAAATATTGCTTTACATTTTTTCCATCCAGGTAGTTGCTCAAGGTGAGTGAGAACAAGAAAAGATGAATGTGTGTCTCCACAATGTCAAAATAGGTTGGAAAATGAAAGATTCATATAGTCTCTCAGTTGTTTGTATTTGGGGTGTAAACAAATGCTTGACTCTTTGGGAACTGAATTGGTCCCTTTGGATATTTCAGAGCCAGAGTGGGACTTGGAGGAATGATGAGCCCACGATTATTTAAAAGAGCAAAAAGGAGCATGGAAACATGGACAAGAATAATGGAGGAAGCCTGCGGTATGTGAAGGAAAACACAGTTTAACATATGCTCATCATCCAGCTGAGAGCAACTTCTAGGAACGCCACGCAAGGAGCCAAGAAGCTTTAATGGCAGACATTTGCTTCATAAGCCAGAGCTCGCGATCAACAGCTCACTTCCAGAGCATCAGGAGCTTGTGTGAAATGTCATGTCCACACTCTATCCAAAACAAGCCTTTGGAGGCTAAACACATTAGCGATTTAAGCAAGGAATCCTAAAGTGAAAAATTAAGTAAATTCATATTAACCATATTCTTTACCCACTGCAAATAGATTCATTGAGAAAAGTTTCTTAATGCAAAACACAATTAGATAGATCTGGAAAAGTCTGGGGAAAGGTCTATGGTGTCACAAAAACCTGTCCTGGGCTCTCTTACGTTTACCATTTCTTGACAATTCATACGATGATGTAGGTGCCATTTTTATCCTTCACCAAAAAAAAAGAAGAAAAATATAATTAAATTGAGATCCAGAATTATCTCTGTGGGCTGGGAAAATGGGCTGAATCTCACAAGAATGAATCTCAATCTTCCTTCAGGTCTTCACCTAAATCATATTTCTTCAGCAATGTCTTACCCAAGGCTTGGACCATGTAAGGACTCCTGTGTGCTTCTGTAGCATCTTGCTCTGTCCCTTTCTTTATTACAGATTGCTAAGTCTGTTGACGGGCAGAGAACGCCATCGTATCCCTAGTACCCCAGCAGTTCCTGGCACATAACAAGTGTTCAATGAGTATGTGTTGGATTAATGAAAGAATATACAAAAAGTTATGCATTCAGGCTAAGAGCAACCTGAGTGCATGATTAGAAGATGTAGCAGGGTGGTGGTGGAGATTGTGATAACTCAAGAGCAGCAGGTATGAGAGTAAGACATGGAAGACAGTAGGTCAACAACGAGTCAAGACTTCAAAAAGTGAACAGGACACTGGCTACATACAAATATTCCAAATTCCACCAAAAAAAGGAGGTGATAGTCATCTTTTAATCTTCCCTGAAATACTGTATCCAATTTTGGGCAAAACGACATACTGAAATTAATCCAGAGGAGAGCTTTCATGATAGTGGAGCTTGAGAACCATAAAGAGGCCTGAAAACCTGAGGCTGATTGAAACCCAAAAATAAGACTCAGGGAGATCTGAAAGCAGTCTCCACATATTTGAAGAGCTGTGTGGAAAAGAAGGATGACACTTTTTATTGCATGTAGCTCTGGAGGGCAGAGAAAGGACAAATGTATATAAATTATAAAGAGGTAAGTTTCAACTTGATAGAAAGAAAAAAAATTTTAGTAATTATAGCTATTAAAAATATATATACATATGCTTATTCAGCCTCTGAAACTGACGTTATGGAAAAATACTAATGACAAAGGATGATAAAAGCTGGTTCTAAAATATGGGTAGTATGATTTTTTCAAAATGAAAGTATACACATGTGCACACACGCGTGCGCACACACACACACACACCTGGGCATATACATCAAAAGGTTAATAGTGGTTTTCTCTGGGTGATAGTATTATAGATATTTTTAAATTACATTTTGTGCTTTTCTCTTTTGTTTTATAAAATTATTACAGCGAAGATGAGTTATTTTTCTAATGACAGAAAAATACTGTCCCACAGAAATGATTGTCTTGGCACACAGGGAGTTCCTTTTAGCTGGAGGTGTTTGAGCAGAACCTATAGATGTTGTAGCTCTCAGGGGTACGTAAGGAGAGACGCTGCTATAGAAAAAAGATGTCTATTGCTTCTATTGGCCTCTAGGGAGCCTTTAGATTCTGAAAGTCTATTGCACAAAATAATTATGAATAACTATTATAATTATCAATCAGTACAATACATAGTCATTAATAATAGGTGTTAATTATTTTTAAAACTCTCTGACTCTCAGATTTGTCAGGGAACTCAGAAGTCATCTTTCCTAGCCCAGACAGGCAGAATTAAAAAGTCTTTAGGCAACAAGGACAGCTCAGTGATTGCCTATGGCCAGGAACTCACATCTTATCTTGTTGCCCATTTCAGCATGGTCTGCTCTGGAAAGTGTGAGACATTTCTGTCTTAAAAACACCCAGCCCTATGGTATGTGAAGCCACCTAATCTGTTCATTTCTCAAGCATGAGAGTATAGCTTGTACTCAAGCCTGTGGCATTGTAGCCCTTCTCTCATCTTTCACAATGAAAATAGAGAAGAGTTATTTATCCTATTTATACAATATCTTCCTCCTGACTTGAAAATCTCATCTTATATTTCTTCAAAGCACTTAACTTTTTCCTCAGTCATGTCATGTGTACTGTTTTCAAATCTATTTTTTGTTGTTTCCTCTGCTCAGGATGTCTGAACATTTTTACATATGTCATCTTAAGTACAAACCTAAACAGAATTCAAAACAAGCCACCTAACTCTAAGGAAAGCCTTAGGAGAAGTGTTGAGGTCCAGGATATATTTATCTTGATTGCTAGAAGAGGTCCAAAATTTCCCCAGCATCCTCTGTTCACTTCTTACAGTAACCTGGTGCCTTCCCAACTCTTCCTCTCTCTGCCACCTAAGAATCAAAATTCAGTCTTAGGAAAGAGATCTGAATTTTTTTCATATCAAAGCTGACAGTAGGGGGCTCCCCTGGTGGCGCCGTGGTTGAGAGTCCACCTGCCGATGCAGGGGCCGCGAGTTCGTGCCCCGGTCAGGGAGGATCCCACATGCCGCCGAGCGGCTGGGCCCGTGAGCCATGGCTGCTGAGCCTGCGCGTCCAGAGCCTGTGCTCCACAGCGGGAGAGGCCACAACAGTGAGAGGCCCGTGTACCGCAAAACACACACACACACACACACACACACACACACACACACACACACAAAGCTGACGGTAGGAATCAACAAATTTTATCATTGTCTCTTATATGCCCTGCACTGTGCATGTCCCCATGGAAGAAACAAAGTGGTATGACAGCCCCTATTCTTATGAGCAGACAACTTAGCTGGGAAAACAAAACCAACTCATAAATCATGAGATCACACGGTAACATGTAGTCATTAACAATCCAGCATTACAAACAGTTAAATGCAAATTGGTAAATATTATTTAAGTTCAGAAAATAAAAAAGAATTATCTCTGAGCTGACAAATTTACAGTGCCACCGAATGAATGAGGGAATCATTGCAGTGTGCTAGCAGGGCTGGTTGGAGTGTTGGTGGAGACGGCAGCTCTAGCAGAACTTCAGAATACTATAAAACACACAGGCCGATCAGAGGGGACAAACCAGCCCTGCATGCTATTTGAAGTGCTAGCAAAGTGTAGTCTGTGGACCAGCATCCTCTATACCACTTGGAGCTTGTTAAAGATGCAGAATTGAGGGCTCCACCCAGAACTACCAAATCAAAAATTTTAGCTAGATCCTTGGGTGACCCACATGCACACTAACATTTGAGAAGCTGGTCTAAACAATGGAGAGTCTGCCCACTTTCTTCACATTTGAGTCCTGAGTATATCAAAGCTGCTTGCTTCCTTTAAATGTTTATTAATTTGTAGTCTGCAATTGTTGCAGTTGCAAATTTAACTCATTACTGGACTCTATTTCTCATTTATTTCCCCTTAATACGTCCTATTTATCAAAGCGGGTGATTGAGAATGGCTTGAAGGATTTTCAGCTGCAGCCCAGTAACCAAGGAACTACCTTTCATCCTACACTAGGGGGTGCATGAGGACGAAGATTCCGAATTTTCTTGGCCATCTTCTCCACAGTGATTTGAATCAGCTACTGTCCCCTTTCTTCAGAATTGGTTTTCCAATGTCATGACTTGGAAGAATGAAAAGAGCTACTAGAAACCTCCCCTACACCCACAAACCAGGCCTGTCCTCCACCGGGGCTGCTCTGTCCTCTTTACCACAGGATAGGCACACGGTGACCTCCCCACCTGGAGGAGCGCCTCTGGGGCATCCTGCTTGGAATAGGGGACCCAGAGAAGAAAAGGTTTAAACACAAGGACAGGTCAGAGGACTACAGGGCATACTGCCACTTTCTTTTCTAATGAGTTTCTTGTTTTCTCGTGTGTACAGTCTTGAGACTTTTGGACACACACCCTCCTCTCTTCAGAGTCCCAGGTTTCCTATAGTTCAGAAGGCCACAGTCTTTTAAATCCAATTTTTCAAAACTCCTGCTCTACTTTGTTCTTTCATTTAACAATGTTAGAGACTTCCAGAGAGAAAGTAGCTAAGTGGTGTGAGGATGAGAAATCCAGGGATGACTCTGGATTCCCCACTAAGTTACTCAACCTTTGGCCTGAAACCTAATTAGAAAATGTAATGCTTCATTCTTTTAAAAGGACTTCCCTTTTCTCCAGTGGAACCCATTATTCTCTGGGGTTTTCTTTTAGAAAGTCTCTAGTAGAGATCATTTACTGAGTCCACGATGTTTATCGCTTATACACAGTGCCCTCAGCATTTTGGCAGCCAGCGACTCACAAATGCATTTTGGAAATGATTGTAAATTTTCAGTGTTATATGGGTTTTCCACCTCCTAAAAGTTTTCCTCCTGGTGGGATCCTTTAAACAATTATTTAACTGTGTTTTTTCCTAATCGGCTCTATTTCAAACCTTAAAAATTATGATGATTTGGATCAGTGTGCCACACTTCAACAAATTGGAGTCCACTCCAAAGTAAAATTTAAATGGCTTCAAAGAATGACAGAAAAACATCTTTTTGGCAGGGAACAACAGGAAGCCAGAAGGAGTAGAGGAGAAATCCAGTGGAGAGTGTAAAGCAATGAGGGACCTTTTCCATATGTGTGGCCTTTAAAAAAAATTATTACCATCCCTTATGTTGCATATGCAGGAGACAACTCTATCTCACAATAAAAAGTCTTTTTTGCCATTCCTGCAGATATTACCAAAGAGTGTTTCTCATAGAAGAAAAAGAATATGATGAAGAAAGAAACATAAAAAAATAAGACCCAGGGCTAAACGGTACACCCAGGTTACACTCAGTGAACGCAGGTGGATCACAATGGTAGACTTAGGCATACCTGTGACACAGAGCAGGCTTCTTTCGCATACAGTTAGAAACTCAGAACTAGCTTCCTCAGGCTTCTCATCATAAATATCATCATGAATATTATGAAATATTGTGTGACCCACACTCATGGCAGAGCCCCATGTGTCCTGAAATGCTCAGTCCTCAACTGTGCTCTGTGTGAAAGAAGCATTTATGTTCACCTGTTGGGTCTCTGAGCAAGAGAACAGGGCATCTCTATAAGTTCCTTGGTTATATTTTCATAGATGGTTAAGCAGCCATTCACGGGTCTTTCCCCCCATCACATGGACTTTCATTTCATGATGTAGTTTATTGACATCAAACAGAAAAAGAAGTGAGATGAAGTGTTATATACTGTGTGTTCATCCTCAAACCTCTTCACCCCTTTACCCCTAGGAGAACAACGGCACTGCCCAGTTAACTTCCCAGGGGCTGGAGACCCGTCACGTCTTCCCGTGCTGGAGGAGAATCGGGATCCCTGGATAAGCCAAGGACACAAGCAACCACTCCTTTTAGCTCATTCATTTCCTCTATTTTTTTAATTGGGTAATTCTTTTATTACCATACAGATATTAGCAGGGACCAGATACCGTGCCAGGCACGTGAAAGCCAAGTGCCTATAGGTGCTGCACCCCAGCTATTGTCAATTTTTTCATCACCAAAATTTGTTTCCATAAGTCAGCAAGTAGAAACCATTACATTTGCCAAGAACAAAAACAAAAAAAAACAAAAGCGTCCAGTATCCGATCTAGATGTATCTGTATGGCCACAGAGAGAGGGAAACCCATTCTAAGCCTAGCGAGCAATCCCAGTGGAAACAGAGGAAGGAGTGTGTTCAGAGAAGTGTGAAAAAATGCCGAGACTCAAGCAAAGCTGCACGTTGCAGTGGCAGGGGGAAATCATTTGGGATGGGCAGGCAGGGGGTTCACCGAGAGCTAGATAAAGGGTCGTTGTCATGGTAACATAGGCAATTGGGAACTTCGCCCTGACTTTGAGTCGAGTCTTAGAGTCAAGATATGATGAAAAAGGGTAAGGTTAGGGTTAGGAATTGCAGCGTAGATTAGAGCCACAGATGTCTATGGTGCAACTTGTTACTGTCTTTTTAAAGTCTTTTTGTTCGCATGTATCAGAAAGCAGTGGTGGTAGGCTGATCGATCAATAGGAATTTAAAGACCCAAAGTCGCCTTCAGAACCCAGCGGAAGGCAGTGTGAGCAGAGGCTTCTTTTGACTCTGCTTTACTCTGCATATTTGCATTTCCTCCCCCGCCTCCCAAGACTGACTTGTTCCAATTCTCCCCGCAGATGACCACCATTGCTCCAAAATGTGCGTCTGAGCCAAACCTAGATGCTAACGAGCTCTCTTTAATTCCAAATTCCTAAGAGAAAGACTATGATTGTCCAGCTTGGAACTCTGATGCAATCTCTGATGGAGGTCGAGGGTTCCTGGTGAATAAACCGTTACTTGAGCTTCAGGGAAATGCAGAGTCACGGGCTGGGCAGGAACCCCAAAAGGTGTTTACAGAGACCAACCAGAATTCTGCTGGCATATTTTAATCCTGGAACGATATCAGCTTTATGTTCCTACGAATGGGGGAAAGGGGGATAGCTATAAGGGATTTCTGTCTTACTCCTGCTAACGGGACCAATTTAGGACACACAGGAGTGTCGGCCATGGGGGTAGCACCAGGATAGGGTGGTCTGGGCACAGCTGAATGGAAAGAGTTGTTTACACAAGACTGCCTGAGGCAGTGTGCACTGGTCTAGGGTTAGTAGAATTCAGAGACCCACAGCGGATTGCTTTTTAGAATAACTCAGAACATCACGTGTGCTGGCTTTCTCCTTTAAGGTGGAGATGGGTGTGGAGTTCTTAAAGAGGTAAACAAGACCTGATAATTTGCAAACGTGGGAGGAAGAGCTCATCTTCAGAACATTCCCAGTATTATTAATCGATTCCCCCAATATTTACGAAGGCCCTACCCTGTGCCCAGTACTGGTCACTATTACAGTGTGTGGCTCGGGGCTCTCAAGACAGAAAGGCCATCGCTCAGCTGTGCTGGGGAAACTGAGCCCAGCTGCTGGAGAAAGCCCCTGTCTGGGGTCTGAAGGGAGCTTGACGCCGGAAGTTTCCTCTTAGCCTCCCTTCCACAGCTCAGAGGAGCACGTCCTCCCTCCGCCCTACTCTTCTGCCTGCCAGAATTTCTAGATTTGTTCTGTTTTGCAGTTTGCATCGAGCCACACTCAATTCCAACCCTAGCAGAAGGCATAAATTAACATTTTATTATGTGTACTTGTTAGGGTCTCCTAAAGCAGACATGCAAATGTGAGGCTCCCATAGTCAATGAGGGCATACCCAGATGAACTGAAAATAAACCAGGTGGCCCTGGCCAAACCCTTGGAAAGCACGACCTCGCTGAACTATCCTGGTACAGATACTCACCTCAGCTCCTGCCCTTCACTGTTTACCCTGGCCCCTGGCCACTTCCTGCTCCGTTTGGCACCCTGGCCCTCCCTGTCCAGCTGCCATTGGCTCATGTGACTCCCGGTCAACTTTCATTTACAAGGAACCAATTTCACAAGCAGCTGTAGGTGAGCCTTTTACGGACCTCTGGTGAGTGAGAGGCCTTCTGCATCCAGCAGCTGGACAAATACATCTGCCTTGGCCTTCCATGGGGACCAGGGCTATTTTGAGGCTGCCCTCTGATTGGGTCTTGCTGTTACTGTGCCTTTAATTCCAGCTTATAGCTCTTAAAAACTTGTCTAACAGAAACTTCAAGCTAGATGAAGTTTGATTATGTTTGGATTGGCTCTAGTGGAGGAATTAGTAAAACCCGAAGTGAGAACTACTTGATATGCCACTTATAGCTCTACCAGGTGAAAATTTAAATTGTTCTGCGGTGTTGCCTTTCTGGATGTGGATTTGGTCATATATTTTTGCATATCAGTTGGGGAAAGTCGGACAGGGGAAAGAGGGAAAGAAATTTTCCCCATTACCACTTTAATTTTCCAGGTTCTCTTTTGTATCCCTTGTATTTTATGTTACTTTAAACACCTGCCTTCTTGTAAGCATGTGTGGTACACGGATTGTAAGCAATCCCACCCAAACAACCAAACAACCAGAGAAGGCAGGAAAAGAAAGGAAGATGGCAGAGCCTTCCAGAGTCCATCCCGGGGCATCTGGTTAGAACCAGAAATCCTGGTTCTAACCTCATAGGTGGAAGAGCTTGATTTCAGTGGCCTTGTACCAGCCTGTGTGTGTCGAGTGAGCATTTGCAAGGTAGAATATTTGAGCCTCTTTACCTTACAGGTTACACAGGAAGCCACCTGGCAGTGGGTCCTGTGTAGTGAGCATATCTAGAGATGCCTCCCTGATCTCTGCCCCCCGCTGCCAGGTGAAGACTGCCTGACACCCCGACCCCTGGGGTTCTCATGATGTCCGCATGGATTTCCAAGTGCTCATTGATGCTCCTGTACTGACAGCTGCCGCTCTGAGGGGCCTGGCTCTTGCCTGCCATGTTGCTGCCTAGGTTTTAGTTTTCTTTCTCAGCAGATGCTTCTTTCCCTCCCTCCTCCCTCCTCTATTCCAGCTTTTCCGCTTCTCAGCTCTTCTTAGCATCTCATTTCACCTTTCTGCTCTGTAGAGAGCTATGTGGGGTTCTTACCTTCCCCCAGTGGCATTTAAAGTGTTTCTTGGTACAAAACATCCTATTCATTGCCATAGAAACAGGAAGCTCGGTGTGGAAGAAAAGAGAAAAAAAAAAAAAAAAGAGAAGTCTGGGAGTCTGAGGCTTTGCAGTTCTGTTATTTTGCCCAAATCCATAAATGGCAACACGCTGGGAGATATGCAGAAGCCTGCTCCAGGCTGGAACCCGAGGAGCAAGGGCTGCCCGTTCCAAAGGCACAGGTTTTAAACCCTGGTTTAAACCAGGAGAGAGCAGGCTTGTGCAGAAAGGATCTCTGTTTTTCCCTCATAAGGGAGCTCCCAGTTGAATCTGGGGAAGTTGGACAAACTTACATTCTATTATCAGTTCTGCATCTTAAAAGCTGAAGTACTTAGGACACTTCCTCAACCCCTCTCAGTGTCCTCAGCTATAAAATAAACATGGGAACATCCCCGTGGCCTTTTGGTTGGGGTCACAAGAGAGCCTGTGGAGTGACAGCTTCATGGCCTCCCTGAATGGACTCCCCATTTCCTCACCACACCATTGGACAGCACTGAGTTTGGGCCACCTGTTCTCAACTGTAAATCCCTCCCTGATACCAAAAAAGAGAACTTCACGTTCACATCATACCTAAAATCAAGCCAATCTGCTACCATTCTCCTTGAAATGCAGTAAAATATGTTTAAATTTTTACATCTTCTTGCAAAACCTGGAGAGGAGTCTACTTCAAACCACTGATTTCAAAGATGTACCTTCAGCCTACCCTCAATGCTGTCCTTTTTGTTTGTGTCCCCAGGCACCTGAGGGGGCCATTATTACTAAGCTGAGAATGGGCCAGCTCATTGTGTGGATTAGAGCTTCAAGCTACTGATGTGAAGTTTGAGGTTTCAGTCTCTACTGAGACCGTGAGTTTCTCAGAGGCATTCATTAATAAATTGGCATTCATTCATCCTAGGGTCAAACGAATTGCCAAAGTTGTTTACATCTCCCTTGGGATACAGATTTTGCAAAGGGCACAAAAATCCTAACACAGACCCTCCAATCAATTCTGGGTCCAAACCCCCAACCACCTCTTTTAACTGACACACCAAGCCAATATTTCTCCTGCCCTGAATCACCCAGACAACTACAGAGCCCACCCATATAGCCCAGAGCCTACCAACATCATTCAAACTAGCCAGTCCTAAGCCGTTTCCCCTGCCCGCCTTTCCTTTCCCATGGAAAACACAATAAAAGCTCTGGACCACGCTTTCCCCTGGATCCTGCATCTGCCCCTGGGGCAAACCTCGTGCTTCCCCACGTGGCCCTGCATGACATAGCATGCCCCTCTGGGAAAATGTAAGCCTCTCCTTGTAACTATAAGTAATAAAAATCTTCTTTCAATAGGGTTAGCCTCTCTGTCACATTTATAAATTAAAATCCAGGCACAAACCAACCTTGTCCATAACTGTCCTAACAGCTATAAGGATATCCTGATAAGCAGATATAACTGGCTCATCATGGACACATCACAATTAGGGAAGGACGGTCCCACGGGCATGCTTTGCTGGTGCTAGTTCAGCAGCATCTTCATCTATAAATAGGGTGACCATATGTCCCACTGTGACCTGTAGAGTCCAAGCTTACCCCTGTCGACCTGTGCAGTTATTAATAGTGCCCTCTTTCACTCTCAATGCAGTCCTGGTTTGGAATATAAATCATGTGGCTACCCTAATATAAAGGACCAACAATTAACCACTCATTAAGTAGGTAAATGTCTTTGTTATAGAGGACTAATTACAACTTAATCATTTAGTTTCACATTTCCACTTGAGGAGAGGGTCTAAATGAATGTTACGGACTTTCTAAATATATAAATGTTAGTCTTCACATAATATGCAAGAAGTTAAAAAAGAAAAACCAGCTGCATGAAGTATGTGTACAAAGCAGAGCAATGAATCATGATTACTCCGAGGTTTTCTTGTGAGGATTGAGGGAGACGGTAGTATTGTCCACCATGACTGAGAAGCTGAATAAGGATAAGGGTAGGAGTCACTATGGGCCAAGCCATTGCTTAAACATCTCCATGTGTCTCAGTGTTTGATATTGGAGATGACATACAGTCACTCAATCGTTCCACAAACATATTTTGTTTCTCTACAATTAGAATCAGCTTCTATTCCTTTCCTCCAGGAGCTTATTCTAAAAAGGAAGAAATTAACACACAGGAGAAGTATTTCCAAAGGCGTTAAGTACAGGTTACTATAGGCCTGTCTAAGAGAAACATGTATCCTCATCCTGGGGGTATAAAGAAATTTACAACTGAAATTTGGAGTGGGTTGTGGGGAGATGGGAGAGTGAATTTTAAGACCCTCTAGTAGATGACCCAATGATAGTACAGCCCATTGTTTAAGGTTCCAGAAGTGAAAGGACAGAGTCTGAAGGTATTGGAGCATCAGGTTGGGGGACAGTCTGACATCAAGCATTCAAATAAACAGGATGTAATGATGCTTAGAATGCTACTGAAGATCTGGACCCAAGTCTTAGCATCTCTTGACATGTCGAAGTGAGAAATGCTCAGGATAGCCTTTTAGAAAAATTACTAAACTCAAAATATGAAAGAATTGATGGTGAATGATTTTCAACCCATCCCTAAACAACCTATATTATTCCTTAGGTGCCAAGACTGGTGCTGATAGTTGCCCTTAAAACCACTAGCCTGTTCTGTAGAGGAGAAGGATCAGCTATGTCACAGGGACAACTTCCTCATCATTCTCCCAGGGATGTCTGTCGGAGGTTGTTTGTAATCAAGCCCTAAAAATTTATGCCATGCAGCTGCACTCTCTGTGATGTCATGTACGTCAATGAGAAAAATACATGATTTAGGAATGCATCTGAATTGTGTTTTGCTTCTCCATGCCCTAGTCAGATGTAAGCTTGTTTTGGTCCTCTACATAGTTATAAATAAAGAGCCCGCTCTAAAGATTTGCTAAAGCAAACCCGGAGCTGAAGGAGCAATCCTTCTTAATTGACCTGACTTACACAATGTTTGGGGCCTATGGTTTTTCTCTCCCCAGGCAAAGCAAATTCCTATAAAAGGAAATACCTAATACTGGCCCTCACTTTTTTTTTTTTTTTTGCGATACACGGGCCTCTCACTGTTGTGGCCTCTCCCATTGCGGAGCACAGGCTCCGCACGCACAGGCTCAGCAGCCATGGCTCACGGGCCCAGCCACTCCGCAGCACCTCCCAGACCGGGGCACGAACCCGTGTCCCCTACATCGGCAGGCAGACTCTCAACCACTGTGCCACCAGGGAAGCCCTATTGGCCCTCACTTTGAGAGTCGTGGAATGTTAGACACAAAAGGGACATTAGAAATCTTTTTCCCCATGCTTTCATCTTAGAGATGAGGAGTGCCAGAAGTTGTAGAGTTATTTAATGGAAGTCCTCAACTGGGATTTTTTTTTTAATTTCAGAAGCAAACACAATTAGATTCAACACCTTGGAAACCAGAACTTCGTTATATTGCTAAGTTATAGACATCAATCTCTGTTATACGCTTAGTACACTTAACACCTAGACTAGGCACAAGAGCACAATGGACTCTGTTCTGCACCCCAAAGTATTCAGTGTCTCATAGTACAGCCCCCAGGATCCCCAGGGCCCATCATGGGGCACTCCTAATTAGAGTCACCTACTTGGGATCTGTCTCTCCATGTCCTTACCCATCATCAAATTTTCCTATTACATTCCTTTTTATCAGAGCCCTGGCAGGTGAGAACTGGTCTGAAAAACCCATTCACCCTAAGATGTTCATATATGATAACATTCTAATGAAGGTAAATCTGTAAAATATTTACATACTAAATAACACACAAAAAAAAGGCGCGAAAGTTATTGAATGTGAAGAGTCAGGCATTGTACCGACCATTTTAAATACATCAGCTCATTTAATCATGACAACGACTCTACAAGATCGACCTCATATTATTCCCATTTTTCAGTTGAGGAAGGTGAGGTTTGGAGAGGTTGCTCAATATCATACTATTAAAAAGTGGCAGTACTGAGATTTGAGTCCAGGCTGTTTGCATTCAAAGCCTATGGACTTCACCACAGTGCCTGGAATGATGCAGGTACCCCACGAATTGTGACTGCTGTAAAGACAACAACAACAAAAATAATGATAATTGCATGTCTGTTATAATGCATCTCCCCAAAGGCACAAAGTGTGGTCTTCCTGATCCAATCCTCTTTCAATAGCCTTCATGTTGAGAGTTTAACTAAACTACTTCATAGTATTGCTGCCTTGGCATCCTTTTGTATGGACAAGTGGCCTGCAGGGACCTTCAACTGACACTAGCCCCTCCCCCGGCACACCCTAGACAATAGCCCTCAGAGTCACAAGTAAATGAAAGTCCCTGACATGACTCCCCCAGTCACCCTTGTGATAAACAATCTCCCCCATCTCCCAGGGCCTTCTTCTTGCGTGACCCTTAGGTAAGAGCCCCGAAAAGCTTACAAAAACCCTGATCTTTTTAGATTGAATTGACCAATCCAGGCTTAGCCTGGGAACCTCAAAGCATTCCACCCTTGGACCCTGATAAAGGCATGTGCCCCAGGTCCTGGCGGCTCTCTACCCACGCCTGGCCTTGACCTCTCCCTGTGGCCCCTGGAGGCACGTCATGTACTCCTCCAAGGCCTGTGAGTAATGAACTTCTCTATTCCAATTCCCTTATGGTCTTTTGTGACCCCGTGGCTCAGACACCATCCAACACCCTAGGGTACTTCTTAACAAATGTGCATTAAACAGTCACAGCACTT
Organism: Delphinus delphis; assembly: GCF_949987515.2. Taxonomy (NCBI): domain Eukaryota; kingdom Metazoa; phylum Chordata; class Mammalia; order Artiodactyla; family Delphinidae; genus Delphinus; species Delphinus delphis. The sequence goes on along the minus strand of NC_082696.1, from coordinate 21,885,882 downwards.
CATATCACAGCCTATCAGCAGCTGCTTCATATCTCCGTTCATCAGTTTAGCTCTAATAATTTCAGTAGACATAAAAAGCCACGGCCAGTAAAGACCCTCTCTGACAGTGAAGCTGCCTCTACTTTTCCAAGATGAGAGGTTGCGATTTCTGCTTCACTTCTCTGTACTCTGTTTTCAATCATAGCATCTTCATCATTGTCATTACTGTTCTCCTCCCTCCCTCCAGACTCAGTCCAAACTCTACCAGCTCCTGGAAATGTTCTCTGTTCCAGTAAGTGATTGGAGAGAGAATGGCCCTGAACTCACCCGAACTACTGCAGAAAGCCCATCACCCTTCGACTTCTCCTTTCCTCACCCCTAGCTCTGTCTCTGCTCTTCAGCTCCCTCATCTGCAGCATGAGAAGGTGTGCAGGTGAAACGAGCACAGGACGAATCTTGGAACACACTCAGTTTACTTTTCACAAAGAGAATATTCACCTCTGGGCCCGGAAGCTCACTCTTGGCCCCTCCAGCTCAGAGGAGAAGGGTCTATTACACCAGCCTCCCCGAGACCGACGCAGCCACCCTGGCACCATCACACATGGCCACCCTCCCCGGTGGGGGGTGTTTTTCACCCTCTCTAACCCTCTCTGGAGCTTCTGTAGCTGCCTACAAGTTCTTTAATCCAATCAGAGCTACAGTGCCCTGTTTCTGGTATCACCACGCTCAGATTGCCAGACACGAGGTATTCATCCATTCTGGCACACTCATGGCTCTCAGGAGAGGCCATCTCTGAGGCAGCTTGAACTTCCTTCCCTGCCCAGACTGTCCAGGGACTCCCAAGGTAAAGCCCCACTCTCCAGACCTTTCCCAAATCATTCACACTCTCTCACTCTCTCCAGGATCCTTAGGAGCAATTTCGTGTGCTTGATAATGTCCTGAGTATGAAGGGGAGCCCCGTTTCCTGCCGGGTAATAAAAGGGCGTGACACACGAAGGCCACACTCTCTCTGTCCACAGTATTCAATCAAGGACCTACTTACTGTAGGAGTCTAACAAGCCGCCTCCAGACTCCCCTGTAGCGGAAGACTGATCTACCTGAGAGCTAGCTGCAGATAGCATTTAGAAGTTCCGTGTATAACTTTTGCCAAAATAAATGATAATTCTCTTTTTTGTTCAAGGTAGGCAGAATAATAATCGCCCCCCACCCCCGAAGACGTTCACATTCTCATCCCTGAAACCTGTGAATATGTTACCTTACCTGGCACAGAGGACTTTCGATTATGGAATGGATCTTGAGGTGGAGAGAGGATCCTGAATTACACAGGTGGGTTCAACCTAGTCACATTGGTCTTAAAAGCGGAGAACCTTCCCCAGTTACGATCAGAGAGAGAAACAGGGTAAGAAAGATGAGACATTGCTGGCTTTGAAGATGGAGAAAGGGGCCACAAGCCAAGGAATGCAGACAGTCTCCACAAGCTGGAAAAGGCAAGACAACTCCTCCCCTAGAGCTGCCAGAAGGAACACAGCCCTGCAGACACATTGGCTTTACCCCAGTGAGACGTGTGTTGGACTTTTGACCTCCAGAACGGTAAGGAAATTAATTTTTGTTGTTTTAAACCACAGAGTTTGTGATAATTTGTTATGGCAGTCACAGAAAATAAACATGGGCTGAAAAAAAGAAGCAGGTGATTCAAAGTCCTTGTCTTAGAGTTCTGTTAGACTAAATGTTATCAAATGACTCTCAGACGGCAGTTACCTCTCAATAAGCAACTATGATTACAACTATGGAAAAGTCAAGGTCATTGTGTCTCCAAACCGGACAAAAGAAATTTTGAGAAAGAAAGAAAAAATGTATAGGGGCAACATTAACTAGGCTATGTAGGAATATATATTGCTGCCAATGGGGGGAAGGCATGGACTGGTATACATTAACTCCTGAGATCATTTTCAATGCAAACTGCTAGCCTTTAACGTAAATGTATTCTTTGATTACAAAGTAAATAATACAGCACAGGGAGATCAGCTCGGCACTTTGCGATGACCTAGAGGGGTGGGATAGGGAGGGTGGGAGGGAGGCTCAAGAGGGAGGGGATGTGGGGACATGTGTATGCATATGGCTGATTCACTTTGGTGTACAGCAGAAACTAACACAGTATTGTGAAGCAATTATACTCCAATAAAAATCTATTAAAAAAAAGAATACATTGCATTATATATTTGAGTTATACATTTTGTTACACATTTTGCTTTCTAGAGTCTGAAAGACATCAAGGGGTACTGAGAATCTGTGAGATCGCCTGGAATCAGGGCATCTTGAATTATCACAACTCACTATTGAGCCTGAAGAACTTGCCTGTAGATCCCTGAGCATTCCATATCATGGTGTTTGGCAACTGTGCAAAGTCTAATCACCAAACCCTTCGAGTAGAGAAAACTTGACTCAGTGCCCTTCCTCTACGAAACAAAGCTTTGCCAAATTTGACCAAGAGCATTTAAGCAAGTGTCAAGGTATTTGAGGCTTTCTTCCATCAGTGTTTCATTTCATATCCCCTCTCAAATACTAACAAAGTGAATTTTTCTCTCCCCCCTACCCTTGAATATAGTCTTGAAAAACAGTTTCATGTTTCCTCTTACTACTTACTTTTATTTGCGAAATTGTAAAAAATTACATTCATAAAAATTCCTACCATTCACTGACTGACTACTATGTGCCAGGCATCTGACATTCACTATCCCGTTTAATCCCTTAATTAAGGATTATTATTCCTGTTCATTGGATGATAAAACCAAGGCTCAGAAAGTTCAAATAGCTTGCTTAAGTATACAGAGGTGAGAGACGGCAAAAGCCAGAGCACCTTCCCTACACCTTAATCAGGGACTTCTTGGTTTCATTAATAACTTCCCATGTTTCTTGAGTGTGAAATATGTTCAAAGACAACAGTAAGAGTCAAATAAAATGGATCAGTAACCGGTGGGTCCAGTGTTAGATCATCAGTCTATTTCCCCATCCCAAGTTTGGGGTTCCCCATAGCACACACACAGAGAGGACCACTGGCTTCCCTCTCTGGGATGAACAAATAGAGAACGAATAAACCTCTTCCTCGTTTATTAGTGTGGCTTCCATCAGTCAGTAATTAAATTTCATTTGTAATGGGGCCTCCTGAGAACCTTGAAAGAGTAGGAATACATGGCCCGAAAGTACATATCACAATTGAGAGTTACAGAGTTAATGCACCATCTTTATCAGGTAAGAAAACAATGTTGTTTGATCACTAAGTCAGCAACCCCCATTCTTTACTCAGTTGCTTTAATTTTATTGCTGTTCCCCCCAAATCTTTCCTTCAAAGCAATATTTAGTGTCCCGGTGCCATGCAAAATCTACTTGCTCTGTCAAGGTAATAAACCCTCAAATATTCCTTTATCTGTAGCTCACAGCTCACCCTCCACTCTCTACATCAAAACTGTCATTTCTGTGGATGCTTTCTACAGCAATGACTGCTGGAGAATAATTCCTAAATCCTTTCTCCTTTCTTTGTTTCCTTTAGCTGTCTTATTTCTGCTCCTTTTTGCCAGTTAAGAGGCCAGACTTAATTTTCCCAATTAGCTGTGTAGTTGCCATGATGTTACAATATCCTTGTAAATCACATTACAATGCCTGGAGCCCCTTTCAGGTGGGTGGAGTACATTACGTAAACAATTAGCAATAACGGTATGATTTCATTGGCTGCTATAGAAATGACCAGGCATAAAATAAAGTGAATTAGTTGCTTTCAGTTTCCATTCACCAAGGAGCCAGCTTTAGATAATTTGTATGATTATAAATATCTATAACATTTTACCGCTTATACAGGTATATAATCAATATAATACAACTGTTCTTCACATGCTGTGGCAGTAGGTAGAAGAAAAAGGAGAGGTAATTTTAGGAGGATCATATTTTTAGGCTTAGAATAATCACGGAGACCGAGGGCAATATACCCATAGACAGGTTAAGATATGAGTAATGGCTTATGAAAAAGTAGGTCACTTCTTGTGGAGATTGTCCTAATGCTAGGAATAAAAGAGAAAGCAAGCTATCTGGGATCTGGCCTTTTGGTTTTCTGATTTCCAGTTCAGATCTAAAAGTAAGAAAACCTGGGTTCTGTTTCTGTATTTGGTACTCACTCTCCCAGGGTTCCTCTGGGACAAAAGTAATGAAACAGGCAGAGAATAGTAAGCAAGAAGAAACAAACTTCCTTCTAAAATACTGGACAAGGCAGGGACAATGTACTGACTAACACAGAGTGAAATGCAAACAAAAATGAAAAAGCTTAATGAAAAAGCTTAATGACAGCTCAACCTCAGCAAATCTAGCTACCTGTAATTTGCCTTAATAATTACTGAAGTGAAACGTAGGAATTATAAACAAGAGTGATGACAACTAAATTGCAGAATTTGCAGGTGCTGGTCTAGGTGCAATCAGACCTGAAACACATCCAGATTCAATATCAAGTGTCTTGATGCAAAATATTTCCCCAGAGGAAGTTGAGGAAAGCTTAGTATATTAAAATAAGAGTAGAACAGACATTGTCTTTATTGCAAGGATAACTGATATCTGCACTAATCACATATATAATCTTATTTGTGATATTGTTTTCCCCAAAACTCAGTGTTTCTACTGCACATCTCAAGGTAATGATTTCTCTCTCAATTCTAGAGTTTATCAAGCACATTACAAATTTACTTGAATGAACTATAGCATGGGAATAGAAAGGCAAGATGCTGGTATTTTTTCAGGTAAGTGACCAAAAGACAGGCAAAGACACGTTGAGTGATATGTTCAGAATCGTATGTTAGACCTTTACTTCTGGCTAAGATGAAGTAGCTTGCACCAAACCAATTATTCTGGTAAGAACAAATGGAAAAGTCAGTTGAAATGCAAAGAAAAATAACAAATAACAGTCTTCTGATTGGGAGCATGGGAAGTGACTGAGGCAACCAGGATTTGAGGGGCCAAGACGCAGGAAAGAAGAGAAAAGGCAACCACAGACCTCTTAGATGATACTCTGCAAGCAAAATTTCCCCTCAGGGTAATAGCTAGTTTGGGGCTTGGAATCAGGGGCTAAGAATCCACCTAGAGAGCTTTGGCTAATAAGCAGAGAAACAAAGGTTATGAAAATATTGAAAGGCTGCAGACTGGGAAGGGAAAAAAAAAGACTGGGAGAGAAGGGGAGGTTGGTTTGCCAAAGCATCTGAGACTTGAGGAAGCAGAACGCTGGAGAAAAGAGAAGCATAGAGAAATAAATTAGATACCTCGTTTTCTCCTGGAAGCATATGGCAAATTCTTAAGCTGCCTAGGACAAGAAGCTGAGCAGAAAGTCACAGAAAATCGGAGCAGAGTTTTGAGCCTCACACAGCTGAAGACACAAAAATTGGAGTTCAGAACCTGACTTGGAAGAGAAGGCCCAGTCAACACTCAGGCTCTCAGTAGGAATTCCTGGGAACCTCACCACTGATGAGGAGCAAATCAGAAGTAGATGTGGCTTTTAAAACTTCAATCCAGCCTCCAGTCAGTTTCGTTACTAATTGAATCAAAGTGATCTGCCCCTTCTCTGATTACATACCAAAGGATAGGGTAACCCTCTCAAAGGAAGAGGGTGCCTCGACTGTTCTCCATATACAGTATCCATTACTCAATAAAAATTATGGTCATATTAAGGGAAAGAACCAAGAGAAAAAAATAGGTAATATAAGCAGACCCACAAGTATTTTAATTATCAAACTTATTACACTTGGATTTTGAAAGATATAATTAATGTGACAAAATTAAGAAAGAAAAAGTCAAATGTAAATATATTACCAATAAAACAGGTCAAAGATGGAAAATTTTTTACTTTTCTGGCTCTCTATTGGCATTTTAGAATCAAATGAAAATTATAGAGCAGAAAAAATATAATATTTGAAATTAAATACCCAATAGATAAACTGCTGGATTTAATAGCAGTTGGGACTCAGCAGCTATGTGGATTAGTGGTGGAAAATAGGCCAGGAGGAAATCCACCTTGAAGTATAGAGAGCATATAAGATGGAAAATACAGAAAGGAAAATGTGATGGTTAATTTTATGGGTCAATTTAGCTAGGCCAGGATATTTAGTTAAGCATTATTCTGGATGTTTTTGTGAGGGTGTGTGTGTGTGTGTGTGTGTGTGTGTGTGTGTGTGTGTGTGTGATTAATATTTAAGTCAGAGGCCTTTGAGTAAAGCAGTTTGCCCTCCATGATGTGGGTGGGCCTCATCCAATTAGTTGAAGGCCTCAATAGAAGAAAGACTGACCTCCCCCGAAGCAAGAATGAATTCTGCCAGTGGATGGCCTTTGGACTTGAACTGTAACATCAGTGCTCTTTTTTTGGGTCTTGAGCCTGCAGGCCTACCCTGCAGATTTTGGATTTGCCAGGTTCCATAATCACATGAGCTTATTTTCTGTCTCTCTCTGCATATATATGTATCTTATTGGTTCTGTGTCTCTGTAAAATCTGGACTGATACAAAACATGAGAGACATGTGGGCACAGGAAAAAGGCGTAATATATGGCTTAATTGAAATGCAGAAGAGGAGAGTGATAATGAGGAAGAAACAATATTTGAAGGTATAATGGCTTAGTATTTTCCAAACTTGATGAAAAGAATTGAGCACAGATTCAAGAAGTATTATAAGTACCAAAGAGAATAAATACAAAGAAAAGCATTCCAAGACAATAGTAACATTGCTAAAAACAGAAATATCACTTGGGAGTGATATCAGCAAAATGGTGGAGTAAGCAGCCTCCAAGCTCCCAAAAAACATATTCCCCAAAAAAAATCAAAAACAAGCAGAAACTGTTAGGACCAATTTTTTCAAAACTCTGAAAAATACTTAAAGTTTTACAGCAACCAAACAAATGCTTAACGAAGAAAAAGGCAAACAAGGAAGTCCCTGTCAAAACACATTCTGAACACAAGCTAAGGAATAGAAATTCCAATGACCTCATAATTCAGACTTCAGGAACCCTTGTATACTGCTAGTGAGAATATAAAATGGTGCACCCATTGTGGAAAATAGTTGGGTAGTTTCTCAAGAAGTTAAACATAGAATACCATATGACCTAGCAATTCCACTGTTAGGTATGTACACAGAATAATTGAAAACAGGGACTCAAACATGTATGCCAATGTTTATTGTGGTGTTATTCACAATAGCTAAAGATGAAAACAACCCAAGTGTCCATCAACAGATAATTGGACAAACAAAATGTGGTCTACCCATAAAATGGAATATTATTCAGTCATAAAAAGGAATCCATTTCTAACACATGCTACAACATGTATAAACCTTGAAAACATTATGCTATGTGGAAGAAGCCAGTCACACAAAGATAAATATTGACTGACTCCATTTATATGAAATCTAGAATGGGTAAAATCACAGAGACAGAACGGAGCAAAGAGGTTAGCAGAGGCTGGGGTGGGGAGGGTATAATAGAAAGTTATTGCTTAATGGGGACAGAGTTTTGTTTGTGCTTATCTTGGTCAGCTTAGGCTGTTAAAACAAAAATATCATAGATTGGGTGGCTTATAAAAAACAGAATTTTCGGGCTTCCCTGGTGGCGCAGTGGTTGAGAGCCCGCCTGCCGATGCAGGGTACACGGGTTCGTGCCCCGGTCCGGGAAGATCCCACATGCCGCGGAGCGGCTGGGTCCGTGAGCCATGGCCGCTGAGCCTGCGCGTCCGGAGCCTGTGCTCCGCAACGGGAGAGGCCACAACAGTGAGAGGCCCGCATACCGCAAAAAAAAAAAAAAACCCAAAATTTTCACCGTAACATTGTAAATCAACTATACTCCAATATAAAATTTAAAAAATTTAAAAAACCCAGAAATTTATTTCTCACAGTTCTGGAGGCGAGATGTTTAGGAACAAGGTGTCAGCATGTTCAGGTTCTGGTGAGAGCCCTCTTCCAGGTTGCATCTTGCCAGCTTCTCATCATATCCTCAGGTGATCAAGAGCAGAGAGAGGAAACAAGCTCTCATGACTCATACAGGCACTAAGCCCCCCATGAGAATTCTACCCTTATAACTTCATCTGATTAAAATTACCTTCCAAAGACCTCACCTCCTAATACCATCGCATTGTGTAGTAGGGTTTCAACTTATGAATTTTCAACAAATGTTCAATAATGGTCATGGAGAAGCTTTGAAAATAGATAGTGGTGATGGTCATACAACATTGTGAATGTAATTAGTGTCACTGAATTGTATAAATTGTGCACTTAAAAATGGTTAAAATGGAAAATTTTAGGATTTATATATATCCATATATATATCACCATAACAAAAGAAAAAGAAAAAAATAGCATATCTTAAAAGTAGCTAGATAAAAAATATTATTTTTAAAGGATTAACCATGAGACTGACAGCTGACTTCTCAACAAATGTGAAATCAGAATATAATATACTGATAACTTCAAAGTGCTAGAATAAAATAGTGATTTACCTTAAAGTCTATAACCAGTGGAGATATACTTCAAAACTAAATGCAGAATAAATAAAAGTAAGCTTCTAGAAAAAAAAAAAGAAAGTTTGTCACAGTAGATCTGCATAACAGAAATGTTAAAGGATTGCTCATACAGAAGGGAAACAGTGCAATTTTGATATAAGGAAATGCAAAAAGGATAATGAGCAAAGGAAAGGACAAATATTTGGCCAAATATAAATAAATGTTAGCTGTACAAGCAATAATAATATGTCTTATAAAGTTTAAATATGCATAAAATTAAAATGCATGAAGACAGTAACCAAAAGGTAGGAGGAAGTAAGTGGAGTTAAAATGTTATAAAATCTTTGTATTATAGGAGAAGTGATAAATATATTAATTTTTGTTAGATACTGATATGTCAAGGATACAAGTTGTAATCTCTAGGGTAATGACTAAATGAAAAGTCAAAGAAGGTATAACTAAAAAGGTTCTGAAGAGGAAAAATGGACTGCTAGCAATAGTTGATTCATCCAAAAAAAAAAAAAAAAAACAAGAACGAGGAGGGATAAAAAAGGAATGTAGAGCAGGTAGATAAAACAGAAAATAAGTAATAGTAAGGTGGTTGATATAAACACAAATATATCAGTTATTACATTAAATGCAATAGGATTAAATATTCCCATTAAGAGGTAAATATTGTCCAATTAAATTTTTAAAAATTCATGTGCCAGGGACTCATCAACAAAAAGAGCCAGCTCTGTTGTTGGCCAACTCTCTCTGTTTTTATAACAGTGTTTCCTCAGCCTTCAGCTTGTATAATAATCTTTTGAAGATCTTCTTAAAACACAGAAGGGCAACATCCTTCAGATACTTGAGGGTTGGGAAGATGATTTGCATTTCCATGAGCTCCCAGCTCTAAGGTCATTCTACTGCTGCTGGACTTTAAAACTCCATTTTGTGCAGCAATTATCTGCTTAATGATATCTGTAGATTCCCAGAGGCTGTGACAGAGACTTGACCGTTCTCTTTTTTAGGAGTTTATATGAAACGTGGGATAGAGGGAGCAGATTGGCCCATGTTTTGCAATTGCAATTTGCAAAAGAGGCCACAGCGGTGAGAGGCCCGCATACCACAAAAAAAAAAAAAAAAAAAAATTCTGCTGGTACCACTGTCAAAACAAAATGGACACCTGGCAAGAGATGCACCACAGTAGGATGCAAGCTTAGAAATGCATCACCTATCATTTCCTGTGTGTTCTGTCTCTTCACCTAAATTACACCCCATACGAGGCTATGCGTCACCTCTGCCATTTCTTCTGTATCTTCCCAAACTTCAGGCACAGCCATCTCCTTCAGTGTATTATGAAGACTAAGAGTCAAGGCAATTGTTAGGAATTAGGAGATGATCCAAGTTTGTCTTCTACCCTATCCAGCACTCCTGTGGATCTTATTCATCACCCCTTATCTACTCCACCCACCTGACTCATACCAACCCACTCAGTCCTTCTGCAGTGGCTGATGGAAGCCTAGCGCTACCGATATCCCAGTAGGAAGTCATTAATTAACCTCCTACCTCCACAAGTATTCAAAGAGAACCTACCAAAATAATGGTACACTCCCTGTCACCCCCATGCTAGTGCAGACGCTCTGACCCTTGGGTACAGCAGAAAAATCAATTGCTGTTGAAAGGTCAGAGCTGCTCAAATTACATTTGTAAGTCACCAACTAGTTGAGCCCTGGCAGGCAACTGACTTCGACTCAGTTCACTCGGGCCTTAACTGAAATAAGCTTCCAAGACTGTTGTTGGCTTGAAGCCAGTTGGTTTGTGTAATTGTTGTTTTTATGGGTAACAGGCACTGTGTTAGACACTAATGACTAATATCTCCCTTATCTGAGTGACACCAATGATCAATAGTTTCATTAGGGGAATGCCACAGTTCGTCTGCAGACTATAAAGCATGATTAATATCAGAGTTCTGAAGGAAAGTCCTGAGGTGACTTTTGATTTTATTTGAGAGACAGCATGAAAGTCCAACCCTCTCCCTTTCTTGTCAAGAGAAGGGAGATTATGGACCTCTCCATGTAGACTTAGGAGGTCCCCGGAAATACTAGACTCATGTCTAAGATTCAGCAAGCTTTTCTCCTCACAGTTAAGTATGTTTGCTTTAAGAAAATGGACGTCTAACTCCAGATAATGTCTTTTACTTTTAAGAACCCCCTCTGAATTGGGAATAGGCATTCTTTCAGGGCAAAGAAAGAAATCTTTCTTGAGACAAATATATCAGTTGATAGCTAAGCGGCTGTCCCTCAGGTATGCATTTAGTTATGGAGATATCCAGGAGAACCAAGGGAAATGAAGAGACGGGCTACTTTCCATTTCTAATTATAAAAAAATGTGTAACTTGTTTGGAAATTGCCAGTGTATCTGGGATATAGGAGACCTAGGGGATAGTACTTTCTTTCTTTTTTTTTTTTTTTGTGGTACGCGGGCCTCTCACTGTTGTGGCCTCTCCCGTTGCGGAGCACAGGCTCTGGACGCGCAGGCTCAGCGGCCATGGCTCACGGGCCCAGCCTCTCGGCGGCATGTGGGATCTTCCCGGACTGGGGCACGAACCCGCATCCCCTGCATCAGCAGGCGGACTCTCAACCACTGCGCCACCAGGGAAGCCCGGGGATAGTACTTTCAATGGACAGTGAATACATCTAATGAGCATGGGCCTCCTAAGTAACCCCAGCTGTGTCCAGCCTGCTTCCTCATCAATTTCTCCAAGACACTGTTCCCAGACTCCCAGTCATGAAGTCTCCACCACTGGGATGTCATCTGCTACAACCTGTTGAGCCTCCAGACCCCTGAGCACCTCACAGTCACCAAATTATATGGACAGTTCACTGCCTGGCTGTCCCTAGAAGCAGGCGCCGTGCACTCCCAAGACCTGGTTCCCCCTCTGACACGCCCCCATGAATGTGTCTCACTTCCAAGACCTGATCACTCCTAGTCTGACTGTATTCCTCTAACTACTGCCTCTTAAGTGTGACCAATCAAACTGTTTGCATGTGTATATACGTTCATGTGTGCATATATGTTCATGTGTGCATGCATGTTTACTCAGAGAATGATACAGTGAAAAGCACTTTAACTAATTAGCACATATATTTTAGACTTTCTTTTTATGTCCCAGGGATTCTGTAAAATCCCTTCAAGGTTAGGGGAGGAGATGAGGAAACCCAAAGGGCTCAGGGTCCCCCAAAGCCCCACGATCAGGGCAACTTCCTCAGCATCAGATTTACACATGGACTTTTGTAGTAAGCATGCTTTTGAAGAAAAGGTGCTCTCGCTTTAAAAAAATATCTGGTTTGAAAACCAGATGTCTAGTTCAATGCCCTTTGTTTTACAAATGAGTAAATCAAGAAAAAAGGAAAAAAAAGGAAGATTCTCCCACAGTCACATAGCTATTTAGCTGGAGTTGGAACTAGAACTGAGGTTGCTTGATTCTCCAAGTGTGCATTTTCCAGACATCACACAGCAAGGAGCAAAGGAGAAGAAATGATACTTGTGTGCTTGTTGCATGTGTTAATGGTTAGGATATGTCTTGATGATAATCTAGGGTTTAAAGAGCAAGCAACAATGTGGGAGTGGAATGTCCCATTCCATAATGTGTCCTGGCTGCCTGGCTCAGTTCAAGCTGGGCTGCTCAGCCTTCTGGCAAACCTCTCATGCCCTGCTCCCCCAGGAGGTGCCCTGACAGCCTGAAGTTCTGCCCCAGGGAGGGAGGCTGGAGCTCTGTGGGAAGAGAACTGGAAATGTATCCACCATCCTTGATACTTAAGTTTTCATTTAGTTAGCAGGAGCCTCCTGAAAGCCTACTCTGTACTGTGTATATGAGAGGTGGGGGAATTAGAGCTGTTCTGAGGCAGGAGGGGCAGTGGGATAATAATTCCAGGGGTCAGGAATTAGGAATCCTGGTCCCAGCTTCATCACTAAAATGCCTGGGACTAAGGGCAAAGGTCCATTTCCACATTCCTAAAGCAAAATGATCTCTAAGGAAAGCACAGTGGGAATGGAGGACTTGGTGTTTCTATAGTTAGAAACCTGAATAGGAAAACAATTGGAGCACAAAGGAAATTATTTGAGAAGAATTCCAGGGCCACACATACAAAATTTTAAAGTACTGTCTTCAATGCCTTAAGAAAGGAATGTTATATTAAAGGAGAGGTGTATGAAACAAGAATTGAGGGTGCTGAATTTCATGAAGAAATACAATTATTAATATCTGGATCACTAGTTGCACATATAAGAATTGAATGTTCCCATTTCCTGAACACGCAGAGCCTTTGTTCTCCACAGGCTGTATGTACGTTCCATGCCCTCACTTCCCATCAGAAGTGTTCAGAATGCCCAGATCTTGGAGAACTCGGATGATTTTGCATCTAATAACTTGGCTTCCAATTTGCATCCCCTGGGAAATGAAATTCTAAAGGGAAATTTAGTCCAAATGAAGCCCTCACAAGAAAAGCTTACAGGATGCCAGCTCCCTCAGTAATGCTGAGAACGGCAGGCAACCGTCAAGAGGAGACAAGGAGCCAAATGTGTTTCACAGATACATCCACACTGTGAACGTGCCAGTGAGGGTCTGAAGATGCCCCTGACAGCACAAGCTGCTCCATTATGGACTCAAGGAAGCCCCATCACTTGAGAGATCTAAAACTGGCCAGAGAGTAGGCTGACACACATCCCTAAGTGCCCCACACTGTTCTGACAGGGAAACCCACAGTGTGTCCTCATCCAGAAGGTCTTTTCCTCTGTGGGTATCTGGGGATCTGCAGGCTGGGAGCTTCCTAGGATGAACAGAAGGACGGGTCTGTACATGTTCACACATCTCATTTCATTCATTCACACTTCAAAAGGCTCCAGATTCTGTTAAAATTTTAGCTCTTTCTTATTTTCAAATCCATTTTTGAAGCCGGCACCAGTATGCCTGAGTTCCAGGTATAATATATAGCTCCTCGCTGACTCCTACTTCCAAGCCTCGCTACCAAGTATGCCACTCACGTTTTCCTCCTTTCAACACAAACATGATGCTTTTCATGCTTTCCTTGGCCAATGATGGATGGTAGCTGAGCTAAATGTGGAGACAGGGGTTACAGACACATTTTTTCCCGTTAAATATTCTACCTCTTATGCTGTTGCCTCCTCTGCTTCACATTAGCTCATTTCCCTCCTAGCTTCTAAAAAGTAGGTGCCTATGATTGGAGCCCTGGAGGTCAAGAGCTAGACTCCATCTTCCAGATCTATCATTTGGTCTAAAGAGTGTCTCTACGGACCTGCAATTTCCCATTAGGATGGAGTAAATCACCTGTCACTTTTGTGGTCTACGATCAATATGCTTTTCAAAATTTGGGATGCCTGTTGTTTTCTGATCAGTTGATGAGACTGAAGGATGATTTGTGAAAATGGCATTTCTGGAAAACTGATGTTTAAGATTTTCCTCTAACTTTTTTTTTTTTTTTTAAATGTTGAGCCTTCTTTTAATGTTTTTATTTTTGGCTGTGTTGGGTCTTCGTTTCTGTGCGAGGGCTTTCTCTAGTGGTGGCAAGCGGGGGCCACTCTTCATCGTGGTGCGCGGGCCTCTCACTGTCGTGGCCTCTCTTGTTGCGGAGCACAGGCTCCAGACACGCAGGCTCAGTAGTTGTGGCTCACGGGCCTAGTTGCTCCGCAGCATGTGGGATCTTCCCAGACCCGGGCTCGAACCCGTGTCCCCTGCATTAGCAGGCAGATTCTCAACCACTGTGCCACCAGGGAAGCCCTTTCCTCTAACTTTTAACAAGCTAAATATGGGGTCTTTTGAAAACCCATGAATACTGACAAAAAGTTGAGTGCCAGACTTTGGAGATGAACACAACCAGTTTAGTCTCCTCTTCTTGCCTCTTACTACCTTGTGACCTGGGGCAAGTTTTTTATGCTCGGAGAGCCTCGGTTTCCCACTCAAGGTTCCCACATTGCATTTGATGGTCATATTTCTTTAGTCTCTGTTAATATAGAACAACTCTCCTTTATTTTTTAAAATGTTGTTTATTCTTGTCCTTCTTGATGTTGACATTTTTTGGTAATTCAAGACAATTGTTTTGGAGAATGTCCCACATTCTGAATTTGTCCTATGATTTCCTCATGATTAGGTTCATATTAGAAATGTTTGGCAAGAATACTACAAAGTTGGCGCATACTTCTCATTGCCTCTCATCAAGTGGCACATAATAGTTTCAGATTTGATACCAAGTTTGATGACTCTTTTAAGGTAGTTTCTGCCAGGACACCCTGCTCAAAAGAAACTTCTTCTCTTTGTAATTAATAAATAATAATATTTGGTGGGGTAAAAATTTGCAAGCGTATTCTTTTACCCAGTGGCTTTAGTGTCCATTCATTATTCTTGAATAATTCTTTTACCCAGTGGCTTTAGCATCCATTAATTATTCTTGCATGAAACGTTTATTCATTTAGCTTTGCAAAACAGCAATTTTTTAAAAAAGTCTATCATTCCTTTTGCATGTACTAATTGGAATTCCTTTGGATTTTTTTAAATGTTTTTTTTCTCTTCTTTTTTCTCTCGCTCCCTCTATCACTCTCTTTCTTTCTGTCTGAACATCATTATGAACTGATGGATTGTTTTTAATCAATGCGCCATGACGCTCATTATTCTCATTAATGTTCAAATTGCTGCAGGTGTGATCAATGAAAGCCCCTTCAAAGGGGCTCCTATGAAATTTTAGGTATTTCTCTTTATTTTGTTTTGCTTGTACTGGTTGCTTAAGAGTTTACAATATGCATATCTAACTAATCACAGTCTACTTTAAAATATTATACTGTCTTACAAATAATTTTAAAACTTTATGATATGGTTCCATATCTCTCCTCCAGTCCTTTGTGCTGTTGTTGTCATACAATTTACTTCGGTATGTATTGTAAACACAATAATAATTGTTATTTTTGTTTTAAATAGTCAATTATGTTTCAAGCAATTAAAAATAAGAAATGTTTTATATATATATATATATATATATATATATATGTAATTTTCTAGTACTTTTTATTCCTTTGTGTAGATCCAAACATCTACCTGGTATATCTACCTCATCTTATTGAAGAATTTTCTTTAACATTTTTCTACTGCAGGTCTGCTCGTGGTAAATTCTACCGGATTTTTGTTGACAAAAACATCTTTATTTTGTTTCATTTATTTTTTGCTGGGTATAGAATTTTAGATTTATTTTTATCTTTTTGAACTTTAAAGATACTATTCCATTGTCTTTTAACTTGCATAACTTCTGACAAGAAGCCTGCAGTAATTCATATATTTGTTTCTCTGTTAACATGTCTTTTTCTTTTTAGTTGCTTTAAATATTCTCTTTCTTTAGCACTGGTCTCAACACTGGGATTATGATGTACTTCAGTGTGGTTTTATTTTAGGTTTATTATATTTGGGGTTCATTGAGCTGCTTGCATCTGTGGCAAAATATGTGTGTGTATATATATATAGTCAAATCAAATTGGGGACACTTTGGCTATCTATCTATCTATCTATATATATAGTCAAATCAAATTGGGGACACTTTGGCTATTTTTTCTCAAATATTTTGTTAAATACTTCCTCCTCAGAGTTCAATTACATGTATACTATATTGCTTGCTATTGTCATATAGCTCCCGAAGTTTGTTGTTCTTGTTGTGTTTGTTTTGTTGTTGCTGTTCTTCTTCTTCTTCTTCCTCTTTCTCCTCCTTCTCTCCTCCTCCTCCCCCTGATCACTTTCTTCTCTACCTTCTCCTTCTTCTTTAGTGCTTTTTCTCTGTGATTCATGTGTCAGTTTCTATATCTTCAAGTTTATTGACCTTTCCTTTTTCAGTTAATCTATTAATACCATTTAGTACATTTTTCATTTCTAATATGTTTTTCATCACTAGAATTTCTGTTTGGGTTTTTTTGTGTCTGTCTTTTCTGTCTTCATTATGGTCATTTCTCCTTTACCTTCTTGCTCATACCAAGCATATTTATAATAGAAATGTTAATGTTTTTGTCTGCCAGTTCCAACATCTCAGTTATTTAGGGGCAAATTTGTATTGATTGACTTTTTTCATAGACATGGGTTATATTATACTACTTCATTGCATGGCTATTCATTTTTGAATGGATGCTGGATATTGTGATTTTTAGGTTGTCAGTGCTGTATTTTGTCATATTCCTTCAATTATTATTGGAACTTGTTCTGGCATGTAGTTAGTTGGAATAAGTTTTATTTGTTATGTAATTTGGAATAAGTTTTGTTGAAGTGGGTCAAGAGCAGCCTTTAGTTTAGGGCAAATTTATCCCCACTACAAAGGTGATATCCTCCTGAGAATCCTATCCAATGTTCCATGTGCTATGAGTCTTTCCCTCCTGGCTGGTCGAAACATAAACCATTCTCAGCCGTGTGTGAGCTCTAGAAATTCTGCAGCTTACTGCATTCCAATAGGTTTTTCTTTGTCCTTGAGTATTTTCTTCTCAAGCATGCACAAAACAGTACTCTGCTAAAGCCTTGAGGTGACCCTCTGCAAATCTCTGGAGCTCTCTCTATGCAGCTCCCTCATCTTCAGTATTCCGCCATGAAAATTCTGGCTGCCTTGGCCTGAATTTTAATCTTTTTCTCCTCCAGTTGATCAGAATTCCAAGTTCTGTTAGGTTTCCCCTCCCTGCTGTAGCCTAGAAATTACCTTCAAGCAATAAACTAGGTCAATTGAAAGGTTAATTTTATTTATTTCCTTTTCTCAGGGGTTATAATCCTGTGATATCTGTTGTTCAATGTCTAAACACTATTGTATCTTTTTTCCCCCAGTTTTCTAGTTATTTAGGACAGGAAGGTAAGTTAGATGCCTGTTACTCTATCACTGGTGAAAGGAAAAGTCCTCTTTGTCTCTTTGTCCAGTCCCCATCAGTATTTGATTATCTTTTTGCTCTCGAACACAACTAGTTATTCTAGGCTCATCCTGTGCTTTTCCAGTCCCATGCTCAGAGTCAGCCATTTCTGCAAGGAGCTCTGGTTCCTTTAGTAGGTAGTACTGTGGAGCTAGATTTGCTCATTTAAACTGTGTTGTCATTTGCATGGATCTGTTACTTTTAATATCATTACTTCATACTGATACCTTGAATTCAAATCTGCCAGCATTCTCTTCACCTTCCCTCATGTCATATATCTGTCTCTCTTTTACCACAGTGCAAACCCCAGTTCATAAAACATCAATATATTTACTCTTTAGCTTAGCACACACAAAGATAACTTTATAATTATTCCATCAACACCATTTCCATGACAAAACTAATAAAGTTTGGGATTCTTTGGCAATTATTCTTTTCTTTAAAATATTTCTCACATAAGAAGTACAGCCAGAGCATTGTGTTCAAAATTATTTGGATTACTTTTTTTCTATGTGATTTCATTACAGCACTGACAACCTAAAAATCACAATACCTAATATCCCTTTAGGTAAATACCTAATAAATAGGTAAATACCTATTAGGTAAATACCAATTAGGTAAATACCTAATAAATAACTAATATCCTGCCAATTATCAAGAAATACTTCATTTGGATTTTGTTAAAGTCAACATCTCTTGAAATTTCCTGTACACAACTTTAAAACAATAACCTATGCTCTCTAAAGCACAGTTTTAAATACATATTTCTCTTTATCCTGACAAACTGGAGTTACATTATCCTCTTATCATTGACCCCATTTTTCAAAACTCAATTTTATCTAAGTATGACCTTTGAGAACTTTCCAAGTTAACCACAGCTTGCTTAATTTGAGGAGGTCCGTGAATGAAATTGTCCTCAATTCAGATTCAACTTCCTGTTTCTTTCTGAACACCTCTTTAAAGTTCAGGGACATCTTGAATTCTATATTTACTCTACAAGCAGATTTCCATAGGAGCCAACATGAAATTGGGGGCAAGAAAGAATTTCTGTCACCCGCTCAATTAAAGTCATCTTAGTGCAAAACAAACAAAAACTGCTCCTTGCTGAAGATAACATTGAAAAAATGTTGTTAGCATTACACAAGAAGAGTAGCTGATGTTAATAAATTTAATAGACTGTCTTAGAGCACTTTAGTATCATGAGTTTTTGTTCTTTCAACAGTGTAATACTACCAAGTGGAAGGTCTAGGTTAGGGGCTGAGCAATTGCACACCTGAATAAATCAGAACTTTGCCCTGAAAGAGCTTGCTGACTGTTAAGGAGACAACTAAATTATACTGCATATTATTATGAGAAGAGCCTTAAGTAAAAGGCAATGAGAGTTCAGTAACAGACATTAATTCTGGTGGAATTCGATAGACCTCTAGGAGGAGATAAGATTCAATCTCAATCTTTGAAGGCTGAGCAAGATTTTGACAGCAATGAGTGACAATTGGTTTTGATTTGAGCTAAAAAGACCTATTGGAGGCTGTTTTAAGACACAAGACAGCTTTAATTAAGGCAATTTCAGTGGGAATGGGGAAGACAGATTCAAAGGTCAAATGTCCTAAAGCAGGAAGATTTAACGAAATGTCATTGTTGGTCCAACATGGCACATTATTGAAAAGAACCTAAAATGAAGATTTAATACTTAAAGATGCTGAGAAAACAAAGTGAATTTTCTGATGGATTTGTTTTACTTTCTTCACAGGGTTGTCATGAATATCAATGAAAGTGAATGTGAAAAATATTTTGCTTGTTGCATGATGTTCTTGCTATTTCTATTAACAAAAAGAGCAATAATAATATTGCTATTTAAAGGTTTTCTTTTTCCTTTGTGAAAGCTTGGAAGTGAAGAGAAACCAAAGGCTGAAATGAGTTTTGCTGCAGAAAATAATCCTACAACAGATTTCAAAATAAACTGTCTGTAGCCACTGGTATTGAACATATTGGGTTCTACAATGGTAGAAAAAGAGCCTCCGAACTCATTTTTAGCAGGAAAACTAGTTTTTTTCCCTGATGAGAAGGAATCTGTTGGAAATATGAACAGCTCAGTTTCCCAGGAGTGCAGGCTGAGCTGTGGTAATCCGAAGCTGTCAGGAATTTGTATTTGGCTCTTGCATAGCGAGACAAATGAACACTTACTCGAGGCAGGAAGAATCCAATTCTATGACCACCTCTGACCTTTTCTGTACTGTACAGGTACATGGCCTCAAAGGGACAAATTCAGGCCATAAGTTTCCAAAATAAGTATTTTCATCACCATCATCATTGCTATAGACTGAATGTTTGTGTCCCCCACCCCTCCCAAATTCATATACTGAAACCAGCTCTCAATGTGTTGGTATTTGGAGGAGGGGTCTTTGGGAGGTAATTCAGTCAGGAAGGCAGAGCCCTCATGAATGGGATTAGTGCCATTACAAAAGAGACCAGAAAGAGCTCCCTTGTCCCTTCTGCCATGTGAGGACACAGTGTGAAGACAGCTGTCTATGAGCCAGGAAGCAGGCTCTCACTAGACAGTAATCTGCCAGAGCCCTGATCTTGAACTGCTCAGTCTCCAGAACTGTGAGAAGTAAATGTTTGTTGTTTAAGCTGTCCTGTTTATAGTGTATTTGTTATAGCAGCTGGAACAGACTAAGACAATCAACCACAGAGCATTTTGATAAGTATCTCGTTTCACATGGCAGTGTGATGAGTGGTGCTGATAGAATGACCTTGGCCTTGCCCATCCCTGGTGGTACAGATAACCATAAGCATAGACCTTACAGACATAGCTCAACAACTATAGTGCAGCATATGTTTCTTATAAACAGGGAAAGTAATAATACTTAACAGTTATGGAGTGCATGCTACACACTCAGACACTATTATAACAGATTCTCATGTTTTGTCTTATTTAATTTCAGCATCAAATCACCATTTGAGGTAAGTATAATTTTTAACCTCATTTTACTGATGAGAAAACTGAGGCAGAGAGTGATTAATTGGCTCATCCAAAATTGCACAACTAATAAGTGGTGGGTCCAGAATTTTAACCCAGGCAGTATGGCTTCAGAGTTCCCCATGTAACCATAAGTTTATTTTCTCCAATGGTACATTTTTTTGGGGGATGGGGAGTATAGTTGCTTTACAATGTTGTGTTAGTTTCTGCTGTACAGCGAAGTGAATCAGCTCTAAGTATACATATATCCCCTCTCTCTTGGACCTCCCTCCCACCCCCAGCCCCCATCCCACCCATCTAGGTCACCACAGAGAACCAAGCTGAGATCCCTGCACTACACAGCAGGTTCCCACTAGCTATCTGTTTTACAGATGGTAGTGTATATATGTCAATCCCAATCTCCAAGTTCATCCCACCCCTGCTTCCCTCCTGTCCACACATCCATCCTCTACATCTGTGTCTCTATTCCTGCCTTGCAAATAGATTCATCTGTACCATTTTTCTAGATTCCACATATACACATTAATATACAATATTTGTTTTTCTCTTTCTGATTTACTGTATGACAGACTCTAGGTCCATCCACATCTCTACAAATGACCCAATTTCATTCCTTTTTATGGCAAAGTAGTGTTCTATTGTATATATGTACCACATTAGAGAAATGCAGATCAAAACTACAATGAGGTATCACCTCACACCAGTCAGAATGGCCAGCATCAAAAACAATCTACAAACAACAAATGCTGGAGAGGGTGTGGAGAAAAGGGAACCCTCTTGCACTGTAGGTGGGAATGTAAATTGATACAGACACTATGGACAACAGTATGGGGGTTCCTTAAGAAACTAAAAATAGAACTACCATATGACCCAGCAATCCCACTACTGGGCATATACCCTGAGAAAACCATAATTCAAAAAGACATATGCACCCCAGTGTTCATTGCAGCACTATTTACAATAGCCAGGACATAGAATGTCCATGGACATTTAGGTTGCTTATAGCCTGATTAAGAAGATGTGGTACCTATATCCAACTGTACAGTTTAAGAGTTAAGAACAGGAAGAATTTATAACTGATTGGAGTCTAAGAAAAGAAACAGAGAACACCATGTGTAGATATGGGGTCAAGAGATAATGGCAGCTTCCTGGGTCAGAAGAAAGAAAAGAGAGCAAATCAGTCAGGCCTGGGTTTGAATTAGAGCTCTACCACTTACTAGCATTGGGACTTTAGGGGGATACTTAGCCTCTGCATGTCTATTTCTTCAACTGTAAAATGAGGATGAAAGTCCTCATACAACAAGGCTTGCAGTGAGGTTTAAAGAGCTAATCCATGTGAAGGTAGTAGCAGACACATAGAACATATTAAAATTATATTATTATTATCATCATCATTATCATTAAAAGTAAAAATTGAGTACCAGACAGCTCCTCCAAGGATAGAGCTTTATACTCTTGTACTAGATTGCTTGGTAACAGTTGCCAGAAAGTTTTCTCTTTGGATATGGACAGATTTGAATCTAGGAGGAATTGAGTGGGAAGGTGTTTGACGAATTGAAGGCTCACCCCTGCTGAGACCCAAGCTCTCTACCAATGGCTGCCGAGTCATGATCTTGAAGTACACCTCTGAAGTGGCTTCCTTCCTTCCTGGGACTCCAGCCTGGATTCTGGCTTTTGTGGAGTAGACTCTCCAGGACATAGGCTCATCCTCAGTGACTTTCCCCTGCAACAGTCACAGAGCAGCACTGATGTTCACAGTCTCCTGGGTGCCCCCCTCTCACAGGAACACATGGAGATTTGTCTCACTGGGGATGGGCCCTGTCTTTCAGAGAAGCTCAGCCTCTTAGAAGTTGGAAAGAAAGCCAAAACAAAGTAAGAGTGTTAAGGCATAAGTGAAGGAGTTTATAATTTAGAACAGAAAAGGTCTTAACAGATATGTCCACTTAACAGATGAAGACATTAAAAACTGCAGAAGTGATTTTCCAAAGATCCCTTAGCCAAGGTTAGCAGAATTGAAATGGCCAGATTCCTGGTGAAAATGTTGATGTTTTCAAACTATGCTCCTCAGAGCACCAGTGCGTCTCTGATGTTCTTCAAAACCTCCAGTAGGGAAGAGAGCAGGGAGACTGCTAGACATTTCCTCAATGAGGGTACCTCCATGACAATGTGGTTTACATGTGGCACTTCTGACCAAGACTGGTTTTGAAGGAAGGGCTCTAAGACTAAAAGAGGGTTTGAGAACCACTATCTTAGAACTTTGTGCCTCTCACTCACCATTGATTGAACAGTTTCAAGAAAGCAATCTTGAAAGTTTCCCTAATCATGGAGCCTTTCATTAAATATACCAGGGGTCATGGAGGCCATATAATTATAACACCGGCTAACAGATAAAATGTTCAAATAAACCTGATAATAAAAGGAGACATAAACTTCAGTATGTTTCTGTGTGACTTACACGTTTATGAATTGTATTATTTTTCAAATTAATGGTAAATAATTTGTCTGACTAGGATAGATATTGAAAGAGTAATACAGACGATCTTCAATATTTATCAAGTGCCTACCATGTGTGTCTCAAGCCTTGCTTATAGCCTAATTAAATTTCTCACACATATGTGCTATCATTTTTCAAATGTATCCAGATGATTTCAGCACTGATCAAATTAAAATGCATCTTAAAATGTTATTGAATTTAGCATAACTTTCAGTTATGATATTTTCAGATATTTTCTAAGTTAACATTTTCCTCATTATAGGTCTATAAAATTTTTTTAACATGAAAAAGACATTCCCAGGTGTGAAAATTTATGGAACTCTGGTTAGACTGCAAGACAAGAGTGAACCTTGAGTAATAAATTCTGCTATGCCATTAACATAAGACAAGGGAGAGATTTCTGAGCATTTCTAGGTTAATTCAGGTTCTGCCTTCTTTTCGTGAGACTGGCCATAACTGTGATTTTATTTACCACTTGAATTAAACAAAGTCTTCTGAACAGAGGGATGAGAACTTGGAGAAGTGAGCTGGTTACATTATCTGGATATTAATAAAAATAAAAATCTTTTGAAAAGAGATGTAATATAACTTCTTTATTTCTCTCCAACACATGTCAACACTGTAACTGTATAAGGGAAGGAGTCTTATATAGAAAAGTTAACATTTCCTTAAGCTAAAAGTTGATCAGAAAAGATGAACAAGAGGGTAGACAGCAGAAGCAAGAAGAACTATGATTCTTCAGCTTGTAGAACAAAAACCACGTTCACAGAAAGACAGGCAAAATGAAAAGGCAAAGGACAATGTATCAGATGAAGGAACAAGATAAAACCCATGAAAACAACTAAGTGAAGTGAAGATAGGCAAACTTCCAGAAAAAGAATTCAGAATAATGATAGTCAGGATGATCCAGGACCTCAGAAAATGAATGGAGGCAAAGATCGAGAAGACGCAAGAAATGTTTAACAAAGACCTAGAAGAATTAAAGAACAAACAAACAGAGATGAACAATACAATAACTGAAATGAAAAATACACTAGAAGGAATCAATAGCAGAATAACTGAGGCAGAACAGATAAGTGACCCAGAAGGCAGAATGGTGGAATTCAATGCCTCAGAACAAAATAAAGAAAAAAGAATGAAGAGCAATGAAGACAGCCTAAGAGACCTCTGGGACAACATTAAATGCACCAACATTCGCATTACAGGGGCCCCAGAAGGTGAAGAGAGAGAGAAAGGACCCGAGAAATTATTTGAAGAGATTATAGTTGAAAACTTCCTTAACATGGGAAAGGAAATAGCCACGCAAGTCCAGGAAGTGCAGAAAGTCCCAGGAAGGATAAACCCAAGGAGAAACACACCGAGAAACAGCAATCAAATTGGCAAAAATAAAAGACAAAGAAAAATTATTAAAAGCAACAAGGGAAAAATGACAAATAACATACAAGGGAACTCCCATAAGGTTAATAGCTGATTTCTCAGCAGAAACTCTACAAGCCAGAAGGGAGTGGCATGATAAATTTAAAGTGATGAAAAGGAAGAACATACAACCAAGATTACTCTACCCAGAAAGGATTTCATTCAGATTTGACAGAGAAATCAAAAGCTTTACAGACAAGCAAAAGCTAAGAGAATTCAGCACCACCAAACCAGTTCTACAACAAATGCTAAAGGAATTTCTTTAAGTGGGAAACACAAGAGCAAAAAAGGACCTACAAAAACAAACCCAAAACAATTAAGAAAATGGTAATAGAAACATACATGTCAATAATTACCTTAAATGTGAATGGATTAAAGATTCCAACCAAAAGACACAGGTTCACTGAATGTATACAAAAACAAGACCTGTACATATGCTGTCTACAAGAGACTCACTTCAGACCTAGGGACACATATAGACTGAAAGTGAGGGGATGGAAAAAGATATTCCACGCAAATGGATATCCAAAGAAAGCTGGAGTAGCAATACTCCTATCAGATAAAATAGACTTTAATATAAAGAATGTTACAGGAGACAAGGAAAGACACTACATAATGATCAAAGCATCAATCCAAGAAGAAGATATAACAATTATAAATATTTATGCACCCAATATAGGAGCACCCCAATACATAAGGCAAATGCTAACAGCTATAAAAGAGGAAATGGACAGTAACACAAAAATAGTGGAGGACTTCAACACCTCATTTACACCAATGGACAGACCATCCAGACAGAAAATTAATAAGGAAACACAAGCTTTAAATGACACAATAGACCAGGTAGATTTAATCGATATTTACAGTTCATTCTATCTGAAAACAGCAGATTACACTTTCTTCTCAAGTGCACATGGAACATTCTCCAGGATAGATCACATCTTGGGTCACAAACCAAGCCTCAGTAAATTTTAAAAAACTGAAATCATATCAAGCATCTTTTCCAACCACAACGCTATGAGATTAGAAATCAATTAGAGGGAAAAAAACATAAAAAACACAAGCATATGGAGGCCAAACAATACGTTACTAAATAACCAAGAGATCACTGAAGAAATCAAAGAGGAAATCAAAACATTGCTAGAGGCAAATGACAATGAAAACACGATGATCCAAAATCTGTGGGATGCAGCAAAAACAGTTCTAACACAGAAGTTTATAGCAATACAATCCTACCTCAAGAAAAAAGAAACATCTCAAATAAACAACCTAATCTTACACCTAAAGGAACTAGACAAAGAAGAACAAACAAAACCCAAAGTTAGTAGAGGAAAGAAATCATAAAAATCAGAGCAGAAATAAATGAAATAGAAACAAAGAAAACAATAGCAGAGATCAATAAAACTAAAAGCTGGTTCTTTGAGAAGATAAACAAAATTGATAAACCTTTAGCCAGACTCATCAAGAAAAAGAGGGAGAGACTCAAATCAATAAAATTAGAAATGAAAAAGGAGAAGTTACAACAGGCACCACAGAAATACAAGCATCATAAGAGACTACTACAAGCAACCCTATGCCAATAAAATGGACAACCTGGAAGAAATGGACACATTCTTAGAAAGGTATAAACTTCCAAGACTGAACAAGGAAAAAACAGCAAATATGAACAGACCAATCACAAGTAATGAAATTGAAAATGTGATCAAAAATCTTCCAACAAACAAAAGTCCAGAACCAGATGGCTTCACAGGTGAATTCAATCAAACATTTAGACAACAGCTAACATCCTTCCTTCTCAAACTCTCCCAAAAAATTGCAGAGGAAGGAATACTCCCAAACTCATTCTACGAGGTCACTCTCACCCTGATACCAAAACAAGACAAAGATACTACAAAAAAAGTAAATTACAGACCAATATCACTGATGAATATAGATGCAAATATCCTCAACAAGATACTAGCAAACAGAATCCAACAATACATTAAAAGGATCATACACCATGATCAAGTGGGATTTATACCAGGGATACAAGGATTCTTCAATACATGCTAATCAATCAATGTGATACATCATATTAACAAATTGAAGAATAAAAACCATATGATCATCTCAATAGATTCAGAAAAAGCTTTTGACAAAATTCAACACCCATTTATGATAAAAACTCTCCAGAAAGTGGGCATAGAAGGAACCTACCTCAACATAAGAAAGGCCGTATATGACAAACCCACAGTCAGCATCATTCTCAATGGTGAAAAACTGAAAGCATTTCCTCTAAGATCAGGAACAAGATAAGGATGTCCACTCTTGCCACTGTTATTCAACATAGTTTTGGAAGTACTAGCCATGGCAATCAGAGAAGAAAAAGAAATAAAAGGAATACAAATCAGAAAAGATGAAGTAAAACTGCCACTGTTTGCAGATGACTGGATACTCTACATAGAAAATCCTAAAAATGCCACCAGAAAACTACTAGAGCTAATCAATGAATTTGGTAAAGTTGCAGGATACAAAATTAATGCACAGAAATCTCTTGCATTCCTATACACTAACAATGAAAGATCAGAAAGAGAAATTAAGGAAACAATCTCATTCACCATTGCAACAAAAAGAATAAAATACCTAGGAATAAACCTACCTAAGGACGTAAAAGACCTGTACTCAGAAAACTATATGACACTGATGAAAGAAATCAAAGATGACACAAACAGATGGAGAAATATACCATGTTCTTGGATTGGAGGAATCAATATTGTGAAAATGGCTATACTACCCAAAGCAATCTACAGATTCAGTGCAATTCCTGTCAAATTACCAATGGCATTTTTTACAGAACTAGAACAAAAAAAATCTTAAAATTTGTATGGAGACACAAAAGACCCCGAAGAGCCAAATCATTCTTGAGGGAAAAAACGGAGCTGGAGGAATCAGACTCCCTGACTTCAGACTATCCTACAAAGCTACAGTAATCAAGACAGTATGGTACTGGCGCAAAAACAGAAATACAGATCAATGGATCAGGATAGAAAGCCCAGAGATAAACCCACACACCTATGGTCAACTAATCCATGACAAAGGAGGCAAGGATATACAATGGAGAAAAGACAGTCTCTTCATTAAGTGGTGCTGGGAAAACTGGACAGCTACATATAAAAGAATGAAATTAGAACACTCCCTAACACCATACACAAAAATAAACTCAAAATGGATTAGAGACCTAAATGTAAGACCGGACACTATAAAACTCTTAGAGGAAAACAGGAAGAATACCCTTTGACATAATTCACAGCAAGATCTTTTTTGACCCACCTACTAGAGTAATGGAAATAAAAACAAAAATAAAAAAATGGGACCTAATGAAACTTCAAAGCTTTTGCACAGCAAAGGAAACTATAAACAAGACAAAACACAACTCTCAGAATGGAGAAAATATTTGCAAACGAATCAATGGACAAAGGATTAATCTCCAACATACATAAACAGCTCATGCAGCTCAATATTAAAAAAAACCAACAACCCAATCCAAAAATAGGCAGAAGACCTAAATAGACATTTCTCCAAAGAAGACATACAGATGGCCAAGAAGCACATGAAAAGCTGCTTGACATCGCTAATTATTAGAGAAATGCAAATCAAAACTACAATAAGGTATCACCTCACACCAGTTAGAATGGGCATCATCAGAAAATCTACAAACAACTAATGCTGGAGAGGGTGTGGAGAAAAGGGAAGCTTTTTGCACTGTTGGTGGGAATGTAAATTGATACAGCCACTATGGAGAACAATATGGAGGTTCTTTAAAAAACTAAAAACAGAATTACCATATGACCCAGCAATCCCACTAGCATATACCCAGAGAAACCATAATTGAAAACGACACATGCACCCCAATATTCAATACAGCACTATTTACAATAGCCAGGTTATGGAAGCAACCAAAATGCCCATCAACAGACAAATGGATAAAGAAGATGTGATACATATATACAATGTAATATTACTCATCCATAAAAAGGAACGAAACTGGGTCATTTGTAGAGACGTGGATGGACCTAGAGACTGTCATACAGAGTGAAGTAAGTCAGAAAGAGAACAACAAATATCGTATATTAACGCATATATGTGGAATCTAGAAAAATGGTACAGATGAACCAGTTTGCAAGGGAGAAACAGAGACTCAGATGTAGAGAACAAACATATGGACACCAAGGGGGAAAGCGGGGATGGGGAGTGGTAGGTTGAACTGGAGATTGGGATTGACATATATACACTAATATGTATAAAATAGATAACTAATAAGAACCTCCTGTATAAAACCTAAATAAATAAAATTTTAAAAGATTAAAGGAATAGAATAGAAAAAAAAAAAGAAAAGATGAACAAGCACATCAGAATAGATAACATAGCCACTTGCCATAGTTAGTATGAGCATGGAAGAGCGGTGTAGGCAGTCTGATATGATGATATGAATATGATATGTGATATCTGATAGGATGAAATGAAAGTGAGGTTGCCCACTCAGTGCATATCTGATAACCGATGGAAAATCATAGCTGGACTTAGTTGTAATGAAAACCTAAAGTAACCAAGATATCACAATACCACCACCTTGGGAATATTGGGAACACTGGATGAGCAACATCTTTTTGTGGTGGTTTTGTTGTTCTTAATCTCCAGTCACAGTCTGGATGATGACCATGAGGCTAGTCAGAGCTTAAAGGGGCATCCTCTCAGGAGCAAGAAGGCAGTCCTGGAGGGAGAGGCAACGTTACAGCCAGAAGACAGAGCTCATCACCAAAGTGTGAGGCAATTGGAGACTACAAGAATTCACAGTGATGTCAGTGGGCTGGTCGGTTAAACAGAAGAGAGAGCCAGAAGCCCCCCGAGGATCCTCTTCTCTTGGTCCTCCACTCCTGAAACTCCGGCAGACACAACTCTAAAAGGTGCCTCATGGGCTGAGCTTCCTCGGTTGGGTCACAAGCACAGCTTCTGCAGTAAAAGCTGTATTTTGTCACTGTGCTTTGAATGAATACCCTGGATGCCAGGGAAACTCCCAACACCTTCTCACCCAAAAGCAATAAAATGTTCTACTGCTCTTGAGCTTCCTGAAACCATAAGTGCTTAGGGTGGTTACCTTCCCAGATGACAGATACTTTTGTCAAGTTATTTTATCCAACACTCAACGAGGCTCCTTCCAGGATTTATATTCTCTAATCACACAGTGTTATGGACTGAATGTTTGTGTTTCCTCAAAATTCATGTGTCAAAGCACTAATCCCAATGTGATGGTATTTGCAGGTGGATCCTTTAGGAGGTAATTAGGTTTAGATGAGATCATTAGGGTAAGGCTGTCATGATGGGATTAGTGACTTTGTAAGAAGAGGAAGAGACACCAGAGCTCTTTGTCTACCATGTAAATATACAGTGAGAAGGCAGCCTTCTGCAAGCCAGGAAGAGGGCTCTCACCAGGAGCAGAATTAGCCAGAACCTTGATCTTGGACCTCCTAGCCTCCAGAAGTGAGAGAAATAAGTATCTGTTGTTTGAACCACCCAGTCTATGATATTTTGTTATAGCAACGAAGCGGACTAATGCATACAGTTACAGGAGCAGGTCAGGTAACTCTTGACAATATGTTGGTATCTATTACATTCCTTTTATTTTCACAGATCCATTGAAAATTCTTTCGAGAATAGATAGAGATATGTGAAGCGCTCTCGAAAGATTCCCACAGCTCTTGGAAATCAACGCTCTAGGCACTGAGAGGATTTGAGTGGTGTGTGAGATCATGCTAACTAATTTTTCTGGTTCAGAGAGTATATAAAAGGATCTTCGAGAACTAAGCAGACAAGAATTGTACCAAACTGAATTAACTGGGGCTCCTCAAGTGAGGGCAAGCCCAGAACACCTGCCAACAGTTAAAGATTGTGACCTACAGTCATTGTAACAAATTGCAGTAAGACTGATCTGGCAGAATTCCAGGTAACACCTCACTGAGAACTGCTACCAGGAAATTACTAATGAAATGCCAAGAAAAAGTGGCTGTGAGTTGCAAGTTGCTGTCCTTTTTCTCCAGTGTAAGAATTTTATTTTTTATTCCCATATGTGTGTGATAATTTGGATTTAGAGGTTCAAATTTTGATCTGTTTAATAGAATTCTCTTAGAATAAATGTTAAAATCCCTTGCCTCATAAAACATCATCTCCTGGGGAAGGGCAGTGAGGGGAGTATGCAGGGGAAAATGCTGTAATGGGAAAACAAGAATGAACTCACATTCCCACAGACTTTGCAGTTTGAAAACAATTAGCTTTAAGTTTTGTGTTGTTTCCTTTGCCTCAACTTCCTCCTCATATCAGTAAACCCCAATCGTGTTTCTCAAGTAATTGAAGGTCAACATGTCAACATCTACTCCACACCCAAGGAATCTCTCTTGATGTTTTCTTGGTGAGTACATCCTAGACCTTAATGTTTCCGGAAGCAGAGGAGACCAACGGCCACACAGACAGCCGCGGGGCTTAGTGATGCACAAACTATAGCATGAAACATCTTTAATAAATCATCTTCACTGTGTTTCCTATTCCTGTAGTGCAGGAAGTGCTGGTTCCACAGGCCCCTGTGCACTCAGAGATAAGGAAGATTCTGCACTGTTCCGGGTTTTAGAAAGACCATTGGAATTTTGCACCAGACGTAGAGTAGGCAGTCCTAAACCGACCAGACAAGAAGCCATTCTTCAGGTGTCATCACCCACTGGAAATCCCTATCAGGACCTGGGAAACATGGATAGCTGGGTTTCCTCCCTGGGCTTGTTGTGTGTATGTATAAACTTACATCTAAGTTCCTATCTGGCCATTGCTGTGGAATTTCTTTCATGGGAGCAATGTCCATAGTAAATGAAGCAGATAAAACTGTGTTTGGTTTCTTCTGCAGTTAAGAAAGCAGGCTTAGATTTGACAGCTCAGCCTCTGGTTAGAGGATCAAAGAATCAGTAGATAAATTATTAATCATTTTTCTTTCTGTGACTTGAAACGCATTCCCACCCTGAAGTGAGGTAGGATGCGTACAAGAGTGAATATCTACATTATAAAAAGATGACATGAAAAGTCCCAAACGGGATAGTCAGAAACATTAAAATGCCTCTATAATAATTTTCAATAGATATAAAAGCAGAAAACGAGGGTTAAACACATCATAAAGCATGCAAAGATGACTTCATTGTAGAAATTGTATGTCTATTAACGTTGCTTGAAGGAAACACAAGAAATGAGAGTAGTTATATTCTTGGAGGATAGTGGATCTTCTTGTTCCCCCAGGACTGTCATAGTTAGGAGATACAACTCTTAGAACAGTGGACAATGCAATTTCTGCTTTCTTTGGAATCTCTTTGGAATGTACTTTGAATGTATCCTGAGGTTAGGGAATTATTTAGCAATCTGTTGTACAACATTGTTCCTAGAAGCAACAATGCTGTGCTATACATTTAAATTTGTGAAGAGGGTAGATCTCATGTTGTGTTCTTACCACAATAAAATAAATTTAAAAAAATAAATTGAAGGAATACCTGGAAAGCAGGCTGGTTTTCTTGCTTTGCTTCCAGAACTTGTTCATATTGGGAACTTCAGCATATTCCCCTCAGCCAACAGCCTCCTCTCGAGGATTTGTGTATCCCAAACACTTCCCTGAAGTGGGTAAAGGAAGTATTTAAATGTTAGTCTTTTAAAATATTTTCCCACTGATAGACTCCAAGTTTGTGGGGACTTCTTTGGTCACAGTGATCATGTTCTCACTTCCAGATCCCCTAGGGATCTACTAACAAAGGCCATTTTTCTGCATTTTAAGTGTCAAATCAATGCCACTGAAAATTCTGCCTATTGAGTCATGTCCACAGCTCAGATTAAATCTCTCAGAGTAATACATTATTTCTCTCCTTTTCTCTCATAGCATAGCATGTCCTTACAGTACAGTCTATACCTTAAGAATATAAGTCTGACCATCCCTCCCTTACCCTGGTCTAAGTCACCATCATTTCTCCCCTGAACTGCTGCAATGGCTCCTAATTGGTCTCCCTGCTTCCATGTTGCCCACCCTTGAGGACATTGTCTATGGAGTTGCCCACAGAAAGAGCTTTTGACATCGTCTTCTTACTCTGTTGAAGGCAGGAGAGACCTTGAGAGAATGGATGAGATTTGGAGGCATTGACATGGACTCATGATTTCTAAAATGTGTATGTGTTTGAATATATGTATGTATTGATACACATGTGTGGACATGGAGACAGACAGACAGACACACACACACACACACACACACACACACACAGAGTTCCTGGTTCTATCTGCTGAAAGAACCCTGGAGCGATGACACTCCCAGTAAAAAAAATGAGCACATTTAGCAACCAGAACTTGACTTCTGACACCACCTCCACTCAAAGGAATCACGGATCTCAGAGAAATGATTGTTTCCTGGGCTGAGGTAAGGGAAACACAGTAAGATACAGTTTTTCCCTTGATGTGAAAAATTAAGGAAATGTTGCCTCAAATTGATAAGGACTTGTCACAAGGACAAAGTGAAAAATTTGAAGTAGCTCCCACTGGGACAATTTGAGAAATAAAACAATTCAGGGCAGGGCTTCCCTGGTGGCGCAGTGGTTGAGAGTCCGCCTGCCGATGCAGGGGGACACGGGTTCGTGCCCCGGTCCGGGAAGATCCCACATGCCGTGGAGCGGCTGGGCCCGTGTGCCATGGCCACTGAGCCTGTGCATCCGGAGCCTGTGCTCCCCAACGGGAGAGGCCACAACAGTGAGAGGCCCACGTACCGAAAAAAAAAAAAAAAAACTCAGGGCAGTAATTAACCATAAACCTTTAAAAAATAGGAATCTGCAAGTCCACACTGATGATAAATAATGAATCAAAGAATGAAGGGGAAGGAGAGGATCTTGCTAACAGGAGAATATTGTAAATGTGGGGTGAGTACTGGATATGGAAAATCATCATTTGCAAGCATCACAGTAAAGAGAAATGCAGGCAAGAATCATCAAGAAATGCTAAGTCTAGGGAGTAAATTTTGGTAAGAATCAGTATATCTGCATGGTTGTTTGTTAGTAGCAAGGAGAAAATAATAACTATAATTCGAATGTTGGTGCGTGTAATATTGTCCCAGAGGTCTCTGAGACTGTCCTCAGTTCTTTTCATTCGTTTTTCTTTATTCTGCTCTGCAGTAGTTATTTCCACTATTTTATCTTCCAGGTCACTTATCTGTTCTTCTGCCTCAGTTATTCTGCTATTGATCCCATCTAGAGTATTTTTAATTTCATTTATTGTGTTGTTCATCATTGCTTGTTTCATCTTTAGTTCTTCCAGGTCCTTGTTAAATGTTTCTTGCATTTTTTCTATTCTATTTCCGAGATTTTGGATCATCTTTACTATCATTAGTCTGAATTATTTTTCAGGTAGACTGCCTATTTCCTCTTCATTTGTTAGGTCTGGTGGGTTTTTATCTTGCTCCTTCATCTGCTGTGTGTTTTTCTGTCTTCTCATTTTGCTTATCTTACTGTGTTTGGGGTCTCCTTTTTGCAGGCTGCAGGTTCGTAGTTCCCATTGTTTTTGGTGTCTGTCCCCAGGGGCTAAGGTTGGTTCAGTGGGTTGTGTAGGTTTCCTGGTGGAGGGGACTAGTGCCTGTGTTCTGGTGGATGAGGCTGGATCTTGTCTTTCTGGTGGGCTGGTCCACGTCTGGTGGTGTGTTTTGGGGTGTCTGTGACCTTATTATGATTTTAGGCAGCCTCTCTGCTAATGGGTGGGGTTGTGTTCCTGTCTTGCTAGTTGTTTGGCATAGGGTGTCCAGTACTG
This sequence comes from Delphinus delphis, assembly GCF_949987515.2. Taxonomy (NCBI): domain Eukaryota; kingdom Metazoa; phylum Chordata; class Mammalia; order Artiodactyla; family Delphinidae; genus Delphinus; species Delphinus delphis. Next base: position 21,851,745 of record NC_082696.1, on the reverse strand, counting down.
TAGCTTGCTGGTCGTTGAGTGAAGGTGGGTGCTGGTGTTGAGATGGAGATCTCTGGGAGATTTTCGCTGTTTGATATTACGTGGAGCTGGGAGGTCTCTTGTGGACCAGTGTCCTGAAGTTGGCTCTCCCACCTCAGAGGCACAGCACTGACTCCTGGCTGCAGCACCAAGAGCCTTTCATCCACATGGCTCAGAATAAAAGGGAGAAAAAGAGAAGAAAGGAAGAAAGAAAGGAAGAAAGAAAGAAAGAAAGAAAGAAAGAAAGAAAGAAAGGAAGGAAGGAAGGGAGGGAGGAAAGAAAGAAAAAGAAAGAAAGGAGGGAGGGAGGGAGGGAGGGAGTAAGGAAGGAAGGAGGGAAAGAAGGAAAGAAAGAAAGAAGATAAAATAAAATAAAGTAAGATAAAGTAAAATAAAGTTATTAAAATGAAAAATAATTATTGAGAAAAAAATTTTTTAAGAAATAAAACAACAAAAAACGGACGGATAGAACCCTAGGACAAATGGTGGAAGCAAAGCTATACGGACAAAATCTCACACAGAAGCATACACATACACACTCACAAAAAGAGGAAAAGGGGATAAAATCATAAATCTTGCTGTCAAAGCCCACCTCCTCAATTTGGGATGATTCGTTGTCTGTTCATGTATTCCACAGATGCCGGTACATCAAGTTGACTGTGGCGCTTTAATCCGCTGCTTCTGAGGCTGCTGGGAGAGATTTCCCTTTCTCTTCTTTGTTCTCACAGCTCCCGGGGCTCAGCTTCGGATTTAGCCCCGCCTCTGCGTGTAGGTCGCCTGTTCTTCCCTCAGACAGGACGGGGTTAAAAGAGCCGCTGATTCGGGGGCTCTGGCTCACTCAGGCCGGGGGGCGGGAAGGGCGCGGAGTGCGGGGCGGGCCTGCGGCGGCAGAGGCCTGCATGACGTTGCACCAGCCTGAGGCGCGCCGCGTTCTCCCGGGGAAGTTGTCCCTGGATCCCGGGACCCTGGCAGTGGCGGGCTGCACAGGCTCCCCGGAAGGGGGGTGTGGACAGTGACCTGTGCTCGCACACAGGCTTCTTTGTGGCGACAGCAGCAGCCTTAGCGTCTCATGCCCGTCTCTGGGGTCCGCACTTTTAGCCACGGCTCGCGCCCGTCTCTGGAGCTCCTTTAAGCAGCGCTCTTAATCCCCTCTCCTCGCGGACCAGGAAACAAAGAGGGAAGAAAAAGTCTCTTGCCTCTTCAGCAGGTCCAGACTTTCCCCCGGACTCCCTCCCGGCTGGGCGTGGCGCACTAACCCCCTGCAGGCTGTGTTCACGCTGCGAGGCCTCTCCCGGCGCCCCGACCCAAGCCCGAGCCTCAGCTCCCAGCCCCGCCCACCCCCGCGGGTGAGCAGACAAGCCTCTCTGGCTGGTGAGTGCCGGTTGGCCCTGATCCTCTGTGCGGGAATCTCTCCGCTTTGCCCTCCGCACCCCTGTTGCTGCGCTCTCCTCCGCGGCCCCGAAGCTCGCCGCTGCACCACCTGCAGTCTCCGCCCGCGAAGGGACTTCCTAGTGTGTGGACACCTTTCCTCCTTCACAGCTCCTTCCCACTGTGCAGGTCCCATCCCTATCCTTTTGACTCTGTTTATTCTTTTTTCTTTTGCCCTACCTAGGTACGTGGGGAGTTTCTTGCCTTTTGGGAGGTCTGAGGTCTTCTGCCAGCGTTCAGTAGGTGTTCTGTAGGAGTTGTTCCACGTGTAGATGTATTTCTGGTGTGTCTGTGGGGAGGAAGGTGATCTCCGCGTCTTACTCTTCCACCATCTTCCCCTCGTCTTAAAAGCCTTTCAATGTCCTGCGAAAAGTACTTCAGCTGTTTCCCATGCATTCAGGGTGAATCTAGCTTTCCTCACTTGACCTGCAGCAGGAGAAGCAGTCCAGCCTCAGCTGGTCCCGCTCACCCGCCACAGAAACCCCCAGTTGCCCAGCACCACCCAGCACTCGCACAGCTGCTAGAAGAGTCCAAGGGCATTCTCTCCACAGAACTTCACACTTGCACGCTCTCCACCTGAAAGCTCTTCCTCGCTCTTCACGCGGCCACTCCGTCTCATTACTCAGGTGTTTTATCAGATGTCACATCCTCGGAGAACATCTTCATGAAGGAGCCCATACTCAGTCACGCTGCTCTATTTCACTTTACTCTCTGAACTGAACCATGGTTACTCACTCCTTTACTAACTTATTACACCTCACTGGGACATACATTTCAGAAGGGCAGTCGCCTCATCCGCCATGTTTACTCCTATATCTCTGATATCTAATACATGGCTTGGCATATGGTAAGTCCTAAAGAAGTAATTTTGAATAAATGGATACATGTTTAAGTGCCTATAGCACCCAAACCTTTCTTTTTTTAAATTTTTTTTCTATTTCTTTATTTTCTTTATTTATTTGGCTGTGTTGGGTCTTCGTTGCTGCGCGTGGGCTTTCTCTAGTTGCAGCGAGTGGGGGCCACTCTTCGTTGCAGTGCGTGGGCTTCTCATTGTGGTGGCTTCTCTTGTTGCAGAGCACGGGTTCTAGGCGCGCGGGCTTCAGTAGTTGTGGCTCGAGGGTTCTAGAGTGCAGGCTCAGTAGTTGTGGCACACGGGCTTAGTTGCTCCGCGGCATGTGGGATCTTTCCGGACCAGGGCGCAAACCTGTGTCCCCTGCATTGGCAGATGGACTCAACCACTGCGCCACCAGGGAAGCCCGAGAACCCAAACCTTAGAAATTAAAATTCTTATTATTTGTTTTTCATTCATATTATATAGGCTCTTCTAGTTTGTGACAAGAATTTTAATGATACATATTATAATGTTGCCGGTATCAAATATAGATTGTTATAATAGAGAAGTTAAGAGAAGTACTAGTGAATAAAGAGAAACATTTTAAAAGTAATTCTTTCAATCCAAAAATTAAATTAGGCTGACCTAGTTAAATGTAAAAAATCCATAGGCATAGTAGTAAGAAAATCTCTGGGCAAACAGGTCCTTGAATTCCAAATATCTAGTACAATACCCGGAAACTAGTAAAGTGCTCATAAATGTTTAACAAATGCAAGAAATAACCTATCAATTGTTCATAAGAGGATCACTCCAGGGAAAGTGAAGAGAGAGGGCTGATTTTGCACCTTCAAACATTAAAACAGATTCTTTTTTTTTTTTTTTAACTAGAAAAAGAGCTCATGATTATCAGAGGTAAGTTCTCCTCCATGGAGTAAGAACAACATTACAAATAACAATGACAGCATCTGCCTCAGGATAGGAACCACCTTCTTAATATTTTTGTTTTGTTTGGTTTCAGAAGGTTTTTTTTTCCACACCTCTGGTTCAATTGATGACTCATACTTCCCAAGAAGCCGTATGTTTCTGTAGAAGGCATTCGCTCTATGGATTCCCTAGGGATGAGAGCCAAGCAAATATAATAAAACCCCTTTTACCCATCAAAAACAAGAATGAAATTCCAATTTCAGCATGATTTAATTAGCAGGCTGTAAATCATTTTGGTATTGAAAGCATACACTCCACTGTGTAGTGATTGCCCTATTTGCACCTTCACACTCTGCCTTAACATCACAGTAGCTGCACCAATGTAAAGGGGGCTCTCATCATTTTTACAAAAAATCTAGACTTCCAAGTTCCATGCATTTAGGAGAAAGTGTAGCCTCTGGGAGGTCCCCTTTGGTTGCTATGTCCTGAGTATTTGCCTCCCCTGTTTCTCACTTTGCAGCATGCCAGACTCTGTCTCCGTGGCAAGGACAATGTTCACTTACATATAACTGAGCTATTTTGTAATTAGTTTTAAAACTTGAAATTATCAGTGGATCATGACTCTGTGAATATACAAATGTACTACTCTTGACCTCTTCAATAATGGAAGACCAGTGTCGCCACAAGCATTTCCTAAGCTTAAGAAAACACCAAATTGTCAATCCAATCTTTCTTTTTTAAAAAAAATGAGATATAATTTGTACGGAGTAAAATTTACCTTTTTAATGTATAACACCATGAATTTTGACAAATGTATGTAGTTGTATAACCACTACCACAATCAAGGTATAGAACAATTCCATCACCTCCAAAAATTCCTTCCTGACCCTTTGTAGTTAAGCCTTCCCTCCACTCCCAGCCCTGGGCAACCATCGATCAAATCCAGTATATGAACACATTCATCATACCTCACTCTTTCACCATAATAAAAGTAAGACTTTATTAGAAGGAATTCAGGGATAAAAATGAAATTTCGTCTGCAGAAAGTGAGAAAAGGCAAGTTAATAACGATATCCTTATATTTGTTTCCATCATATGTTATGTTTAATTATTTTCTCTGTATTCTCAGTATGTAGAACTCTTGGTTAATAAAAAGAATGTTGTTATATATCATGGTAGATAAGCAAAAAAATCATTTTGGTGCCCGTGGTGAGCAAATGTCATTTCCATAACAGTATTTAAATTATTAATTAGCTTATATTAACCTTCTGAAGTGATTGATACTACTTAACAAACTATTCTCTTAATCAGGGATATGAAGATGGTCTCAATTTGAATCCTGACTAATTGCTAGTAGCTGGCAAGAATTCTAGGTTACAAAAAATTCTGAGGCTTAATAGGAAATTTTAATATGAAACATTTAAGTCTTAGAAATTATTAAACATTATATGTGTATTATCTTATTTAATCCTAACAAGAAGCCCAAGAGAATGTTCCTGTTGCTATCCTTATGCCATGAGAGGGGAAACTGAGTTTTAGAGTGATTAAATAACTTATTTAAGGTCCAACAGGGAGAAGTGATGAAGGTGGGATTTGAATCCATTTAGTCAGACTCCAAAGGTTAGTATTTATCAACTTTGCCACTTTGCACCCAGGAAATTAATCACACAATGCATGAGTGTGTCAGGGGGGTCATGCAAATTTTTCTGAGGAAGTGAATGTGGGGTGAAATTTGAAACATGTATTGAACAGAGAAGGAGGCAACAGCACAGAGCAAGGAAGAGCTTTTCGGGCAGAAAGTAGAGCAAGTACAAAGGCCCAGTAGGTGGAGGAACAGGGCGCTTTGGGGGAACTGATGTGCCCGTGTGCCTGAAGCACAGAGCCCAGGGAAAGAGAAGTGTGGGAAGCGACCAGAAGAGAAGCCTGCACACTAGGGCACTATAGCGATGTGAATGACTTTGATCTTCCTCCCAAGGGCACTGGGAAACCCTGCATCATTTTAAGCTGGCCAGTGATACAATCAAATGTAGGCTTTCAAAAGGTCACTGTGCCTGCAGGGAGGGAGTCTTATTCACAAGGGTAAGAGAGATGGAAGAATATTGCAAGTCATCCAGTTGAGGACAGTGGCTGTGTCTTCTCACTTTCTATATTCTGATGCTTGGACATCTGGGGCCTGGCTGACCCTGGAGGGACTGCCCTCCACAGGATTAGCTAATTCCTAGAGATTGTAAACCACTGGCCATCAAGCATATCTTTATATGCAAACCAAACAATTCAGAGCCCATACCCCCAACTGTCTTTTTTTTTTTTATCAAGCTCTTACAATCTGGGCCACTATCCACCTACCCTAGTCACCCCAAGACCAGGTACCAGACAACCAGACAGCCCTAGAGCCCACAGAAATGATTCAACCAGCTAAACCTAAACCTGTTTACCCTGCCTTGCCCATCCCTTCCATTGGAAACCACAGTAAAGGTTTCTGCCGTGTTACATTCTCTCTCCCTCTGCTTCCTGACAAACCCTGGTGCTTCCCCGCGTGACCCCCCATGGAGCGGTATGACCCTTCCTCTTCGGATCTGTGAGTATAACAAACTGTCTTTTCAATGGCAACTGTCTCCTGATTCTTTGGCCTTGCTGTACCTCAATAACAGTAAAACTATATTTTACAATAGTGGCATAGTGGAGAAGAGAGGGTACATCTGAGAGATATTAGAAATCAATAGGACATGGTGATTGATTGCATATGGGGCAAAGTAGATGTCAAGAAGGAAATCGAGATTTCTAACCTGTAGGCTGAGAGAAATAACAGTAAACACTTAGACAGCATTTGTGTTGTTCCAGGCCCTGTTCATTCAATTCTCTTTAAAATTTTATTCCCATTTCACACAAGTTGAAACAGAGACACAGAGAAGTTAAGTAATCTGCTGTGGCAGAGACTAGTGAACTATTATCCATCTCCTCTCTCTTGCTTCCTGAGAAGGCAGCTGGGCTACAGTTTTTCAGCCTTTTTTGAGGCTAGGTGTGACCAAGTGACTGAGTCCTGGCTGTGAGAACATGGTTGGGGGATGGAGTGTAGCACTTCTGGGCCTGGATCATTAAATCCTCCCATGTACCAACCATCCTTCTTGATTAATGAACGGACTCGGGAAGCCTCCTGTTACATATGGTGGAGCCATAGGTAGATGGAGCTTAGGTCTGTAAATCAAGGAGAGATCAAGCAGAATTTTTCTGTAAAATACCAAAGAGTAAATACCTTTGAGGACCAAGAAGCAGAATTGAAGGTATTATGTAGATACGACTATAACCATTTAAAATATGGTAATTAAAAAATGTAAGAACTATTCTTAGCTCATTGGTTGTACAAAGAAAGTGCAGCAGGCCAAATTCAGTCACAGGCCTTAGTTTACCAAGCCTGCCCTAAATCATTGCTTAAAGGAAAGCTACCTGCTGATCTAGGAAACTTTCCATGAGTTTATAACAGGCAGCTTGTGTGTCCAGCCCCTGAAATTTGGGGGCTGTTTTTTCCAGCAGTTAGCCTCCCATAACTTATCCAAGGCCACATAGCTGGGAAGTAGCAAAGCACACATTTGAACTTGCTGATATTGCACAGTGCTGCCTGCTGAGAAACAGGACAAGTTTGACTGTTGACATCCTCCAAGGGCTGCTTCATATTGCCACCCCAATTCTAAACCTTGAGTCAGAAAGAAATGCACAGAGACATAGTAAGAGTTCTACGTTGCACAATTGTGCCTTGAAAACCCACATGTTCCCAATTTAATAAAGAGATCTTGTTTGATAGTGTCAAGGATAATGGCTTGTTACTGTTCCTTCAAGGAGTAGGACTAATGTTTCGCATCTTATAAATACCCCCTAATTACCATTTCTTCCAACTCCAGCTCTACCAGCCACCTTCTCAGGAGTGTCCCTCAGTGTAGAGGCCACCCAAATCTGGAAGCAGTACTGCCCTTCTGCTGGAAAAAGGTGGGATGGAGAGATGTATAAGGGCTGGCTCTGGGACATCCCATGCTTTCCAAAGTTTACATTCCTTAGAGATTTTTGACACCTTATTTAAAATGACTAAGAAAACAAATAAAGAATTTTTTTCCTGGAACTTTACAGAAAATGAAAATGAAATGAACGTGGTCTGATATAGATTATCCTAAACACGTGCATGTCCAAAATATTGGATGGTGTATGATGTACCTAAAAAATCGGCAAGTCTTCCTGGTATAAGTTTGGAAAGAAAGAAATTGGCATTCTAAAATACCATTCCTGCTCATTCTTGCCATTTTTCCCCACCAGGCAGGATTTGTTTACTTCGGTGTTGATAGTTACCGGTTGGCCTCAAAATAGATATTTTAATTCTGAGATCTCACTCATGGATAAAGAATGTGAAGAGAAGTTTTCTGTGGTGAAGTTTGCATTTTTAAATTAAGGGTAATTAATCTCTCCTGTCCATCTCAGGAAAAAGAAGATGATTAATATGAAAACAGAGGTTGTTAGAAGAGAAGGCAATTAAAAATGATTCATTTTGGAATTTTCCTTAGACTTTGCTTTTTTGGTTTTGGTTCAGGAAGGTAGATGAAAGATATTATTTTTACTTATCCTGGACTCTCAGTGTTTTAAAGACAAACAAGTGATGATCTATATCTATATAATTTGCCCTATTTGTGAATACTCCATTATTGGTTGTTGTGGTCTGGTTCTCACATGCCAGATTCTACAAATGCCATGCACAGTAAGTTGTCTTATACAATGGAACCAGAACTAGTAGTTGACTGATTAATTTTAAAAAGTCAAAGAGTCATAAAAACTTCATAATTGCATCTTTAAATATTTCCTTTTAACTTAAAAGTTAAAAATGCTCATACATTTACCATCTTTTAGCAATACTATAGCGTGCCGTCTTTCTTTTGAGTATGAGTCTGTTGTTGGAAATCTAATCAGGTAGCTTAAATAAAACCCAATCACAATAAATTAAAATCTGAATTTTAATTTATTTAAAGAGGAATGAGAATTCAAAGACATTCAAGAATCAGTTGGAGGGAAGAATCACTTTTTATTTTATTTTTTGAATCTTTTACAGTTGTATCAACCACACATAATTCAATGGAAATTTTTAGCGACTCATCTTTATTAAGTCTTTCTAAAGCATATAACTTAGTCGTCATAGATATAAGTACTCTATGCTTGTCGCATTCGTACGACATAGTTTTATGGGACATTTAAATTATGTAACTTCAGTAATCCACAGAACTTGAATAAACTGGTTTGGGATTAAATTTGACCGCAGATAACTCAACTGGTGACACCAAAAATGCACAGATGTATAGGGAGCAGCTTTGAGCATTCAGCTTGGTTTGTGAAAACAATGAAGAAATGCAGTACTCTTACGAATCTATTAGGTACAGGTCAGTTTGAAGATCTTTGAATGTGTATGTAAAGTGGTGTTTGCCTGCTTGTAGATTTTACAAATCTATGTTATCACACTGAATAAACATAGTAATAGGGAGACTGCATGGACTACACTAATGTAATAGATATAGAAGTGATCTTAGTGTCTAAATTACTTGGATTTGAACTTCATCATCTCAGTAATAGCAGCCACAAAGTTGTAAAAAAGCAGTTATTGGCATCGTTATTTTTAAATTGACTCAAATAGTAGTAGTCTTCTTAACACACTATGGGTGAATTTGTGTGTTAGCAACTATAATCAGAATAGACTTACAGAAATTGTCAACTGCTTTGAAAAATTGTTTCACACATAAAACTCAAAATGTTTGATTCCATGATATTGAGGATGAGCTTTTTAGAATAAATAAATACATTTCTGTCTGATGAATTTCTATTCATCTTTATTTCCCCCAGCGTGAAACAGACCAGTGGTTCTCAATTGGGGCAGTATCACACGCATAAACACCTAGGGTATTTTGGAAACTGTATGAAGGCTTATCAATTACTGCAGTGGTTGCAGGGTGTCATTATTGCAGGGAGCTACCGGCACTTAGTAGACCGGGTTCTGGGATACTGGGGTCCCAGCAACGTGTAGGACAGTTTTGTACAACTTTCTGATGTCCCTCCAGAGGAGACACTCATGAAAATGAAAGATCTATTTAGATCTATATGAATCTAGAACCTGTTTTATTATAAAGACAAATTGGGGGGTAGATCTTTAATAAGTCATTTCTGCTATAGTAAGATGTGTGTTTCTAAAAATCACTGTGCTATGCAAAATCATGCAATAAAAACAACAGGGCTTATGAGAAAAATGGGTTTAGGGACATGATACTCAAAAACTTCATGAGTGACATAAATAAAAAGGTGGGATCCCAGTAAAAATAGTAGCACAGTTTGATACATGGTAAATGGTTAAGAAATACACAAGAACTACAATAAATATTTTACTGGAAAAATACCTAAAGTTCGCTAGTAGAAGTGGGCAACAGAAGAGCCGCCATCTGTGAGTTATTGTGAAGTCTTGGAGGGAGGGTTATGTGAAACTGGACGGAAAATTACAGCCCCATTCACTACGTGTGCCGGTGTGGTGAAACGAGGTAGCTGGTAGGTGTTTAGTGTGTTAGCATGTACATGTGTGTATTCCTACATGGCTCATTCAGCAAAGTGCACTTCTCTGGATTTGCCTGGTGTTTCTCGCTGAAAAAGTCCTCATAAGCAAATGTATTACGTTCAGATTGTTCCTATCAATTGCTTTCGAACAAATTTTAAAGCAAGTGTTACAGAACTAACTGTAGATTGAATTGTTCTAGGAAGGCAACTGCTATGTAAATCAAGAAAAATGTTTTCTTTTGTTTGGAACTTTCCAAGATTTGTTCACCTTTCCAGAAAATCATGTCCTTGAGGCAATGCCACTTGTGGTTCATGACTTCCCAACACGACACACTGGTATGAGCCTGCATTGGTAGCTGTCGTATTCCTGGTGATCTATATAGAGGTGCAAGTATCAAAATATTCATTAGATCTTCTACTCTAACGTTTAACTGTAATAGTTAAAGAGCATTTATCTAAGAATAAAGAAATAAAGTTGTATTAGAGATTACGTTCCTGCCATTTCTCCCTTACATACAGTTAGGATATTATATTGAAATTTTTGAAATGATATGTAAAGGCCAATTATATTATATAAAATGGGCACAATAAAATATGTATTAGGAAAAGAGGGTGGCTGTGAACCACGGGTATAGAGTATGTTTTTTTTAAAAAAAGAAAGGAAATGTTGACATATTTTTTTATCCATGAATACATGTGAGGGTTAAATGAGATATGCCTGGCATATGATAGGCTTTAAATAAATGATAATGGTATTATTATTTTTTGATACAGTATTAGAAGACACACATATCCAGTTGCTTCCTGCATCTTTTCTTTTGGATGTCCCACAGGGCCCTCAAACTTAGGAGATCATGGTCAACAAACTGCCCATTACTCTCCCAAACATGCCCCCTACCTGGGGTTTTTATTTATTTATTTATTTATTTATTTATGGCTGCATTGGGTCTTTGTTGCTGCACGCGGGCTTTCTCTAGTTGCGGTGAGCAGGGGCTATTCTTCTTTGCGGTGCATGGGCTTCTTATTGTGGTGGCTTCTCTTGTGGAGCATGGGCTCTAGGCAAGCGGGCTTCAGTAGTTGTGGCACGCAGGCTCAGTAGTTGTGGCTCACGGGCTCTAAGAGCACAGGCTCAGTAGTTGTGGTGCACAGGCTTAGTTGCTCCGCGGCATGTGGGATCCTCCCGGACCGGGGCTCAAACCTGTATCCCCTGCATTGGCAGGCGGATTCTTAACCACTGTGACACCACGGAAGTCCCCTACCCGGGTTTAATCAATAGTGAAAAGGCTTCATGTTTAACCCAGTAGTGACCAGCTAGCAAAGGAGCATTATCTGTGACTCTTCTCTTTTTTGAGAGGCCTATATCCAATAAACCCCCATTCCCATAAATTCCAGATATCCCCCTCTCTCCCACCATGTGTTTCAAAGCTATCTGCTTTTCTCTAACCTAACTACTACCACATTATTTCAAGCTACCATCATCTCCTACCTCAATTATGGAAATAGCCTCCGAGCTAAGCTCAGTCTCCCTTCTTATCCCCTCAGATCTATCTTCTCTTTAGCATCAACCAATAGAAATACAATGAGCACATATGCAATTTTCAATTTTCTGGACCATCATTTAGAAAAGGAAACGTGGGCGATTTTAATAACAACTTATTTAACTTACTGTATCCAAATTTTAATCATTTCAACATGTTATTCATATGAACAATTATAAAAGATATTTGGCCTCCTCCTTCTGCTATGTCTTCAAAATCTGGCATATATTTTACATTTACAGCACCTATCAGTTTGGACCCCCCACACCTCAAGTACAATTTGAGAGAATTTTATGCTATGCTGTGATACTCAATATATAATTTCTGGAAAGCCAGGTTTGACTCCATGACTGGCCTTGAGTTGAATTGGAAAATATACCACAGTCCATCCCTTTACAAATAGGGTTCCACAAGAAGGGTAAGCCCTGATGCCCTAAGACATCCATTGTGTGTCATGAATTAACTTCTCTCCTGTGAGAGTCCTCTAACTTCCTCTTCTACCCCTCTGTACACATCCAATTCAGTGCTCTCAGCTACCAGTAAGTGACAAGAATAGACAAACCAGTCTCCAGCTTGGGCCTTTCTTGAGAACTACTGTAGGGAACTCATTTTCTTACCTGCATCTCCAAATGCAATATAAACCTATATTTTTCCTTAGTTAACAAGACCACCTCATTCCACTGCCCAGGTTAAAACTCCAGTCATCTTTACCCCCCTATCTCTCTCTCCCTGACACCAAATCAGTCACTAGTTATGATCAATTCCTCTTCATTAAGTAAAACTGTCCCTTCTATCTCCATGACCCCATTGTCTGTTTGGATTGTTGTTGCTCTTATTTCCAGGGAAACGACATAGCTTCATAATTCTCCCAGTTGGTCTCCCTGCCTCCACTCTTTCTCAAATCCATTGTCTTCCTTGCTGTCACATTGATTTTTTTCTGAATAATAACAACAACACTAACAATGGCCATGTACTTTCTTGCTTCAATCTTTGCTTACCTCAGCTCCTCATTGCTTACAGGGCCAGATCCATGCTCCTTGTATTGGATTAGGAAATTGGGCTTTGAAGTACCTTTCTAGCTTTACCACGTCCACCCTGTCGCAGACTCAGGGAGCTAGCTATAATACATCTGGCTTTTTCCCCACTCACAGCTTTACAACCTGGATCATCTAACATGCCATTTTCCACTTTATTTTTATGCCTCACCTCTACCAGAATATAAAATGGAGGCAAAGACTTACTGTGTTTTGTGCAGCACCATGCACCCAGCACACAGAACAGTGTCCCAGAGTACATGATGAAATTTATCTATTGAATGAGTAAGTCAATAAATTGTTCTGAGACAGGCTGAGACCTGGGACCCTTTGCTGCAGTGCTTACACTTGGACAAATTCTCCTTGAGCAACAAAATACAAAGAAACTATAAGGGACTGAAAATAACTGTGCATGCACAGTTGAGGCAAATTATGGACAAGAAGATACAAAAAAACCAAAAAGATGCCACCAAAAACTACTAGAGCTAAACAATGAATTTGGTAAAGTTGCAGGCTACAAAATTAATGTACAAAATTCTCTTGTATTCCTATACACTAACAACGAAAGATCAGAAAGAGAAATTAAGGGAACAACCCCATTCACCACTGCAACAAAAAGAATAAAATACCTAGGAATAAACCTACCTAAGGAGGTAAAAGACCTGTACTCAGAAAACTATAAGACACTGATGAAAGAAGTCAAAGATGACACAAACAGTTGGAGAGATATACCATGTTCTTGGATTGGAGAAATTAATATTGTGAAAATGACTATACTACCCAAAGCAATCTACAGATTCAGTGCAATCCCTATCAAATTACCAGCGGCATTTTGTACAGAACTAGGACAAAAAATCTTAAAATTTGTATGGAGACACAAAAGACCCTGAATAGCCAAAGCAATCTTGTGGGAAAAAAACGGAGCTGGAGGAATCAGACTCCCTGACTTCAGACTATACTACAAAGCTACAGTAATCAAGACAGTATGGTACTGGTGCAAAAACAGAAATATAGATCAATGGAACAGGATAGAAAGCCCAGAGATAAACCCACACACCTGTGGTCACCTAATCCATGACAAAGGAGGCAAGGATATACAATGGAGAAAAGACAGTCTCTTCATTAAGTAGTGCTGGGAAAACTGGACAGCTACATGTAAAAAATGAAATTAGAACACTCCCTAACACCATACACAAAAATAAACTCAAAATGGATTAGAGACCTAATTGCAAGACCGGACACTATAAAACTCTTAGAGGAAAACATAGGAAAAAACTCTTTGACATAAATCCCAGCGAGATCCTTTTTGACCCACCTCCTAGAGTAATGGAAATAAAAACAAAAATAAACAAATGGGACCTAATGAAACTTAAAAGCTTTTGCAAAGCAAAGGAAACTACAAACAAGATGAAAAGACAACCCTCAGAATGGGAGAAAATTTTTGCAGATGAATCAACAGACAAAGGGTTAATCTCCAAAATATATAAACAGCTCATGCAGCTCAATATTAAAAAAACAAACAACCCAATCAAAAACTGGGCAGAAGACCTAAACAGACATTTCTCCAAAGAAGACATACAGATGGACAAGAAGCACATGAAAAGCTGCTCAACATCACTAATTATTAGAGAAATGCAAATCTAAACCACAATGAGGTATCACCTCACACCAGTTAGAATGGGTATCATCAGAAAATCTACAAACAACAAATGCTGGAGAGGGTGTGGAGAAAAGGAACCCTCCTGCACTGTTGGTGGGAATGTAAATTGATACAGCCACTATGGAGAACAGAATGGAGGTTCCTTAAAAAACTAAAAATAGAATTACCATATGACCCAGCAATCCCACTACTGGACATATACCCAGAGAAAACCATAATTCAAAAAGACACATGCACCCCAATGTTCATTTCAACACTATTTACAATAGCCAGGTCATGGAAGCAACCAAAATGCCCATTGACAGACAAATGGATAGAGAAGATGTGGTACATATATACAGTGGAATATTATTCAGCTATAAAAAGGAACGAAATTGGGTTATTTGTAGAGATGTGGGTGGATCTAGAGGCTGTCATACAGAGTGAAGTAAGTCAGAAAGAGAAAAACAAATATCGTATATTAATGCATATATGTGGAACCTAGAAAAATGGTACAGATGAACTGGTTTGCAAGGTGGAAATAGACACAGCTGTAGAGAACCACCGTATGGACCCCAAGGGGGGAATGTGGCGGCGGGGTGGGATGGTGGTGTGATGAATTGGGAGATTGGGATTGACATGTATACACTGATGTGTATAAAGTGGATGACTAATAAGAATCTGCTGTATAAAAAAATAAATTAAATAAAATTAAAAAAAAAAAAAGACCAAAAGGACCAACGGCCACTTCTGAAGAGCCGGGAGCACAAGCAGGATACTGCACATGGCCCCTGCACACAGCACCGCCAAAGGCGGGAGCAAACAACCTGAGCCGTCACTCCAGCCCGACCGCTGGACCTGCACATACTCACCCCATATAAGGGACCAGCTCACTTCCCCTCAGTGAGCAAGCAAGGGAGGGAACCTGTTGCTTGTTCTCGCTCCCCCCTGCTGCAGCAGGGGCCCCAAAAAGCCTTGCCTGAATTTCTTGTCTGGCCTCTGATCAATTTCCATTGATGAAGAAGGCCAAGAACCCTGATCTGTAACAGTTCCAGGGCCACCTCTGCAGCGAAGCCTGCTCCATGCTTCCTTTCATTCTCAGCAGGGTGATTGCTCTCTCCTTTGTGATTGCAAAACACACCAAATGCGCCATTATTTTAGCACTAACAGCATACTGTATATATTTACTCACATATACATCTCTCCTCTTTATTTGAGCTCCTTGATGGCAGGAATACTCTCTTATTCATCCTAAATGTCAATTATAGTACCCAGTTCATAGTAGGCATTCAAAAACTGTTTTATGAACAAGTGAATACATGAAATGAGTTAGACAGAGGAAGAAGAAGAGTATTTGATTTGGCCAGGGAATCACACATACACATGCACACCCCCCCCAGTGAGGAGTAAGACACACAAATCACCCTATGCAACTAAATGCTGCAAGGATTATTCTCTGTGAGAGACAGATATTAGGCTAGCTGTGGTGGCCTTTAATTCACCTTTGTAAAACACAGTTTTAAAAAGACAGTCTTGCTTATAAAACATAATAGGTAAGTTGTAAATCCACCAATTTGAGATTTTTGGAATGAAAATACTGATAGAGTTTGACCTTTAATGAGCTATTTCCATTATTAAAAGGTTCTACTTTTTTGTAATGAAAGAACTATGATTTCTGGAACTACGATTTCTATGATTTTATGGTGTATTTGTTTCAGTTGGTTTTTACCTTCAGTCACCTCAGCAAAAATAAAGAGGTTTCCCCACTGGGGGAATGTCAGACATGTATGCATACTGAGAGGGAAGCGGAGGGGGAAATGATCATTTGATTAATTCATGACTCTTCTCAGATACCCATTCCCATGCCCAGGTTCTGAGGACCCCATTTCTAGAGCTCGCACTGTGTTGACCACTCTCTGTTCTAATCGGATGACATATGGAAGCCAATGACTGCCTTCTCACATGCTAAAAGCGTTCATACTCTGCACACCTCGGGATAGGCAGAGCCTAGCAATTAAAAGCACAGATGGTATGTTGGTAGCCTCAAAATTTCTGCAGCAACAAAATTGGGAAATTAAAATGTAAAACAACACATAAAAACTAGACACCTCAAGCATGTAATCGTATATTTATTTCTCTTTTTAAAGAACACTCCTTAATGTAATTCAATATACAAACTTGGTTTCACAGAATTATAATCCACTATATAGCACAAAGATAACCCAGATTGTGTGTGTGTGTGTGTGTGTGCGCGCGCATGTGTTGTACCCCTTCCCTTCCTTCCATTCTTCTGAACCTACAAAGGCTCTGCCCACTGTCCACGCTAACAAAAACCCATTCTAAATGTTATCTACAAAAGACATTATCCTCCCACAAGTTCTTTTCCCTGGAAAGTTCCTTTCCCGTTCCCCCTGAGATAGCCAGGAGTGTGACACTCTTCCCCTCTGCAGTAGGGTCAAGTGGCTTCCCCTAGAGCTGATGCCAACCCTGTTACCGTGCAGACTGGCTGACAGGAAGGGCTGGGGACCAGGTCTCCGTGCCCTTCCCCACTTCCACACCCACCCCTCAGTCCAAGCGCGACCCCTCTGTAGTAGCCTTAGTTCCAATCACCATCTCGTGCAGCAAGAACCAAGGAGATTGCTAAGCCCAGGTCTTCTCCATGGGCAGCGCACAGCACTGCCTGCCAAGCCACCGGGCCGGCCGATAACCAAGCTCAACACAGTCCCATGTGCTTTGTCACTTTAATTTTTAAAGACACCCTAGCATAGGTCTGTGGCAACCTAGTGTCCAACTGAGTTACATAAAATTGTACCAGTGATGCACTTGTACATATTTACATGGGGTGGAATGTTTTCCCATATATTTAGATGAGTATATAGATCAACATGTTCACATAAGACCAAATACTTTTAATATTATTTATAACTGATTTATAAAGCTTTGAAAAAACTCACAATAGCACATTGTTTACTTTAATGCTTTACGGTACTATCAGTTTAAAATCACAATCAGCACTTAAGTTATAGTCAATCCAGCAAACAAGAGACAAAAAAATTTACAAGAGTTAAGAACTGACTGATACATCCTTTATCTTTTTTTTAAACTAATGCATAAGTGCAGAATAAGATACTCTAGTTTAAATATCTTGTTTACAATATACATTTTTGTTCTAGTTACGCAACAGTAAATCCCATGCTTCACATAGAAAAGCAATCCACAACATTAAGAAAAAATGTACAATTTATGAAACAAAGTAAATAAATATTAGTATTACAGAATCAGAGCTGTACATAAAAGCTGTTCAGTTTTAATCATATAAAAATATGTTTTAGTGCAACCTCACATATATATTGATGCTGTTTTGCTTTACATCATTTAGATCCAAGTGTCCAAAAAAGGAAAGAAATTACATTTATTACAAAGCAGATACACAAATTCTAAAATATGTACAAATTACTGCTAAAAAATGCTTATAAGAATATAAGCAAAGTAAAGAAAAGGCACAAACATCTGTACAATTTTAAAAGTACCAGACCCAATAGGTTAATTTCAAATTTTGTTTTGGTCAGGCTCATGATGACTTGTTAATTTACCTAATTCTTCTGATATAACAAAAGTATATATAATAGCAAACTACTGTAACTTAGGACAGGCATGCTATAAACTTGATTACCTCTATTTCTAGAAAAACAAAAACAAAGGGGAAAATGTGGAAATGAAAGTCTCCATGCATCTTAGATCAATGTAGTTGACTCTTTTCCGACAAAGGTTCCTTGCCTTCCTCTGTGCTTGAGGGTAATTCTTTGCTGCCTTGAAAGCCCGACTGTTTGTCATCCAGACAACTCTTGCTGTAAAACGTGGAGTGAGCGAATGCAGTCTGTGATGTACCAAAATTGTCCTTTTCACCATCATGCAAGTCAAGGTGGGTAGCTGAGGTACAGGGCTGACCTGGCTCAGGTCCACTAAAGTGTCTAATGCTAACATGTGCACTTTCCAAGGGTTTCTGATGGGGCGCCTGCCCCCGAGCTGGCTGGTCTGCCCCCAGCAGAGCGGCCTCTTCTGTGGCAATCCGGAGGGAGGCGATGGCTTTTGTGCAAGTCTGTATGTTTTCCTCCTGTTCCCGCTCTGTTGCATTCAGGCTGTCTTCTGAAGTGCTCTGTTTCGTCAGTAGCCGAGGAGAGGAGGGTGTGCTAGGTGGACCAGATGACTGCAGAGCGTGAGGAGATCGCTTCTCGTGCTGCTTAGGAACCACATAGGGATCCTTGGCGAAGGAGTCCCCTGAAGCTCCTCTCTTCTCCTCAGAGCCCTCCATTGGCAGAGGCAATGTGGGTGGAGGGTATAAACCGGAAAGGGCCGGCGGCATGGAGTGAACCATTTGGATCCCACCAACTGGCACCATGGGGATAGGAGCTCGCACTTGCTGCTGAGAGTGGAGTGGAAGATGACTGAAGACATAGTCATTAGGACCCTCAGGGAAAAGGCTGGAGCCTGGATGTTCATAAGCACCTTCTTGGTCTCCATAGAGACTGAAGTAAGGAACCTGAGGTAATCCTCTTCTTAAATTCTGCATCGGGAAACAGAGCACAACGCTTAGGACCCATCACACTTCACGCTTAGGTCAAGCTGTTTCATTCATTCACTCACTCACTCATTCTTTCAAGACATGTGGAGACTCCCTGATCTTTTTACCCATTTTTTATTTCTCAAGACAAAAGAGAATTTCTCAGCGGTCTTTTAGGATTCTTGAGTGAGGCGGTGGGTCTGTGAAAAGTTGCCTTTGCTGTTAAACAGCCATGTAATAAATCATGCAATGTGTTTTCCACTAGGTACAGAGACATGTTACAGCTCTGTTTTGTTCATAAGATGGAATGAAAAGAAAATAATGGATAATTACCAAAAACACTTTACTGAGCCAAGAAACACTAATAATAGATTTTTTAATTCAAAAGGAAGTTAAAAGATTACCATCTGTTTACATACTGGGCAGATTTTTAATATTTTTCTTAAGTGTTGATGAATAGAAATGGAGTGACAAGCCTGAAAATTAGCTTGCTTTTTTTTTTTTTTTTTTTTAGTTTTCTACAGAACAGATGACAAAATGGTGGTGATAAGATAACACAAACTGGTTACTCCAATGTGCAAGACATTGGTCTAAAGGAATAAATTCCTGCTCAGGAGACATCGAGGCAGATGATCACAGCTTCTCCATCAAATCTTAATTCAAGGCCAGACTTAGTATGGAAACTATGCATCAAAGTAGTTAATAGTAAATATTTCAAATCGTTACAACTTGCATTCAACTACACAGCTGGGAACCAAAGATGACTGTGTTTTAATTCTTCTGTTTATACTACTATTTCCACTTAAATATCTTCTTGGCAATTAATGGATTAAGATACTTAAAATTGGGGGCCAGTATTCCAGATGTTATGGTCCCAGTCCTGAAAATGGAGAACTTATTTTGTATAATTGTTTCTGTAGCAAAACCCAACTTATACTGTGAGATTATCAGGTTTTGACGAGATGATGAGGTTTCAGTTACTGAGATTCATTCTTTTAATGAATCGTCATCTAAAAGAGACTCACTGTATTTTTATTTTTATGTTTTTTGAGAACTTAAAATCAGAGAGATACAAATGTGGCAAATATGGTAGTAATCAGGAGAGACCAAAAAATGTTCTAACTCATTTCAAGGATGTTTCAGTTCTAAAATTCAAGATATGCTCTATACCATTAATGATTCATCCAGTTCTATTTGGATCGTGAGACCAGCTCAAGAACGATAAGTTATGCATCGTCTCTGCTACTCTGTACCAGGCTTGGCCCTTACCCTGTTCTGGGCTTCACCTTATTCAAGCCAAAAACAAATGACCTGTGCTGAAAGTGCAGGAGAAATCATGTAATCATCAACCCTATAACCACAAGCATCTCATAAGCTAGGTAAGGGGAGAATTTTATGGTATGAGAAAGAATCATTTAAATGCTACCAAAAAAAAAATGCCTCTTGTACTTGCTCCGGTTTAGAAAAAAGGCATGTTTCCTTCATCCATCACCACGTAAGGTGGAAGAGTATAATGCCTACAATAATGACCTTTGAAGCTAACCAAATGAATCTTCTTTTAATCACGATTATCACAGATTCAAAGTTTAAAACAAAATGTAGCTTGGCTATTTTCCATTTTGCTTTTGATTGCTATTCTGTGATGTCCACTGCATACACCTAATCAGAATGGGGGTCTGTGAGGCAGCCAGAGACACAGCTGTCCCATTTCATGAGATCTCTGAGTCAAGTCTAACAAAGGGAGTGGTGAACTGTCCTCTAAAAATAGGAGGTATTCAATATGTTCAATAGCCAACAGAATTTTGTGTTAAGAGTAAAAGTGTTATAGTCAGACCTTTACTGACCAGAAATTAAATGATTATAGTCACAGAAGCAAGTGCACAAGTACAATTCCTATCATGTAACCACTTCCATGGCTCCAAATACTGCCAGCCTTTTCCACATATCCTCTGTCCTTGAATTGACCCTTTCTTCACCCTCCAAATAAACTCTCAAGAAGATTTTTCTACCCTAATTTTTACTCCATTTGCAACACTATTCTCATAACTTGGACCTTATCATTGTAATATCGTGAACACACTCCCATCTTACTTAAAAATCTCGATACGGAAAGATGAATAATGAATGCATGTGTGGGTTGTGTTAAGTGCATGCATATGTGTGTGTATATCTATACATATACCCCATGTACCAGATATTTACCCCACTCATCTTTTCAACAGTGTCACTAGGTCCTCTGGAAGCAAAGGCTCAGAAGGAGGTAGGGGTGCAAGAGGTTCAGCTGGGGGTGGTGATGGGGGAGCGGGGAGTTAATGTATGGGAAGGTAATGGGAAGAGGAAGCAGGTGGTCAGCTGGGGCTGATCCAGGCTCAGCCATTGACTGGGGGCTGCAGGGGAGAATGTGACCTTGGCTTGAAAATGGAGGCCTAGCCTGAAGGTATGAACAGCTGGAGGCTGTCAGCTCACTGCATTCCTTAGAGCTGAATGGCAAGTTCTTTCAAGGACAGAAATCTGCTTGGCCCAGCCCCCTGACTGCCACAAACAGATTAAGAAACTGTGGCCAAGAGGTTAATTGACTTGTTCAAGATCACACAGAGAGCAAAAGGGATGGAACCGTAGGACGACACTTTTACTAGACAATGTTCACGGACACTGTACCGAGGACCAGGACACATTTTCTTTGTCTCCTTGCTATCTATCTACCAAAACTTTAAAAATGGAAAAGGAAAACTTTTTGTTTAAAAAAGATGAGGCCAGAAACTGTACAATTTTTTCTTCATCATCCTTGAGCCACATATGATAAACCCTCAAAAAATATTTACTGAATGAATAAAAAACTCTTTTCTCTCTTCCTCTCTTCCTTCCTCCCTCTCTCTCTTTCCCATTCTATTGTTTATCTATCTACCTTTCTATCTATCATATATCTACCTATCTATCATCTGTCTTAAAATTAACACTAACCGGAGGGCATTAGGGAGGAAACAGCAGGATACTAGAATCTCAGTGACTGCATATCACCTCCTCCAAACCTGCTCCCTGGGACCTACCACTCCAGACTGAACCAGGTAATGAGCAAGCCACACTGGACTACAGGGTCCTTTCATGCCACGGTCACTGCCCTGTGAGCCCTTGGTCAATGTTAAACAACAAGGTATTGCTAATAGAATTTCCATCAAAAAGAATTATTTTTAGGGTTATTCCAAAATAATAGAGAGGGGGAAGCACTCATCTACTACAGCAATCGGGAGACGTACTTCTCATAGGATCATTGATTCTTCTTTGCTCTGGCAATGAAAATCTTGTCCATACATCATAGAAAGATGAAAACCCTCTGCAGCCCCTCCAAAAAGGTGTGGTAAAGCATCAAACGGGAAGCGTTCGAGACCAAGTGTCTCTGCTTGGGGAGGATCCTCAGGGAGGATTCCAAGGTCTATTCCTTTCTATCGCATGAACAAAGCAGCCTGCTAAGAATTCTCTACAGAGAATTAAACTGGATAATAGACCAAAGGCTCAACAGTTGGGCTTCATAAATGGTAAAGTTCAACAATAATATTAAGTATACAGGTGAACTGGTATTAAAAAAAAAAAACTGGTGCAAAGTCAATGACTAATAAAAACCAATCTCCTTCCAACAACAACCTTCTGGCCATAGATCTAAAAATTAGATGAAGTCCTTCAGTCTACTCCTTCACTTCCTTTGCCCAAGTTGGCTGCGAGTTGCTATTATTTTTTAATAACAACAGTGTGTTGGCACCAAAGGGTTATTTTTTGTGGCTGTAGCTGATCAGGAACAGGAGAGCCTCATCTCACACACTTCATCAGCATCATTGGGTCTATACCAGAAAAAGCATTTTACACCCTGGATGTGGTATCCTGGTATCGGAGGGATTTCTCACTCTATTCATGCTGCAATAGCATGAACTTCAGAAGAGCCCTGCTTTCTACTTAGCACCACCAAGACACAAAAAACCTGTGGAAATGTCCCTCTTTTTCTTAGCTTGTTAATTTATTTGTTTGACAAATAGTTACAAGTAGTCCTGATAGCTACACATGTTTCCGCAGTAGTTGAATCATGAAGACTAAGCTGGTGGCGGGCTTGTAAACAGGGCGCTGGGGGCAGGGGAGTGGAATGCAGCAGGGAGTTTTCCTAAAGTTCAAAAATGACAACCTAAGCATATAACTCAGGGTGGTGAAAAGGTGATGAGAGGGAGGAAGGTGACCACTAGGGCAATGATAAGACGGTAGAGCTGGGAGCTGGTAGCGCTTCCTTTGGCTGTGAAGGACAGTGCCGACCCACATGATGGAAATCCAGAGCAAAAGGAGAATGGCAAAGAATAGAGCCCAGGAAACAAAAAGCACACTTAAAGCGACCAAACTCCAAAGGTATCATTCCTCTGTCTACACTAGGTGCCTGCTTCATTCATTTTTTAAAACCCTACACAAGCTGAAAGAGACATCAAGGTCTACCACGCTGGTGGAATGACGCAGGGCAGGTGCTTTTCTATGGATTTGCATAAGCCCACTGCCTAAACTTCATCCATAATTGCTGCCGTTGTTATCTTAATCTATAATGAGGGCATACCATAGAAATCGCCTCTGGTGCTTTCTCCCTTAGCTTTCCCAACTCCCCATTCTCTGTGGGCTCAAGATCTCACTTTACAAGGGCACTCAGTAGCAGGAAGTGGCGGTACCAGGAAGAAAAGCATACATGTTCATGCCTTTCATTTATAAACATACCAAGGGGTTCATTCTCCCCTCTTCCGATCCCTCACTGGTTTCACATGTCCACTCACTGTGGGCAAAGGAATGAGTTTATTTTAAAATATTTTTTTGCTTGAAAGTCAATGCTAATGCCTGAATCAGAATCCTTACCTGGCAAAGAGTTACATAAATGACACCTAAATGTCCCTGAGAATGTCTGTCTAGGCAGCCATGCTATTCCAAAGACTTCACCTTTTCTACTCATGCAAAGGTTTCAACTCCTGTCAATAAGGAGTTAGGTTTAGAAAGCATTTAGAAAGATCGCCCCTGTGACCAGCTGGAAATGCTCTTCTCTGATGTAATACTACACTTGGGATAATACCACAGACATGTTACTGACAATAGCATGCAATAAAAATGTCTTCCTTCTATTTTCAGTAACCAAATTTACTCCTCCCCATGAGAGAGACCCATGTCATAATACATTTCACACTAGTGTGTCATCAAGAGACTCCAATGTGCTTGGACTTATATATTAGAAAGAGAAAGCTAATTATACTTACAGGAGGCCCCAATACAATTGGCTCTGCTTGCAAATACTGTCCCATGGACAACGGTGGGTTGTGGTATAAAGCCCTTCTGGGAGATGGTGCTCTTATGGTGGTCATGTATCTTCTCTCTCTTCTGGGAGAGAGGTCTCTTCTGGCCGTGATCTCTTTCCCAGGTGACACTGGCCTCCTTGGGGACAGATGCCTTCTTGGTGAAACATCTCCTTGTGATATCTCTCTTCTCAAGGCAGCTTCCTTTCTTGGTGAAAGATGTCTCATGGGCGATACATCTCTCCTAGGTGATAAATGTCTTCTAGGCGACAAATCTCCTTTGGGTATCAGATACCTCTTTGGTGAATTATCTCGACAGGGTGAAGAATCATATCCTGGTGAGGAGTGGTGGCTGGAGGGTGAGAAGTCCCTTGGGGAGGAACTCGGTTCTGAAGACAGCATGCATTCTTCATCCATACAACTAGGGATGTCTAACCTGTCTTTGTCTGGTTCCGAGTCTGTACTTTTGCTCTGGAATAATCTCTGGTATTCTGTCATTGGAGTATCTTCACATGAGTCACTTGGTGTCATAAGCTGAGTAACCTGAATACTTGGCAAAGTAACCAAATAGCTGATCAATGAAGAATGCCCCAGGGAGCTATCAGAAGGAACCCCATGGGGCACGGCGCCAACATTCACAGGTAAGGAGGAGAATCTAGGAGGCTGGGGACTGGTGCTTCTTGATCTTGTTTTTGGTGTCAAATCTCCTTGGTCATCAAAGTCATCATCATCTTCATCATCATCATCATTATCATCTCCATCCTCACCATCCGATTCTTCAGCATCTGAGAACTGATGATCAGTTGAAATGCTGGACATGCTATGCTTCTCAGCCGCTTTGTGCAAATCTTCCATCGTTTCTGAAGCAATTGAACAAAGACAGTGAAGATCAAGATCCAAATACGAAGGTTAGGAGCTAATTTAGGCCCCATCTCTTTCCAAAAGCTTTCCTCAACCCTCCAGCCCTTAGAGACAGTCTTATCTCTGAATTCCTATAACACACATGGGCACATACCTCTGTGACTCTAGATTGGTTCTTTTTTTTTTTTTTATGTACCTATCTGGTTTCATCTCCACCCTGTAATACGGACTCCATAGTAGGACCTTATAACTCAGGCATCATACCACTCATAGAAAACCCTCAATAAATGGGTATGCAATGTTGTTAATGATGGTATTAGAGGAAAAAGAGAAGCAAGACTTGTCTCTATAGGTATAAGACCTCACGAGGCCCAGCTGACCCTCAGGTTTTCTATTGAGGTTAGTGATGGATTATTTTTACTACTAGATTTCCTCTTAATAGGAAAAATAAGACAAAATGCTTTTCAAGTTTCCCAAAAAGTTTCATAAACTTTAAATCACCATCACAACTTAGGTGCAATTAGATCTCCTTTATGGTTCTAGATAGAAGTATTTCCATAGTAAGGCCTTTCAACCTCCTCAGCCAGAACTGAAATGCATTTCTTCTCAGTAAGTTTCAAGCAATTCAATGTGTCAGACTTCTTTTCTATATTTAGTATTTAGTAAAATGAAATGTGATCAGTATCTTTTTTAAATACCTAAATTTATTTTACCACCTTGGCCACAAAGCTCCAGCACGCACAGTAAAGAGTTCAGTCAACTAAAGTATGAAATACCTGCTTCCTCGGTTTCGGTATCATCCACTGATGTCATTGAGACCCCCAACTCCAGGCATTTCTTCATGTGTGCTTTAGATTTCATATGCTTCGTTAGGTTTCCTGGAAAATACAGCCAAAAAAAGAGCAATGAATTGGTTACCAAAATGTGATGATTGCTGCAAAATTCAGTGTGAAATGAACTGACTTGAGATAATAAAGATTTGTTTCTCGCCCCTACCCCTTGTCTCAAACTTAAGAGGAACAATTTGGCTTCTGAAGATATTAACCCCAGACAGCTTCAGCCCAACCTCAGGTTTTCTGCATTCTAGAAGACTTGTCGAAGTCTAGGGTCACAGCTTTTCAAGAGTAGGCTCAAGTACAACTGGGAATCCCAGGCTTTCCTGGCTGAGAAGGGATCTAATATCTTTGGCCCAGTTGGGCCCACCTCCTTGGACTCCATAAAACCAGGATGGCACAAGCTGGGTCACACCTCTCTGAGCAACTTCAGAATGAAATATTGTCATCAACATATCCACCAGACCCCAGACCTTCTGGCATTGATCAGATAAAGATTAAACTCACAGGATCCTCACTTGTCAGAAGAAAAAATATATGCAAACTAATGTTGGGGCCAATCCTGTAAATGAATGCAAAGATCCATACAAATACTTAGCTAACTACTTATAGGAAGCATTAGTCTCAGTATTTAGCATCTATCCATCTGGCATATATCAGCAAAGTTTATGACAGCAGCTTCTAAAGTTCTGGAGCAGCAAAATTCCTTTCTTATTTATCTTGAAACTCCCACTGTTCTACGAAAAAAGAAAGAATTTTATGTCAAATATGTATTATGATGATGATAAGACATACACAATTGTCCCTTATGTAAAATGGTGTAGTACAATTGGCCCTCCATATCCACAGGTTCAGCATTCACAGATATGAAGAGCTGGCTATACGGTTATACGTGTACCTAAGTACATATGTGTGTTTCTATAGATTTATATAATTGCTATATGGAATGTGAGAAATTATGAAAACACTGATCCAATCACCTCTGATTTAGGATCTATGAAATTATATATATATTATTCCATGTCATATATATAACTTATCAAAAGAGATCCAGGAAGTAATTCAGCTGTAAGGGCCATATTATTATCTTTGCGCTCTGACGCTGCTTTAGTAACATAGCAGCAAATGCTTTATTTTTAAGAGTAGGCTCATTGAATCTAGATGGAAACCCAGCCTGCTGAAATAGTTTATTCCCCTTGTAAGAGTGTCTAGCTTACTATTAATGTAATATATGAGCCACAACTCTAAACTGGGGCACTGTTGTTTATTATTTTATTTATATTATTTTATTTTTTACTTAACATTTGGCTTATTGCTTATATACCTACAAATTTTATGTGGTATTTTGATAACTCCAAACATAGAAATATGTCCTGGCCCTTACTGCTCTTTTTTATCAAAAAAACTATATCTACAATTTTTCTAAAGATCTAAACAATTTTTATAGATACATGATCAAGAATTCTAAAATCTGTAAATTAATTAAATATATCTATAAATTAATGGAAGTCATCTGCTTCTATAAGAGTGCAAGTGATCTGAGTATGTGGACATATGTAGATGTTAGGTATGTCAAGATAATTTAGAGCTTAGTATGTGTTTCTTCTTCTATATTTTTCTTTCCACTCGTTTCAAGTAGGCAGTGAGGCTTTGCGCTCTCATCCTCAGGGTAGTTTTGTAGTTAGAAATAGGGCTCAGAAACAACCCCACCCTGACTTTGGCTTATTAAAGTCTTGAACATATGAAGGATTATAGCAAAGAGAGGGGAGCAGGATGGCAGGAAAGGGCACCTGGAGAAGTGACACAGGCACAGAGGAGGTACCGGTCCTACAAGTGTGCTCTGATTCTGTGCTCAGATGACATGACAACAAGCACTTCAGCCGGAAGTGAAAACTGGCTGGCGAGGGGTTTCCCAGGATGATCTGCTCTTTTTAAGATTCCAAGACATTTGTACATTCCCGAAGGGTGACAAGGAAACTCCAGTAATGACCAAGAATAAATTATTTCCTGCTAAAACTCCAAGACAATGGTTCAAAGCCAAATTTAATTTGGGTCAAAAGAAATAGCTATGTGACGTTTCTTCACGCAGTGTTTCATGCAGCTATACTTACAGTTAACTCATATGCCCAGGGAATACCAGTTGTAATGACTGGCGGATTTGCATTATTTCCTAAAACCAAAGTTTATATTTTCTTATGTCCTAGGGAGTCTCTCAGTGAAGTTCTACATAAAAGGTCTTGATTGTGCAAAAGTGGATGGTATTTAAAGGACATTATGGTTATCTCCTTTGAAATGCAGCTGAACACTCCCTCCCCTTCTTTCTGGCTTACAAAGAGGCATACTTATAATGTAAATATCTTTTTAATAAAGAAGAAACAGATACGTTGAGAGGCTACACATTTTTACTTCTGACAAACGAATAAAGACAATTTAGGATTTTGTGTATAAGAGAAAATAGGTACACATTTCTCTACCAAAGATTATTTTATTTGATATTTATTTTTCTTGATGGGTAGTGGAGCAGATTAATTGGCATGCAAATCTAAAGTTAAAACATTGGAAAATGTTAGTGTGAGGTTAGTGAGGGTGTGTCTAGAGGATTCATTAGTACTTCTACAGTAAGTAGTAAAACATACTTCTACAGAAGTCATCCACCTCTAATTCACTACTGTTTGTATTCTGAGAACACTGGGTTTATAAGCATTTTCATAATTTTATAAAATGATAGAAATATAATGGAAGCAACCTTTTAGTATAAAATATTTTCATATAAATCTACCTTCTAAAAACAGATATTTTTTAAAAAAAGAGAATATCATTTCAAGGCAAGTCTTAGTTTTATGAGATTAATAGCCATGGCCTGAGAGTAAGAAATTGTCTCCGTGCTGATAAATACACAGAATACAAGCTATCAAATTTCTATGCATAATTAATGCAAGTGTGGATGGAGGGGCCCACCGGGGAGTCCGCGGGTCTCTACATCATTTATAATCTTGAAACTGACCATGGGCACATGTTTTCTTTCCAGCTGCTGCCTTGCTTTTCTAATGCCATGGCACGGATTATCTCCCTGCAGTATTTCAATACCGGTGCAAAGATTCTCTAGACCACATAACATTTCCAACATGAGGTAATAGCTATCCAGGCAATTCTTAGCCACTTCCTTCGAGACAACGAGCCTGGACCTAAGTCTGTAGCTCTTACTTAGGTCATAAAAGGAGCCTCACTGTCTCATGTACATCCTCAGACCACTTAACAGGAAGAGGAAAATACATTTTGTGGGGTCACATTTTCACAAAGAAAACCAACTAATTGTCGATGACGGTTATAAAACAGTATTCAGAATCTGGAGCAGCCATTAAAAAAAGTGTTTTTCCTCTAAAAAAAAAAAGAAAGAAAAATCAGACCTGTACCTTTTGTTTTGAAGGCAAAATTACACAACTTGCATACATAAGGCCGGACATCAGTATGAGTGCGGATATGCTTTTTGAGCATGCTCGGTTTCTTACAGCGAATTCCACATTCTTCACAAATGTACTTTCCACGTCCACGTCCTCTGACATATACATAATCTTCATTTGACTTATACCTGTTAAAAAAGGGAAAATACAGTGTGTTTCCAAATACTTTTGCACGTTATACATCAAACCAAAAGCTAATCATTTGCAAGACAAATTTTTAGGAGGGACTTTTACAATTATTCAACTTTATTTCTACAAAGCCTGTGAAATCTATGCAGTAAAGTCCTGAAAGAACAGATTTGGCATTGTAAATGAAAGGGAATTTTTTTCTACATGGAGTTCAAAACGGAATTGGCTCTTCTATGAAGTGTAAATATATGGACTCCGTACAGATGTTCAATGGGCTTATATAAGCCTCAAAGAGTTGCAGAGCTGTGCACCTCGCTGCCTCTGGCCAAGAAACATCCAAAAAGTTATACTAGCATATTTAAATCATCACATAT
Source organism: Delphinus delphis (assembly GCF_949987515.2). Classification (NCBI taxonomy): domain Eukaryota; kingdom Metazoa; phylum Chordata; class Mammalia; order Artiodactyla; family Delphinidae; genus Delphinus; species Delphinus delphis. Next base: position 21,822,246 of record NC_082696.1, on the reverse strand, counting down.
CATTTGCTAATATTCCATCATCTAAGATGTGCATACCCCTCTGAATTTGCTAGAATAAATATGACTGATTATAGAATTCTTCATTGCAAGTTTCTACTCTATTTTTACAATCCTGGCACGAGAGTCAGAAATTTCTAGCTTACACAGGCTGAGCTGAGCTCACCAACTGTTGCCTACAGATTTGATCTCCTCTTCCCAAGGACCATGAATCTGTACTAAAGTGAAGTCTAAATTTCAAGTGGCTTCTGGAAGGTACTGTTACATAATGAAAACTAGACATTCTATTTTTCAATCAAATTTGCATTCGTTTCTGGAAGGATTTAATAGAGAAGTTTGAAAGGATAAATGAGGTCCTCTAGTTTAATTAAATCAGTTAGATGAGCAAAGTCTTAGGTATTCACTGTAATTATCAATGGAAGAAACCTATCTAGTGCTCACCATCCATCACATTTTGTTTAGAATACAGGGAAACATGACCTATCATACAGTATAGCAGCATTCTACTGAATAACTCAATGAATACCATTATCTCTTAAATCTCAGGCTAGAATTATGGGTCTAATGTCATTCTTGGGAAGATATTCCTTTCGAAGGGCTCTTTTTATAACTTCAAAAGGTAAAGTGACCTACAAAATGCCTTAACTCAGTGTGGACTGACTTAAAGGCACTAGATTTACAGTTTTGTTTTGTTTCGTCTTACATTCTAAGAGCATTGCAAACTTCTCTATTTTGTTCTAGCTAATCTATCATCAGAAATAAAAGCAAGTTCAAATTCATTTGTCAAATCCACTGAAGAATATTTAAGAGAGAAAATCCATGCAACATATTTAAATATCCACTCTGCTATGGATACTATTTAATCTTAAGATTATCTTTTGTTCAGTCCCAATCCAGGTGAGAATTGACTAGTATCAGAAATATGAATAGTCAGTTTTGCATGCTTTCTGCTCCTTTAAATCTTTCCCACTTAGGGACAAGGAATTTCCAAAGTCAACTTTTTCTTCAAAACTATTTTGAACTTTATCTTTCATCTCACATTGTCTTTTGTAATAAAGAAGAAAAGAACTTAAAGATGCAAAATATCTTTCATCTTTTAATATCACTATTCTCTGCCCCAAACTTAGGGCATGAAATTACCTAAGGATGACATTACCTTAGGATGAAATTACCTAAGGAATATAGAATAAAACAAATAATTTTATAGAAAGCAACTTTTCTTCAGGGAAGGGTACTTTAAGCTTACTGTGGCCCAGGCCCATCATTGTACTTAATGTACAATGTATTATCTTCAAATAACACTATTTTAATGTCTCAGCTGATTAACTTGCTTCCAGAATGAAAATAGAGTAAATTTTGTATAAAATATAACCATATTAGAAAAGTCTGCACAAATAAAATATTTACCCTTCAACAGTTCTGCAGACCCATGAATTTACTTGATACAAGAATTAATGGATTTTGAAAAAATAATTGAAAGATATGATGAATTGGGTGATTGGAATTGACATGTATACACTGATGTGTATAAAATTGATGACTAATAAGAACCTGCTGTATAAAAAAATAAATAAAATAAAATTTAAAAATTAAAAGGAAAAAAGAATTAATGGATTTAAAAAATAATTAAAAGGTATGTTTAATTAAATTACTAAGTCTATGAATTAAATAGTAATAAGAAACATATACACTTAAAAATTTGGTCAGTAGTCCTTTTTTTTTTGAACTTATCACTTTGCAATCGGCAAAATAAGAGGTGGTAACACACTTCTTGGAATAAACAGCTGATTACCACCAGGCAGAAGATGGATCACAGATTAAGGAATGATATCAATTACAGGAAAAAATCTGTAAAATATACAAACACATGGAGGCTAAACAATACACTGCTTAATAACCAAGAGATCACTGAAGAACAAAGAGGAAATGAAAAAATACCTAGAAACAAATGACAATGAAAACATGATGACCCAAAACCTACGGGAGGCAGCAAAAGCAGTTCTAAGAGGGAAGTTTATAGCAATACAATCTTACCTCAAGAAACAAGAAAGATCTCAAATAAACAACCTAACCTTACACCTAAAGCAATTAGAGAAAGAAGAAAAAAAAAAAACCCCAAAGTTAGCAGAAGGAAAGAAATCATAAAGATCAGATCAGAAATAAATGAAAAAGAAATGAAGGAAACAATAGCAAAGATCAATAAAACTAAAAGCTGCTTCTTTGAGAAGATAAAATTGACAAACCATTAGGCAGACTCATCAAGAAAAAAAGGGAGAAGACTCAAATTAATAGAATTAGAAATGAAAAAGGAGAAGTAATAACTGACACTGCAGAAATACAAAGGATCATGAGAGATTACTACAAGCAACTATACGCCAATAAAATGGACAACCTGGAAGAAAAGGACAAATTCTTAGAAAAGCACAACCTCCTGAAACTGAACCAGGAAGAAATAGAAAATATAAACAGACCAATCACAAGCACTGAAACTGAGTGTGATTAAAAATCCTCCAACAAACAAAAGCCCAGGACCAGATGGCTTCACAGGTGAATTCTATCAAACATTTAGAGAAGAGCTAACACCTATCCTTCTCAAACTCTTCCAAAATATAGCAGAGGGAGGAACACCCCCAAACTCATTCTATGAGGCCACCATCACCCTGATACCAAAACCAGACAAAGATGTCACAAAGAAAGAAAACCACAGGCCAATATCACTGATGAACATAGATGCAAAAATCCTCAACAAAATACTAGCAAACAGAATCCAACAGCACATTAAAAGGATCATCCACCATGATCAAGTGGGGTTTATTCCAGGAATGCAAGGATTCTTCAATATATGCAAATCAATCAATGCGATACACCATATTAACAAATTGAAGGATAAAAACCATATGATCATCTCAATAGATGCAGAAAAAGCTTTTGACAAATTCAACACCCATTTATGATAAAAACCCTCTAGAAAGTAGGCATAGAGGGAACTTACCTCAACAAAATAAAGGCCATACATGACAAAACCCACAGCCAACATCATTCTCAATGGTGAAAAATGGAAACCATTTCCACTAAGATCAGGAACAAGACAAGGTTGCCCACTCTCACCACTATTATTCAACATAGTTTTGGAAGTTTTAGCCACAGCAATCAGAGAAGAAAAAGAAATAAAAGGAATCCAAATCAGAAAAGAAGAAGTAAAGGTGCCAGTGTTTGCAGATGACATGATACTATACATAGAGAATCCTAAAGATGCTACCAGAAAACTACTAGAGCTAATCAATGACTTTGGTAAAGTAGCAGGATACAAAATTAATGCACAGAAATCTCTTGAATTCCTATACACTAATGTTGAAAAATCTGAAAGAGAAATTAAGGAAACACCCCATTTACCATTGCAACAAAAAGAATAAAATACCTAGGAATAAACCTGACTAAGGAGACAAAAGACCTGTATGCAGAAAACTATATGACACTGATGAAAGAAATTAAAGATAATACAAACGGATGGAGAGATATACCATGTTCTTGGACTGGAAGAATCAACATTGTGAAAATGACTATACTACCCAAAGCAATCTACAGATTCAATGCAATCCCTATCAAACTACCAATGGCATTTTTCACAGAAGTAGAACAAAATATTTCACAATTTCTATGGAAACACAAAAGACTCCGAATAGCCAAACCAATCTTGAGGAAGAAAAACGGAGCTGGAGGAATCAGGCTCCCAGACTTCAGACTATTCTACAAAGCTACAGTAATCAAGACAGCATGGTACTGGCACAAAAACAGAAATATGGATCAATGGAACAGGATAGAAAGCCCAGAGATAAACCCACACACATATGGTCACTTTATTTTTGATAAAGGAGGGAAGAATATACAATGGAGAAAAGACAGCCTCTTCCATAAGTGGTGCTGGGAAAACTGGACAGCTACATGGAAAAGAGTGAAATTAGAACACTCCCTAACACCATACACAAAAATAAACTCAAAATGGATTAAAGACCTAAATGTAAGGCCAGACACTATAAAACTCTTAGAGGAAAACATAGGCAGAACACTCTATGACATAAATCACAGTAAGATCCTTTTTGACCCACCTCCTAGAGTAATGGAAATAAAAACAAAAATAAACAAATGGGACCTAATGAAACTTCAAAGCTTTTGCACAGCAGTGGAAACCATAAACAAGATGAAAAGACAACCCTCAGAATGGGAGAAGATATTTGCAAATGAAGCAGCTGACAAAGGATTAATCTCCAAAATTTACAAGCAGCTCATACAGCTCAATATCAAAAAAACAAACAACGCAATCCCAAAATGGGCAGAAGACCTAAATAGACATTTCTCCAAAGAAGATATACAGATTGCCAACAAACACATGAAAGGATGCTCAACATCACTAATTATCAGAGAAAGGCAAATCAAAACTACCATGAGGTATCACCTCACACCAGTCAGAATGGCCATCATCAAGAAATCTACAAACAACTAATGCTGGAGAGGGTGTGGAGAAAAGGGAACCCTCTTGCACTGTTGGTGGGAATGTAAATTGATACAGCTACTATGAAGAAAAGTATGGAGGTTCCTTCAAAAACTAAAAATAGAAGTACCATACGACCCAGCAATCCCACTACTGGGCATATACCCTGAGAAAACCATAATTCAAAAACAGTCATGTACCACGATGTTCACTGTAGCTCTATTTACAATAGCCAGGACATGGAAGCAACCTAAGTGTCCATTGACAGATTAATGGATAAAGAAGATGTGTCACATATATACAATGGAATATTACTCAGTCATAAAACGAAACGAAATTGAGTTATTTGTAGTGAGGTGAATGGATGTAGAGTCTGTCATACAGAGTGAAGTAAGTCAGAAACAGAAAAACAAATACCGTAAGCTAACACATATATATGGAATCTAAAAAATATATATATATATGTGTATATATATATATATATATATATATATATATATATATATATGTATATAGTTCTGAAGAACCTAGGGGCAGGGCAGGAATAAAGATGCAGACGTAGAGAATGGACTTGAGGACTTATATATACTACCAAATGTAAAACAGATAGCTTGTGGGAAGCAGCCACATAGCACAGGGAGATCAGCTCGGGTGCTTTGTGACCACCTAGAGGGGTGGGATAGGGAGGGTGGGAGGGAGGGAGATGCAAGAGGGAGGGGATATGGGTATATATGTATATGTGTAACTGATTCACTTTGTTATAAAGCAGAAACTAACACAGCATTGTAAAGCAATTATATTGCAATAAAGATGTTTAAAAAAAAAAAAAGAATGATTGGGACATAGCCCATAACGTTGGACAATGAAATGAGGAGAAAATTAAATATGGCCCAATCCTTTTGGATCATCAAAACACAGCAATAAAATGTTCACATATGCTTTTTCATTTGTGTCCTTCGTTAGTGGAGATGGGCTCCCCAAATCATACAGTCACTGTGGAAGTCTCGCTAATCTAGTACAAGTGCGCTGTTATGAAGAAGACTGATGAATGTAAGCGTTGATTCAGTCACAGGGATCACTCAGTCTCTATAAAGATAAAATCTCTATTTCTCTTGTTTGTGTTAAAAGATGAGGAATGTGAAAAAATACTGAGACAAGCTTCATGACTACAAACAGCTGTGGCTTTAGTGGTGACAGTACTAGGCATTCATCCAAGGGGGTCAACCTTACCAGGGAACCAACTTTGATAAACCATCTCCAAACTGGTAAATCTATGTGAGAAACTGATACTTCATATCACCAGCCACTCAACATTTTAGAGTCAAACAGATAACATTATTTTGTTCTCCAAATATAATTAGAATAAAATCATGCTCATGGAAATATGTAGATTATAGATCTGTTGCAAAGATAAGGTAGACACATCACCATCCCCAAATGTGGTTAACATCCTTTAAAATTTTTAAATTTTAAAGCAGAAGTCTGGGCTTTTTCTCCCCTGTGACTAGATTTAAGATACCTTTCTATCAAAATCTAAAACTGGACATTACACATACATGCAGTGTTTCTTAACTAGATAGACAACAAAATCATTGAACCTTATTACTTGAGTTTCTGCAACTCAGAATTCAACACTTAAAAAGAAATTCCTAAAGACAGAGAAACTGTCACAGACCAGAGAAGTTTGGGGAAACATGACAACTAAATGTGAAGTGGTGCCCTGGCTTGGATACTAGAACAGAAAGAGGGTATTGAAGGAACTGGTGAAATCCCAATAAGGTCTGGACTTTACGTAATAATAAAAACAATAAAATAAAACTAGTTTCTAGGTTTATACATGAGTGTGCATGACTGCATTTTTGTAAGCATAGAATAAAAATATGTCCATTACTAACACAACAAATGCCTATCAAAGTAATACCAAAGAATGAACAAACTTAGACAATATCAGGAGTCCAGCAATTTAGTCGATTTCATATTGAATTAGAGGTATGAAAATTTAAGGCAGAAGTTCGAACCATATACAATAGGGACATTTTCATTAAAAGCAAGTCATGAAAGCAAGGGCACGAGCTCATTATCTATTACCAGACAGACTTCAGAAATGTGTATAGAAAAAGGAATTTGCTTTATGCTTCAGACCAGAGGAGATACGACTTTTCCATGCAGACACTCAGGACCATTTATGCTGAATTTAATGGAATACTTTACATTTGCACATGTGTTTCCTTACCCTCCTTCAAAGATTTTAATTCGAATGGGCTCAGCTTGTTTGGATCCAATATCCTTATCTCCATGAATATCTCCTTTCCCTCTTTCCTTTAAGATATTTCCCATTAGTTTCCTTTCTAGCTTGCTGCCAAATAAAAAGGTCGCATCAGGTTTCATCTGTAGGCCAAAAAGAGAGAATCATTTCGTATGCATTCCCTAAGACACAGAGGCAGCGCACACATCCCACTCTTCCATGATCTCTGAAAATCAGCCTAAACTCCATGCTAAAAGGCCATAGGCTGGCTACATAAAATAAGGGACAACGGGGATAAAATCAGAAAAGATGACAGTTTCTACAGAATAAATTCAACATTCTGTTAAAAAAAAAAACCAACAAGACCCCACTAGCACGTACACTGTACAACACTAATAACAATGTTAAAAACATGTTCTGTTTTTGGAAGTAGCAATTCAAGCAATCTCTATACGTTTAGAAAATATTCTCAAAAATTATTAAAGAGAAATGGTAACTGAAGTGAGTAAATATATTTTATATTTTATTTATTATATATTTTTGTTTAAGACCTCCATGTACTTCTTTATTAATTTAGCATAAATTCCAAAGTGGCCCTTATTAATATTCTTATAATCCTACATGTAAGGCAATAATTGTTCATGTAGGAACGAACCTGCTAATCCCTTGGAAAAATGAGTTTTGAGAGAAATATATTAAAAATAAATTTTAGTAAAACAATAGCCAATGGGAACAACCCCTCCCTCAGAAGTTCACAAAGTTCAGTTCTAACACCCGGCAGCCTCCTTCCTGATCTTTCCTCTCCTGTGTCCACTCCCTGTTCTATGTCCTCATTTCACAATTTCCTGAAGTCCTCACATCAAAGGGAAGTTGGTCTGCTAGGTCACTAACACAGGTTGGAACGGAGAGGAACTCCAAGGAATTAGCCCCTGCGGTGGAATTTCACTGCACCCGGCTGAGGAGATACTTTGTGCTTGGTACTTTCCTAAGTACTGACTGGTACTGACCCCTCATAACTAAGTTCAGGGTCAATGGGTAAGGCCCGTTTGCAGAGGACCCCCTCCCCAGCTCTGGTCTTCATTTTACTTGTATGTTTTTTCCGTACATCCTTCACTACGTATTCTGCTCAGCAGTCAAATCCACAACACAGAGTGCTTTCAGAAACAATATTTGTTACCTGAGCAAACTGCTTCCAAGCACTTGATGACGTAAGCTTGCCGGCTCCAGGCCTGTGCATAGCGGCCAGGGTATAAATTTCTGCGGTGATTTTTTGCTTGGACCTCAGAAGAGCCAGCGTGGTCTTGGTGTTCAATCCTGATGGGTTTGGGTTACAGGAACTAATGCACCATGAAGCATATACCGAGGATTTGAAGGTGGCCTGTTGCACATAATTGGGTTTTGTATAATTCAAGAAGCACCAACTCACAGTCGTTGTTGTCCGCAGACTGGGGAACTGCAGAATCTGCTGGAAATCTACCACGTCCGTGAAAAGAAGAGTCGAATTTGCCACTTTCCCGCTTGGGTCGGATGCTCTGGGGACCAGCACGCCGGCAGGCAGCTTCTGGCCCTTCCCTTGCTCTTCCAGCTGACTGTCCCCGGGTGGCAATGAGGAAGTCTGCGGGCTCATGCTCATATCAGACGCCGTCTCGTCAATGTCTAACTCATCTGAGGACTCTTTGCTTTCAGAAGGCCCACTGGACTTCTGCCCCAGAGCGGGTGCCCTGGAGCTTGGAGGGAAGGGCTCCCTCAAGGGCACGCTGGCGGACGGGTGGTCTTGAGATGAGGAAGGGGACAGCGAGGAGAAGGACGATGACGCTGACGGCAAGCCATCCTTTGGCTCAGAAGCACAGCCCTGTCGAACCAGCTGGGGCTTCTGTGGGCGGGAGAGATCCTTTTTGATGTCTGAGTTGGTCAGCTCCACGGCGCTAAGCTCCTCCACGATCTGTCCATACATCTTTTCTTCCTTGACCCTTTTCTGCTGCTTTGTTTCCATGAAGAGTTCCAAGCTGCTGGCTGGAGAAAGCATCCGCTTGCTGCCTCCCAGGGTGGCGACGCTGTCAGAGGTGGAAGGTAAACATAAGGGGATCGAGGATTCCAAGCCAAGGGGTATGGTCTGAGGTACTTTCCAGATGGGGCACTTTTCCAAGCCTGCGTGCTGCCCCAACACCTGGGCAATGTTAAATCCTATCCCTTGCATGGCCGGGTTGGTTACCAGTGTTCTTTGGGTCACATTCTCGTCGACTTTGCATATGACAATGGCAGGGCTGTTCTGCCCAAGCATCTGAGAAATGCTTGTGTACATGACACTCCCATAGGACGGTACGTGGGTCTGGATCCTAACAGGAACCACTGTTCCTGGTAAGGACTGTAAAGGCCCAGCGTTTGCTGAGGTGAACTCTTCTTGAAGAACCTGCTCGGAGGGAGTATCTGTTGACTTGGTGCTCTCCCCTGACGGAAACTTTGGAAGAAGGTTCTTGGAGTGTAGCCCTGATGTTCCTGAATAACCCGGGTAGGTTTGCTCTTTCGTGTGCGCATAATCAGCGGATTTCTTTCCAGTGTGCTCCGCCACAGGCTCCAAGGGGTAGCTGGGGTGAACTTCTGCCTGGAAAGAAGGCTTTCCATAGCTCTTTGGAGCGTGCGGAGCCAGGGGATGGGGGAAGTGTGCCTGCCACCAGGGGGGCTGCTGAGCTGGGAAATGAACCATACAGACGGTAGGATATTGGAACTGAAACAAGGTGTTCTGGATTGGAGAGAACGGAAGAGTCTCTTGATGTGGAAATAAATGTGGCTGTTCAGTCAAGTGCTTGCTTGGAATATAGGATGTCGGTTGTATGAAGGGATTTCTCAGAGACTCCTGACTATCCAGGTGCATGATCTGTTGCTGGGCCAGGTGGAGTGGTCCTGAGCTCAGCTGGGCACAAGGACCCACCACCTGCTTCCCTGGGTCCTCTGCCTGAAGGGCAGGAAGCACAGAGCACGGGGCGTGGTGCCACGTGGCCCTGAGGCTGCCGTGCAGATGTTCTAGCTGTTCCTGCTTTACGCTCAGATCCGCGGCGGCCTCCCCCTGGGCGATCTCGGGAGAGCCACTGAAAGAAGCCTGCCGCACCAGAAAGCATTTCTTTCTCTCCCGGGATGGGGACAACGCGGATGCCGACGCCCCTGCCACCGGAGCATGGGACAGATTCCCATAATCGAATGATTTGCTCCGAATTTCTGGGACTTCCGTTGGGTGGGGACAAGGCATCTGCTCGGACGAGCAGCGTCGCATCTCCTTTTGGTGGTGGTGGCCGGGGACGGACAACGAGTACGAACCAGCAGGGACCGTCAAAAACTCTGAGTGCTTCCCAAACTCATCCGGCTTGGGAGGTGCCGCAAGCTTCATGGTTTCTTCTCTTTCGAAAGACATGGAGAAACTGGAGCTGTGCGACAAGTTACTTTCCTGACTGGGGCTGCGGGAGAGGCCGGTGCCTGTGGATTCAAAGCTGGATTCCCCGGAGGAGTGCTCCATGTCCGCGAGCCGCAAACGCTTCTTTTTGGGCGGCAGCTTCTCGGCCGGGAGCTGGGAGAGGGTCTCACTTCTCTGGGGCCACTGAAATTCCTCCACCGGCTTTTCTGCCTCTTTACTCTGGGCCTCCTTCTCCTTCTCTGGCTTGTCAGGCTCCTCGGTCACGCGGATCTCGGGGACCTGGATGTTGTGCTGACGCACGAGGCGGGGCTGCGCGTGGTAGGGCGGCTGCGCGACCTGCTGCGAAGGGGATGGCTTCCCCCCGCCTTCCGTGGTCTCCCCGGGCGGAGCCCACTCTGGGCTCACCGGGGCTTCTGAGATCTCACTGTCACAGGTCTCGGAAGGTGACGAGGCTTTCTCCTGGGCGCTAGCGGCGAGTTCAGCGGACTCGGACCTCTCAAATGAATTGGGGCGGCTCAGCGAGTTCGTATGCTGAATCACAGAGATCACATTGCCGGGAGGCTTCCTGCCCCCTCCGTCTGATGGCTTGTCTGAATCAGCAGCTGCGGGTGACTCCTCTGACCCAAGCGATGGACTTCCAGATTGCAGCGGGGGTCGACACGGGTCAAAGCGCTCCGAGTGACCATGAGAAGGGTTTTCCTGTCCAGCCAGGCCGAATCCACTCCTGGCTCCTTCCTGCATCTGCAATTTGGGCTCGAAATCTGAAGTCGCGATGCCCAGGGGTGTGCTGACGACGCTACTGCAGATCATCGGGGTGTCCTCCTCGTCCCCTACACTCTTCTCTTTCCGGCGTTTTCGATTTTCACAAGTAGTTCCAAACATGGTTGGCACTCCCTGCAATGGCACCGAGGGATCCATGAAATACTCTCCGCCGTGTTTCAAGGGGCTGATGCAGGAAACATCCCTGTAGCTCTGCTTCGGTGTCTCAGAATCCTCCCACTTCTTATAGGGTTTCCGACAGACATCATAGTCATACCCAACCCTGTCCCCAGGAATCAACTTCTTTTCCTTCAAGGATGGACCCGTGATGCTCTTTGACATCCTGCCATGGTGTTCTGCTTCCACATGCCCCTCCTGTACCGAAGGCAGCTCAAAAGCCGCTTGTCTTCTTAACATGCGCTGAGGGGGTATTCCTACAGTCCCTGGATAGAACACATCATCAGAACCAGTCATCCGTTCATCAAATGAGTGACTTCCTCTCAAAGAAGGAGGAAGACTTAAATTTGTTGCTGAAGAAGTTGGCATTGAGTTGCTTCTAATAAGGGGTGAAGAGTCAACAGGAGCTTCTAGGAGAACTGGGCTGCTGCCTTGGAAACTGGCTGGATAAAGTTTTCCTTCATTCCTGATAGATGATGGAATAGTCTGGGACTGTCTTGACTCGCTGTTGAATTTAGTGGATTTCAGCATGCTTGTCTGACTGGGGTCGATCTCTCCCTTGCTTGGGATCAGCTGTGAAACAGGATCTTCAAACATCTTGACATCTAACCTGGTGTTAACGTGAGGTAATGAGTCCATGGTGCCCTTCCTACCCATCGTGGCGCGCTCCTGACTTGTGGTTGTAACACTGAGTGTATTTCTCGGACTAAGCCGACAGTATTTTCCAAAGATGATTTCTTCATAAGACTTTGCATTTGTGTTTGGAGGGCTTATCTGCTGCTCTGCACTTTCTGAGCGGGAAAAGTAACCAGAGTCAGTGCTTCCTTTACTGTGCGGGCTCAGAAGGTTTAGAGATGGCTCAGAATCTTGTCCTTTTTTCTCTGACAGTCTTAGTGCAAGTTTCTGTTTAACTGTGTGAGAGTCATCAGCCTTAGTATTTAAAGACGGATTTGGTAGCATATCAGTGCCAATATACTGAGAGCTTTCATTAGGTAAAGGAATCCCGCTTTTGGGGATAATCAAAATCGGCACCTTCATCGGACCTCCCAGTGATTCTTCCAGTGACCCATGATAGACACCTCTGCTGGCGATATCCAGCGGCATGGGTGGGCCGGGACTCATTTTGCCAGAAGCCTCCACAAACAAAGAACTCTCCTCATCTGTGTCTGTACTCTGTTCACCGTCTGAATGTATTTCTGCTTCTACGTCAATAAAACCGGCCTCTAGGTCCAATTTAGATACAGCTGACTCTGTGAAAGGGACTAATCCTGCCTTAATTGCATGGGCATGTGACTTCCTGTGCTTGTACAAATTGCTCTTTGTCTTGAAAGAGAAACCACAAGGTATACATGGATATGGCCGCTCACCAGTATGGGACCTGATGTGTTTTTTCAATACGCTGGGTTTGGCACATGCCCTGCTGCAGTAAGGGCAAATGTACTTGCCGGGCTTTTTGGGTTTGTGCTCTTTTTTGTGAGCATCTTCCGACTGTTCGATACTTTTCTGGGAGTATTGGCTATAAGCAGGGTTCAGACTTGAAATCTTTTTTCTAGGATAACCACCACTGTGGCCGTGTATAGGAAAGGAAAATAAGTCCTCGGAGGCAACAGATGGCAAAGGGCCAGGGAAAAGCCACGGAGGGCCTTCAAGGCTCTGATGTGGCTTGTTGCTGTGCATGACCCCCTGTGGCAATGAGTGCTGAGGGAAAGAGAGGGAATGTTGGCATGAATAAGGACTCAGACGGTGCGGTGGGTATTGCTTCTCTGTGACTTGCTGTGCCACTTCGCCAGGTGAGGCCAGTTTCCCAGAACCAAAGAGTTGTGCTGATGCTGTGTTTCCGATATGCTCAGGATCTATTTGTGGTTGCTGCTGTCCTTCTTGACTGCCAAAAGTGCTCATCTTAATAACAGCTGATTGTTCCTGTCTCCATCTACCTGATGCTTTATCAGTTTCTCCAGACCTTGAGGTAGCTTTTTGTCCTAGAGCTGTGTCCCCAGTGTCCATTTTGTTACACAAGGTCTCAAGTGCTAGTTCGCTTGAAAGCCGTGCAGACTCATGGAGTGTCTTCAAAGCTGCGCCTTTCAAAGCTTGCTTGCTTCCATGTTCCAGGGTGTCTGCAAACTTGCTGAGTGTTCCTTCTCTTTGGAACCTTCCACACCCACACCGTAGTCTATGGGCATTAGATGGTAATGTCCTTGGACCAGGGCTATAACACAGTTCTCTCCATTGTAGAAATGTCCATCCAAAAGCTAAGTGCAAATCTATAAAGATCTCTTATGGCATTTGAATATTTTCAACTAGGGTGATATTGGGGTGATGAATATTCTAGGAGAAATTTTGCCCATCAACTAGAGCAAAGTTCAGTTGCCAGTTTCACTAAGATAAAATGGTCTGAAAGAGAACGAAACACAAAGAGATGGTCATAGTAGTTATCAAGCAAGAAACCAAAACCGTTCCTAAATAAACAGCCTGAAATTGGATAAATTGAAATGTTTTCTACTCCAAGAAATCCTTTTTATGGTTGTTACATTAATCCCACAATGAAAGGTTATTCATTGCAAACAGCATTAAGTCATAAGCATATATCTCCTCAATGCTTAACTTTTGGTCATCCTTTTAAATACCCCTTAATTTTGGTCAGAAAAGCATTTAAAGGAAAACTTTTGATACATATTATTTATAAAATCATAAGATTTTTAAAAGGCTTCATTAAAATAAATTTAGAGCTATTTCTAACCCAGTTTTATGACTTACATGCTAAGTGTACTACATATTTCTCTATATAGATATATTTCATAGGTTAATATAAAATATATGTTAAATATATAATATAATATAATTTATAAGTATGTAATACAACAGTTAATATAAAATGTCATATGTATTATATGTAATGTTAATAAAAATATACAGCTTAAAATTGGTGATTAGGAGTGATTAGAGCTAGACTAAACCTGTAAGAATCAAAGATTGCCACAGAACTTTGGAAAAGGCAGAAAAGTGCATCTAAATAAAATAGTTATAAAACCTTCATAATATGGACAACAAAACATATTTTGGGGACAATTAGAAAATATAATGATTACCTGAATGGTTTAGAGTTCTCATGGGCATGATTGTCTTGACGCTTCCTGGGTAGAAAATAAATGCAGTTAGGAAAGATTGTTCCATCAAACTACAACACTGTTGTATGCAAATGTCAATTTAACGTTCATTATATGTAGGGCTCACAATGTTATGTGCTCTAAAAAATCAGCAGGTAACTGCTTTAGAAAACACTGAACTAAAGCAGTAAACCTAATACTGATTGTCACTGTGTCCAAAAACAACTCAAGGAGAAAAAAATTTTTTAAACTTCAGATTCATATTTTCTAAGATATAAGATTAATATATTAAAACATCTTAGACTTTTGACACAATAAGCCTGGTTCTAGTTCTTTAGATATTAAAAAGTTGAGAACGGTGGTTTTTTTTTTTTTTTTTTTTTTTTTTGCGGTATGCGGGCCTCTCACTGCTGCGGCTTCTCCCGTTGCGGAGCACAGGCTCTGGACGCGCAGGCTCAGTGGCCATGGCTCACGGGCCCAGCCGCTCCGCGGCATGTGGGATCCTCCCGGACCAGGGCACGAACCCGTGTCCCCTGCATCGGCAGGCGGACTCTCAACCACCGCGCCACCAGGGAAGCCCAGAGAATAGTGGGTTTTTAAAAAATTCAACCTATAGCTTTAAACATTTAAATGTATAAATATCCTTTTCAGGAAATTTGCATGACAGCAAAGTGAAGGAGTCCTCCAGATGACTGTGAATGGCTCAGGAAAACTTGACAACTTAGAAACTATCAGATTTTAAGTGAATACTCAATTTCCATAAGGGAATGGCCAATATCGTACCCAGAGGATTCTGAGAACTTCAATGCTCAACTCCATCAATTACGACGATAGCTGAGGTACTTCCTTGATAGGCAATGTAGCAGTGCTTATCAAAGTAAGAAAGCTCATACCCTCTGGCTCAGAAATTCCATTGCTGGAAATGTATCCTCATGGATGTACACAAATGCACAAAGTTATATGTACAAGGATTAAGTCAGTCATAAACTCAGCCATTAAAAAAAAAGTAAGTATAGCTATAAGTACTAATATAAAAGCTCATTCAGGAGATAGTAACATTAGATGTGAAAAAAAAAAGTTTATTGCACCCTAGAATGTATTTTATAATCCCATTTGTGTAAAAGAAAAACAAGCAATAAACAGAAAATTTCTGCAAGAATGCCAAACAGCTTTTACATTGGTTAAATCACATAAATGGAGCCAGGGAGTCAGAAGAACGGACACAGGAAGGGATTTCTACTTTTAACCTTATGATTTTTGGTAATCTTTATTTTTGCTTATTTTTTTAACCCGGGCATGTTCACATTTTAAATAAAATACTGGTTAAGAAAAAGGATGCCACCATGTAAACGTACTGTATTTTTCCAAACTAAAACTCAAATACTGATTTTATTTCCATGACCAATTTTGTCCCTAATATAGAATGCTACTTTGATGATGATAGTAGTTGCACTTAGAAAGGGTGGAAAACATGGAAATTCCCACAGGAACAATAAATCTTTTGGATGAGAAATCAGAAGCCCCCGCGTATTTGTAGCAAGGTATCTATAATCAAAAAGTCTTTCTGCTAATAGCCATGAAGCACAGTAGGTTTGTAAAGCAGTTGTCAGAAAACTAAACAACAAGCATATTAACTTTGGTTTGCTAAAAAGTTTTATTATTGAATTACATTTTTCCCCATACAGTGATTTTCCTATGAATCCCTCTATGGGTAAAGAGGCAAACACTGAAAGAGAAGTGATGGCTTTGTTAGACTTCAATGCAAATAAGAAGAATAAGCATCGTTAAGCCCAAATTGGCTGAATTTTTGTTTAATGAACTACCTACTTGAGGTTCATGTAGACACAACCTCTGTCAGACCTTTAGAGGTAACACCCTCCAAAGTGGAAGTACAGTGTATTTCCAATACAAGTCAGAAACTTTTGCACATCTTTCCTTAATTCAGAGTCAGAGCTTGAACTGAATAACTTCTAGGCTGCTTTTCATATTTATTATCTTATCATGGTATTGATCTATGTATGCAGTTCTGTTGATGGTGATAACAAGGATGATGACTGCTATTTACTGTGTGCTTACTACATGCACTGGTAGAGTTATACTGTATAGAGCTTCATGACGGTCCTACGCCACAGGTGTTATTACCCATATATACAGTTGAGGATGATACTTAGGGTCAGAACCAGAATCAAATCCAGGTTTGGCAGACCGCCAAGGCTAAGGGGTCTCACCTCCCCAACTAGCACCTGCCACCCCCAGCTCCACTGCTAAGTTTTATCACAATGTAAAATAATACATCTTCAAGAATATTTTCTCCTAAATATTTTCACTTGACTCCAATACTTCCAATGCTTGAGTATTTCATGGTCCTGGGAGAATATTTGAGTTTTGTATGGATTTCAAACAAACCCGTAGTGTAAATGATGTTCAAAATCTTTATATTAAAGTATTAATGAAGACAGCTCCTCGTGAGAACATGATTAATTCTCATGACATACAACTGTTTTACTTTGTTCTTTGAGAAGCATTACTTTTAAGGAAAGTAAGAACCTCACAAGTGAAAATTAGGCATATGGTCACTTCCCATTCCTTGGTTTACATAAAATATATAATTTTGCTTAAAACACGGACTTCAAGTTAAACATGTACATAAAATTTTATAAAAAACAGGACTGGGATACTATATTTAATAATTAAATAGAATGTAGTGTTTTCATTTAGCAACAAAGCAATAACTTTTTAAATCAGATTTAATTTTTATGGTTTATAGTAAAAAATTAAAACTATTACACCCTAAACCAGACATATACGATTCTTATTCACTAAGGACATATCATAAAAAGAGAATCACCAAATAAACTTCAAGGAAAAGCAATAATATTTTGCTATTAAAGAACAGATCAGAGACGAAGAAAAGCAATTTACATAAAATTCAAAAGTAGACAATTAATGGTCAGAACAAAAATTATCTACAATAGTTATTTAATTTTTGATGGGTTTAAATTTTAGAAAAGGGCTCGTCAAAAAAGTCACGCCTACAATTTTATTTAAAAAAATCAATTTTGCTGATCTTAACAGAAGACCGTCCTGTACTCCAATAGCATTTATTATACAGAAAATGTTTTAAAATTCACAGCTTTGATCCCAGTAGAAAATGACAATTATGCAAATAGCTTTGGTCAGGAAAACCTCCTCCTTTTAAATTTCTATGACAAACCTGCATAAGATGTCCTACCATTTCATCATGAAATTAGATAAACCCAGTGCCATGCTCCCTACTGCTGTTCAGAGAAGAGCTTCTGTCCTTCTGTCTGAGCTGGAGATCCCAGAAGTATCAGGGACACCTCTGGTCTACATTCCTCTGAACTACAGTGTCTAACTTTTCACTTCAGTGAAAGGCTTAATTAAGAATATTACTAGGGAATTGGAAATCACTCCTATTTCACATGAACCCCTTACATGAGATTTTAAACATATCTGAGCATATACTATTCTCTCCAACACCATCCTTGGACAGCCTTCAACTAACTTCTATCCATAAAATCACTCTCCTTCTTGGAGTTTCTGAGGCGTATAGAAAGGTAGATTGGAGAAAACAGGAGTAATGGGTCCTTTGGGATACTGGTTCATATTCATGAACCAATAAGAACATGGACTCTTTTCATTAATCTCTTGTCTTCAGTTGCTTTATCTTGGAAACTGAAAAAAATTCTGCAATGCAGACTGTTTGCACCATAGATCTATTCCTGGGCATGGCATGTCTGTCTAGTATTCAAAGTCTCTTTGCTGCTCTCCTCAACTTACACTTAGGGAAAAAAATTCACTTGAAAATCCATAAGGCTTTCAAAGTTTAAGCCAAAGTTTGATAATGACATTTGTCTTTTTTTGCTAGGTGATACTTTTACTTAGCCATCTTACTCTACCAACAATGGCGTAAATTCCTGGGCTTGTGCTGTATTACTTAAATGTATGAAAATGCTTATAAGATAGGGAAATATTTTCCTTGGATCTCAGAATATTATTATAAACCATCAAATGTATTATTGTATATACCTGCAATTTTACCGAAATTTTCTCCATAAAGATCTACTTGGAGCTATAAAGAGCCATGGTAATGTGGTTCATTACAGCTACATTACTTCTCTATGATTGTGTAGATTCATTTCATTTTTCATACTCTAACTGTGTGTTAAAAGTAAATCTCTGGTTTTCCCAATTGATTGATATGTCTAAAAATGCAATATTCGAGCAATCCTCATATGAAAAGAAAACAGCCAGTTATCATTTCCTTCTCTGAGATTTCTTTATACGGTAACCAAACCCACGCAAATTCATTGTTGGCATCCATTGCCAACCACGGAACGGTATGCCAAACACAGCTTCACATTGACATTTAAGATTTTCCCTAATGCCTTTGAGTGCTCTGAAAGGAGTAGGATATTTTGCAAGAGGATATGACTTTTGGCTTTCCTGTGGATGACGCTCCAGCCCATAGGAGTCCTTCGGTTGGTAAAGAAAGGCAGGCATTGTCTAGCAGGCTCAGTGCATTTTTCAGAGGGGGGTAATATTGAAAAAGACACTACCCTCTGCGTGGCTATTTCAGTGGTAATGGAAATAAGGGAATTGAGCAGAAGAAAAGAAAATGATATTACTTGGAAGAGTTGCCATTTTTCTAAAAGTGTGCCCACTCCCTTGGCCACGCTTCAGTCCCACTCAAATAAATCTGGCACCCAGTTAAGTAATTTCCTCAGACAGGCCCTGAAAGGAAAGGCACAGAAACAGCCTCCCTTATAGACCTCCACAGAGGTCTCTTCAGGATAACAGCTGGGTGGGATTGGCAGAAGGGCAGCCTAGCTCTGCAGATGAATAAAGGCCTACAGTATCCAGGGCTGTCAATCTGGGACCTTTTGCTTAGAAAAACACTATCTCAGAAAAAAACTTTACCTCAGGAAATTAATCATTACTTGAGTGGTGGCAAAAGTCAAGTGAGCATTAAATAATAACATCCTAGATAATAATGGTATAAAATGATGGGCAACAAACACTACTTCTCTGCTTCCAATGTTTTAATAATAAAACATTTCAAACAAATTAAAATGGTTATTTGGGTTTTTGTTGTTGAGAATTAGGTGGTATTACACGTGTAAAAAAATATATGTCTTCTGATAGCAATTACTAGACAAAAAGCTAGAGGCCATTTCCATATATTTGCTTTCAAAATGCCATAGATCAACTACAAAATATTTTAGGAAACACATGAGCATCTCGGAGCACCGTTGCTTTAATGCTGACGGACCCACAAGTCACTACCACATATGAGTACCGGATGAAGGAAACAAGGGTCTACCGAAAAACCATGACCAGTGCCAGAGCCCAGCTGAATACTGACTTATTTACACAGGATGATTAAAAAAAGGCACCTTCCTGAGAGCCAAATTCATTATAAATGCTTCTTTTATTAGTAAAAACTCCCATAACAACCTTAGTTCTCCCTAAACGGAGCAAGTCGCCAGTATGAGGAGGATACTGTATATGATACAAAACCCTGCCAAACAATTCAGAGAACTTCTGGAGAAAAGTAAAGAGATTGTGATGATCACCCTCTAATTGGACATACATTAAAATCTAATTTGACATCTAAAGCCTAATGGAAAACTGAACTATATTTTTTCCATGTTGGCTACAATGAGTGCAGATAGTTGTATAGTTTGCATATCTGTTCAGAGTATTTGTGACTTATTTTGACTCTAGCATGCTAATTTTAATATTTTGTCATAAATTTTTCTTGGCAATTTTTTTACAATTGTGATTTTGCTCTTCTGGTGCAACGTGTCCCCATTCTATAACAAACGTTATTAGGATTTACTACATAGAATTTTGCATGAAAGTAAACTGGGCCAGAAAGAAATTCTCTTAAATGAGGCTATCTCAATTAAGCAAATTATAATTAAAACCGGACTATTATGAAAAACAAAGCAAAACCTTCACTATATTTCTCTCCAAATAGCATATACCTTGTTTCTTCCCAGACTGGAAGACAAAGTAAATTCACATACTGGTGTGCAGTAAGTTAAAACTGCTTTTCAAGTTCAATGTAAAAACAATAGAATAAAACAATAAATTTTAGTTATTAACCTGTTATCCTCATATCAAAAAACTGCATCATAACCGTCTTTGCTATCCACGATGCCAACTCTCTCCACAGGAACTCATGCACAACTTCTGGGAATCTAAAAGATGAACAAGAAGATTTTTTAAATGATGACACTTGTAGTGACTTTAACAGACATGCTTATTCTTCACTCATAGAAATGCCTTCCATGAGAAAAGAAAATCTGGAACTGGATCTCTCGAGAAGACATTTTCTTTCAAGAAAAAATTTCCTTTCTTTTCACATAGTTTAAATCTTTTGAATAAGTACTTGCATTATAAAAGAATTGTCTGTAACAGCAAACGTGGAAGCAATTTGGAAAATAATGCTAGAGTTAAAACGATGTATTGGAACTAGAAATTATGCCACTGCAATCCACGATACAATTCTGTCTTAAAGCTGAGATTCCCACAAAACTTCTTTTGGTGCATCAGCAACTAAACTCCACAGGATGAAGAACCTCATAGAAAATTCTTTTCTATAGTTTATTTCAGTAATGTTATGTTCTGTGCTAAAATTAATTTCTAAAATAGGAAGCCAAAACCAACCAAAGTAAAATCCTGAGACATAACAAACTCTGGAAAGTAACAAAGAAAGGAACTTTCTCATACTTAGAATTAATTTATTCAAGTCTGATCCAAAAAAAAAAAAGCATAGAAGGTCAGTCAAACTACTTAATCCAAATAGATTAATCAGTCAACTATCTTAAGATGGTTTATCTCCTGGTAAAAAAGGCCCATATAAAAATATTACTACGTATCCATAGATATCTATTGTATATTTGTGCATTTTTAAAAACATTGCTCTTTCTTTCAGACAAGTTGTGTTTCATAGGAAGGACTAAAGCATCAAGACAGGACAGTTAAAATGTGCCTTAATCTACTACCACGTCATGTGAACGTTCAAAATGCTTAAAGGAAGCAGTTAGCTTTCATTTTTTCCTCCTTTCTGCACATCACTGCAGTAGCACTTCAGGACACCCTGTGCACTTTGCAACATGAATCATTATAAGCAAGTAGGCCCACTCGGTTCCTCAAAAGACACAAAAGGTGCAAAAATAGCTTCTGCAATTGAAGCAAGAACCACGTCAGCAGCCAGATGAATGTGGGTGGTCAGATAAGATTCTGTTGCTGCAAAGGGCAAATTATTAAGCGAAAGCTAGATTTATTTTCTTTTTTAACTTTGTTCTTCTTGCCTCAAATCAACCATTTGCTGGCACTTAAATGACTCTTGACAAGCTCTACCATTCTCAAAATTGAAAGCTTCATCAAAGACAAAGAACATGATTGATTAAACACTGAGAGAATAGTGGTGGGGTCCTTCATATATATATATATATGATAATTAACCACATCCATATTAACAAACCAAAGAGCACCTCTTTTGGAAAAAAAAATCAAGTTAAAATGCTAAAGAAACAAAACAAAACTGTACGTTAGCAACACGACCTAAGTTAAAGTAAAGCATGGCATCTCGCAGATAAAAAAGAATAAATCAGGGCTTCCCTGGTGGCGCAGTGATTGAGAGTCCGCCTGCCGATGCAGGGGACACGGGTTCGTGCCCCAGTCCGGGAAGATCCCACATGCCGCGCAGCGGCTGGGCCTGTGAGCCGTGGCTGCTAAGCCTGCGCGTCCGGAGCCTGTGCTCCGCAACGGGAGAGGCCACAACAGTGAGAGGCCCACGTACCACAAAAAAAAAAAAAAAAAAAGAATAAATCACTGAGCTATTTTGCACTCTGAACAGAATTCACCCAAGACATAAATGGGCCAAGATTCTATAGATACAGCTATTTATAGGGAACAACAACTTGCAGTATTCAGTGACTACCTATGATTGGCAGTCCCACAGTCATTGAACTAAGCCTTAAAAGAGAAAAGGAGAACTTAATCCTCAGAAGGCTAGCACTGACACCCACTCCTTCCAGCTGTGCTGCAAATATAGACAAGCACCCAACCATTCCCTAACCCGGAAACCATCAATTCTACCAACAGCTTCCACAGGCAAAAGAGAGCACGTAAGTCCTCCAGACAAGCTGTGTCAGGGGCAGTGTTCCCAGTTCTGACTCTACTTTTCCAGTCTTAATCTCCAGGACTATGGCTCCTGGAAATAGAAAATAGTTGTCTCATGATATGCACATATATCTGGAATTTTAGATTTAGCAGATCCCTCTTTTCACTCACTCAGAGGATTTGAAAATTGTTTCTGCTGTCTGGATTGCTATGCATGACCTCTTCAATGATTGGTTTTCCCTTGAAGAACAAAAAAGCGGTGGTCGTAATGTTGTACTTATATTTTACCTCACAGAAACTTCCAGGTAATCAGTGTGATTTTAAAGCAAAGATCTAAATGATATTAACGTGAAAGATGTGACACCAAGTTTGCGGATTTTGCACAAATCATTTTGTTGCAGTTGAATTAGTAGTGGCCTCTACAAGGGAGGTAATTATTGTTACTATTAAAATAAAGACATAGAGATAACCATCTCAGAAATTTGTTTTTGCATTAATTTTAATTGAGTTTTTGTGCCTCAGTTTCTTCATCAAAATAAAAGAAAAATATTTCCTCAAACAGTTCTTGAGAATTTGGTATTATAACTCATGCTTATGTTTCCTAGAAATCAGCAGTTCATATAGCATACTTTTTAAACAATGGAATAAGGGAAAGAGAGACTTTTCATTTTTTTAAACTTTACTTTTAGGTTTTTAGATTCATAAGAAATCACTATGCAATGAAACTTTAATATTCAATAAAATTAACAAGTTTTCAGAAAATTGTGTTAACAGATCTTGTTAAATATCCCCAAGTCATTTAAAATCCATTCCTAAATATGAGGTGAAAATTATCCTTCACTTTACTAACAAAGTAAAGACTGATTTTTCTGTTGTCTGCAGGTTTATAGGAGAGTGCCTTTAAAATATTTTCCAATACTCCATCTACTATTTGTAACAAACACTTGGAAAGTTTAAGCGTTATTGTTTCTCAGCCTTTCCATTTTTAGAAAAATAATCCTTGGCATTAGATATTTATTCTTGGGTGCTTACAGGTTATTATTACTAAGCTAAGCAAAGGTCATGTTGAGCTACGATTAGATAAATAGGTAGATAGATAGACAGATAGATAGGCAGAGACAGATTTTTTAAAAAATATCCATTGTTGGTAAGATTCTTTATCATTTCATTTCTCTATTCTTCCAAATTATTTTAAGACAAGTTATGGTTTAATGGTTTACTACGGTTAAGGCTTTATTGGCAAACTTCTCATGCAAATATAAGTGCCTCTCATCACTCCTTTTACTGAGGTTAAACACATACAAACTAGATCATAATTTCAGTAGAAAAGCCAATAAGATATTCCATTTACACTTTAGATGAGAGTTGTCACAATTAAAAGTAATAATTATGTGCATCAACTCTATGGGAAAAGTGGCAAATAGGACCTGGAAACAAGATATGATCTTTATAGTTCTTAGTTAAAAGGAACGTTTAAAAGAATGAACACCACTCTTCATATACTAGAGAAGAGATACTTCTTTCATAGAAGGGAGTAGAAGGGATTCAAAAGCACTAGGTAAAGATGGGAGGAGAGTACTGAAAGATAAATGCACGCTCAAGATACACTTTATCAGGGCTTCCCTGGTGGCGCAGTGGTTAAGAATCTGCCTGCCAATGCAGGGGACACGGGTTCGAACCTTGGTCCGGGAAGATCCCACATGCCACGTTGCAACTAAGCCCGTGCGCCACAACTACTGAGCCTGCGCTCTAGAGCCAACGAGCCACAACTACTGAAGCCTGCGCACCTAGAGCCTGTGCTCCACAACAAGAGAAGCCACCGCAATGAGAAGCCCATGCACCGCAACGAAGATCTCTGCAAATAGAGAAAGCCCACACGCAGCAATGAAGACCCAACACAGCCAAAAATAAAAATAAATAAAAATTTAAAAAAAAAGAAAAAAAGATACACTTTATCAAAGTGTACCAAAAGAGGCAACTTTTCCCTGCTACAAAAAAAGACTCTAAATGGGGTCACTGTTCCACCTGGAGTATCTGGAGGGGCAAGGTAAGAGGCACTTAGGAGGTGGTAGAGAAGGCAGTTATAGGCTGGGAAGATACACACAAACACATACACACACACACAACACACGCACACAAACCCTGATCAGTATGATGATTTGATTATAAGCTCAGATCTTTAGAAACATTTATGATATGAAGGTAAATGTTGGGATTGAGTTCGGAATGTAAAGAAGATGAAAAAGGGTTAAAGAGATACAAGTAGGAATGGGAAAGAGTGTTAATCTGGGAGCATGGGGCAATTCATTGCTGGGACAACTAAGTAGAAGGCTTTGAAAAGTCAAAAGTGTGTCTGGGAAAAAGGAGTTTTCACAAGAGGAGGATGGGGCAAACTGAGTCAAAATTCGCCTACTCTGCCATTTTGTTTAGGGTTCCAGTTCTGGAAACTGCCGTAAAAATGATCTTAGAGCTACCTTTGGTCTATTGCCACTTCTCAGCAGGTCCTCAGTGCTGGAGCACAGAAAAGATACAAAATAAAAGCACTGCGTAAATTAGAACTACTAAAAGCACAAAAAAGTAGGTACAAGTGAATTAGTGATTGTAACTTAAGCCTCCTTAAGTAGGGTTTCTGACTATTTTATGATACTTTTAGAAACTTATAGAATGTCCGTATTTGTCAGAAAATGAGCTAAGTTTACAAAATACAAAAATGGAAAAGGCAAGCTCTATATTTAAGAGCTCAGAGCCTAGAAGGGAAACATTTGTGAACAGATAAGTGCAACAAAGTGTTTTAGGTGCTTTGAGAAAAATATAAATGCAGTACAGGGGGAGCACAAACAAGGAAGTGGCCAACCCTACCAAAAGAAGTAGAAAAGGCTTTAGAGAGGCAGTGATACTGAGTAAGTCTTTAAAGAAAACTATGTGTGCTAATATACAAAAGCCCACAGTTCTCAGTGTTAGATTTAGAGATAAATACATTTATCAGATGAAATAAAAACATAAGACTATCATTCCTGAGTTGCATACACTTTATTTTAGTGTGGTGAAAGGTTGGTTCATGGGGAAGCTTAGGAATAAGGTGAATGTTCTAGTTAATACAACCTTATGGTTAGGTAAAGCCGACAGAGAAATAATTTTTGTTTTAACATCTGCTAGTGATTATTTTCCAAAGTACATTAGCCTTCTCCTTGAGTTAATTATAGTTTCCTGAACATAATTTAATCTTTCTTTGATGATTCAGGATCGTATAGTGCTCTCTGCTCCGTACTCTGCATCTGGACTGTGATTGTCTGGTACTGGCAATGCGAACTTCTCCCCCACGTGTATTCTTAAACACATGTCAAGTTTTCTAAGATCAGGGTTGTAACTGAGATTTTTTTTTTCCCTGACCACATATTTGACATCAGACTAACTTATTTTAGGAGCAAATATATAACCATCCACTTCTATCACAATTACTTGTTGAGCTTATTCTAAATCATATAGGGAGTATTTAGTATTGTGAAAGATTTTAGAAATCATTGAATCCATCAGCCAAATAATAGGGGAAAAAAAGCTGAGAACCAGATAAGTTAAAATACTTGCTTAAGCACTCATAGGTGGTTATGGATGAGTCTGGGCTATAGCTTAGGTCTTCAACCTTTCAAGTCAACTATTTTCCATTATCCATATTACTATCTTATTTAAAGTTTATTAATCTGGCCCCATTGCAGAAACTGACTGAATGAATAAAGGAATAAAAAAATGAAGAATAAATAAAATTGAACTTAGAATGAGCAAAGACATTTATCATCCATACCTTGAAGGTAATCAGTCAAATGAACAGAAAATAACAGTAGCTAAAAACCAATGTTCCATTAAACTGTTTATCAATTTTTATTCCCAAAGCAAGGACAGCTCTTTCATCGACAGTCAATGGAGGTAAGCCCTTCGGTTCATAAAATCAAAATTTCACCAACAAGGCCTATAGACATATGGTACCCCATCTCCACAGGTACTACTTCTCTTGCAGAATGGTGTTTGCTGACTTGCTTTTGCAAAAGAACAGGGCCAATTAGATGTTTTGTATAATTAAAAAAAATGTTTTTGTTTTCTCATGTGTGATACATTTTATTTTTATATTCTCACTTTCATTTTTCTTTCCCTTCCTTTCAATTCCCTCTATTCTATCTCTTAATAACATTATGGCAGGTAAATAACTCCTTCTTGCCAAGCTATCTTAAATATTTATTCTTTAACTTGATATTTGGAGGATAAAACCAAAGGAGGACTATTTGACTACTATACTCTAATGAGAAATATGACATAACAAAGTCATAACTCCAAGGTATTGTTTTCTCCAGTTTTATCTTTTATGGCACTTATGGCTACTAGTTGGTTACTATTTCAGTATACTTAAATAAGGTCATAACTCTTTCTCCAATTCTCCTTTTACTCCTGGACGTGCCAAGATTAGCATACAGAAAAGCCAATGTTAACTCTGGAGTATGTAAACAAAGAGAATGAAGAAATCAAATGATAAAATATGCATTATATTCTTGAGTATGCATAAAACAGGCTGACCTTGCCTGAAGGAAAATCCATCTCTTAGGGGAGAGCCTCCCACATCAATGGAAATAATACCAAAAGTAATGAAAGCACAGCTGAAAACTTGAATTCCATTCCAATATTTCATGCTACAGCTGATTCTCAGATGTAATGAAAAAAAGTGCTTTCAGTCTCCCTCCCCTAGGTCCACGATACAATAAAGATCCTTCAAAAAGAAATCACGGCAAGGCCTATGGCATTTCGTGTAACCTAATCAGATGGGCCCTATCCACTGTTAGGAACGGAGCTGCTGAAATAATCAATTCTGTCTCTTCTCTTGAAAAGCTTTACAGGGAATGGGGAAATTGACTCATGCGCCAGTGTAGAGGTGTAGAACCTCACATTTTTTTTTTTCTTTTTTGCGGTACGTGGGCCTCTCACTGTTGTGGCCTCTCCCGTTGCGGAGCACAGGCTCCGGACGCGCAGGCTCAGCGGCCATGGCTCACGGGCCCAGCCGCTCCGCGGCATGTGGGATCTTCCCGGACCGGGGCACGAACCCGTGTCCCCTGCATCAGCAGGCGGACTCTCAACCACTGCGCCCCCAGGGAAGCCCCAACCTCAAATCTTGATTACACACTGTCCAAGGATTGGTGAGGCAACAGGCTAAATAAACGACAGGGTACCAAACCTCAAGAGTTTAGAAATGGACATAAAGTTAGAAAACAACAAATAATCTGAATATCAGTTATTAACAGAGTTTAAGAAAGCACATGCTCAAGAGGGGTTTGAACAACCAGGTAGGACTCAACAGAGGTAAGTGGTTCAAATGGAAGCCATGCTTCATCCAAATGACGTAACCAGAAAAGCTTTATAATCACCTCTGCTATGTGGTTATTCAGGTACTCCCCTGGCACTTTGATAAACTCTGGATGGCATTTATATTTTCAGCCTCATCTTGGAGTATGTCATCACCTACAAAGTTTAAGGCTAGAAAAATGCTCAAGTTTCAAGCAGGTGTTTATAATATCCTAACAGGCAAACTCTGTCAGACAGTTCCAGAATTTCATCTACTGGCTCATTCACTCAGTCAAATGATATTTTTTCCAAAGCTTATATATACTAATGTAATGAAATAAAATATTATTGGAAATCAAATTTCATATTACTTTGAGTTTGAATCTAGATATTATTGTCTCAGTTATCCATCTAATAATTTATATCCATTTCAATGACACCAAGTATGAATTCAAAATAATGTACACGTGTGGAATTCAAAGATAAATAAGACAAGACTCCTTTTTTCAAAGAGCTTGCTGTCTAGTGTGTGAGAAAACCATATAAACAACAAGTTGTAAAAGCTACAGAGGCATAAAATGATATTATGGGAGTAGAGAAACAAGAGACTGGGCATGCTACACTCTCTTAGGTCTTAAAACAATGCTAGGATTTGGTAAGTAGAGATGCAGAGGAAAGGCATTTAATATGAACATATCACTGTGCAACAGAGAAGAGCAGGGGATGCTGAAGAAATAGCCGGTGTGACTAGAACATTTGGCATATTGAGGTAATGGGAGTGAGGGCTGAGAAGGAAAGGTGGTGACAGATGGTAAGGGAACTTCATTTGGTAGACAGTGATTGCCATCAGAGACTGCCATAATCAGACATTTTAGAAAGTTCACACATATCTCATCTCTTTCCATCCCTTCTTGGGCAAATTACAAATGTGTTACCTGAAAAAGAAACATGATTGAGACGAAATTTGCTTTAAGATAAAGAAGGCTTGGGATTTCCCTGGTGGCGCAGTTGTTAAGAATCCACCTGCCAATGCAGGGCACACGGGTTCAAGCCCTGGTCCGGGAAGATCCCACATGCCACGGAGCAACTAAGCCCGTGCACCACAACTACTGAGCCTGCGCTCTAGAGCCCGTGCTCTGCAACAAGAGAAGCCACCGCAGTGAGCAGCCTGTGCACCACAGCGAACAGTAGCCCCTGCTCGCCGCAACTAGAGAAAGCCCACGCACAGCAACAAAGACCCAACGCAGCCAAAAATAAAAATAAATAAATTTATTTAAAAAAAAGACAAAGAAGGCTTGAAGCTAAGGGGGAAAAGATACAAGTGATAAGATCATTAGGGAATAAACTCTTGGAAAAGTAGGAAAGAAAAGGGAACTCAAAGGCATAAATTAAAGGATCGGTTTCAGAAGAAAGAATGAAAACTTCTGTTTTAGACTGGAGGAGAGGAAGGAATAATGAAGCAAGATGACCTTTTAGATAGAAAAGAAACTGAGAATTCCCCTTAAGATGTTCTTAATCTGCTCAGAAAAGTAGAAGCCTGGTCATCTGATGGGTGTGAGGGAGCTAGAGTCGCTGAGGGGCTTGCTGAGTCTAAACAGCTATTTTCCCCGAGTACTTAATGCATTTAACAGGCTTAGGAAGAATACTATTTCTTATTAGGCTATTTAAAAGAATATTTTGCACCAGAATATATGTAAAACTCATCTAAGTTGATAAATATATCTAAATAACATAATTATATCTAATAATACAATAAAATATATAAATTTATCTTTTATTTTTCAGTAAAACTCTGAAGATGATGAACTATATAAGCCACTATCTATGAATAGTAGATTTAAAACAATTTAAAAAAACTTTATATACTCTTTTTTTTTTTTTACTGTTTCTTTAAAAGAACAGCTGTGGCGATCTTCTACTATAAACATGAAAACTTATCTATACTGATCGTAGAAATGTTGTAGAGTTTAAAAGATCAAACTGTTAGTTAATATCTGGATACAGATTCCTTACCTTATTGAATTAACTACATATATTCAACCACATATGAAATATACTGAAGGTTAAACAAGTCATTTGAATGTCCCACAGGATATAGGACACTGGCTGGCAGAGTAGGAAGTCAATAGATATTTGTCAGTTGAGTGAATGGATGAATAAATAAATATGAATAAATGAATGAAATAATGAATGAGTGTGAATATGCCACGTGTGTGTGCCCAGCACCTGAGAAAACACTCTTCTTGATTAACGACTGAAAAAGAGCTTCATAAACCCTCAGACATCAAACACAGATGGGATCTTGGTAAGTCCACCACCATGTGCAACAATTGAGGACATGGAAACCCCTCAGGACTAAGTGACTGACCTAAGTGACTGACCTAAGTGGACTTCATGGAAGTTGGGCATCCCAAAACCTCAAAAAGGGTTAGTTTTAGAATTTCTGGCACTTTTTCAGCTACCAAACACAAAGAGAAATTTTTTGCAAATGTTGAAAGGTGCAGAGAGGTTATTTGTTATTTAGAAGTTTAGGTAGGAAAAAAAAAAAATATATATATATATTTTTTTTTACCAAATAATAAGTTTAAACATCCAATCACTCTACCTTTTGTTAAGAATCTCATCTCAACACAGTAACTAAAGTAAGTAATTAAGAGTTAGGCTTAAATCTCTTTACCCAAGATGTAAACAATAAAATATTAATTTAACTTGTTCTCTCCAATTTCTCACTCTTTCTTTCCTGTCTCCTTACTGATTGGAGTGGTCATTTTAACTGCTAAATACCTGTGAGGTCTGAGCTGATTCTATGTATACTTATGTCAAATATGTAAATGTGAAGGTCACTGAAAACCAGGGGAAAAGATTGTTCCTGGATTAGAGCTTGAAGCATGGAGGCAACATAGCAACAAACTTTTGTCTCTGCCCTGAATGGTGGTCAAGATGAGTAAGGCAGTGCTGACATCAATGACCCTCGTGATATAAAAAGTCATCACTTGGCATTGATCATGAATATTTTTACTTTTGCAGTCTTAGCGTACATTTACCTCACTGACTATCAAGATGCTGGTCTACTCGCTAACTAGAAGGGCAGAATGGGGTAGTATTTAAGGCACTGCAATCAGACTGTCTAGGTTCAAATAAATCATGAATGAAGCATCTACTAGATATGTGACCATGAAAATCTTAGCACAAAGGGAAGTAATAATATCAAATATCACCTATCAACCTCATTTAATTGCGAGAATTCAATGAGACCCACTGAATTCAATGAACCCAAAGCAATTAGTAGAGTGTCTGGCACGTGGCAATTGTGCAAATATTATCGTTGTTATTATTATGGGTTATAACTGCTCTCAGAGACTTTGCCGGGCCCTTGGTCACTCCAATTCCAAATGGTACCAGGGTGTAGAGCCAACCTAGAATGTGAAGCAACTGCACTGGATGACCATGACTCAGTCAAGCTGCCTTGGTACTAAGTTAAGACCCTGAGTCTAGGTTGAGATCATCATGCACAAGGGGCACAGGAAGGAGGAAGGGATGCCTGGTCGCACTTCCTTAATGAAATTTTCTCATTAATTGATAACTGTTAGAGACTGAATGTTCACGTCTCCCCCAAATTCACGTGCTGGTGCCCTAGTCCCCAGTGTGGCTACAGTTGAAGATGGGGCTTTTAAGGAAGTAGTTAAGATTAAATGAGGTCATATAAGAGTGGGCTTATAGGGCTTCCCTGGTGGCGCAGTGGTTGAGAGTCCGCCTGCCGATGCAGGGGATATGGGTTCGTGCCCAGGTCCGGGAGGATCCCACATGCCGCGGAGCGGCTGGGCCCCGTGAGTCATGGCCGCTGAGCCTGCGCGTCTGGAGCCTGTGCTCCGCAACGGGAGAGGCCACAACAGTGGGAGGCCCGCGTACTGCAAAAAAAAAAAAAAAAAAAAAGAGTGGGCTTATAAGAGTGGGCTTATATCCTCCCACACTGAAGTGTCTTTATAAGAAGAGACATCAGAAAGTTCTCTCTCAGTTTTTCTCTCCGCATACACACAAGGAAGAGGTCATGTGTGAATGCTCAGTGAGATGGTGGCCGTCTACAAGCCAAGAAAAGATCTCAGAATGAAACCTACCTTGCCGACACCTTGATCTTGGACTTCAAGCCTACAAAATGTGAGAAATTAATTTGCTGTTTAAGCCATCCAGTCGGTCGTATTTTGTCATGGCAAATTGAGCAGACTAATACAATAATTTAACACAGTTTTACAAAAGTACATAAAGTTGCTGTGATGAGGAAGAAAATGTGCAATGAAAAGAATACTGCATTTTGATTCAGGAAATTCCTACCCCTGTGCTAGTTCTAATATCTTGTAGCTGTGTAATCTTGGACAATTTATTTAACCTTTTTGATCCTTCTTTCTTCTCTCAGAAAATGAAAACAATAATTCCTCCCAATCAGGGTTGTTGTAACTGGATGTCTGTCACAGTAGGTACTCAATAAATTAATTTTTAAAAGATAGTAAGATTAAGGGGGAATCCTGCGAGGAAGAGAATACAATAACTACAGATATCGTATCTCATAATTCTATATTACTACCTAAAGCAGAACATTGCAATAGTCATGCTGTGCTTTATTCTATTAACATTAAGGAAATATTTATTGATGGCCTGAATATTCACTTTTATGGTATTGTTAGTGATTGCGATGATTTGTTTCAGTGTTTTAATCAATAATTCATCAAAGAAAATTGATGATGGTTCTATGCCACGTTTTGGTTTCCAAATTCAATGGTAATGAAAATATGCATTGCTTGCTACTGTGGACAAGGCAAGGTGTCTATTCCAGTTTATTTAGCAATTAAAAAGGAGCTGTGCAATTTACAAGTTTTAATTGCCTATTTAAAGTGAAGACAGATGAGAGAAATGTTTCTGGTATCAGTATTAAGAAGAATTTTATTTTTGCTGAAAACTGACTTTATAGACACTACATTTTAAGCCTATGTAGTGTCACTTTTTAAGTTGGCTGCTAGAAAGCAAACATCTAAATCTGGGGCCTTTCTCTAGGAAGTATCTAGGCCTTGTTGGCACGTATTCTGATCATTAACATCATTTCTAGCTTCAAATACTAGTCATACCTTTCTTTTCTACTGTCTCATGCTCACACTTACTAATTTATACACATACACACCTCAATAATGAAGAATATTACAAAGACATAATAAATGTAGCTGGGAACTGTTTCCAAAATTGAATCTATTTGTATATTTCAAGAGTGTTTGGGCAGCACAACTGTGAAAATTAATTGGTTCCAGGTATATAAAAAGTAATGTGGAAACTCCCCAAGTATTTTTCTTTCCTTCAGCCTTCCACTGTATTGATTCCAAGAAGAGAAAGGATTTCATAAATACAACAGAAAAGGTACATATAACACAACTCAAGAAAAACATTAATTACTTTTCCTTCTCTAAGGAATTGCATATGAATAATATGGAAATAATATGGTCAAATTATATTATCTTTGAGACATGGTCAAATTTCCAGCTACTGTCAAGGCTCAGCAGCAGACGTGGTAAATGCATCTGACATATTCTTGGACACAGATAACTTACACTGGCAGATTCTACACGCAGATCCTGTGCAGAGTATTGAAAGGGTTGGATGAATGTTTTTTATTTGTTGAACATCCATAGGGTATAAAATCAGATTTGGACACATGTACTTTAACAAGTTTAGAATCCATTTGATCAGAAAGCATTTCAAGTCTCAAATCAACCTCTACTTTAAAGGTAAAAGCATCGTCTATCATAAATGTTACTAAAATTTTAAACAATAAGTTAGAATATAAAAGCCATTTTCAGTGAGGATTTGATTAGCCCATCATATGTGATTTAATTTGCTCTTTGTTTTCAAATAAATCTAAATGCTGGAGAATGTGTGTTTGGATTCATAATTTTGGGTTTCAGTCAACATTGACCAGTATCCAATATGGGCATATTAGCTTGATTTCTCTATTCTTCACATTTATATAAACGACTGAGGAACACAATTTAAATAATGCAACCAGCAATACTTCACCCTGAAAAAAATTATAATAAATTTGAAAAATATGCTTTTGTTTCAGCTTTAAAGCCGTTTGCCAAAACCTGCAGGGCTACAAATGGTCTTAATTCACACATTATTCATTGACTCCACGTATACTGATGTTATTTGGAATCTCACTTTCATTCTCCCTGATATATCACTGAAGGGAAAATAACTTGTTTAGAAATTTTATTAAGAATTCTTCATTAGCACAGATTCTCATCAAAACAAACAAAAGTAGAGAAAAATAAGCAAAAACAATTAAGCAAATAAAAACACAAAGAAGATTACAAAATTAACTATTTTATCGTATTGTCTAATTTATCAGGCTTGCTCTGATTTCATTAAAGGCCTTGGACTAGGTGCCAGAACTAATTTTACTGCAGCATCTGCTCTCTGGTTTTAACATGGGTGTACAAGTAGATTATAATATTTCTTTTAATTGATAACTAGCAATATAGGGAAGAAAATGTTTTAATAATGTCTTGAGTATGTACATTATTTTATTTTTCACAGCTTATCATTTCATCTTCATAATTTCCTTATACGGTGAGAAAAGCATGCAGAAATTGAGGTTTAGAAAGGTTAAGCAATTCTCAAAGCAATCTCTCAAATCAGTGAGCAGAAACCTGGCCTCCTGTCTCCTAGCCCAAGGCTACTTCCGTGGACCACAGAAGATCCTATAAACCAGTTTTAAGAGAGCATGTATGGGATTCGTGGGCAGGAGACATAGGTTTAAGATCCCCTCCGCCATGGACTGACCTTGGGTGTGGTTGGTTCCCTTACCTTCTCTGAGCTTAAATTTCCTCATGTACAAAATGGGAATAATAAAGGTGCCGGCCCCATTTTTCTACCGCTCAGTTGGTGAGTCAAAAATTGAGAGGACGTGAAAGTCGGTGACATGAAAATTTTAAGTCACCGAATAGTAGATATTAATGTTGTTGATACTCATGGGCAAATCAGTTTTGTTGGTGAAGAAACAAAAACAGAAGAAATTAAAAGGCCTGAGACTTAACTAATACTTCCTACTTCCCTGATGGCCCTGACCAAGTTCTATCAACACACAGTAACCCGTCAGAAAGCTTTCTACATAATAATGTGACTACTCGATGGTTAAGCAAGGTCAGCCAAAACCTTCTGTACGCATCTACCAACAATAAACTTATATTCATTTTATGCATTAATGAGAAATGACTTCAGCATACACCCAACAGTGAGATTCCATTGACAAGGACCTGCAAAGGCTGGAAAGGCTGTAGACACGTGAGCCCTGCTGGGCTGTGGTGGGAAGATGCGTCAGTGAAAGGAGGTTTACGGCTCGTCTTAGTGCAGGCCCTGTGACATCTTCACCCCAGAAGCTAAAAACGGCATTATTTCAGCTGTGCCTGCCTACAGGCACAGTCTACAGTAAGCATCAACCTTTAGTTTAGTAAATGGGAGGGGACACATGAAAAAAACACTAGGATCACTAGTGTTTTTAATTGTAGGGAGTCACTGATACCCTTGAAAACCCTGAAATATTCACATCTGCTTAGTGATATGTAGTCCATAAAAAGGACAGGGCTCTGCGTTTGCAGACACATGGCATATTCACCCTTAATGTTTTTCTATATTTGGACCATGGCCCTTTTGACTATCACGGTCCCTTCTCTTCAGATCTGTTAACAATAAAATCCATTTTTCAGAACCTGAAGATGTGTGAACAAGAGAGCAGAAACAGTGCAATAAATAAGCCTGTGGAAAACCTTCTTTTGTTCCCTGCTACCATGACTTGTTTCATAAAATAGATCTTCCTTTCTTTTCTCCTCATGGAGAAAGGGGCACAGAGAGTGGAACTCCTTACTCATAAGAAAAAAAGCAAGAGAAAAGAAATAATACGGACATAGTACTCAGAACCAAAAAATACAAGCACATCATATGGAAAATATTTATAAATAGTACCTCCTCACCAAGGGTTTACTATAAATGGAGGGTTTCCATATTCTTGTTAGCTTATTTTCTCTGACAAAAACATCTCAGAGAAATTTTCAAGTGACTATATTGCTATGTGATTTAATTTCCATGAGATACAAAATAAGGGTAGAGTGTAAAATAGTTACACTTCGAAGTTCTGGATGGGAAATTGGTATTTTTAGTTTCATTAGGCATTAATTAAACTTGACCTACACAAGTGAATCCAAACATCAAACTGAAATATTTAGTTATAAATTGTTTCACAGCCCTTTCCTGCATGGAACAAAGAAAATACTTGTAACTCATCAAAAAGCAATACATTTGAAATACTTTCTTCAAGGAGACAGCAATTAGGACTTTAAGCGAAAACTGGCACAAATCATCTAGACAGGGAATGGAGACAATGTCATCCGAAATTGTAAACAAAGGGCTATTTTTCTGGAATAGCAGTTTTCCCGTTGTGTACATATGTGTTTGGTACGCCCAAATACCAAATACCATATATGTGCCTCAAAAATCCTTCCCTGGACTTCCCTGGTGGCACGGTGGTTAAGAATCTGCCTGCCAATGCAGGGGACATGGGTTTGATCCCTGGTCCAGGAAGATCCCACATGCCACGGAGCAACTAGGCCCGTGCGCCACAACTACTGAGCCCGCGTGCTGCAACTACTGAAGCCCGCATGCCTAGAGCCCGTGCTCCGCAACAAGAGAAGCCACCACAATGAGAAGCCCATGCACCGCATCGAAGAGTAGCCCCTGCTCACGGCAACTAAAGAAAGCCCGCGCACAGCAACGTAGACCCAACACGGCCAAAAACTAACTAACTAACTAAATAAATCCTTCCCTTTGTTTCTAATGTGGTGATATTATGTTAAGAAGAGTGTTATAAGTAATTATGAATTGAGCTTCTAGGTAATAGCAGGTAGTGCCTGTCAAAAGATTTTCATCCTGAAAAGCCACAAGAAATTGTCTCTTCCTTAGATTTGTGTGGTGAGGAGAGGAAGTCAGGGATCTCGTCTGTCATTGCTGCTACCATGAGGGGAGCGAGCCTAATGACAAATCTGATACACAGAGGAGACACAGTCAAAAAATCCCAACAGAAGAAACCAGATCCTGAAGGCTTCACAAGTCTCTGGATCAAGCCTAGCCTGAAAGCACACGACCCCTGGACCGTTGAGGTTCATGAGCCAATAACGTTTCCATTTTTGTTGTAGAGAGTTGGGTCAGGTTCTCTGTTCTTTGCTATCAAAGGCATTATACAAATACTATGATTAAAACACCTGGGCTGGTGTTTCCCACTTCCTAGATCTACCTCCATGAACTTGAAGAAGGCCTGACACCAAGGAAAGGTGTACAGTCTTTCACCTGGGTTGCAATTTTCTGTCTCACTCTCTCAAAATAAAAAGTATTCTGCTCCTGACTGCTCAGGGTCACAGATGACCCCACGAAGATTGTGTCAGGATGATGAAGTCCATGGACTCCGGAAGAGAACTGGGTCTCAAGTCTAACATACCCACCAGCTGTGAGACCTTAGTTAAATTACTAATGCTACTAACATCTGCTTCTTCATTATAAAATGGGGTTAACGATAGTTCTTATGTGAGAAGGTTGTTAAGTGTTAGATGAGATACCACACGTAAATCACTCAGAACAATACCCAGCACTTAAAAATACCCATAAAGTACTGGCATTCTTATTGATATACTATCAGAGTTAAATTTCCAGCAGCTGTAAATATAGGCAAACATTATATTTACAAAAGTAGGTACTTGACTTTTACTATTTGAGCTATATGAATAACAAATGTATCAAATTCGTTGAAAATGGTTATTTAATTTTGCCTGTGTCCAACCACGTGTGAATATATTGTCTCAGTGCAGGTATAACTTAAAGCGTGAAAATATTCAAAAGGCAAACTTTAAAAAACTGTATTTTGTAAAGTAAAGCTTGTTAAGTAGAATATCAATGTTGTAAGCATTTCTGTTTTTTATATATATATACATATGGCAGAATGGCTAGCCATCACATGTAGCTCGTTTCTTTGCTTGTCAGCAGGAAAGCCATTCAGGCCCCCCAGTGCAGCCCACGAGGGACATCTAAGTATCCCTGAAAAGCAAATGTGAATATGTATCTTGTCAATTTCAGGAGCGCCATCTCTCTCGAGAGGTCAAAATGCTAAGAAAAGGGGGAGGGAGAGAGAATCAGGGATCATCTTTTCTTGGAAAAACTGGATGTCTATATTGCTATTTATTGTTTTCTCTGCTCCTATAGAATAGTGACTAAAAATTAGTGAATTTCTGGTCATTAATAGTTGGCTTCAAAGTCGACAAGTTATTTGGAAAATTAGCACATGCTAAAAGCAATTCCCCCCCCCCCAAATTATTAAAGTTCCCAACATCAGTTTTGTCAGCTAACTTCTATCATGCAACCTGAAACTGTAATGAAAGTTCTAGGTGGTGGAGGAACAAACTAGTCACATCAGAAAGCAGAGAAATCTCTGGGCTAAGATCCAGTTAGTGGGAGCAAACAGCACCTGTGCAGGCTGGCAAGAGGTGGAACACCCCTGACAGTGACCCAGCACCACTGATTAGCTTGGAATTCACCTGACTCACCTTGTACTTGAAAATCCACAGATCACTTAACACCGATGAACAACGGATCCTCTTCAAATGCAGGTCAAACTGCTAGTCTATTCCACACCCCACCCCCTCCCCTGTAGGTTTAAAACCTTATTGCTGCCCAAGAACTCCCCAAGAAATTAGATTAAGCAGCATGTATTTTCCCTTAACTTCAGACTTAGTGCCTGGGTTGCAGTACAGCTGGGTGGCAGCAAAAAACTCTGAAAATGTCTGCATTTGACTGGTGTGAAAAAACCGTCTCAAAGCTCGCAAATCACTGAGGCATGAAGCCGAGGGAGAGAGCATCACTGCACTCAGCTACTGCAGTGTGGCTCTATCACTGCAATTTTTAGATACTTATCAACATTCAATTAACATCCATGATATGATATGAGTCACTGTTAACACTTATTAAGCACCTCTGTGCAAAGTGCAGAATTCAAGTTTAATAAGGTAGGGCTCGAACTGCCAGATGGCATCTTCATTTGATTTATGCTTCTTTATGAGAATTTGCTTCCATTCCAAGTGAATCGCCTCAAGTTTCAAAGTATCCGGCCTTCATTTTTATATACGCCCAATATGCTTAGGAACAAGAAATGCATGGCGATCATCAAGAGTAAATTTATGTATGAAAATTTATAAAACAACACATTTTCTACTTAGAATATCTAGTTGATGAGAAAGATTTCAAGTTGTTGAAAGAGATTAAAATGTAAAACCAGAAGATAGAATTTTAGAAATGGCTTCCTTTTACTGTCTTGAGAGATGATGAGCAGAAGAAAAAGGGAGAATTGGGAAGATTTAGGAGGAGGAATCCCTGAAAATGCATAGAAGGTATTAACATCCATGGAAATAATTAAAAGAACTGGTCCTCTTTGCTGAAACTGGAAATATCCTTGTTTAATATGGAGTGTTTCTCCCTGCTAACGACAGGCAATCCAAATGGTACCAGACAATAGCTTTGGAGGCATCACCATTTTATCCTTTGCTGCTTCTTGGTGTAAATGGGTAAATGCTGGCTTTGCTTGACAAAGACCGGTTACATAATGATCATTGTGTAGAAACCCCTACATGTTGAACAGACCGAGGAAGGCAGGAACCCCCTCAGGGCATGGCATGGAGAACACTGCGCACTTAGAGTCTGCTCGGGGAAGAGGGGCTGGACGGCTTATCCGGCGGCCCAGCCTGTCCTGCCACCCTGTTCTGATGCTCCACAGATCTGAAAAGAGAGGGTCTTCCCCGGGCCTTACCGAGTATGAATGAGGTTAAGCAGTGGCCAGTATCAAAAAAGCAGGAACAAGAGGCACAGCTGTAGGTAACAGGTCTTATAGCAACAGGAAAAGAATGCTACGTTAAAGCAAGTACCAGGACACTTTACAATACCCAAATTCATTGCATTTTCATGATAATACTGAAACTTAACACTTTTACAGCTGAGAATGTTAAAGCCAAAGATCACACCGATAGTACAGACCAGGCACAGAATTTTAAGCTAATTCTCTTTTACTCCAGTGCCCCAAATATTTCCACTCAGCCACGGTGCCTCTCAGCACATGAATTCAGCTCTCCTGTTTATGTATCCTCGGATAAATCACTTCAAATCAGTGGGCCTTTGTTTTCCCACCTATAAAATGGACACCGTAATTCCTGCCCTGCTACTTGCCTTAGTTATTTTAAGCACTAAATGAATCTATACATTTGAAAATAATAATAAAATGAAAATCATTGGAAGATATGAATATTAACTCCATGGCCCTTTTCAGTCACAGTTTTACAGATGTCCCCATCCCAGGCCTTTTGTGTCATGACTCAATTTCTAACAGGATTTTGATCTTTCATGGATTTAGGGACATGTCTGGTTTATCCCCATTCATCTTTAAGTCTGAATATCTCCTGCCTCCCTGAAGGTACCCCAGATCCTCTTCTGTGACCCCACAGGATAGACATCTACTAACGGTTCATCACCCTGTGCCACAGTTTTGAAGTATGTATGTCTCAGACTAGAGTGGGGGGGTCCTTGGAGGCAGGAATTCTATCTGTATCTGTTAATGTACTCCAGGGTGCTGTACCAAACAGCATCCAAAACACATAACGACTCGTTCACAGTAGCCGTCTAAAACGAGTGTCCTGACAGATGGGTGTTTCCCCTCAATTCAAGAACCTAAGCTCCTTCAATCTTACAGCTCATCATCTGAAACGAGGATTGCAAGGCCACCATGATTATCTGCCTCAAGCTGGCAAAGGAGGGAAAACATGGAGGGTCACCCATGGGAGCGTTTATGAGTCAGGCATGGATGTGGCGCCCAGCACTTCCTACTTCATTCCATTCACCAGAACTCAGCCACATGGCTCCTCTAACTGCAGGAGGGGCTGGGAAATGCAGTCTAACTGTGAGCCCCGGAAGAACAGGACAGAGGCTTGGTGAAGAGCCAGCCTCTCTCTGCCATGCTCATACTAGAAACTTCAGGGATGCTTCCTCATGTAAGAATGGTACACCCAAGTCTTGGTCATGTAGTAATGAAGGAGAAAAATCTACTGTATCTAAAATATAGTATTTAGATGTAATTCACTGCTTGCCTTTCTTTTCCTAATGCTAGTGGCTTGCTACCCAAACCCACTATTAAGGATAAAAACTATATTACACAGAGAAAGAAGAAAAGCATCATAAGCAAAGCCCAAAGTTCCTAAAAAGAATCACCGCATAATAAGGGAATATTACAGAGAGGGAGAATCATAAACAGAGAAAATGTACTGCTAGTGATACATTAAGAAAAGATGGAACATGACAGAATCTACTCGCTGTGCAATTTACTTCAGAATTTTACATTTTTATGACTGAGAGGAAAAGTCCTGTCATGTTTCCATAGCTAAGCTAGACTTCACATCATAAAATTCAGATGTTGATGTTTTAATATCTAATTGGTTTTAAAATCAATTGAGTTTAAAAGTTGACCAAACGCACAGATGAAAAAGACATTTAAAATATTTTGCTTTAAGTAAAGTCACTAAAAACAGCAAGGATGAAGGCATGGTCTTTTAAAGGCATCATAGAAAACTTTGTAGAATGTAAAGTACTTTTTAAGTCTACATTTGACCAAGTCAAAATTGCTAGTGCATTTAATTTTTGCTAAAAGAAATCTATCAGGTATAAGTTTAAGCTCCAATAGGAAACTAGCTGTATATGCCAGTATTGCATCACCCCTGGGAAGTTTCAGGTGATGACAGGCTGTGTGGGTAATGCCAATCCAGAGGATCTCTTTACGTTAGTGGAATTTGCTTCACCACACAGGCTCTCAAAATAGGTTTATTTCTGCTATTTTTCTGACTATATTTTAAAAGAGGAATGACATAGGTTTCACTGATGCTGGTGAAATAATTACAGTTGCATAGGCAAGGCATATAATTAGTTGAAGAAGAGGGTAAAAAAAGACTTCACCTACACTACGTGGGCACAAAGAGTTAGGATTAACTAGGAAACAACTGCTGTCTGTATCTTGCACAGCTGTAACCAGCCCTGAGGCAAAAACAACTGCACATACACACACACACAAGTAAAACTGACTCAGAACACAAAGAGAA
Organism: Delphinus delphis; assembly: GCF_949987515.2. Classification (NCBI taxonomy): domain Eukaryota; kingdom Metazoa; phylum Chordata; class Mammalia; order Artiodactyla; family Delphinidae; genus Delphinus; species Delphinus delphis. The sequence goes on along the minus strand of NC_082696.1, from coordinate 21,780,377 downwards.
GATAGCCTTCTGCACTGAAAGTAGATTCAGTAGTTATTTCCACCTCACACGTGTGCAGCAAATATCAGGAAGTGGAGCAAAAGGAGGAGGGAAAACAATGAAGTGCTTCTTCTTTTTCTACAGTCAAGGCCAAGTATACGTGCCCAAGTCATAGAGTAGAAACCTCTCTTCTGCGTGCCCTGTGTGTGGGAATGTTGCCCCTTCATGCACCTGAGTCCTCAGGCAAGGGAGGCTAGAAGTACTGGGAAAGGAACCAAATTCTCTCATTTCCATATAAACCTTTGTTGAACTGGCAAACGTTTCAACTTCTAAGCCGAAGGAGCTCTTAAGCATGAATATCAAAAGCTATTTTCGCCTGTTTTCATAATCTCCTTTAATTATTTTATGAAGCTTGCAAGCAAGTTGACAATGATACAGTACAGCGGCTCCGGTTCAAACATTAACTGCTCATGGAAGCACAATACCAGTTTACTTTTACCCAAATGTATAAATTATAATTAGAAGAATTTGCTCACAGCTTCAACAACCACACCTTCGTGGGAAGGAGCTCAAAGGAATTGGGAATAATTACAAATAAATACTACACTTGGCCAGCCTCATTCACTATTAGAAAAAATTGCATTAGTATTGAACCAGATCGACTGTCTCACAAAGGTTGGAGTTTTGTTGTGAAGGTATGTACAATAGGTTCACTCTCTCCTGTTCTAGCCTGACACCAGGATAAATTTTAGAATATCAGGGTTCACAATTCTAGTCACTTTGGGGCCAGGCAGGTAATGAAAATGAATGGAGTGTCATGGTGAAGATAGGAGGGAGTGTAGTGTCCAAGAGCCAGCTGAAGAATGAACGTGAATTTCAGGTGAATTTCACTTGCATGGACTGTGCGTGTCCCCCCAGAATCCATACGTTGAAATCCTAACCCCCAATGGGATGGCGTTAGGAGGTGGAGTCTTTGGAAGCTAACTGGGTCATGGGGGTGTAGCTCTCATGCTGGGATTAATGCCCTTAGAAGGAGAGATACAAGGGCGTCTGCATTCCCTCTCTCCCCATCATGTGAGGATACAATGAGAAGATGGCCATCTGTAAGCCAGGAAGATGGCCTTCACCAAGAACTTGACTACACTGGCACCCTGATCTTGGACTTCCAGCCTCCAGAACTATGAGAAATAAATGTGTGTTGTTTACACCAGCCTATGGTATTTCTGTTGTAGCAGCCCAAGATAATTAAGACAGATGGCCAACGGGAGAAGGGCAAAGCTGACATTCTTTTAAGAAAATAGGGCACCCTAATAAGGACATGTGCCTGTATAGAAGGCCATTTCACCTCAGCTTGGAGAAAGGCTGCATGAGTCACCACAGGAAAAGTGCTAGATTATTATTTTGAATAGACTTGAAAAAGATGAACGGCGAAATATCAGTCCTTTACGTTTGACTCCATAGGGTATGAACACCAAAGTTTCAGCCCATGCCCCGAAGATAAACAAACTACAAAAACGAGAAACACAGACTCAACAGAATCCTTTAACATTGCACTAATAGAATGTCACTTTGTGTAATGCTAGATTGTGAGGTTTCTACCCTGCAAGATGAACTATACGCAAAATGTAGACGAAGTAACTGTAAGCAGAAGGGTAATTACATGGGTTGCCATGGGCAAACAGGCATCTTCAGGGAAACAAAGAACCAGGGGAGCAAGGTAAACGTGGCCCGTGACCCTGGGCCACTTCTCCTGGCTGCCCTCACGTAGAAGGCACAGCCTGTGCTCCCCAGGAGGGAAAGGGAAGCAACTAATGCCAACATTCCTTTCCAAGGAGCCCTCCAACTCCTCCACATTCTCTCAGATTCCAACAAGCTGCAGAGAATACAATGGGAAGAAGCCAGATCCCCCTCCACCTAATACAGGAACCTTGTACACCATGGAACTTGCTCTTTCTTTTGTTGGAAGAGAGGAGCAGAGAGGCAGAGGGGCGCTGCCTTCATTTGATCTTCATTTGCTCTCTTATCAAGTAGGCAGAGTTTTTCAAAAATAAATCTTCCACTTTTCTTCTAGAAAGGGGGCTTATTCAGAAAAAACAAAACAAAACAAAAAAAAACTCTACATGGAAACAGTTTCCAGAGAAGGTCTGAGAAGGCTAGGTGTCTCCTGACCTAGCTTTATCCTCTCATAAGCTTTCTGAGCTCATGTTTAGGCATACCAGAGCTCTTCAGACTCTACGACATATATTATATTCTGCCATATGCAAAGGACCCAAAAGGAATCTGGGAGAGACTCATGAAACACCAATATGTGGGGCACCAAGATCCTCATCATTCGCTCATTCAACAAATATTTATTGAGCACATAATCATGCTTTAGGTGCTGTGCTTGCTTCTAGGTCTATAGTGGGGAAACAAATGGATATGATCCCTGCCCTCGAGAAATTCTGTCTTGTAGACAGTCCTCCTATCACGGGTGAGAATGACCATTCTCCACTGACATTTAGCCTAACACATCTACACATTACTTACGCGTTCATTTAAAAAGCAGCATTTAGATCATGGTCAATACCAATACAACCGAAGCATGAACTGGGTCACTGCTTTGTAGATTTGCCCTGGTTCCACTGCACTGTCAGAACTCCCAATGCACTCAGTACATTTTGGAGAAGTGAGATATGAAATGGTTTGTGTCCTCAAGTAGCTTACAATCTCCTTTAAGAGACAAAATGTCTACATGAAAAATAAATAACGATATAGTTGGAAAAGTACCATGGATATTTCAAAACTGCAAATATTCCATAAATAGGGTGCCCATAAGATTTACTATCCAAAACATCAGAGCAAAAGGGAGCATTATTAATACTTAATACCGGGACTTTCCTTGGCAAACCAGAACCTAAGGTCACTTTTTTCATAAAGCCCTCCTTGGGGTGTGGATTCTGCAATTTAAAAATCACATTGAGTTCCTTCCAAAGAAATATTTATGGAATATTTGCTGTATTCAAGCACTATGACAGGCCATTTTAAAGGCAGGCTTTGGAGAGGAATTCACGAAGAAAAATAAGACAAAACACTTGACCTCAGAACTTATTCTGAGAGGAGAGACGCAAAAATTGCTAACATGTTCTGAAGACATACCACGTGACAGATAACCCTATGCTAAGCTTTTTGCATACATTATCACATTTAATCACAAAACAGTTCTCAGAGGTAGGTGGCGTGACTCCCATTTTATAGATGAGGGCTATAGTGGTTAAGTAATTTGTCCAGGGTCACACAGGTTGTACATACAGAGCTGGCCTTGGAACTAGGTGCATCCCAATGCAATGCCCCAGCTCTTAGTCTGTGACAAGTAGCACAAGAATAATCCATGGGAGGTAAAAATGTATTTATGGCTGGAATAATCATGAATGGCTAAATGAAGAACAGTGACATTGGACACGGACCTTGAAGAGTTAGAAGGATTTTAAAGGCAGAGATTACAGGGGAAGGCAACCCAGGGAGGTGGGACAATGAACAAATAGCCTAGGGATGGGAAACAGTAGGTGGGCAAAGTGGAGTCAACTTGGCTATAGTACTTTGTAGTTTGGTATAAAGGATTGAGAATGGGAAGGCCAGAAAGGTCAGCTGAGGCCAATGTTGCTTTCATGTTTGATTTAAGCAAATATGAAACTCAGTTTGCATGCCCTGAGTCCACTCCATATTTCGTTTGCATTGAGGTCAACCATTGTATCCAGATCAAGGTATCTTGTAGGCAGAGTTCTCATGAGGCTGGGCTGAGGGGCCAGCTAAAAGGAAGACAAGCGGACATGTATTTCATCCAAAGACAGGTAGGATGACAAGTTGGGGTTGGATGCAGTCCTGGGAAGTCCCTGTAAGTTGAAATGATGTAAATCAAATCTTATTTTCCCATAAGAACAATGTTATAACGAGAGTAACATTTCATATTCATGGTCTAATAAAAAGCATCCCAATTCTAATATATGCTCCCCTCACAAATTGTTTCCCTAGCAACAATTTAAAGTTTCAGAAATTATTAATTAAAAATCAATATTAATATGGTTTTACTTATTATATTGTTAATTTTTTCTTCTGGACAGCTATAATTATCTTAAATTTAAGACGTATTTGACAATCCCTGTGTCTCTCCTCGGGGCAGAAGAGCAGGCTTTGTTCATTTCTATAATCCATCATCCCCAGAGCAGGATCTGGCTCACACTTGGCACTCAATAAAAGTTTCTTAGTAATATTTTATTTTAGACGTATTTAGTTAACATTTTATCTACTAAGTATACTCATCACTGTTAACAAGCCTGGGATATGTTGCTTAATCTCTTAGGGTAGTAGAGCTTTAGTCTGACACCAGTTCTGCTTCTTACTGGGGATGCGATCTTGCACAACTCACTTACATTTCTGAGCCAATTTCTTCATGTCTCCCAAGGGGATAATAGTACCTACCTTGCAGGCTGTCGTGAGGACTAGAGTTCATGTAAATAATGCACCTAACAGAGTTCCTGGCAATTGGATGTACTCAAGGATGACAGCAGTTATAAGTACTACATTAAAAGGGCAGGTAAAAGTAAATGTTGATATATATTTTTTTCAATGAATATATAAAAATCGCTTTCTAGAAACCCCACACAGACATAGTCCATATCTTTGGGGCTCAAACCATTTGCCATGTTTCCAGTAAGAATCTTGATTCAACTGGTAAAGAAAATATAATAGAATCTATAGGGGCTGTATTGAGTTGATAGAAAAACATGCAAAACATGGCACGAGAGGTAAGGTTATAAAGTCTGTCTTTAATCTGATTTCTATGTTATGGCCTGCCAAGAAGAATTAAAACAAAAATCAGTGGAGAGGAAAGAGGATGTTTTCCCAACATTAAATATTTAAAGTGGATTGATAAGGGCACTTCATATCAGGAATTCTGCATCAGTCTCCCAAACATTAAATATGTTAAGTTGTTCATATGCATGCCATATTGAGCAAAACCAATGTGGAAAATGTGTTTCTGAAACAGTCTCCAAAGAAAAGAATCCAGTGTCTAGCTTCCAGTGTAAACAAATGTCATCACATTCAAAGAACAGTACATCAGGAAATTCTCTGGAAGATGTCTCTATTTTCGTGTGTGTGTGTGGGGGGGGGGGGGGGCGGGATCTGACAGTATTCCACCACAGTGACCTCAGAAGAATTATAAGACAAATCATGAGTAAAATGCAGCACATCTAAACTCTTCTTCCATTGTAGATGCAGAGAGGTTAGTGAAAGCAAAATGATCACTTAAGATCAATTTTAAAAACCTGGCTTCTTACAAATAGGAGTAAGTAGGTGGATTTGTCCAAACCACGCTATTTACATCTTCTAAACCCTATCATTTTGTGCAATGGCTAAAATTTCATGCCTGTCACAAGTCTCTTTCCCTTCCTCCCCCGCCACACAATGTGGCTGCTTTTAAGAATATCAGATCGGGAATAAGGAGAAGAAAGAGCCATTATTTTGAAATCTCACAAATTTACAACTGAATTTAAATCACATAACTTTTTAGTTTATTTTAAAATGGATAAAACGTTTCGAAAGGAACAGCCAATAATACTTTGGCATCATGTTACGAAAACACCTCCTAACACATTCTCTCAACACAGACTTCACACACCTAACTCCCTATGTTAGGTGTGCACATTAAGTTAAATCCTTTATTTAGCCATTATCTAACAGCACCTTGAATTCTTCAGGTTAATGAATATTACATAAGTGAGTAAATAAATACTAAAATAGGCCTTGACTCTGCCTCAGATCGATATGGAGTAGCACGAACCAGATTTATTCTCCCGCTTGTAAAGCACTATAAAGACAGACAATAAATATATGACAATGACTTTTAAGATACTGGACAACTGGCAACAAAGGACAGAGGTCCTTGAGAGAAAACAAACAAGTGAAGTGAGCCCTAAAATTGCCCCAGGTTACTACCTGGAGAAGGTTTTCACCATGGTCAGGAAGGGAAACTCAGGAAGAGGCCAGTGGTCTCCCTAGGTTGAAGTGCAGGGAACCTATGGTGTTTAGGGGTCACAGGGCATGATAAGGACAGCACTGGACTGAGAGAACGTGGAAGACCTGTAGATAAAGTACTCAGGTGAATATTTTTTTAAAATTTTATTTATTTATTTTTTATACAGCAGGTTCTTATTAGTTATCTATTTTTTTTTTTTTTTTTTTTTTTGCGGTACGCGGGCCTCTCACTGCTGTGGCCTCTCCCGTTGCGGAGCACAGGCTCTGGACGCGCGGGCTCAGCGGCCATGGCTCACGGGCCCAGCCGCTCCGCGGCATGTGGGATCTTCCCAGACCAGGGCACGAGCCCGTGTCCTCTGCATCGGCAGGCGGACTCTCAGCCACTGCGCCACCAGGGAAGCCCTTAGTTATCTATTTTATACATAGTAGTGTATACATGTCAATCCCAATCTTCCAACTCATCCCCCCACCCCCCACCCCCCACTTTCCCCCCTTGGTGTCCATATCAGGTGAATATCGACCAGCATATGCATATGAGGAAACTACCCCCAGTCAGGAGAAAAAACACTGAAACTATTAGAGGGAACAGTGCCCAGTACTCAAAGGGGCCAAGAAGAGTGCCTGTTTCCAACATCCTGAGTGGATAGCCTCATAATTTACAAGTTGTCAGAGTACTAAGAAGGGTCTTGCTTTAGTAGGAGGAAAAAATTAAACCCAGGCTAAATGCTGCCCTGGTTCTACCTAACAAAGCTTAAAAGCAAGATCTGAAAAAAATCAAACTATTTTCGAGTATCTTAACTATGTCCAATAACAAAACTCAAAGATAGTTGAGGAATACAAAAGTCTTTGGTACCCAACAAAGTAAAATTCTAGCATTCAATCAAAAATGACCAAGTCTGCAAAGAAGCAGAAAAATCTGACCCATAAGTAGGAGAAAATGAATGGAGCAAATGACACAGATGACGAATTAGTAAAAAAGGCCCTTAGAAGTTATTTTAACTGTATTCCCTATGTGCAAGAAACTAGAGTAAAGAATGAATATGTAAGTGGAAGCAATACGGAAGATATTTTTTAAAAAGGCCCCAACTGAACTTCTAGAGAGGACAATCTCAAAATCTGAGAGAAAAAATACACTGGATGGCAGATTAGACATTGCAGGAGAAAAGGATAGTGAACTTGAAGACATAGTAATAGAGACCATCCAAAATGAAACAGAGAGACAAAGTACTTGGCCCTACTCAAAGTCCACAATTCCAAAAGTGTGCCTGAAAGTTAAATGAGGGCAGTTGTCCTGAGGCTGAGACAAAATTCGCGGTATAGTTGAAGATCCATTTAACACTGTGAAAAGAAAGTACTCATATTTTCTATTAATAAAAGTATATGACATTATGGACTTGTCTCACCTTACAATCTTTCTATTGATGGTTATACACACTGTTTTTAAGACCTGTCACTGCTATAGAACCTTAAATAAGGACTAACAAAACTTATAAATAATTTTACAGTTTTAAATAACTAGTTTGACTTTACCAAGTACATATATATTAGTATATTTGGCAATAATAAAAACCCATGGGCAGGCTATTATTTTTTTATGATTGTAGACAATCATCTTATATTAATGCAATCAAAATTGTTAGGAGAGTTTATTTCACTTAAAAGATTAATGGAGGCTTCCCTGGTGGCGCAGTGGTTGACGGTCCGCCTGCCGATGCAGGGGACACGGGTGCGTGCCCCGGTCCGGGAAGATCCTACATGCCGCGGAGCGGCTGGGCCCGTGAGCCATGGCCGCTGAGCCCGCGCGTCCGGAGCCTGTGCTCCGCAACGGGAGAGGCCACAACAGTGAGAGGCCCGCGTACCGCAAAAAAAAAAAAAAAAAAAAAAAAAATATATATATATATATATATATATAGAGAGAGAGAGAGAGAGAGAGAGACTTCTTGCTATAGGCACCACTTCATATTAGACCACAGAAAAGACATTTTTGTTTTACACTATCAAATTCTACACAAGTTTAGAAGCTCATTGAAGAGACAAGACATGCAGGTGAAAATTTAAATTAAAGCTTTAAACATCAATTAAGTGCCACTGCATTTACAATCGTACTATGTAAGCTCAGCAGAGGAGCAACTGCTATGAGCTAGTGTTGTGAAAGAAATATTTATGCAGCTGGTAGAAGTTAAATAAGGGCTTGAAAATTCTGACAGGCAGAGACGAGGCTTTCCAGGAGGTGGAAATGCTTGAGTAAAGGAATGGTGTGCATCTCACAAGTGCCAAGAATTCATGGCCAATGATGTATTGAGCAAAATCTTCAACTGTTCTTTGTCCCCAAGTCAGCCCATTTCCGACACGTTATTTTTTCCTTCCCTATAGCTTAAATTCATCTCTTTACCTATATCTCCCACGCACAAGCCTCTGTTCATATTCTGTTTCAACTATGACAACCTCTTCATCACTCAGCTCAACACCACTGGCACCTCTACAAATTCTCAGTTCTATTTCTGAAGTTCCTTCCATCGGTCTGATTCGCCTATCACCCCAGCCCGTGTTCAACCCACGGTTTTCTAGTACGCTAAAGATTAGGACTCCTAGTTTCTTTCTGTGTGTCAAAAACCTTCCCCAGACCACCAGATATCATCCCATACTTCCCATATTTCCCTTTCCGCTCTCTCCACTCTCTTCACTTTCTCCACTCTATCTCACTGCCGTTTCCCCGCACTAATTTGCTCCAAGACCCCCAGCAGCCAACTAGACGTTTCTCTCTTCCCAGCCTCCCAGGGCTCCTAAAGTCATTCTTTATGCTCAAGTCTCCAAATCATGACTTACTGCTTGGAAACCATTCAACACATATAGAAGGAACAGAGCTGACTGCCATTGAGTTATTCAAGTATTAAGACAATGTGGTTTGATATAAATTTTTAAGTTGCCTTTAAAAATATCTGTAATAGCTGCAGGTCTGTGTGTGTGTGTGTGTGTGTGTGTGTGTGTGTGTGTGAGTATACATAGAGAGAAAGAGAGGGAGAGATTGAGAAATGGGAGTTGACGAATGACAGCTCCTCAAAGACAGGCCACATTTTTGTTCAACTTGAATTGAAAAGCATTAGCAAGGGCATGTGAGGACTTAATCCAAAGAAAGGCAGATCAGTACGTCCTTCCAGCTATCGTTCAACCCCAGATTCTAAATAATAAAATATAAACTAAGGCTTTGGGAGCCCACATTCTCTTCTGAGAGTCAGACAACGTATAGATATATATATTTTAGTAATGCCATAGCATCACTTTCCCCCAATCACCTGGTGATTAACCTGACTAAAAACTCTAGCCAAAATACCATAGCTCTGGTTTAGAATACACTCTGGACGTAGCCAAAACTGGAAAACACATACTTTCAGTTCGAAGCTCTGTTCTCTCACTAAATTTCACTTCGGCTGTACACAGATCATTTGACCTCCCTTCTGAGATGACTAGTTGTCACATAAACATGATATAATCACAATTATAAGCCCAAATCCAAATTATTTCATTTCTAATAAGCATTATACTATTACTAATTTAATAAATAGGAAATGTCTGTGTCTTAAGCACTATGCTGGACACAGCATGCAAAGAGATAAATAAAACATCACTAATAAAATACAAGAGCCTCAAAACTCACACCTTTAGTTGTGACCAATGAATGATGACACAATTTTAAGAGTAAAGAGGGCTTCCCTGGTGGCGCAGTGGTTGGGAGTCCGCCTGCCGATGCAGGGGACACGGGTTCGTGCCTCAGTCCGGGAGGATCCCACATGCTGCGGAGCGGCTGGGCCCGTGAGCCATGGCCGCTGAGCCTGCACGTCCGGAGTCTGTGCTCCGCAACGGGAGAGGCCGCAACAGTGAGAGGCCCACGTACAGCAAAAAAAAAAAAAAAAAAAAAAAAAAAGAGTAAAGAAATTTACAGAGCACTAGAGAAACTCTGAGGGGAAAGTGAAAAAAAAAATCTGCCTTCAGAAATTGCAAAAAAATGTGTAAGAAAGTGACATTTAAGCTACATCTCAAAGGAGGAAGGAAAGAAGAGAAGGGAAGGGATATATTTTGAGGATGGACTATTCGCCAGACACGAATAACATATTACCTCTGTTGCCACCATTTTACAGATCATGAACTGAGGCAGGACACCTAAACTCACTTGCTAAAATGTCACACAGCCAGCTTCAAAGCCAGCTTTGTATGTTCTGTCCAATGTACAAGCTCACTTCCAACGACAAGGAAGCATTTTCCAGGTGGAAAACGGAATGAATTATTATTGCTACAGTTAAAGTTTCTTAAAAAGTGCCTCTTATAAAATCTTTACTTGGAATGAATTAACATTTTCATCATAATTTTTTATCTGTCCATAAAAAGCTTTATAAAACTAGTCCTAGAAAAAATGCCTGAGGTCCAAGGTCACTTAAGAGATCTGTGAAACTTTTAAAATTGTATGTAAAATGTTGTTTATATATGCATTTTTCTGGAAGAAAGGGTCAGGAGCTTTTTTTCAGAGTCCTGAAGAGGTCTGTGAATCCCTCCCTGCAAAAGGCTAAGAACCACTGATTTATAGAGCATTATGCTAGGTTGTTTAATGTTTTCCAAAAAGGCAAATATATAGGTAAAATCTAGTTTCATATATAAAGCAATATATTTCATATGTCGTAGGAAAGAATATTAATATAGTTTATTAATAATGTAACAACTTGATAATGAGACATTGAAGTGATCCTTTCCCATGTTTCTAATAGCTACTCAGGATGTAAACAGTGAAAGGATCATTTAGAAAGCTAATTTCCTTTTCATCTTGCTTGTTAAGTGTTTACTTTAATTCACATCCTGTGTGACCCTATGGGAAAATTTTTAACTAATACTGGGGAAAATCCCATAGGGTTACACAGGATGTGAACTGGGCCTGTACTGAACTACCTTTGGCTTGAAAAATAAAATTAGATAGGTGAGTTTCACTTTCTGTTTGTCATAAGTTCCACTTTCTGGTTCCCAAAGTTTAGATTCAGAGCCTATCTGTGTTTCTGAAACGGCAGCTCAAGAAAATCCCTAAATCCTCATTCTCTTTTTCAGGAATGATGTCTCAGTGTGGTAGAGCAAAAGCCTTTCTGCAGAAAATAATGGGTCCTGCCCATCATGGAGAGTCTGCTGGAGCAGTCCCAGAATGCTCCATACCTGTGCTCACAGGGTTCAGCTGCCGTTTTCCATTTCCTGTGGAGAACACACATCATACCACTTCCCCTATAGAAAAAAGAAAGCAGCCCAGTTTAATTGCTGATGGAAACACTGTCATACTTTCCACTGGCCAAGCTTGAAACCATTACTGATCTAACCTTCATTAATTTTTCCACAACAATTTGCAGAAATGTCAGGAAGCAGCTGCATGAAAACTGATTAATTGTCCTTATCACCGCTACTTCACCAGGCTATATATACATATTTTTTTCCAGTTTAAAAATAAGATTTGGGATTTTTCTGTTTTGATTGGTACTGATGGTGGTACATCTTAGTCTGAAAAACCCAGATCTATTTCTGACACTTCCAATGGCTCAACATTTTCAAATCTGGAGGAGACCCCACATAAGCTGGCACAGCCTCCATGAAGGAAAAGATTGCTTCCTGCCGATTACTCAGTTATATCCGTTTAAACAGACGTTAATGAATTGAAGTCTTAGAGCAACACTGCATTTATTAGTTAACGATAGAAGCTAAATTCACTTCCGAAATGTGAATTAGAAAATCCAGTGCCCCTTTTCTGTTGTTTCACTTTCTTCGCTCCCTCATCATTTTAGCTTGAGCTATACCATCTGTCTCATGCTATCAAATAATGTGCTGTGCATGGCTGGCAGAAACAAGTGGAACAGTACACCTCATAACCCCAAGTATGCAACCAGTAAACATCTATAAAAGTGGTACACAACGGAATCTGGCCATCTGGGGATAACTGGTTACAGAAAGCTTAGCTTCTCAGCCAGCCCTCAGATTTTCAGACATTGAACTGGTTGGCAAAACAACAACTAGTGTTCAAGAAGAGAAACACTAACAAACTTTTTTTTTTTTTCAAAACACTAGAATTCAGGTACAAATTTTCAAAGGTATATTTGCCAATACTGCTGATGAGAAGGCTTCAAAGGAGAAGATGAAAGCACTGTCAAGTCCTTGAAATGGAAACAAAGTCAATCCATAGCAAGCATTTTGCAGCACTACTAAACCTTTTGGGTATGAATGTGTTTTTCCTTCTCCATATTGCCTGAATACATAGAAGCAAGGGATTAAAGCTGAACAGACTTGGAACCAAACGACACAGTACCTTTCAGAGACAGCCCCGAGAGACTGGAAAGAGTTCCTCCTAGGATTGCCTCAAAATAATCCAAAGGCTCCCTTCACCCCAGATATGTAGGTTCCTAGTCCAACCCCAAACCAAAGAAAGATAGAGGTTGGGCAATGGTGATGTGAGACATTGAAATAGTAACTGGACGTGTGGCATAGTGACCCAGACCAGGGACTCCAGAGCCAGAATACCTCTTTTGAATCCCGTATCTGACACTTAGTAGACATATAAATAACTTTTGGCAAGTTACCTAACCTTTCTGTGCCTTAGTTTTCCCATCTGTAACATAGGGATAATGATAATGTTGTTAGAATTGGTAAGAGAATTATACAGTGCTTAGAAATGGCACTAGGAAGTGAAAGATAAATATTAGTAATTAATTCTCTATTTCTCTGCGGATATTTCAGTCTTATGTTAGTCTAAAAGAGGAAGAAACCATGTGACAAGAGCTCCTTAATGAATTTAACAAAGCCCACTGGGTTGGATGAAAGATTTCCCCTGCTAACGTGGGGATACCAACATTGCCTGAAATACCACCACTAAAACGGTGTCAAGCAATCAAGATTAAATTTTCTGCTCTTTCTGTTGACCCGCTCAGGTGTCTTAGAACAACATGCTTTGTGATGCTGTGGGACCCAGGGGCAAGCACTGCTGGAGATTACCCTACCTCTCCACCACCAGCAGGCCTGGAAGTGAGAGGTGGGAAGGCCACTCCAGGCCAGGGAAACACAAAGAAAGAAGGAAGTTGGCTTGGCCTTCGTCATAATAAAAGGGCTGCTGAATAAGACAAAGGAGCTCATTTCCCTGGCACTGAGATCAGGATTAAGGTGCAAGGAGGCCACACAGGACAGGAAGGACACCACTTTTAACTCCTGCCCCACTAGATGACCTTAAGTAACTCACTAGCCTTTCCAAGGCCTTGATCTTCTGCAGCAAAATAGGAGATTTTATCTAGATCAGAATTTCTCAACCTTCTTGTTACCATGAACCCCTCTGACAGTCTGAAGAAGCCTGGGGATCCCTTCTTAGCACAATGTTTTAAACTACATAAAATAAAAAAAACATAGAATTATAAAGGAAACCAATTATAATGAAATACAGTTACCTTAAAAAACTTAAACAAATTTGTTGACAGGAACATATGTGACTCTTTATTAAAAATTAGAAACAAGATATAGTGCAGGGTAATATATACAATGGAATATTACTCAGCCATTAAAAAGAATGAAATAATGCCATTTGCAGCAACATGTATGGACCTGGAGATTATGATACTAAGTGAAGTTAAGTCAGACGGAGAAAGACAAATATCATATGATATCGCTTATATGTGGAGTCTAAAAAAAATGATACAAATGAATTTACAAAACAGAAACAGACTCACAGACTTAGAGAATGAACTTATGGTTACCAGGGGGGAAGGGTGGGGAGAGGGACAGATTGGGAGTTTGGGACTGACATGCACACACTGCTATATTTAAAATGGATAACCAATAAAGACCTACTGTATAGCACAGGGAACTCTGCTCAATATTCCATTATAATCTAAATGGGAAAAGAATTTGAAAAAGAACAGATACTTGTATATGTAAAAATAAATAAGTAAATAAATTTTTAGAAGATATAGTACAGGATAATATCTACCATCATTTTGAGTAGTTATAATTATAAAGATACTCTGAGATATTATCCACAGTAGTAGTGGGACATGAAAATATCTGTGATTTCTACTGGCGACCAAGTCACAGATGCTGCTAAAACTACTATCATCTGTTGCCTACATTAATAATGGAGGGAGTGCTGAAGCTCAGTTAGATGTTTGTGAAAATAAAGTTTTAATTTTTCTCTCAACCAAGTTCTCAGACCCCCTGAATTCTATCCATTTGTGGTTAAGGCCCCCAACCTATGTAAATAATAAATCCCTTTATCATTTCACTGATCTCGGATCAATGATTTAATTGTTTCCCTAGCTCCCTTCACAGAGAATATTCATAAAAGAAATTGGAACTATCCTATCCTTTCCAAATGTGTGGAGAAAACAGATTTCCGGGATAGAAGTGTCTTTACCCATCCCTACGGAAGTGAAGGGAGCACTTATTGACTTGGAAATGAGCTACCCAAATGCTCCCAGACCCTCTCAGCCTACAGGTGTATACAGATGAAGTGGCATCAACGCCAATTAACCACAGCTCCTGTTTCCAGCCCCACCTGCTCGTACAGGACCTCCAGTCCCCTTGAAAAGTCCCAACCAAGTATTTCTAGGATGCCAGCAAGGGGGATTTATAAGCCCAAAGGGAGTCTGACAGCCGGTCACAACACCATCTGCCACTTCTTCCTTCCTGCAACAGCTCCCCCTAATGTCCTCAGGAAGGAACTACTCTGCTGCCTCTGCAGATGGTGCCCCTCAAGAGTACGCTCACGCCCAGATACAGCCAGCAGAGCCCACACCGCCGAGCAGGAGGGGTTCCTGCCTTGGGTCCCATACTTCAGAAAGGCCACATACCACAAATACACAAAAGAAATGTATGGACAAATATACGGGCACCTCTGTCACTGGCATCCAGTTGTCCTGTAGCACTAAACGTCCCAGCTCTTGACTAGAGCTGTTTAGGCCCCAGGAAATGCTTTTCCTCATCTTGCGCCCAATGTCTTTGTTCCAGTCAAAAAGTGAACGAGTTCAAATGCCCTGAAGGTTTGTGGGCTGTGACACTGCAAAGTGTGGAGTTCGACATCATTTCAAAAGCAGAGAAGATGTAAGCAGCATTAATGCTTAAGAAAAGACTATCAAGGTTGCTTCCATGTCCTGGCTATTGTAAACAGAGCTGCAAGGAACATTGTGGTACATGACTCCTTTTGAATTATCTAGTCAGTCATTTCTCTCAAATGGCGCAACAAAGTCTTTTATAGCAAAGTACAGTAATGGCAGCATCTTTTTTCTTGCTTCTCTTAGTGATCTGATCACTGGTTCTAGAATTATTAATGATTAATGCAGCATTTGGAAAAAGAATCACACATGTTACCTCAGGAACATTTCACAAGTAAGCAATTCTTATTCTTAAATTTGTATAGATGTAAACTGCATAAAACACGACACTAATTCTTTACATTAGCAACTAAAAGAACACTGAATCCTAAACCTGTGTGTAGATTTACTTTGATTAAAATATTTAAGAAGACAATAAAATTTCTAGAAAATATATTTACAAGCTTTAGCTTTGTTTAAATAATTTAGATTTTAAACGTTTTATACATTCATTATCATATGGATTTGCCTTTTCATTTTAAAGTAATTTTGGATATTTAATAAGAAAAATCAGTGTTTTAAAATAGTTTTTGAATTTTTACTTTAATTTACATTGTTGATGAAAACATAGTGATATTCTGTATACTTTGAATACAAGTAACATTCTATTTTTATACCCCTTAGCTCATTGAGAATGAGTGCAAGTCAAGATCTTGGCATAAGTAGCTTCTTTTTTGGAGTTCAGAAGCAATAAACTAAGGGGGGGAAAAGGAAGAGAAAAATCTAAAAATAGTCAATCTGCTTAAATTTTTGAAGCTTGAAAACAATGAAAGTAAGCAAACTTTTATCAAGCATGACCCGTATAAAATTCACTAACAGGACATTACAAATTCTTTAATGAGGATTTAATTACTCTTCACAACAAAAAGGAGCCAGAAACTTATTCTCACCAAATCCACAACTTAAACAGGTCAGATGAAATCCCTGCAAATTCACATTCTTTATAAATAAAGATTTAGTCACTGATCCAGTTAAGAAGAAGGCATGTGGGCCTCCATGTGAACTCTTACCCTGGAGGCCCCACAAATATTGGTGGCAACAGCCGAATCCCGAGTTGTGTGTTCTTAAGTCCAAACCAAGCTTGGCTTCTAACCAACTCGCCGTCAAGACTGTCATGAAAGCAGTCCACCAGGTTTTTGTCTCTACTCCTCTTCAGAATCTCAGAGATTATTATTTTAAACAGAGGAAGAATTTTAGAGGTTTTTCAGATATATATGGAAATGCAATTATATTATATATATAAAACTTAAGAGGGCGGGTAGTAGAATAAGGGAAGGTTGAGTTACTTGCCCAAGATCGTAAACTAGTCTATGAGATCCAGGGCAAGAACCTTGATGGTTTCCTGACATTTCAACCAATGACTTTTCTAACGAATCACTGCTCCCTACCTACCACAGTTAACTACCCACATAATGTTTATGTGTTGCCATGTAACGCTGGTATTATTCAATTCAGGAATCACTCATTAAGGTTTTGATAATGTTAGAAAATAAGACTTAGACATCATTGAGTTACCAAGAGTCATCCTTCTCCTAAGTTATATATCTTATTACTAAATGTGTAAACTCAAGCATGTTTAGTTATAATAGACATTACAGAATTTATACAGAACACTTCCAAACGTAATTCTCTAAGATTTCTAAAAGAGGCTTTAAATGATAACGATACCATGAGTAAAAAGATTTTAAAATGTGTGCTTCAGAAAATGCTAACTAACTACATCTGTTCTGAAGAATAATTCACAGTGCCAACCTTAAAACGGAATTAATTTATTTTAATTTAAATTTTTATCAGATTTCCAAAATACATCAAATATATGTATATAAAATGGGGTACATTAAAAATAAGTGATTATAATCCTAGCAATGTTTAAAATAAAGTAATAAATATCTTCAAATAAATGATTAAGTTTTCTTTGTCCACTGGCTCACCTCTATATTCTAAGTAAAATCCCAAGTGAACAGATATTATATCCCATATGTTGTACAGGCCAACCGCATTTGTGTCAAAAAATACAAATATAAAATATCTGATATAGAAAATTTTTTTCAATATCTGTAGCTAGCTCTTTAAAATAAAATGTCTCATCATAAAATTCTTAAGAATAAATTTCCATTAGGTATATATTTAAATAGCTTAAGAATAAAAGCTTAGATGAGGACTCTGAAGAGCTCTATTTTTATTGAAAGTAGTAGAAAATTTCTTTTTTTTTCATATGACAAATATTTATTGAGTATTGACTCTGTTCTAGGTACATATTTATCTTCCTAATTCTTTTAATGTTTTTTTTAATATAGTAGAAAATTTCTTGATAACTAATCAAAGTATTTTAAGTCTTGTTCCTGCCACTGGTAAAGGTTCACAGCACATAAATTTAAAAGCACACATATAGTTCTAGACATTTTGAAAAGACTATATCCCTTTTACCTGTAAATGATCAAAGGGAATTTTATAATTAATTAATCAATAAGTTATTAAAATGATCCTATTACGTATTTCCTGACCAGGTGGCAATTTTCCATCCACTTACAACAATTTTAAGTTTACATATGTTGTCAAATCCCTCCCTGTTAATACTATCTTTTCCAGGTAAAAACATTTAGTTTACTCGCATTTATCAAAATGGAAAATACAAGTTGTTTGTCAACATCCATCCTTATCCTGGATGAATGAATGAATGAGTGAGTGAATGAATGAATGATCTCGGTACACACATCAGGCCAGTTCCTGTCCTCTCCTCCATGGCCCCAGATAAAAGGTGTAAGAGTATATATATGCTTAGAAAACGATATGGGCAGGCACAAATGCATACTATTTAGAAAATAATACTGAAGTGAAATTAACTTTTTTCTCTCTCTAGAATTAAAAAAAATCCACATAAACATTTTATTTTTGTCAATAAATATTTCCAAATTTGGGTCAGTGCATTCTTAAAGTATGCATAATAAAACTTTCAAATTAACAGAGTTGAATTAAAATATTTTAGTATCTCTACAAAAATCTATGTTAATATATTCATCAACTCCAAAACCTCAAAATTTTATTTTGACATAATAAAAATTATTGACATTTATAATGAAAATTATTTCCATTTACACAAATATGATGCACATATATATTTTTTATTTGATTTGGAAACAAAAGAACCCAAGATTAAGAGTTCTGGGACAAAAGTCCCATAGGTTTCTTAGTTCAACTTAAATTTTTGACTTTTAAAATAGAGGTAAACACGGTAGCATGTTATAGCTGACCCCAAAACATGAATGTATGCTGAAAAACCAAATGCGGGGGAGAAAATGAAGGTCTTGTTTTCTTATACATCACCAAGGTGACATTAAAACAAGTCCTGCAAGACATAAACCTATCAGCCACAGTTGTTAAAGTATGGGAAAAAAGTATAAAATTATTAAAATGAGGCAAAGAGAGGTAATAAATAAAAAAGAGTAAAAAGAGAAAGTATTACCTGGCAAGGAACATATCGCTAACTCTCTCAGGTTTACTGTGCCCTAGAAGACCAGCCTAAGTCAGACTCAATGGTCCTACCCACTTCTGAGTTTGATTGCTGTTTGAAAAGATCTTGACAGTGCTTTCAAAGGTGGAAGATGGCCCTACATTTGGAGAATTCCCTGAGGCTATTTCTATGGATACACAGAAAAGCATACTGACCCTATCATCCCAAGGCGTCTGACGAGACAGAGGAAAATCAGCCTGATAAATCATCCTGCCAATTCAATTCTTAAGGGAAAGGAATTCCAGTGGTGTAGTAGGTAAAGTCTGATGAGAACATATGACAATTTCTTTAGAAGCTCTAACAAGTCCCATTACCATTAATCTAATAACTGAATTACTATGTTGTAGCAGGTTGAACACATTTTAGGGTTTACAATGGCAGGAAAGAACTTTGAGGGGTAAAATCAGGAGTATATAATACCTCATAAATGTACTTCCATCAAGCTGTATACTTATAAAACAGGGAAATCTACTTATATTGTCTAGTTTCCCATAATAAGGAAGTATTTTATTTTAAATGTTACTTTTTTTTCTCTACTCATTTATATTTCCCAGCACTCAGTCTGGGACACAACAGGAACTCAGTAAATGTTTATGGATTGAGGGATCAAGTGTGTGAATGGATAAACGAATAAATGAGTGAATGATTATAAACACACGCTTACCACGTGCATGTACTATTAAGCATCTGTGGGGTAAAGAAGCAATTGCTTCTTCCTCCACTCTACTACTCCTTTTAAATTCTCTGTTTTCATTCCTTTTAAATTACGGGGTGGCAATGGACATAGTATACATCATACACAAGAAACCCCTCATTCAGCTCTCTAGTCAAACATTACCACCTCAGAGAGGACTTCCCTAACTTTCTATCCAAAACACTACACCCTCCTTACTTTTTAATTCCCTTAACTTACTTTATTTTTCTTTATAACACCTATCAAAGCCCAAGATTGTATGGTTATTTGTTCATTGTTTTTTTCCCCCAATAAATTCAATGATGTCAGGAAAAAAATATAAATAAATAAATTACGGGGTGGCCTGATACAATTTAAAATGCCCCTCTGTGGTAATGTGAGTGCCTCTGTGAAAGTTCTTTTACTGTGCCCAATTTGCTGTACTAATTGATTAAAAAAAATCCACTAAACATAACCTTGATACAAATGTCATCCCTTCACACTCTACAGTAATATGCTATTCGTCTTAACAAAGTAATTTTTAAATTTTTCTTTAAGTTCTATTATTATTCCTAAATGTTAATAGTATCCCCATTACCTCCTACGAGATGACTGCCTCTCTGCCCAGTTTCCTAAGGGTGAATGTGACACAATATGCCTGTATGTGACAGTGTGTTTGGTCTGTTTATTGGCACATGAATATCCTAAAGGACAGGAAAAGAACTGGGGGTGTGTGTGTGTGTGTGTGTGTCTATGTGTGCGTGCACTTCCCTGGATTGTTCTCTAGAAATTTCCTTCCACGTGGGAAAAGTGCCAAGGAGAGCCCGAGGACTTCCCTGACCCTGAGCCAAGGGTGTGGCAAATGTGCTCAC
The DNA here is from genome assembly GCF_949987515.2 of Delphinus delphis. Lineage (NCBI taxonomy): Eukaryota > Metazoa > Chordata > Mammalia > Artiodactyla > Delphinidae > Delphinus > Delphinus delphis. The sequence continues at coordinate 21,760,178 of NC_082696.1, read as the reverse complement.
CCTAACCAGCCGGGTGTTTAAAAAGGAAGTGGTGGGAAGGAGGAAGGAGGAAGTGAGAAAGAGGGAGGCTTGTAGCCAGTTGAAATCTTGGACCTGTGAGAAAATCATCTAGGCATCCAACATGTTTGCAATATTGTAAAATTTACAAAGACTTCTCAGGACTAACACATTCTCAGGGGGTACCTCGAAGACCAGCCGGTGAGCTAAGATCTACTGAGGTTTCTATAAACTTGACCCGTCAAGGATAAATCACTGAGGAAAGCTCAGCCTTTCTTTCACTGATGGAGTTTAATTATATGTTCAAGACGAGGAATAACCTTTAGAATGTTTCCCTGCTCAACTGAAACCTCTTTGAAAACCACTCTTAACCCTTAAATTGTTGAATGCAGGGGCCCTTTCTTAGATGGCATTGTTACCACTTTGCAGCACTTCGCAGTGTGGGGCACACCTTCCTTAAATACAGAGCTTCCAGCTCAGGATCTGACATACCAGGGGCAATAAGTAAGAGCTCCTCTATCTGTAAAGGCCCTCTCCCCTTAGCTTCTTTGACACTTGCCTCTCTTAGTTTTCTTGCTATGTTTCTGACAGCTACAATATTTTGGATTCCTCTATCTGACCTTCCAGGCCCAAGTGTCTTCTCCCCTAGATGCTTCCCTACTTTTGCAGCATCAAAATTAACATCACCCTCCTTTGTGTTCTCATAACTCTTTGCGCTACTCCTGTTGTCGCACTAATCATGATCTGGTTTGGATTTCAGTTAATTGAGTACACTTATATCCCCACCCAAATTTTCAGCTACTTGGAGACAAGACCCTTCTCATTTTTCTCAGTACACACCTCTAGCACAGAGCACAACGTCTTGCACGTGGCTTGGTTTTCCATAAATGTTGGCTGGATTCAAAAGTTTACTAAAAGTCGTTGCATGGAATTTTTAACTCCTTCCTCTTTTCCACCCCTCATGTAGGCAATCATGTGCCAAAACCTATAGACAAATGATTGCACTATTTCTCCCATCTGTCCCCTCCTTCGTATTCTTATTACAACCAACTTAGTTCAGAAACGTATTGCCTCTCACGGAGATGATCCCAATGGCTTTTTAACTTGTCTACCTTCAGGTTTTCGACCTCTTATTTGTGAGGTGAGGTGAGGTGAGGTATATTTCAAAAATATAATCCAATCATATTACTCCTTAGCTCAAAATTGGTTCTTTAATGTCTACCAAAGTGATGTGCTAATTACTCCTTCAAGGTCCTCTATGCACTCTCTAAGTCTCTAGGTATCTTTCTTTCCTCTCTTTGGTGTCTCCTCTTCACTTACCAATACTGTGTTCCAAATACATCATGTTACTTTTCGTTCCTATGACACCTACATTACTCATCCCAACTCTGCCTATGTGGTTGTAATTCTCTCCATCTGTCCAAACCTTGCCTGTCTTTAAAGCCTTCCTCAGGAAACACTTCCTGATCTCCAAATCCCTCCCTCCACATTCCCATGAGAAAATTCATGTGATTTCTTTCTCCTCTGAATGTGCAACACATTTTATTTATACATTTCTGATGGCGCTACTTAAGCTTCCTTATATCCAAGTTAGTTATGTACTAATCTTGTCTCTCTTTTGGGTTTACAAGCAACTTAAAGACTAAAATGCAGACTTATCACGGTAGTCCTCCAACCACCAGAACACTAAATTGCATATGGCAGAAACACCATGGACATTCATTGAATTAAACCGAATTAAAGCTTTTACAAATAGCCAAAAAAACCTCAGGTTCCATGTAAGAAGGATGGGGGCTCAAGCCAATTTAGTGTTGGTGTCCGTGATGACTGGTGTTCTCAAAAGTTCCACTTAAGGCTGATGACAGAATCAAGCTCTGCTACAGTCAATGAATAATTTATTTCTGCCCAAATATTCTGTTAATGGAAATCTTTTTATGGCTCAAGATCTAAAATATATTTACTGCCCTTTGGTTATTAAATGTTTGCTTTAATCATTAGTACACAAGGTAATGACAAATGATAATTACAGGATCGTTATATGCTTTTAAACTGATTGAATCAAGAGTATCTCTGCTGAAATTCAAAAACGTCTCAGTGGATGTGGATGGGAGTGGATTACATTGGGACCGGCGGACTCACTGCTACCAACAAATTAAAGAGCCTAAGGATCTTGTTAGAAACACCACCAACTGAGAGGACAACTTGCAATTCGAATGGCTAATACACTTTTTCGATTTTAGTGCTCAAGTAAAAATGCCCCTGCTTCCCTGAACTAGACTGTTTCAATCGAAGGCCTCAGAGTAAAGAAAAGAAGAAGTGTCTGTGTCCGCGCATTGCCTTGATCTTCCAGCGTCTGCCCAAAAGTGTTCCTTTGTTGTGCTATTTCAGCAAGTTGTGAGGTGACAATGCTCACGCTTATCAAAAGGAAGAGATAGCTATTTTTCCCGTATGATTTATCTTGGCAGGCCGAAAGGCTGCTGTTTAATCTCCCTAATATGATTAAACATGTACTCTGACAAGTACACATGTTCCTGAGGAGGTGAACTTGTGGGGGATTTTGGCAGGGGTAAGGCTGAGAAAACCCAAAACATCTTAAGCTCTTGGGAAATATTTAAGGAGCTGGAAGAACAGTAAAAAGAGGAAGAAGACTCATGCCTTCCAGTGAATTCCTGTTTCCAGCTATAAACCCTCATGGGAAAAAAAAAGTTGAGTAGTATAAAGTATAAGCTTTTTATCTGCTTTTATATCAAACTCGGTACACAATCAAATTCATCATCCTGAGACCCAAGCCAGCTTCTCTCTTTACTTCCTTTTTTTATCTATTAAAAGTCCTATTCAGGGCTTCCCTGGTGGCGCAGTGGTTGAGAATCTGCCTGCTAATGCAGGGGACACGGGTTCGAGCCCTGGTCTGGGAGGATCCCACATGCTGCGGAGCGGCTGGGTCTGTGAGCCACAACTACTGAGCCTGCGCGTCTGGAGCCTATGCTCCGCAACGGGGGAGAGGCCACAACAGTGAGAGGCCTGCGTACCGCCAAAAAAAAAAAAAGTCCTATTCAAACTCGCAGGCTCAAAAGCCTGGTGTCATCACTGACAGCTTCCTACTGCTCCCTGCCCCCCAGAAGTGCGGATATAAGCATGCGCCCGTACACACACACACACACACGCACACATACCCCTCCTGCACCCAATCAGGCGGCCCTCCGTGGGCCTCCTGCACATTCTCTCATCTTGTCTGCGTCCTGTCAACGCTTATTGCCGCCACTGCAGTTCAGACCTTCAACACCTGCCTGAACTCCCAGTGTACAAAGTCAGATCCGAAAGTGCTTCGGGTCCAACTGTCAAATTTCCACAGGACAGGTCTAGGCACTATGCCCTCAGGTATTGGGTATATGGAATCCAGGGACAATTCTCAGAGGCAGTCACCTGTGGAAGCATCAGGAGAGTCCTAAGGAAAATACTTTGAGCTGAAAGTAGCCATAAAGGCACCAGGATGCAAAACTTGCGAAGTGAGGAAGTAAGGAAGAGATTGGAGGAAGTTAAGTCAGAATTCCAGCACGGGGTAGTATATTTATGGAGTGTAATCTATAAAAATACTGAATCACTATGCTGTACACCTGAAACGAACACATTGTTGTAAATCAACTCTACTTCAGTAAAAAAAAAAAGAAAGAATTCCCTGAACTTAGGATTCAAGTGTTCACTAAAGTTTTCTTAGTGCTTTCATCTGTGCTATACGTGTGGGAGGAGAGGGAAAGGGCATAATGTGCGGTGACAGCTCTTGTGTGAATGAATGCTAAGTGCCTCCTAAGTGGCTTCTGTGCTTTCAGGGACTCTTGCACCCACTCACCCCACCCTCACCTCTACCCCCGCACCATCCAACACAACCTGGCCCGATTCAGCTTCCTAAAGTGCAGCTCTGATGACATCACTCTCCTGCTCAAAAATTTTCAGGGGCTTCCCAGCACCGCAGGGCAGATTAAATGTACATCCTTAGTCCTGAAACCAGAGACAGCTGTGCTTCACATCCGCATGACCTGTACCTTCCAGGAAGCCTCTATGTTCAGAGCCCATGTTTTATTTTATCTCATTAAATCTTTTCAGAGGTCAGTCGTTTTTGTTCCCATGGCCAAGACAAAGACAATAAAACATGCTTGTAGGGGAATGGAGGGAGTTTTGTTTTGTTTTGGGGGGTGGGTTTGTTATTTTACTTCAAGACTAATTTTTTGCGTTCAAAAAGATCACCTAGAAAGCACGTACATTTGTTTATGGCTCTGCTCTGGATATTTAATTAGAATCAGACTTGCTGATTCATCTCCCTAATATGATTAAAATTAAATCTGTGCCCAGGTATCAATGTGCAGTCCCCCAAATGAATTGTAGATGAAAACTCACAATCAGATATTTTTATTAAATTCAACAAATATTTATGGAATATCTACTATTTTTTTCAACCACCATTTTCAAGGCTGAAGAGGACACCAATGAAATGAAGATGCAGTCTTTGCCCTCAAGCAGCTTACAGTGTGGTAGGTGAGATAAAAGCCCCACATAAATCACTTTACTAAAAAGCACAAGCACAAAAATACATACAAAACAGAGACAGGAGAGAAGTAAAAAGTATTAAGGGGATTCAGAGAGAAGAAGAGATAAAGCATGAAGATCTCTGAAGTGGACGATGCTGTTCAATATCTAATTTAGTAATTCACAGGGAAACTATAACTGCCAAGGGAATCAGAATTCCAAAAGCCATTCTTGATCTATAAGGATGTTGCTTGGAGTCTATGAGATTCTCAGAGCAGGGGAGTGACTGGGTGAATTTCACAGTTATCATCAAGGAAGGGAAGGTACACTGCCTCCAAGATTCCCTAAAACTCTGAGATCTGATTCTTCTCCCAAACTCCAATATGGCTTCTACTTCCTTATATGTTTCATACTAAACAGAATATACAGATCTTATCAACAAAGCTCCAATATTTGAACACTACCAGTCAACCAGACCAGTGATCTGGCATCGAATGACATATTGCCTGTGGTTGGGAGAACCAGGGTTGAATCCTCCTTCATGACTCACTAATGCTGTGACTTTGAGCAAATCACTCAACTGTAACCCTTAGAGCCTCTGTTTGCTCACATACAAAACAAAATGTAAGTAATATCTACACAATAGTTCTTGACTTAAGTGAGATCATGTAACATGGAAGCCATTGGTAAACTGTAAAGCATTACACAAGTGGTAATTCAGGACATCCTAGAAACAGGGCATTCTGTGTAGCCAGTAAAAGATGAGAGGTCCCGCCACACACAGTCATCCTACACTGCAAGCTAAAGGAAGGAGACAGGAAGAACGACAAGCAGGAAGAGTACTATGAAATGACATAAAAGTAACCCTCGGGCTTCCCTGGTGGCGCAGTGGTTGAGAGTCCGCCTGCCGATGCCGGAGACACGGGTTCGTGCTCCGGTCCGGGAAGATCCCACATGCCACGGAGCGGCTGGGCCCGTGAGCCATGGCTGCTGAGCCTGCGCGTCCGGAGCCTGTGCCCCGCAACGGGAGAGGCCACAACAGTGAGAGGCCCGCGAACCACAAAAAAAAAAAAAAAAAAAGTAACCCTCAGTCAGTTTTTCAAATGGCTACAGAATGCTCAAGGAACAAAATGTGCTTTGCTCATACTACTGGTTTAATTAATCTTGCTGATGATGAATAAATGAATGGGTAAGGAACTGAATGTATGAATGAATCAAGGTATAGTCAAGTGAGATGCTTGAAAAACAAAGCAGGAGGAGTCCAGTTTTGTAGAAGAGGTTAAGAAAATAATTCTGGAAAAGTGAAACCATATAGCCTGAGAAGCTAACAGTAATGGGCTCCACTCACAAAGGCTGTAATGGCAAAACAAACCGCAGTCCTTATAGTAAGAGCTTACGAGTCTATAGGTTTCACATCGGTTTAGTAAAATTCAGTCAGAAATACTGATACCCTCTTCAGTTACCTTGAAACACAAAGGACCCAACAGAAGAATTGTGTGCATCTGAAAACCTATAAAAATGGCCCAATATAAAAGGAAACATACTGAAGGCCACAACGCATTGAAGCTCATAAGGTTTGCTCTGAAATATATGTGATAGCAGGAAAAGTTGTATCAAACCACAGTGAACAGAGAGCAAATCTTATTTGCAACCTCATCAAATCTTTCTAAGACCTACTAAAATGTGCCCAAGTTAAATAGATTAAAATTTTCCCATTTTATTTTCCATACTGGTGTAAGTAATGACAAAAAAAGTAAAAACATAAAGGAACAGATGGATGGATAAACACTGAGTCTGGGGAAATCACAAAATACAGCAATTTGTACAGGAAATAGAGTTACATAGTTTGGATTTTCTAATTTAAAGTAAGATTTCAATAACTTCTGACTCCAAAAATTACTATCATAACTATGTAATTCTCAGCAAATTGATTTCTGCTCTGAAACCTGATTTTCTCAAATGAATATGGGATTCTTAATTCTTGCTTTTCAAAGATTAAGCAGCTATAGCAAAGAACCTGACTCTGCAGAACACATCCAGTGAATGCTAACAATTTTCACCTTCCTTCTTATCTTTCCTCAGCTTAAAGAAGACATACCACTTACATAATTCTTAAATAATTACATCCAATGCAATGAGAGCATATAAATCTGTGCACCTGGTTTAAAGGCCTATAGTCCAGCTACTATTACCTTAAAATGAATAAGGTCAAGACGAGTCAAAAGCCCTGGCTATCTGAAGGAAAATGGCAGGACATGAAAAGTCACATTATTATAAAGTAATTTGTATTTATTATCTTTTACAAAAAGTACCATAAAAGAAAGACCATTCTAATGATGCAGGTTTTCCTTTTATATTGTGTAAAATTTTATCATGCAAACTTCCCCTTTTAATCTTTTTTACCCTGTTTTCTCTTACTACCAATTTGGAGTGGGGGAAATTGGAGAAATTTTTAAAATTTATTATTTGAAAGAAAAATCCTTGCTTGGGTCAACGGAAAAGACCAGGCTCAGGCGATAAAGTGATTGAGAGGTTGCTGATTATGTTGTATACAGCACGAAAAAAGTTTACCAATTTCATATGAAGTGTTTCCTTACCAAGTGTTTGGTTTAATGTTACTCATCTCTGTGTACATTTCTACTATGTCCACAATGATGGGCTAAAGAATCAGACATGTGATTAATAAAATACAATTATTGTTACATTTAAACCATGATTGTGACTATTACCAACATGAATCACTATTGTCAATAATCACTACTAGCTACTGAGTCTCTACCACCTGCCAGGAGTTTAATCCTCACATAACCTTATGAATTAAGTAGCATCCTTATGTAATTAACAAAAAAATTTTTAAAACACAGTGACCTTAAAGAGCTGACTTAACCAAAGACACCCAGAATTCATAGTGACATTTGCAAGAAGGCCAATGTCCATTCTCAGGAGGCACTTACAGAACAGTTTCCTAAACATAATTTAAATTAGGTCCCACCAATCGAAATGTAACTGTAACACTGTGGGGTCCCTTGGGAATAGCTGTAAAAGCCAATCCTTGTGAGTAGAAGGAAAATTAAATGTGGCAGACAAAGACATTTAAGTGAGTAGTTCAGAGTTATCAATTTTCATCTTCTAACATCTATTACAACTACCGAAGAAATTAAGGCTTTGCTTTTGAAACTTTATCATTTCTCTTCATGATGGGTTTTTCAATCTAACTGCCTTATATCCCTCTAATTATCAAAAAAATGTTCCGAATGGCACCGTGTGCCCATAACGATGGAAATTACTGGTCACAAATGAATCTTGGGTCATGAACCTCACAGGCCAAATGAAAAGATTCCCTGGGTTTCCACACTTGATATTTCTGCACTCACTGGATGCTCAAAAGCTACACTAACAAATCAAGTTCCAGGGAAGCAGCCTCAAGGAAGATTATTTTAGACAAAGCAAAGGCAGTTGTCAGCGTTGTATAAACCATATGCGACAGAATCCCTGAAAAACCACCTGACCCCACCACGTCTGAAGATGCCCAGAGGTAAAGCAGACACTACTAGTTTGGTTTGGAAGTCTGCTCCCCGAATGATTAGACACTTTCCTCTCTTATTTACCATCATTCATCATATTTTTAAATACTTCTAGTTTATCCAGAGAGAAATTAAGTAATGAGATGCACAATTTAGAATCATGAATAAAATTTAGAATTTCAGAAACTAAAATCATGTGACCTAGACTAGGAATACAAAATTTTTTCCACATTTTCTGTGACTGTGTAAAGAGTTAATTAAAGCATGAGTTTGCCTGGATTAAAACAAAAATTACCAAACCCTAAAATCAGCATCATTTAGACTTCTGATGTCAAAAATCTGTTTGACAGAGCAGACTTCACTACACTGACATTTTAACAGTAGCCAAAGTCCTGTTCTCACTAAATTCTGTCTTGGCAGTGCCAAGAATTTGCTAAAAGCCTAAACTCTTCCTGGTTAAGAATTCTCTACCTCAAGAACCTTCCGAAGCAACACAGCGCAACAAGGAAGCTGGATCAAGCAAGTCCTTAAGATTTCTATTCTTATCACAGAAACTAAGCTTTCTGCAAAATGAGAATGGTTTAAAACAAGGAGGGTGGACTTCCCTGGTGGCACAGTGGTTAGGAGTCTGCCTGCCAACGCAGGGGACACAGGTTCGAGCCCTGGTCCGGGAAGATCCCACATGCCGCGGAGCGGCTAAGCCCGTGCGCCACAACTACTGAGCCTGCGCTCTAGAGCCCGCGAGCCACAACTACTGAAGCCCGTGCGCCTAGCGCGTGCTCCGCAACAAGAGAAGCCACTGCAATGAGAAGCCCATGCACCGCAACGAAGAGTAGCCCCCGCTCGGCACAACTAGAGAAAGCCCGCACACAGCAATGAAGACCCAACGCAGCCAAAAAAAGAAATAAAATAAGGAGGGTTACTAATTTACTCAATATATTCTTTATTCCTTAGATTTGAATCGGATACTATACAGTACAATTACACGTATCTCACTAAAAGTAAAATTCGATATTCTCACATTACCTCAAGATTACAACAAGCAAATAATCATTAGAACAGTAAATGAAGGGATCTGTTTTCAAACTGTACATGATAACATTTTCTAATCTTCCCATTTTTCTAATCAGGATAGTTCCACCGATGTGGTAAAGACTTATGAACATTTTCATTTAGATAGCATCCCAGACATCTTTCACAGGTTTTGAGGTCCTCAAATTATTACTGTCAAAAACTTCCCATAAAGCTTAATATTTTGCTTGAGAGATCTTTCCAATAATTTTGAAATCAAACCACATAGAAAGTACTTGACTCAACTTACCCAGTGGTTAAATGTTAAAGAACTGGTAAAAGAGTGTTCCAAGCAAATCAATTCACTTAATTTTTCAAGTAGATCTGATTACCATCGTCTTTTAAAAAAGTCAAAGACTCCACCTAATGAAGAAAGAAAAAAAACACAACGAAGAATTGCATTTAAACCAGAGCAGCATTATATGATCTATACAGTAATAACACAGAAATCAAAGCAAGATTATTATTATTATATCTTCTCCTAAGTTACTGTGCTACTTAAAACTATAAAACAACAAAAGCATCTGGCAACTAGATTAAATTTTCCAGTTTGGAAATAAAAAGAATGTTCAAGCATAGAAAAAGCAATAAAATAACAAAGTGCAAGAGCAGAAGAGTTTATTTTCAGTACTGATTGGCATACGGAAGTGACGACTACATAATGTCAGTTAGGACATGTAAAATCAGAGATGAGGAAAAGATGCAACTGACTACTTTGGAATTCTATTCATTGGTTCTTATTAATTTATTGATGCAATGAAAATGTGTAGGTTGCAGTTCTTTAAAACTGTTAAGCCCTAGGTACAGGCAATTTCTGTTGAGGCATATAAACTAATACCCAGACAGATCATTTGGAGAGAATTCGCTAGCGTAAATTTCCAGATCATTCTTAGAATGTAATACCTCGTCTCCCACAGAAGTGTTTACTAAAGCTCCATAAACAGCTTAATTATAGTTCATAAATAATATCAGTTAATTCTATTCATTTTACCAGTAGATGTACCTTTTCTGAAGCTCAAATATTAAATTGCTATCTTAGCTCCAAGAGAAAGTTTTAGAGAAGGAAAGCTATATCTCAACTGATAGAACCTAAGATAAATGGGATTCTGGGAGGCAGAGCAGAAGAGTGAGACAGAAAATTGGAAAGCTTCCAGCTACTTCTGAATCAGGTCCTCCCAGGGTAGATTAAGTAATTTTAAAGTCCCTGGACATCAGACACAACTATATTCCAGTGAAAGTTCAAAAACCTATTGCAAGGCCATAAATACATGATTTTTTATTATGCAATTTGGAATTAGCCACATATTGTCACTCCCCTAGTCTCACTACACGTATTAGGAAAATTGACAGTTACTTCAGTTGTATAAAAAAGGAGATTGAAATAGATTTGTTCCCACTATTTGAAGGCAGATGCTCCAACTAAACAAAACAAAAAAAATGTTCCTACCAATGGAGAAGACAAATAGCAATAATTATACTAAGTAGAAACCCATGGTAGCCATGGGAAATATGTTTTCACTTCCAAGACAACCAATGTCTAGATTCTAGTCTTGCTGCTATTCAAGAAATAGTTATCTAGGAAACTCATTTGGATATGGTCTCAAATGGCTTCTTCATTAACAATGATAAACAGCCTTAATTATTATTATTCTAGGGTTCTTGCCATAAATATGACAAGACAAATGTCAAATGGCTTGGTTATTTTAATTACACTGGACCAATAAATATAGCACCTAAACAATGAGATGCAAAATGGTATACAATTTGCACTCTGAGCATCTAGAGCTGTGAAAATATTTTTTGGTACTTTTACAGGCCCTTTATGAAAGCATTACAAAGGCGCTTTCAAATGATGTTCGGTAACTAACTTCCTATCATCTCTGGATTCTTACATGATGGTTTTGTGCTAGCATACTGTTTAAGTTAGTCACTTGCCAAGAAAAAGCTAGGGCACATCCCATCATGATGCAGAATGACTTGAAGATTCTTAAGAATCCTTTTCTCACTGATTTTTCACTGTATAATATGAAACTGACCTGTATAAGAGTCTAGATCTACAATCCCTCTTTCTGTCATTGTTCATTTTTTTGGTAAAGTGCCTTTTTCTTCAATTATGTAGTTTTTGCCTCATTTCTTGCACCATTTCATGGCTAGCCACCAAGCCAATATCTTACTTAGGTTTTTCACCTACAATATAGCAAGTGTGCTCTAGTTTCAAATCTAACTATGGTTATCTGAGTGGTCAGTGACTTCAAATTATTTAGGAATTTTTCAGTTGGCATGGGCACTTCCTACCAAGCTTCAAAAGCAATAAGTACAGAATATGTTAGTCACCTGTATGGATGTTATCAGTTAAATGACCACCCTTAACTGACGCAGAAGGTACAGATATGTTGCCTGTATATAACAAGTGAGCCTCATGTGTACAAACCATGATACAACATTCCTTAGAAATGTTCATTTCCTTGGAAATGACTAACATTTGAGAGATGACGGTTGGTTTCCTATAATTCTTATACCATACAGTAGTACCTACCTAAAACAATTTTATAAGCTGATGAAAGCAGTTGAGTCTACTCCTCCTTGCCTTCAACTTGTTTTTGTTGCCTGCCTCACCACACTAGGAAAAAAGAAAAGCAAGACCAAAAAAACCCACTTCAGTCAGTGGTAGTTTGGCTCCATCAGAAAATCTAAATACATCTGAACTTTGTATTTCAGTCAGGTACATAGTCTAAACAATGGAGTAATTTATCATTAGCTAATATTTGATCATGCTTGTCACCAATTGGTGTGTTTCAGTCATTTTTGTATAATAAATAGGTGTACCTACAATGCAGGATTAGAGTGACTTTCTCTGGCTGAATGGTTCCCCATGTAGTAGATAGGAACCATGCTCCCTGAGCTGACCAGGCCATTCCCAGGAAAGCTTTAGCTGTCTGAGCTGTTGCAACAGTGAACACAGTAAATTAGCTCTTTTAGGAGCACACAAAACTGCCCTTGAAAGGAGTAAATGACACCCTGGAGTGAGCTTGTGAACTGTAATGTCTTTATAGCCCTGGTACTTAAAGCTTAGCAGCTGTGGAGCACCCTCCTTGTATTGAGGATGAGACTGAGGCCCAGAAGGTCACAGTCACTTGCCTCAGGTCACACAGCCGGAAGGCAGGTCTCCTGACTATTCTTCTACCATTTTCCCCTTTACATCACAGAGCTTTTCCTCCCCGTAGGCGAAAGTTCAATAACATTGAGCAGGAGTTTACTGAGCACCAACGACATTAAAGATGCTTCTCAGTTTAGGAAGGGAAGAAAGTGGGTGCAAAGTGAGTGAGAACAGACCCACAAATACCACAGGTGCCATACCACCCTCTTCAGCATAGCTATAGTCAACTCACTTCTCTGCAAACTTAGTGAAAAACTGGCCAAGGAGAATAGGAGACTGAGAATACCTTAGACTCTTACACACCCAAAACGTCTCGGCATATTTTAGCAGAGCTCCAGAATAACAGTTAGAAAACAGTGTCCTAATGGTCAGTTAGTACAGCTGCCTTACTTACTTATAAATACATAACAACACTGAAGACATTTCTAACCAGAGAAACACCCTTAAACCCATGACTCAAACACAATTATTTTCATTAAAAAAATTTCTAATCTAGTATTTATTTGCTCCCCATGTAAGCATATTTTCACACAGATGCTCTCATAACACACATAATTAGGCATTCTATTTTTTTCATTTAACACTTCATAAACATATACTATATTTCCATGTAATTCACAAAGTTCTCATTTTTACCAGCCATATAATATTCCATAGAGTTAGCATGCTTACTTAGTCATTTCGTTAATCATTCCTACATGTGGGAGTATTTCAGATGTTCTCATTTATTTTTAACACTGGAAACACAACTTTCTCCTTAAAATACTAACAGAAATACAATTACTAAATCAAAGGGTATAAATATTTTTATGGACTTCATAAAAAGCCATATTGATGTCAAGAGATTGAAGTTACCTATAAAGCCACCAGCAATCTGAGCATTCTACTTTCACTAGACTTCCTCACCATTGTATGTGATTAAATTTGTTCGGTGATTTACTTAATATAAAATGGTATTTTAGGATTGCTTTTTTATTTTAATGGTGATCATAGTCTCCTATTTTAAGATAATTTTATTGTTTCATCTTTAATATAAAATTTTACATTATTCTATTCACATAATTTGACTGTATTTAGGTCCTACTTTTTCTTATGAATTTAAATGGCCTTTTAATATATGTATACATTAAATTTTCTACAAATTGTTCTTAAGTTTGTTTTTAGATATTAACCAGTTAATACGTCTGGTGTGTATTTGGATCCTCAGTGTGAGGTATCTATTCAAAGATTTTTTGACCAAGCCCATTCTCCCACAATGCTGTTTACTAAACTTGCTACATTATATTTTATGTGTATATTGTATTATTATGGGTCCATTTCTGGGTTCCTCATTTTGTTACATTGATCTACATATTTAAAAGGGAATGTTTGTTCAGACCTAATAGATTTATGTGATGGGCATTGTGCTATATAGTTTTCATGTGCATTATTACATGAACTTGTGTGTGTGTTAGGTGGTTTTAATCATTGTTATTTTTTTATAGTATGTTTGAATCCACAGTAGGTCTAGATTCTACTCCCTAGTCTCTTTTTTTTTCAAATATTCCTTGATATTTCCTTGTATGCACACATATACTTGAGAAATTCTCACCCATTTTCCCAGATTATATTATTTGATTAAGTGTATTTTCTACCCTCCATATTCAGCCATACCCAAACAATTCTCATCAGGAGTTTGAAGAGAATTGTGTTGAATCGCATATATAAGCATCTTTGTAATATTCTGTTTCCCATGTAAAGAAAACATAGTATATTATGATGCACCTCTACTTCTATTACATTTTAACTTTTATATTCAATAAACATTTACATTCTACAAGTCTCCTCCTTCTGTGACTTTCCTCATTTCCATTTCACTTGCTTGGAAATACTTCATTCTCAAGTTCAGCTACTAAATTGTGTTAATTCCTCACAAGGTCCCCTGAATAATATCCTGTACATGTAGGTGAACACTGATTAAATGGAAGACAAGTATTTTAAGCCCTATTCTAAATAAAATATCTTAATTGCCTCAACGAAAACGAAATGAAGCTGTCTGTAAAGGACAAAACCACCACAAAATAATAGCCTTGGCAACCACTTTATTTTCTTAGTGTATTTATAAGACAAAGCCCTGAGTTCATTTAAAACAAAGCTGAATGGCTGAGGTTACCTAATACCCTCTTTTCCCTCCATCTTGACCAATATCTCTTATTTCTGCTATCCGAGAAATAGGTGTGTATTCACCGAGAGAGAAAAACCAACAGGGAATGTAAATGACTTAAAATTAAATATTTTAAATGTAAACTTGACTGAGATTAGTCTACATAATGTCGTACATCATAATTAAATCCACGTTATCTTCCTTGATTTAATGGACCTAGATACTCTAAAAAAAAATCTCATATTTTATGAAATCTATGTGGTATATGAAGAATTGTAGACACTACAGTGAAAGGGAAGAGAAGGACAAATAGAAGGAATGGGAGGGGAAAAGCCGGGAATATCTATCTGTGTGAAGGTAGACAAATAAGGACAGGAGTCGTTTTCCATCCACACTTAGAAAGTCACACTTTGTGTCAAATTGAGTGAAAGCATGAATGATGTGCTTCTCCACTTCCCTGAAGAAAGAAACACGGAGAAAATGTGGCAAATATTTAATCTGAGCCTTGTTTCCTGAAAGACTGCAAGATGCCCACAAATTTTCTTTCCCAGCGTTCAAAATAGCAAGTTGAGTGGGTGTAAGCACTTCAAGTGCAAAAAAAAGGTAACTAAGAAAAAGGAAATCATACTTTTTGCTCCTCAGTTTGAAATTTTAAAAGAGGCCATTTAAAGGGATTTTAATGATTTGGATCTAGCATTTGTCTTGAATCAGAACACAAATACGGTCCTGAATACTTAAACAAGCCCTCTGGCCACTTTTAAATGGTACAGTTTCTATGTAAAGACCACACTTACAACCTCATTCTTACAGTAAGAGTGCACAGTTTCCATTCTGTTACAATCAGATACCTAAATACAATGCTGGCAGAAAGTAAAAGTTAGTTGAAGGTTCATGGGATCTCTGCCACGCCCAGCGAGAGGGACCTTCCTCAACAGGGCAATGAAAACTTTACCATGCATATCAGTCCACCAGGGGAGCTTGTTAAAATGTAGATTCTGATTCTACAGGTCTGGGTGGGGTCCAGCTTGGAGTTCCCAGGTGATGGTGATGCGCTCGACTGAGGTCCACACTTTGAGAAGCGAGATTCTAGTCTGTAACAATTGTTACTGACTGCCAGGCAATGGAAATAATAATCAACAACTAAGAATGTCTGCAAGGTACCTAACACTAGGCTGCTTGTTAGAGGAGATAATAAAGTACATGCGATTAGCCCTGAGCTAACCCATAAAAAATGACTTTTTAAACAATTAAGTGCTAAATGCTAAAATGTGCGCTAATGATTCTAAGAATAATAGGAATTGAAAACAGGAAGAGTTCAGTCAGGGCTAGAATAGTGGTAAGGGGCTTCAAAGAGCAGGCTGGACTTGGTCAGGCCCCAGGTTGAGGGGATGTGGATAGAGAAAGAGCAGGACCAGAAAAGGCAATTCTCGAAGGGAGCTATGTGCCTGGAGTTCCAGTAAGAGAAAACTACGTCACCTGCTTTGTGGCTGTAGACATCATCATTAGAAATGTTAACCAGAATTCACTTTTAACCAGGTGAAGGGAACCCCTGACCTTGTTTAAAATGTGTAGGTTTGGGAATTACAATGCTGTTTGAGGACAGTAAAGCAACAGGCAATCTTGCTTTAGTCTTAAATTTTCTTCACTGGCAACATCGATAGTTATTAATGACATTTGATAGGTTTAAGCCTGGTACCACAAAGTTACCATTTTTGTATATATATTTATGCAGTATATGCCTTTGATTAACTGATGTCTTTAATGATTAATGATTTTAACAGCATTAGGATTAACTTTTCACTACAATAGAATTAATAATTTTCTGTTATTCAGAGTGTTTGAATTCTACTTTTATTATAAAAATAAACACTTTTTTTCTCCTAGAAGATACTTTTGGATGGCACATACCCACACAACACCCCCGGCTCCAGCATTATTCTTCCCTTTCCTCCCACGCTGGCTGACGATGGGAAGAAAACACATCCAGAAACAGAATGAAATTATTAATGAATTATAACCTAAGGCTTTTGGTTTTTTTCTTTTTTGCGGTACGTGGGCCTCTCACTGCTGTGGTCTCTCCCGTTGCAGAGCACAGGCTCCGGACGCGCAGGCTCAGCGGCCACGGCTCACGGGCCCAGCCGCTCCGCGGCATGTGGGATCTTCCCGGACCGGGGCACGAACCTGTGTCCCCTGCATCGGCAGGCGGACTCTCAACCACTGCGCCACCAGGGAAGCCCTGTTTTTTTTTAAATCTCCTTAGAGAACTTTTCCCATCAACCCCCAGTATGTCAGATATATTGTCCAATGGATTCAACTGAAAAGGAACAGAGGATCGCAAGGGTCAATATAAACATGAAAATTCAAACTCCACACTTTTTTTACTAAAGAAAATTATAGGGCAATGAGGATACCTATTAAGCTGTAGGAGGGAACGTTTGAAAGAGAAACAGTAGGTTTTAGCAATCCCAAGGCAGGTCAACAATCTCACCGAGTTCCAGTTCTGTCTTTGGCACTGCCAACCTTATCACCTTATCGTAAACAATAAGAAATGATATGTGAGCTACCTGCAAATATTACACTTCACATGAATGTTAAATGCCATGACTATGGTTTAACCACAACTACTGTCCCTTCTATGTTTCTGTGCTACAAAACTTCCCTGTGCTTGCTGGAAGATGGAATTTAGGTAATAGATTATGACAAAACTCTGCAAGTTCAAAGTCTGGAAACTTGAACATAAGATACATTCATCACTACAGCTGTGCTAAATGAAGCCCTGGTATTCAGGATGCACGGCTGGTTACCTACTCCCCCACTACTCTCCCCTACGCCCCACTAATCCACTCAGGCGTATCCTCATTAATGACAAGAAAAAGAGATTAATATGAGACTGCTAAATTAACTGTTACCCATGAATGGTTGCAAAATACTAAATAGAAGGCAAACGGGCATGCCCTAATAAGACTGTGAAGTTTATCGTCTACAAATCTCTTCCCCTTTCTATTCTGAACCCTTTCAGGTGTCCTCCCCTGACTAGGTCATGGGATCCTTCAGGCTGGACTCCCCATCTACTGCAAGAAAGAGCTAATCATCTTTTTCATCCTTGGCTGCCAAAAATGTAATACACTCTCATTAGGAAAAGAATTTACTTTATGAAAACAAACAAACAAAAAACTTGGAAGATTATAAAACTTAATACAAATGAATAAATAATGGCTGGCAAAGAGGTATATTTGGGGAGTGGGTTTTACTAGAATAGAAGCAAGAAAGCCACCCTCTGTGGGAGATGCTATCACTAAATCCTGTGAAGATCCAGGGCAAGGTACTGTGCCATAAACTACAAGGAGACATGGTCTGCTTTCAGTTTTGTAAGGCCATTTCTATTTGAATCAAATTGGCCCTTCTGAAGACAGTTCATCGAGGAGAAATATTCTCTCTCTTTCTCTCTCTCTCTCCCCCCACCCCCCTCCCTTTGGCTCGGAGCTGGCCTTTTGGTTAGTCATAAGACATAGCCCCATTTTTTCTTCCCTGGTATCTCTCCTTGTAATCCTCTGTATTTATGCATCCACCTACTTTTAGAATTACCCACAGATATTACCAGAAGTTTTAAGAGTTAAATTTACAATGGTACCGACTTCTAACTGCAAGCCCGGAACCATGGTGGAAATAGGTTCAGTTAAGAGAGATTTCCCCGAGTCAGAACTGATGTCCTCACTAACCGGGCTGCCAGGCCTAGATCAAATGAAGGTCGATTCACAGTCCCCAGAGGAAGCTGTTCAACTCGTCGGGTCGGTTCCCCTGAGCCCTGCCAAGGAGGCCCTTCAGACTGACAGCCAACCTGGCAGAGCTGGTGTCTTCCCCCAGGCAGAGAGGCCCTCCCCTGAGGACAGGCACCAAAAGCCAGCAGAGCGAGCTGGGCGGCTGGGGTCAGCCACTTGTGGTGACACAAAGGCAGCTCTCTCTGCCTCGTTGTGGGGGGGGGGGGGTTAGAAACCCCTGATGATGACTTGGGCTGTCGAAATGTATACTGCGAGACAGGACATCCCTTCTGGCCTTGTGGGTGAGTGAAGCCCAGGCCAGGGCAGCAACAAAAGGCTGGCCCGAGGACAGCCTGCTCCTCACATCAAAGCCGGAGGCCCTGGGAGGCTGGCGAGCAGCCAAAGACGCAAAGAGCGGCAGGGGAGTGTGTTGCCTTAGGATAATAGCAAACTGGGACAGGGTAGAGTCTGTGAATTCCAAGCACTGGGGAGGTCTGCTCAGAGATTTTACCCTCTCCTGTCAGGGATGTGATTTAATTTCCTTTGAAGAAAAAAAGAAAGAAAGAACAGCAAAGAACATACATTCCCAAACCTTCTGTCCGCAAAAGCAGACATCACAATGCAAGTGAATGCACTCTGGTCCTTTTCAGCTTGCAGCCACTGTCTCAAACAATAGGGCTAAGTGAGACGTGACATTCTCCCGTCCATCTTAATAGGGCATTAAGTCTAAGGGGTAATTAAGATCATTTAAATGCAAACATCACTGTTCCATTGCTAATATCCTCCCAGATATTTCCCATCAATTCTGTTTAATTAGAGAAGCACTGCATGTTAATTATAACCTGACAGTTTTATTTATTTGACAGGACACAGCATAGAGTCCCATTTTGAGTAACAAGAACTTACGGTGAGGCATCAAACTCTGTCACAAAGATGACTCAGCTTTTGAACCTAGAATGTTCTACCTGGAAAAGTTTACCCTACTTGCTCAACAGAAATGGGAGTTCATTCAGGAATTAATTATCTTCTCTCCTCCCCCCTTTATTGTATAGCTTTTTGCATAGAAACATACAGAAAACAAAGTAAGAAAGGAAAATCTGTAAGAAAGTAAAAGAAAAATTAATCAACCACTCTCCCTTCTGTAATCTTAAAATGTGATTCCTCAGGACCAGGATAAATGTTGTGAATGAACCGAAGCCCTTTCAAGGAAGCAAGCATCCCAGGGAAACATGGCACACGTAGGCCACTGGAGTGACTGGGTGCCACCGTGAGAACCCACACCGCATCAACACCCCTTAGCACAGAAAGGGCCCTGTGAGCTTTCCTTTCCGAGGAAATGAATATGAGTTGAGGTCACTCAACTCTAATCCACCCAGTACGTCAGGGTTATCCTTCTAGCCGCACATGCTCCGTTTAGGCGGCAGGTTGTCACAGCCCAGCTAGTCATCCCTAGTGGCATGCTGGGGGCAGAATAACTTCCAACTCCTTGCTAATCCGGTGTGGGGAAGGCCAAGGTACAGAGTTTTACTTGATTGCATAAAATGTAGAGTTATTTTCAGCTTCTGAATCATCGTTCTGGCTCTTTCACCAGTCCTAAAGCCATAGTGCAACCCTTTAAAAATATCTTTTCCATTCAATTTTAACTTATTTGAACATAAGCAAAGTTAATCCTGCAGAATTTCAAAAAGATGAAACCATGAAATGGAAGGGGAAAAAAAAAAGATCAAAAAGAGTTTTACAAATATTTGCAATTTAAAATGGTCACCATTGCTCTTCCGTTATCTTCAAACTCAATATAAAAACCCTGGACCATTAACACTTAGCGGGACTTAGGTGCCCGAGGACACAAATCAATTTTGTTTTAGTTACACTTCTAAGACTTTGAGGAGAAACATTAAATAATGGAAATTTCAAAAAAACTGCTAACTGATATAAGAAGAACCTTAGCTATTTCTGAAATAATTCCACTGGGATTTGTGCTGGATATTATAAAAACAGGATGTGTTGTTTGTTGTTCCTCATAAAAGACTACCAAGCCAGTATAAGGCTACAAAATACAACAAAAAGACAAATCTATGTGAAGTATTAAGAAAGCCAGATGGAATTTTTATTCATGTATTTAAAATTGTTGCTCAATGTGGGATGACCTCTGGAGACATAGTTCTTGTTTCTATGAATGCCAAAAGGGAAATAGTTACATAACATAATTCTGCAGTGGTCCAGTATCACAGTGCAGAGAACTTCATCTTACATACAGGACAGTCAGAGATGAGTCTTCACTGCTAAGACCTCATTTTAAAACTTAACATGGATGAATCCATTAAGATTATACCTATTCCATTTAGTTAGAAGCTGATCCCAACAACATAAAGATTCCAATAACAAACTTTTTTTTTTAATACTCCTTCAATGCAATGTGATGAAGCTACTGGTACCAAAGGATAATATGAGTGGATTTAGAGATGATTTTAAATGGGTGTGACTAGCGCACCCAGATACACAATTTTATCTGTGTGTATGGGGGCAGGGAGGGAGGATGGAGCAGGGGTTAGCACTCTGTAAATTAAACCGTTATTTTTCATTACTTTCTGCCGAAGTAAACAGAAGCCTATATATCATCCCCGTATCCTGACCCACATAGCCCCATTTGGGAATGAAGAGTAAGTGGAGAGGAAGTGCATCTAGGAAAAAATTACACCAAAATGTTCTCCCAGCTGATAGCTGAGCTCTGCTCTGCGCATTCAGATGCTTTTTGAAATAGCTGGGAAAACCACTCAGAAAACTACACCTGCTACCAGGACTCCATGAATGAGTCTCCATTCAAACCAAGTGCAAGTACCGGGTCGACCATGAGTCTAGGAAGGAAATATAGGCTTCTCTTCCCTTCTGAAGTCCTAGGATCTACATCTAACCAACAAAGGTTTCATTTTCTATAGAACTATAAGAAAATACCTTTTTAATACCCAACCACTTACAAACGTTTCTGCCTGGTGAAATAAAAATTTTGTTTCCTATTTCAATATCTATAATTTGCAGTTTCTGTCACCTGTTAACATATTCAGCAATCATTTTCTAAGTACCTATCCCACACCAGGCACTGTGCTGCATCCGAAGGCACACAAATGTGTTTTCTGATCTCAACGAACACCTGGCTTGCAGGTAGGATGAAAAGTGCTGTAGTACAAGTTACAATAGGGCCCACAGGAGAGTGAGGTGTACGGATCAAGGAAGGGCTGAGAATGGAGACACTTGAAATGAACCTGGAGTAATCAGCAGAAGCTTGTCAGGTAAACAAGGAGAAAACCAAGTTTGAAAGGAAATAGAGTATATTCCGTTTTATAACAAACTAGGTTTGAGGTGCCTTAAGAATACTCAGATAGAAATGTCCAAGCAGATAGCGGGACATATAGATATAAAACCCACAAGAATATGCAAGCTGAAAACCCTGTTTAGAAGACCACTAGCATCGTCGGCATCTAGGGTGATACTTGAAACAATGGGCCTTGTCAGCGGTTTGGGAAGCTACAGAGAGAAGAGGCACAAGGGCTGCACTTTGGGGAAAGCCACAGAAACTGAGTAGTGTGGGAAGGGGCTGAGAACAGAGGTGGGTACCAGGTCACAGCATCACAGAGCCAAGTGGAGAAAAAATTAAATGATAGTGTCAAATATAAATCAAAACTAGGTAAAAAAGGCAAAGACCTAAAAGATTTCACTGAATTTCAAAATTAAGAGGTTACTGAGATTCCTTTCTAAAGCAGGTGGCCAAAACCATGATGCAGCTGAGATAGATAACATATGAGCTAGACAAGCCATTACGATTATTGGTTTCAGTTTGCTTGTTTGTTTACTTCCAAAATGGAAGATATTTGACCATGTTTAATTTTTGAAGTTGGGAGACCTTTTAAAAGCTATAGTCCTGAAAAAAAAGAAAGTGTTCTAACAAGATTACATTTTAGCCACAGTGGAGAGACATAATTAAAACTTGACTGTGTTAAAGTAAAATTTCAAATTCTCAACAATTAACTACTAATATTGATTTGGGGAACCAAAAGGAATCAGCAAGATTTCACACGAAACTGGAGACATCTTAAAAGTAAAACTACTAAAAGGCAAAAAGGTGAACTTTGATCATAGGATTTTCAAGCTGAACAAAACTTTACAGATGATCCACTTAAATCCCTTATTTTAAAACAGATTTTAACTCTGTGCAATAATAACAACTTCCACTGGGAAATATCAAAACCAAATTTAAACTGTGCAAGATGAAAGAAATTGCTCATGACAAAGAGGAGGCAATTCCTAAACCTGGCGATCACAAGTTCCCGGTAAGTGTACCAGGAAGATTTCTGAAGAGCCCCCTAAAAGGTCCGCTGACCTCCCCCACGCTTGCCACCTCATGACTAACTCAGACTGCTCAGTCTGGGGTCATGCCCCTCAGTGATCCGCACCCTGAAAGTCACTACATGAAAAAGAAGTCCTAAAAAGAGTAAACAAGAAATTTTACCAAGGTAAACATATTAATGTTCATGTGATGGTTTGTGTTGCATGATTATAACTGGAAACCCAGTTTCACTCATGTGATGAAAAATTCAGGAAAAAAGGAGTTTCTCTAGAACTTTGAAAATGACTTATAAAGTCAGTTTCTGGAAAATATAAAAATAATAGAAGCACTTTTGTACTTCTTTTATAAGTTTAATTTATAGGTTTCCAACTCCCTTGGTCTTTATGTTTTAAATAAGAGATGAGAAAAAAAAAAATCACCCAGGGGAAGCATCTTTATCAGGCCTGAAATAAATAAGGCCTGGTAATAGGATTTTGGTTCCCAGCCAAGAGTGGGATCCACCTGCCCTCGGTCTGGCAAGATTTAGGGTTGTGATTCTTTCATATGGAGGCCCACACACATAAAACAAGCATTATCTTATCTCTTTATAAGATGTAGCAGATAGTTTTGGCAGCCTTGACTCTGTTTAGACTCTGACTTCCATAAAAAGGAAGCTTAAAAGTTTGGGCTTACTACTGAAAACCTTAAGAAAATGAAAGATCTAGAAATAGTAATGGAGTTTGAAACAATCATCACATAGAATGATATCAACAATCAACATTTACTGAGTCCTTGTGTTCCAGCAATGTACTAAGTGATTTATGTGTATTTTCCCATTAAATCTTTTATGAGGCAGGTACCATTACTACCTTCCTTAGAGAGGACATAAGGCCCCAAGAGTTTAAGAAACTTGTCCATGGCCTCACAGTAAGTGCTGAAAATGGCTTTTCAATCCAGTGAGTCTGACTCTAAACCAATGCTCTTGAAAAGATACACATAGTGGCAATATAAAAAGATTCTCGAGTTGAAGAAATCCAAGTACCCTGTAGTTACTTGCACTCAATTTTCAGTTCTACTCATGATTTTGATCTGGCAAATGGACCATCAGTGCCAAACCAAAGAAAGTTTAATATACTGAACCATTCCTGATTACTCACTATCTATGTTGGTACTACTGAACCACATGGCAACGGAGTTTTGGGTGGGTCAACCAGGTCTTTATACGACGACGATGGAAGGCTTTCATGCTTAGAATGAAGGTCATTGCTCTAAGTTTGGCAACAAAGTCAAAATCTTATACAGCTCAAGAGTATTCTTTTACCCAGATCATTGTCCTAATTTACTCTGGCACTAAAAAGTGTTTATTACTATAAACTAAGACTAAAATTGATAGGTTTAGAGGACTTTATATGCCCATGTTCCACTAGATTAATTTTGCAGGGCATGCCATTCTCTCCTTCTCTAGAAAACACAATATTTCTTTGTTCTTAAAAAAAGCCAAAAATTTCCAAAAAGGAAACAAAACTTCACTACATGACATTCTTTTCAATTTTCTTTTAACTTCATTATTGGAAAATTTCTATATTTTATTTTTCTATAAAAAAGAAAGCAGTCTGTTTTTCTTATAAAATGTTCATGATTAATTTTTTCCCCTCATTTATTCGATTATTCATTCAACAAAAAATTGTGTACTCCCAAAGCCATGGTTCTTGTCCTCATGGAACTTAGGGGCTAGTGATGGACGGACATTGAAAACAGACTGTTACTGTGTAAATTCCAAACAAAAGGCGTGCTGTGTAATCAGAAAGCTATGTAATAGTATTTGAGTAAGGCAACTCTTTCCTAAATGTACACTATTTTAAAGTTGGGGTCTAAGCCTCCCTCCTGTCATGATCTGAAGCCTCAAATTTAGAGGTGATTAAAACAGACACATGTCAAATCCACCACAACTATATTTTTTTCAAAACTTCTAGATGTTCCAGGATACCCTGAAAATCTAATTTGAAAATCATCAGTATAGGTGTTCTAGAAACTTCCCCAAAGAAGTCATTGGCTACCATTCTTATATTCTAGCTTGCATAGATTTATCACTCAGTCTAACATATTAATGTGTGCAACTTGACAAATTTAGAGGGAAAGGGAAAAATACCCATAGGATTATCAGAATTGGAAGACCCTTTCAAGTCCTGGAGTAGGCTTCTTTTCCATTGGATGTTTCTAGTCTAAAATGAAAAGCATCCCTATCTTTGACAAATTTGATGTAAATGTTTGTGATTTGATGTAGAAACAAAGAGTAAGGTAATTTTTTGTACTTATCTTTTAATTAATCCAAACTCTCCTTAGTTTAATTGCACACTTGCACAGCATATATCTTTCTCTTACTATTTCTAGACCTGCTAAGATTCCAATTGTTTTCTTATTGATTTCCTTCATTTAGTATCTCAACCCATAGATTAAGGTGTTCTTCTCTTCCTCTTTTGGCAAACTCTGGCAGCCTAAGTTCACTTGGCAGAGATTATACACACAAGCATGTCCAAATGGAATCCAAGGAGATTGCCAGAGTCCTATTTTTTCCACATCAGAGAAGCAAACCGTAGCTGGTCCAGCTCGTCTGCCTGCCAAGTCTGGGACTTAGGGTAAGAAGGTTCAGTCCCAATGGAAGGGAGAGAGTCTGAGCTGCCTATCTGAGGGTCTCTTTGTGGTTTGGGGGAAGAACTTGCTTGAAACAGGTGCAAGCTGGACTACTACATCTCATCTGCCAGCCTGCCAAAGTGGCTCCCACTTAACGTAAGTTGTGTTCTAAAAGTTTGCTTTTAAACTTACTATTTGAAATTTGGAATGTGTCCCTCTGGAACCTGTGTCACAAATAGTGGTTGGCATTCCAGGCTAGCCTTCAGAAGTTTATATAACCTGATTGAGAATTAGCCTAAGTCAATGTAATAAGTGGACTTTGGGGCTTACTCACCTTATATGGCATAGCTTCTATTAGAAAAAAATAGTCACACTGCGGACTGGCGTCCATTGGATACGAAACTCCTCCTCACGGTTCCCTACACGGGCCATAAAAATTTAGGTAAAATTCTAATAAGTAAATAACGAAGTAAGAATAGCAAGACGCTTTCCCCAGGATCAGAGTGATGGGTCAGCGGCATCAGCTGGAAGATCCCAGTGGCTCTAGGCTTTTGCAGAGGCAGCAGTGGTGGACCAGTCCCTGGTGGCAACAGACAGACATGGCAGAAGAGCGGAAGAGAAAGTGAATCGGAAGCTAGGGCAGTCCTGAAAAGGGAGCGTCCTACAGTTGAGGGCGGCGGGCGAGAGGAAGAGAAAGGGAATTCCTGCCACAAGCCAGCAAGGGAAATCCCCGGTTTAGGTTGCTATTCACTGACGAGGAATGTTCGTTATTTAGTAATTTAACCCTCCCAATCCTTACTTCTGACTCTGGCTCCTTAGAGTCAAGCTGTATGTTGTTAATGACAACCTGCTTCAGTCTGGTGGATGCGTCGTTCTACCAAGATTGACCGTCAGCCTACAGTGGTTCACAACCAGGGTGATTTTGCCCCCCAAGGGACGCAGGGCCACGTCTGGGGTTATTTCTACTTGTTATGACCAGGGAGGATGTGTGCTATTGTCATCTAGTGGGTAGAAGCCAGGGACGCCGGAAAATATCCTACAATGCACAGAACAGCCCTCTACAACAAAGAATTACCCATCCCCTAACGTTAATGGCACCAAAGTTGAGAAACCCTCTAACCTTTGTGCTGCAGTAACTTTCTGTTACCTGTGAACTGTGCTCCTGATGTGTTTAAGCGAGTGATTATGACACAAATCACTGAGACAGACTGTGAAGATCATGCCCAACTAAGAGAAATTCTGCAAACAACCAACAGCACTATTCAGCGTTACAAAGAATTACATCTGTTTTTTCGCTGATGTCATTAAAGCAGGAGAGCCACACTTCGAGAGGATGGCAGAAAGGGTATGGCACAAACTTGGTGTATCACCTGGATCACATGGCAGTTTCCTAGAGCGGCATGGTGTGCAAGCTCCTCTGTGAATGTAAACCCTGCCATCAAGGCCACATGCTGTTCCTTAAGCATTTCCATAAACAGCGGCCGTATTCTTCCCCTAGCATCCAATGACAGCCTAGGCACGTCAGCTAGTTCCTGAAATGCTCACAGCTCACTAGTATTAAAGTAACCATCTCCCCCAGGAAAAGCCTTACCGTGCTGTCTGTGTGAAAAGGAATGAAAGCAGAGCCACTAATCAGGACACAAAGAGTTCCACGACCCTGGCAACCTCTTTCTGGCCCTCTCTTCAACTAAGAAGAGAAAGAGTTTGACTTAGTCATCTCCGACCTCCCTTTCGAGTCTCACCACCATGATGGTTTTCTTCCCAGATGGTAATGAGAAGCGGGGCTGCTCCAGAGAAAGTAGGTCAAGTCCCTTTGTGAAACCCTCCACAGTGAAGGCTCTACTTGTGGGGTGCCTGGGAATACAGCACACAGTCCACCCGGTCCCCGCAAGAGAAACCTTTTGGCCCCAAGCTTGACACAGCGAGTCTCCGTTTAGCTTCAGGCTATATTAGGAATGATGACAGCAAGACATCAAGGGACAATCTCCAAGTGTGCACCTCAGGAAAGGGCTAATCATCACACACTGGCCTCGGCAGCCACAGCCTCCTGCACAAACAGGCATCACCTCCAAGCACCACCTTATCATTAGGAAGGACAGAAAAAGAGCACAGTGTGTTTTGAACTATGTCTCTGTCGTAACAATGGCCAAGGAAAGCAAAATGGGAGGGCAACAACAATAGGAATTTGAGGACCCTTTAGTAGTTAACAGACACATACTTTACATCTTAATAGCCCTTTGGTAGAGACCCAGATTAGTTCTGGGGAACCGCTCAGCATTGCTGCAGGATCTACTGGGATTTCCATTCATTGCTCTACTGAAGGAATGGGTATGGTTCCCCCCCCCGCCCGCCCCCCCACCACCCCCCCACCCCCCCCCACCCCCCCCCCACCCCCACCCCCCGTCTCCCCACTGAGATTTCTACTCTGTGTTTTTTCTGTTCATATGCTTAGTGGGGCTATTTAAAAGTAATAATGTCAATGATAGCCTCAGGCTCTACCAAGTCTGAAAAGTAAAAGGTTATATTTCTAGTCCTCAAGATTTAAAAAATCTGAATGTGAAAACATATTAAAAATACACCATTCTAGAGAAGGACGGAAAGTAATAAAAAGCCTTTTTTTCTGCCATTTCAACATTATCACACATTCCCAGGGCTATGTTTTCCCAGGTAAAAACCAGTATTTTAATGTGTTTGAAATAGGAGGCATTCTAATAAAACATGTTTGTTTGCTGGGTGCATTTATTGTTTTGTTTTTCTCAGTAAGAGCTGGTACTTTTTTTTTTTTTTTTTTTTTTTGCGGTACACGGGCCTCTCACTGTTGTGGCCTCTCCCGTTGCGGAGCACAGGCTCCGGACGCACAGGCTCAACGGCCATGGCTCACGGGCCTAGCCCCTCCGCGGCATGTGGGATCCTCCCGGACCAGGGCACGAACCCTTGTCCCCTGCATCGGCAGGCAGACTCTCAACCACTGTGCCACCAGGGAAGCCCAGAGCTGGTACTTTTTAAATCATCTGTCATCTGCATTTGAGAGTACTTGACAACCGTTATCTCATTACTTTTGGCCACATGCTGGTGAGGGGGAAATGGCAGGTACTCCCATCCCATTTCACTAGGAAGCAGGTTGCAAATGGTTAAAAATAGGGTGAGCTTCATGCCCCCCCAGTCCACCTACTGCTCCCCAGGCTGCCCCTAGAAAAAGGAGGGAAAAGAATCTCCCTTGAGTCCTGTTACTGCCACCAAGAGACTAAAGTGTTGGTATACAGTACTTTTGTAGTGAAACAAAAAGGCAGATGCAAGGAGTTGACTTCCCTTTCATTGCAAATAACTCTAACATGACCAACACGCTACAAAAATCAATAGCAGTAACGACTGCCCTTTTGGAGCAGACTGGGCAGTCAGCTGGACAGGGGGCATTGCTTAGCCCAGGCACACCGCCTGGATCAAGCACTGCAAACAAGTTTCACCAGAGAGAAGCATAATTTACTTATTAAAGAGATAAGTGTAAAGTCTGATGCAAACAGACAAGCGTAAATCCTTCAATGCACAGACCAAATGCTTGGCTTGGTGACCATAAAATGCGCTAAGTAATCAACTCTAGGTTCTATTACTCAACCCCTTTTTATCCTTAAAAAGATGACACCTCCACGTGCACAAAGAAATGGCCTGCAAGAGAGTGCTCTGGTTTAGAGGGGCTCCCCAATAACACTGAACCCACACAGGAAGTTGAGGGGAAACCTCAGTGACTAGTCTGTACTAACCTGGTCTTCCGTATACGAATAAGTGCAGATAAAGGGAACTGCTCTTTTTCACTTTGGTTCTAAAGCATTTTACCTTATTCAAAAGAACACAGAAGTAATCAATAATTGCCCAAACGATCCCTTGTGTAATCATTTTTCCTGTTTCACAAAGGCAGCAGTAAGGGTGCATTTGTGAGATTCTGAGAGCCAGAGACAACATCTCTATGACTTCAACAATTTTACTTTTTAAATCATATTTAATTGCCACCAACCAGCAAATATAAGCAAAAGATAAAGAGGTCTAAAACACTGTTAGAAAGTAGAGCTTGAGTTAATGAGCAAATTAGAAAAAATATTATGTCACTTGCCATCACATGTTGTCTGGCAACTTTAAAAAAATCCAAATAAAGAGAGAATTCAAACTGTCCATCTACAATAAGCTATTGTATGGTTCACAGGTCTGGGTCAGTCACAACTCCTGGAAATAGCTGCCTGGTGGTCAAACGCTCTTATTTTCTGTGTTTTCACGGGCTTTCAGGACTTGTGCAAATTGTTTTCCAAGCACCATCCGGCCATAATAACCAGGTTACTACTGATAATTACGCTTGCCTCTCTATAGGTTTGTCAGCTGAAGAAATCCACAGACAGCTGTCATAATGAGCAGAAATCTACTTCTGGCACAGCTGCACTGACCACAATGCATTAGAAAAACAACCCTCTCTGCAATAACCAGTTCTGGGCATTGCTGGTTAAAAAAGACTAGTTTCCTGTTTTTCTCAAAAACTTCAGAGTGTGGGTATTGCTATTTTTTACCCCACCCACACCTTTTCTCTTTAATTGTTGAAGATTCCGTACTGTAAACACCTAATCATGGCATTTTTTTTTTTATATTATAGCTCCAGGTTTAATTTTAGGTCAGATTCATCCTTTCCAAGCCAGAGCCTTCCCTGTGCCAAGACCCAAGGGTGGGAGGAGAGCTGAGGCATAGAGTCAGGACCTAGGGAGGAAGGGGGGCACCCTTCTGGAAAGGGGATCTCAGCCTGGGCTTGGGCAACACTCCAACTCCACGGCCGTGCCCAGGACCAGCAGCCGGCCAGTGGCACCTCCAGGTTGGCCGAAGCCTAGGTATGGAGCCTGGTGGCCCACACATGGCATAAAGCATCAAATGCCCTGCCTGATACATTAAATTATCCCATTTATAATAAGCTATCCCTCTTCCTCGCTTTAAAATGTTCATTCCTTTCTTTCAAGGGGACATGTAAGTATATGTATGCAGCCCACACTATTACAAGGGCAGCTGTTCCTTCTGCCGGAATGGTCAGGTCCCTGCTCCAATGTCATCTGCCCCCACACCTTTTCCTCTCCCTACCTAAGTCACACACACACACACACACACACACACACACACACACACACACACAAAGCATATGTGCTAGGAAGGTTGATATATATATATCTGTCCCTCACACTAGGATAGAAACTTCTCAAGAGAGGAAGTATTGTTTTGTTTACTCCCTGTAGCCTGGACACCTTAAACAATGCCTAGAAAACAGCAAGTGATTGATTAATATCAGAATGAATGCCTCTTTCCCTCCACTGTTATTCACAACCTCCCGCCTTCTGTGCCAGCCTCTGTGGAAACCCTCACCTACTGCACTGAGTCCGTTAACATCTGCCTTTCTTCTACACCCAGAGCTTCTGGAGGTGGAAACTCTGCTGAGCACCTAGCACATACCAGGTGCTCAAAACAACATCTGCTGAGTGTTGTTAAATGAATCACTTGTGATCGCCTACTTTGGGGCCAGGGACCATGTAGACACTGTAGAAATATAACAAGGAGTAAAACACAGATTTCTGTCTGTATTTTTTTCTTTTACCGATACTGTAACTTTTGGTCACTACTAGAGAAGTCTGCGGCATTTTCTCAGCCACCACCATCCTCTCAGAGGCAAAGCAATAAACTTGATCCACGTAAACTTGTCCAAATAAAGACCAGGGAAAGAATTTTTTTAAAGGAAGTTGAAAATAAAATATTTATTGCTGTCCCGCTAGGCAAGAAGTTGAGGTAATATCCTTTGAAAGTCACTGAAAGGGAAGGATTCTAACCAAAATCAAAATCTTCATTTGGGTTACACTTCACAACAGGGAAAGTGTAAACATTTCCCCCCTTCCTACAAGTTCTCCTTTTAAAAGGCAGCAATTCAGCAAAGAAAATAGAGATCCTCTCAGACCTGAACTGTAAAATGGATAAGAAAAACTCTGAGTCACAATTATGCTTAAATGTACATGTGTTGCCTTCACATGATTCCCACTAATATTAAGAAGAACAAGAGGATAAAAACTTAAATGAGCTCCTAATGTGAGAGAAATAAACTCATAGTACTCATCATCTGTTTCAAGATTTTTTTCAATTACTTATATGTTCACTTCTATTATAAAGTTCCTCAAGCTATCTGTTACTGTCACTACTGGCCCTGGTAGAAGGCCTTATTCCTAACAAATTTTGCAACTTGTCTGAGTAATAAATAGACTTCTTAAAATGAGATAAATCCTCTTTAATTTCTAGGTGCTTCATTAAACTATGGAAAAAATAAAAGAGAAAGAGAAGTTAAAATTCAACCATCATTTCATAGAAGACTTGGATCGATTTTCAAAGAAGTTAAAAATCTACTTAGAGAGTACATGCATCAGATAACCGGAAAACACCTCAAGAGAGTCACTAACAAGTGACAAATGAAGGCAGCACAGGCAGCATATGCAAATGCGGAAGTGCATTCACAAAGGCAAATGTTGGCTAGAATAACAAAGCCTCTTTGCTTCTATATGTTTGGAAATAAACATGATCACTGTTGTATTTTATTAGGAAGCAGCAAAGTCTTTCCCTGTTCATTGCCAGATCAATTAGAATGGCCTTCCCCAGTAGTAATACTCACATGATTGATCTATAGAAGCAATTTGCTAATAATGGTGAGCTCTAACAAATGTATACTACTATAAGCTTGAGATGAATAATCTTTAGTTTCTGCATAGGAGAAAAAGGAAGGCCATGTCCCATGTAAACCAAAGATCGGATGCAATAACATTGATTGCACTGATAACCAGCCTAACAAAATTATTCTGTTTCTTGCAGGTGTGCTTGGATAAGGTAGACTAGCACCACACAAATAACAGAAATTTCTAAAAGATACACACAAACACACACACATACACATTGTGCAGTCAGGCTGATGTTAAAAATTTAATATTCCAGAAAACAAGATCTGTTTTGGTTTTCTTTCCAAGTTGTCAATAAATGCCCTTGAAATTCATCCTTTCCCTCTAAACAATTTCATGTCTTCTTAGGTTCAAAGTTGTCAGCCCCACACTTTCAAATTATAAATAGATAAAATTCAGTGTATGGAACTTCTATTTAGAAAAGGATTCCATTTCAAAGTGGGATCCTAAGAAAGAAATGGTAAGTAAGCAGACCAGACAGTGTGACAAGCCTTACCAGAGATTAGAATTTGGTCCACCTGCAAGAGCAGATGGTAATTCTGGACAGCTGCAGGAAGATGGGGAAAATAGTTTGAGAGCTATTGATTTATGTAATGATTAAAACCAACAACAACAACAATGAAACAGTATTTAGATTTTTATAATGTCACTTGAAAATTTTTTCAGATTTTAGGTTTATAAAGTTAAGGAAGCACATCAGCCCAGCAATCTCGATAAGACTCTGTTGTCAATATTTTATACCTGAATCTTTATCTAGCCCTATGTTCTCTTTTTCCACTATATAAATCTCCGTAACAGAGAAGAAACACTAATAATAATTGAAACATGTGTTTGACTAACATAATTACAAGAAAGCATGAAACAAATTTATTTATATTAGATTCCAGATGTGAAAGACAAGGGTCACTTCTTCCTCAATTTTTAATACTTCCAACAGTTAAAAAGTATATTGAATAATGGATTTGTTACTGTAGCAAATGAAATACATAAAAATGGCAAAAACAGATTTGGTTATATTTTTCTTATAAATTCTCTGTCCATAGCTCCATACATAAAACACCACAAAATTTAATATGAAACCTCAGATAGCAGAACTATATGTATAAATAAACTCTGAATTCTACTAGTTTGGGTTTCTTTAATATAAATTTTGAATACAGGCAAAATCTCTTCTCAGCCTTGTCAATGTTCCTGACATTAACACAGACACTACTTTTATTTTAAAACCTAAGATCTTTTTGGAAATTACGAATTAACTTCCTTACATTACTAATGTCTATTAATGGTTATTATGCATAAAAAACTTTCTAAAATACTGCTTTCTGGTGAATCAAAAAGCATATAAGATACAAATCAATTTTCACTGCAAAGTAAAGGAGCTGTTACAGTGGAGGATTCCTGGACTGAATGTCAATATTATGACATAGTATGAGTGTGTTTCGTGTTTTGTAACTGCAATCATTGTTGCTTCTGTTGTGGTCATCCATTTACAACGCTTGGTGTCAGTTTATTTATCTCTTGTAAAAATAAAATACAGTGTGTGTGTGTGTGTGTGTGTGTGTGTGAAAAAAAGCATATAAGATATAATATTACAAAATATTTCTAAAGATAGTGCATGGCAAATATCAAGTTATGAATCCTTCTACAGATTTAATTGAGTTCTTAGAAGTAAAGAGGAAATAAGTTTAGAAAGTCTTTCCCCAAAGAGGTCAAATGCAACAGTAAATGTCATGCCAGATTTAAAGTAAATGAAAAATATCAAATCAAAGTTTTCACAATAATTCACATCTATCTTCTCCTAACCATGCTTTTACATGTTACACATTTTGAGGGCCTGCAATTTATCAAACTCTGGGACAAGAACTAGGATCTCATTAGATGCATATCTTTCTACGGAAAAGTTCACATTCCATTGAGCATTGATTTGAGGAATATTTATAGTCCACAGGTCCCTAAAACACATTTATATGAAAAATCTTTATTTAAATATCATCCTTATTATTTTATGTAGCTTTTGTTCCAGTATGGAAAAATGTCTATACTGCTATAAACAAAGACTGTATTAAAAGGATATATATGCGTTAGCAATTTTCAAATTAAAAGTACACGATTTACCTTTTGCTCTTCCACTGGAAAGACCACCCAGTAAGCAGCCAGACCAGCAAAAGGGCTGTAGGGGATGCCTTTTCCCTCCACTACCCACACTGGGGATATCACTCTTTTGCCGTCCTCTCCCCGCTAGTCCTGCAGCCTGAAACCAAAACCGACCTTTACTGGTTCTCTCCCCCACTCTCCAGCCCACAAGAGTGTCAGCAGGAGCCTCCCCCCAACTCTTCAATCAAGAACTCTGGCAGGGGCTTCCCTGGTGGCGCAGTGGTTGAGAGTCCGCCTGCCGATGCAGGGGACCGGGTTCGTGCCCCGGTCCGGGAAGATCCCACATGCCGCAGAGCGGCTGGGCCCATGAGCCATGGACGCTGAGCCTGCGCGTCCGGAGCCTGTGCTCTGCAACGGAAGAGGCCACAACAGTGAGAGGCCCGCGTACCACAAAAAAAAAAAAAAAAAAGAACTCTGGGAGAAGCCTAGAAATCAGATGTAGGAGAGACACTGCTCCCACAATAGCAGAAAGAGCTGTGTTCCCCAAAATCACTCAGAATGCATTTCTGCAGAGAAACTGACACCCAGGTATGTAACTCCTTAATTATTATCAATAATTCAAGTACTTCACAGGTCAACTCAGCTTTTGTGACTCAGCAAAGAAAAATAAATATTATCCAAGAAAACTGTTTATAAGTTGAGGATATCTTATATGCACATAGAGGGGCAAAGAAACTGGAATCTTTACATGTGATACTTGTTTATCCAAGAGTTGTCTGAGAATCTAGTAACTTCTAGGCATGTACATTTGCTAATACATAACTCAATTAAATGTCTTTATTCCGCTCTCCATTGCCTTTTCTTTTTTTAAGGATTGCCTCTTTTGGAATTAAACAAAAAAATTAAACACGAGGAGGGGGAAATCCACCGCACACAATCTGTCACTCACATGGATGACACCTGATCATGTCTCTCAGTATTCTCCTTTTCCTGAAGGCCCAAATCCCAAAAGAACGAATTCAGCCAATTCCATTACAAACTGTAATTACTTCCCAAGGGGCTGAAACACCTATCCAAGTTATCAATTCTCCCCTCACGTAATAAATATACATATATATGCACTAGAGCTTAGAATTGAAAAGTAAACTCTTCAAAAATAGTTTCCTCCAGCAAGAGTTTAATTATACCCTATTTGGTTTTTGTTTTTGTTGCTGTGGTTTTTGTATTCCTTAATAAGAAAATAAGCATCTTAACAGTCACTATGGGTCTGGGAAAACCAAATCTCCTCTGAATAACTCCAGGTATTTAAAATGCTACCATTTTTATAGTTCAAGACAGAATTTGGACTGAAATATATAACTCATGGAATTTAAGTTTTGTTTTCTATTATATTTCTAATTACTTATTCAGTTAGGATGTGGGATGGTGTGCATTAATGCTGCTAGGAGCATTATAAGAAAATGCTGAGTGAAAGACCTAAAAATCCTAATTCATTAAAAGTTACCCCCCAAAGATATTAGGGTTATGCTACTAACTAGTGAGGATCTCAAATTATTGAACTGAGAAGAGCAGAAATAGAAAAACCTTTAAAGACTAGTGTTACCATTTGTTTTCTCTTTCACTTCGTTCTAAATCCTTGAATAATTAATCCAGTAACTTAATAAATGCATATGAATCCACCACCTCTCTTCTCTTGCAGTTTAATTAGATGATTGACTTCAGGCATACTATAAATTATAATGACAATTTAATTACTTCTGCAATGTGCACACTTAAAAGATTTATAAACAGGAATAGAACAGCCCAGTGCATTGAAAAGAGGCACACCAAACCAACTGAAGCACAACCCAGGCAGATGACAGAGGCAGACGATTTCTGGAAGAGAGTTGAGCCAGAAGGGGTTTCTCATGCCTCAGTAAACAACTACTCTATTGCCTTATGATGAGCTCTGAACAACCTACACAGGATTATCTATAACCTTAACTGTCTTTACAAGGAAAGAGTTAGACCTCCCATGTTTTGTGTGTGCCAGCTGGGCCACTGAGCCTTCCCAAGAAGGCCTCCTCTTGCAGTGAAAAGGCACAGACCTCCGAGAGAGTCAGACCTTGGTTCAAATCCTTCTTCTGCCATTGGCCACCAGTGACTTTGACAAAGGTAACTCTAGGCTTCAATTTCTTCAATTTGCAAAGTGAGGAAAACCCCTAGTTTGCAGGGCTGTGATGGAAATTAAATTAGATAGACAGCAGGGTGCATTGGTTAAGAGGCATACTCTGCCTCTTATTACCTCTAGAAC
Source organism: Delphinus delphis (assembly GCF_949987515.2). Taxonomy (NCBI): domain Eukaryota; kingdom Metazoa; phylum Chordata; class Mammalia; order Artiodactyla; family Delphinidae; genus Delphinus; species Delphinus delphis. Next base: position 21,723,937 of record NC_082696.1, on the reverse strand, counting down.
CTTAAGCATGTTATCTCCTTGTGCCTCAGTTTCCTCATCTAGAAGGTGGAGGTAGTAACAGTAACTGCCTCAAAAGCTTGTTGGAGAACTAAATAAGTTAATACAATTGGCCCTCCATATCCATGGGCTCCACATCTAGGGATTCAACCAACGGAGGATTGAAAATATTCAGAAAAACATTCCAGAAGGTTCCAAAAAGCAAAACTTGAATTTGCTGCACACTGGCAACAATTTCCATGGCATTTACATTGTATTTACGATTATTTACCTAGCATTTACAATGTACTAGGTATTATAAGTAACCTGGGGCTGATCTAAAGTATAAAGGAGGATTTGTGGTTATATGCAAATACTATGCCATTTTATATATGCGACTTGAGCATCCACAACTGTTGGTATCTGCAGGGATCCTGGAACCAATTCCCCAGTGATACTGAGGGGTCACTGTACATATAAAGCACTCCCACCTGGCACAGAGTTACTACTCAGTAAATGTTAGCTATTAATAAGTCACTGAGCATAAACATTGGCACGCACTTCCTTTTCCTCAACCCCCAGCCACACAGATATTTCGGCAATAAAGAGTTCCTGAAATTCCACGTCGCTGTGCAGCTTTTTTTCAGAATTAGGTAAGAGCTAACTCCTTTATTATCTTTGTCCAATGTACGTGTATATCCATATCAAAGCACCTATCTTTAATGTTAAGTATTTCGTCTGGGAGGCTGTCTTTGTAAGGCACCTATAGCCTAATGAATCAGTATATGCTATCAGTTACTTAGAAAACATGTAGACAATCTCAAAAGCAGTATGTATTCTGATGTTAATGACAGTGAGGAGAATTATTGGGAGGTCTAATATGTAAAGCTGTCAAAGGGCTTTCTTTTTATCTTTAAGGTAAGTCTCTCCCTTAATTGATTTGACCATATGAGGATTTCATTTTACCCCAACAGGATTAAAGAACAAGGAGAGGCAGCCCATCATGGCTAATTATCCCTTTCTAACTGCTACTAAAAACATAGTTTCTCTTTCCCCTGAACTGTCTTTATAAAAAGTGGGAAAAAAGATAAAAATCTGGCTACAATTTTTTGATGGGGATTTTTAGTTCTCTTCTCTGCCCTCATGGTAAACTGGAAAATGGGAATGATGGAAGATGGGGAAAGGTGAGATCCAGTGGGTTATGAGAAATCTTAGATAGGACTATACTAAGTCCAGTATTCCTAACCAGCTCTAGTAAGTGTGGTGTTAATATTCTTCTAATAAGCAACTGGATATGTGCCTTGGCGTAAATATTTACTTTAATCAAAATACATTTAATTAGAAAGCATCATTGCCCACTTACATCAGAAAACATACATTTTACTCTTTGGCTATTATGTATTTTCATTTGTCCTCTTTTAAAATGTTGCATGCTATTAAAAATCAAGCTTTATGTTAATAACTTTATAGAAAGGCTGCAGCCAAAACTAATGAATATTTCACACTAATGAGTATTTCTTATTGTACAAGTCAGACAATCGTATATCCACAAACAGTTTATTAACTATCAGCAGTACCTATCGCTAGGGCATCCAAGCTACTGTACATTTGGTCAAAGATGAAACACATATCTGGCTTTATCTGCCTTCTACAAGCCAGTTGTTATCATCACAGATTGACTGCAACAGATATGCTTCTGAAACACAGAACCTGAACACAGCATCTCTGATTCTTCCTCCACCCACTTCTCTAACAGCCTTGGTCAGCAACAGCTGCAGCTGATACATTACTCTACTTGTTTAAGAACATGGCATAAATATAGAGATGAGATGACATAAAGCTGTGAATACTGGACATAGCTCTTACAAAGTTTTCCTGAGCTAGTTAGAAAAAAAATAAGCTATGTGATGAAAGGATTTGTATGTGCTATCAGTTACTCAGAAAACATGTGGACAAAAATATGCTTTCAGTAATTAATACATGAATAGTGGAAGAGCAGCATGCACGAGTTGCAAGGCACCCTAGTGGTTTTAAGACAATAAAAATTCCAACAGGATCCCATGTGAAATTCTTGAAATTTTGTGCTAGGTCATTTCTGTCTATGTTCTTATTTTGAAAAAGAAAGAAACTTCCAACAGTCTCAGGGTCACCCATCTGAATAACCCAACTTCAAGTCTTATATATTATCTTGTACCTCTAATTGGCAGAATTAGCAACAGAAAGGAAACATATGTCTATAATCTTAAAACTAGAAAGACATCACACTGCAAGACTGCTGTGTCAGTAATTTCCGTTTTCAAGAGTTACACAATGCTTAAACAATAGTTACCCTACTGAGCCACAGTTCACTTAACCTCACAGTCTGGCTGATGACTGATGAAGGGTCAAGAGGGTAGCAGACTTTGGGTGCACAACACTTCAATCCTTTATCAAAGATGGCGAGAGGCCATGTACTATAATAACGGAACAAATACTTCCTTTTACCCTACAGTCCATTCCTTCCTCTGATTGGCTAAAGCTTCAGTTCATGGTTCACAGGAACAAAAAATATGTTCTATCCTTAACAAAACACATTTTAGAAAGCAGTCATGTAATTCCTGGGCCAAGTGAAATGTCTGTATCCCTACGGGAGTTAATAGCCAAGTGTATCTATGTGTCTCCTTATGCTAAAACATCCACTAAAAAGTCCATAAAGGGGTTTCTGAAACTAAACTTCAGCACCTTTTGCACAACTGCTTCACTGAGGCACCTGCTCATCTGTAAAGGCAATGAAGCCTTTCAGTATGTGCATGAGGAACACGTAGAATGTTCTTATCAGAGAGAGCATTTAATATGTGGCAAACCACACTATTATTTCCAGTTATGTGAAGTTAAGAAAAAGTCATTGTTATAAATTAATTCAGAATCACAGGCATACATCTACTTTGAGAGAAAATGAGGAGACAGAATATGCAAACATCTGGAATGCTGGTAAATTGGATTTGTCATGGTAACTGAGAGTTCATAAAAAACGTTTCAATGCATATTGAAGAAAAGTCTTATTTTTTCATAATTGATGAGTACAGTTTATTGCCTCAATAAATATAGTATTTTCTCCTTTTTGGTATGATTCTGAACATCCATTCAAAATTATAAAATAATATAGATTTAGGTAAGGTAGATGATTTGAGTATATATTGAAAATCCTAGATCAATGGTTCTCAACTGAGGATGATTTTGCTCTCTCAGGAACCTTTCGCAATGTCTAGAGACATTTTTGATTGTCAAGACTGGGAATAGGGGGTACTATTGGTGACTACTGGTGGGTAGCCAGGGATGCTACTACACATCCTATAATATACAAAACAGCCTACCCACAACAAAGCACTGTCCAGACTCAAATGTCAACAGTATCAAGGTTGAGAATACCTGGTCTAGATGCTGCTTAAAAAAAAAGTCACTGTTACCTACCTCTTCTCTGAAAACTACAGTGCATATAGATCAAAAAAAAGGATTATCGCTAATCAAAATTTTAATGCATAAAAACAAATTTATTTATTTGACAAACATATTGTATCAACTATATATAAATTTCTTATTCAGAGGAGAAAATGATTTCATAAAAATAATGTATTTAAATACACTAAAATCAATTCAATCTCTACTCGTTAGCAAGCATAAATTAATTCTTCCAATTTTAATTTGTTCTCAACGTTTTTAAAATTCCAGAGCACTCTACTGAATTTTCCCTCATCACTTGATTTTTAATATGACAAATAGGACCACCAGCATAAGGAGAAAATCGAACTTTAAAGCTGTGTTTAATCTTAGAACCCACCCCCCAAAAGTAAAATACATATTATATAACAACCACCATTTTAAAATGTACACTTTAACCGACTCACAATCAGAAGACTTACTTAAATCAAACTAAGGTTTAGATTATATATGTTAGTAATTTCAAGTTTATCAACACAGTGACCCCAAACAGGCCTAGGTTAAGGTGTATGCATACTGCTAATCTTGCATCGCTTGTGTCTGACCACTCAATAGACGTTCATTCCCTTCCTCCCTAGCAAGAAGGACAGACTGACAAATTCTCCCATAGAACACCAATTCGAAATGGCCCTTCGGAGAAATGAAGCACAATCGTCACACAGAGGCCAAGAGGAGCTAGGGGACACTTACAACCCTAGCGGTGGCAAGACCGGCCCTGAACAGCGGTGGGTTAGTACTCTGAGGGTCACAGGAGGAGACGCCCCTACCACCAGATCTCCACCAATACCCTCCCCACAGGTCTGCAGCAGCATGTGACCCTCTGCTCCTTTGGGCTTCAGCACCAAGGTTATCATAAACATTTGTATACAGCGGAGAAGGACCATGTCCTGGAAGGACATTACCACCCAAGTCTAGGAGTTCTGCTTTTCTGACCTCCCTGAGCCCCTTTCTGGCTACTTGTCTGGGAGCCAGTCAAGGAGTATCTCCGAGGCACAGTTCCCATTTCTGTACAATAGGGGTTGTTGTGAGGATTGAAGGGAAGATATGTATATAAGAGAACTCTGTAAGCTGCTGAGTACCGTAAAGCACGTGGGCTTGTGTCTAGGAAGGGCTACCCCAGCCCCGCACCTTCCTTCCTGTTCCTCCACGTGCATCCTCTGCTCTAACCACCCCTCCTCGTCCCTTTCTCTTCCTCTCAAGACACAGAGCATCAAACTCAACCAAATTCCATCAAATAGAGCCTAAAACAGTATAAGAAATGGTACATGTCATCACTTCAGCACAGAATTTTATTTCCTCTTTAATCTATATTGAGTGCAAACTACTCTAGATGCATTATTCCATTTAAGCTTCATAACAACCCTACCGTGTAATGAAATTATCCCTATTTTAGAGTTTAAAAAACTGAGGCACAAAGTGATTAAAAGCTTGCCCAGTTTTCACCCAGCTAGAAATGAAGGAATCAGGATGAGAAGCATGACAATTTAATTCCAGAGCCTGCACTCTTAACCACTACCAAGAACAGCCTCTCATTTTAAGAATAAAGATATTTATAAAAACCAAGTATCAGTTTTATAAAGTGAGCCTCACGGTGTGCAGATAGCCAAACAACGCACAATTACCACACAATATAAATAGACTGAATCTTTTCCCTTCATAAACCTCCCCATCACCTCTTTTCTCTGACAATCTCACAATCTCAGTCAGGACGCCAATAGCAGGTCTGGTGAAATCAACATTTTGCCTACGACAAGGTCCCATCAGTGAACCAAATTTTCTTAAGCTCAAGCAGAAAGTAGCTTCTACATTGGGATAGTCACAGTCATCTATGACATTGCAGAAGTGAAGTATGCTTGGTAGGACAATGCAGTGATTCCATGAAAACAGTAACAACAATGATAATAACAATGGTAATATACGCTTATTCACAATACCTCCCAGCTTACAGAATGCTTCCTTATACGTTATCTCCTTAGATCTGGATCATCCAGCCAAGAGTGTAGGAGAAGGTTTGCAAGAATTGGAAGGAAAGGGCTTCCCTGCTGGCGCAGTGGTTGAGAGTCCGCCTGCCGATGCAGGGGACACGAGTTCGTGCCCCGGTCTGGGAAGATCCCACATGCCGCAGAGCGGCTGGGCCCGTGAGCCATGGCTGCTGAGCCTGCGCGTCCCAAGCCTGTGCTCCGCAATGGGAGAGGCCCCAACAGTGAGAGGCCCGCGTACCGCAAAAAAAAAAAAAAAAAAAAAAGAATTGGAAGGAAAAAGGCAAGTCAAGTGTCAAAATAACCAAGGAGAGAACTACTTTCTGAAATTCCCAAGGTTCTTGTTTACTCAAAGGCCAGAAGAGCAATTTTGGAGCTTCTGAAGGGCTGGAAAAGAACACATATCTTGTGATTTCAGATAATTATGAACGTTCTTATTTTCTTTTTAAGGAAGATAATAAAACAAAAGTTTTATAAAAGAAATTCTATCTGTATCTTTATATTGTAAATTAAATCCTAAAAATACAAAATTTATCTTATGCAACATACTATGCAATACAGCGGTCCCCAGTGTTTTTGGCACCAGGGACCCGTTTCATGGAAGGCAATTTTTCCACAGATGGGGGCTGGGGGGGCGCGGTGCGCCAGCAGTTCAGGCGGTCATACGAGCGATGGGGAGAGGCAGATGAAGCTTCACTCACTCACCCGCCTGCTGCACACCTCCTGCTGTACAGCTCCATTCCTAACAAGCCGAGGACCAATACTGGTCTGCAGCCCAGGGGCTGCGGACCCCTGATGTAATAGACTCATAAACTAAAATCATAGAGGAACGTAATTGTAATAGTAACATTGCATATGTTTACATTAACACCCTTTTGGGCCCCTCCATTTTGATCTCTTATCTCCCCAGTACCACTACCTCCTGAATGGGTACAAATGACTACCTTGCCGGAAATGATTTACCTTTGCCTGTGGAGCCCCAAGCCTCCAGTAGTACTTTGTACATAGTGGGAACTCAACTAAGGCATGGACTGGTGAAGTGATGGAAATTAGGCATTAACCCACTACTATAAAGTAAATAATCTTTAAAAATATACTGTTGAAAGCAGACAGACAAGCAATCCTAAACTCAGCTGAAATGCAATTTTGAGCAAAAGCAAACAGCAGATTTAATGGTAGTGCAACAAAAATGCTCCTTTTGAATTTGACAGCTCCCAGTCATTCAGGTTCAGTCTTACGCACAGGGAGCAGTCCTCTAAAACTACTGTGGTATCTTCTGAATCACTGCCATTACCGGAGAAAACCCCAGGAAGTGGTTTGATTGAGTAGCCGGACCAGTGCATAGGTATTACCTGATGTCTCTCACATATACACACAAGTCGGTAACAATGGGGACATTGTGAAACCAGGAATAACCTTCTCTTATCTTCAGTAGTTTGGGAAATCATTTCTAACCCAGTGAGTATATAACTTGGGAACAAGTCAAATGGTTAATTATTCACTGAGAGTTTAGTAATTAATCTGCTTTAGACCAAATACTGTAGAACCTGAAAAACATAAGGATGTCCGATGTCTGGAACAATGAGTCTTTGGAACCATTCCAGAAAAGAAGCAATCTTCCCTCAACAGTTATGACCCAACCAAGAACAAAGCCCGAGTGCGGGCAGTTGCTGGCAAAAATTAATCAAAATGGACGGTGATTTCATAAAACCTTTCAAACTCTATTTTAAAGTATAAATTGATGCCTTCTCTTTTTGTTCAAGTGAATGTGTGGTGAAAGTCACATTACTACTTGGTGAAACACCAGCTGCTGATGAGTCTGGGGGATGACGAGCCGGTGAGCTCACCGGGAAAGGAAATCCACAGAATATCACAGAGTATCATTTAAAGAGCATTCGCGTCTCTACCTAAAAACAAAAGGAAAAAGTCCAAGTCATCCTACCAAAACAAACTAAAGAGATATTGTGATTTACCTAAACACATAGGTCTGAATTAAGTATTTACCCTTTCCCTGAAACTGAAGTCAGCCCTTTTATGGCCAATTTTGAGGGTTACAGTAAAATTCCATGCATTATTGGGTTTCTTCCTGGTTCATTTCCCATCCGACACTTTTCGGTGTGTGACCCCGATGGTTCCCACCCTCTTCGATTGAGACACTCTGAATCCAGTGTATTCCCTATATTCTCTATATTCCCAGTCTCCTCAGCCCCGACCTCTGTAGGTATTAATTCCCTGAGGGATCTAACTGGGTCACACCAGCAGCCATAGGACACAATCCTTCCACCATCCATATCAGCAATGCTCCCCTAACAGGAAGAATTTGCAACGCCAATCCTAAAGCATTACACAGCAAACCTTTTTCCAGACACCACACAGCTTACACCCCAGCATGAGGTTGCTGTATAAGGACACAGAACAAGATTCCCCTGCCTTCAACAGCCCACAGTGCACCCAACAAGTGTTCTCCCAGCTCTCCCATGCAAAAGTACAGCAACCTTTTGGGAAATCCTTTGCATCTATTCACTAGGAAAAAAAAAAAATGGCTATTTACCCCAAACAAGATATTTATAGAAGCAGACTTTTTTTTTCTCATCTCTACTTTTCCAAAAGAAATGGATGCCTTGAAACCAAGCCGTTTATGCAAAACAGCAAATTCTGGGATAGACGAAGAATTAATCCAATCACAGGCATTATTTAGAATAATGCTCTTCACCAATAGTTGATGTACACAATGATTACCATGGGCTACTAAGTGCCATTTATGTTATTAAAAATTAATTTTAAATACTATCAGTGTATTTGACTGAATTCTTTGAAAACAGTTAATCCATGAATGGAATATATGATTACCCTTAATTTTGAGCACACAGTTTCCAGCCACTCTGGATTAAGAGGAATTTACCATTTGTGTATACACACAATCATACAGCATTAGGTTTACACATGAAATGAAGAAACAAGCCTGTGATTCTCCCCAACACCAGCTCTTCCTGTCCTAGCCTCTGGAAATTTGAAAAAACAGCCTCTAAAACAACATAATAAATCAACATGTTTATAGCAAGAATAGATGAGGTGTTCCCTAGCGCCTGAATTTTTAAAAATTTGACCCGTAATTCTTCTACTTGCATAAGAATGGGTAACATCCTGAGTTACTGAGTTTTCAGGCATCTGGCCAACAGCAAAAAGCAAACACATTTGCACCAATCCCTGGGCCGTTAGCATGACTTCTGCTTGGGATGGGAGGACACACTGTACTTAAATTTACCCACTACAAATGGTTCCCCCTCCACTCAGCCATTTGCTATTAAAAGAACCAAGCTGTTCCGAAGATAAGCAGGAAGTGGATATTCAAAACGTGTAGGTGGGATATTTTCATAGAGCTTCTCTAAGTTCCTAATATCTGAACCAACCAAACCAAATTAAAAACCCAGCTCAAGCTTTAACCTCAGTTTATAAGAAAACAATGCCCATTTATTTCTCTTTTCAAATATCTACAAATATATATTTTAAAAAAACTTTGTTAAGATTGCTTACAAATGTTTGCAAAATATCACATCATCATAAGCCTAAATTTCCATTTGCAGATTTTTCTTTTCTCCAGTTCAGGCTTAAAAAAGATACACCTATTTGGTTGCTTTTTAAAAATGTTTTGTTCCAAGTAAATTAGTAAAACAGTCCAAACATTCTTACTGTTCTGAAATCAACATTTTGGGACATCATGCCCTCATTACTAAGTTATAAGGCATGTACTGAGTATGTGGTATAGGCTAGCACCATAATAGATGTCATGGGGGTTCAAAGTTATAACTATAACTTATAGCCCCATGCTTAGGAGCTAACCATCTAGTAGCACAGGCAAGACACATAGACATAAAACAATTATATTCCTCTCTGAGGGGTACAGACAAAAGGAGAAGAAGGGAAATCCTTAAGGAATTTGTCAGGCACAGAAGAGGGGAAGGACATTCAGGAGAGAAGCGAGTGAGCAAAGGCCTAAAGACCTGAATAAACACAGCCCATTTACAGGACATTAAGAACGTAAGTGGGGCTTCCCTGGTGGCGCAGTGGTTGAGAGTCCGCCTGCCGATGCAGGGGACAAGGGTTCGTGCCCCGGTTCGGGAAGATCCCACATGCCGCGGAGCGGCTGGGCCCGTGAGCCTTGCCCTCTGAGCCTGCGCATCCGGAGCCTGTGCTCCGCAACGGGAGAGGCCACAGCAGTGAGAGGCCCGCGTACCGAAGAATTAAAACTGTCTGGGTAGGACAGGTTCGGAAGTCACCTGTCCAAACACCTTTATTTAATAAATAAGGAAGTGGGCTCAAGGTGGTGAACAAGTCCACAAAAACTTTGACATGCCCACTATGCACTGTTTACTCTGCTGGGCACTGAGATGCAGAGGAGCGTGACAAAACGTCACTGACCTCACAGGGTCCAGAGTGGGGAAAGTCACACAAAAAAACACATAAACAATTAAATTGATCATTTCAGGTTCTGATAAGTTCTATCACAATAGTGTGATATCGGGTGCATTGCAGATGGAGAGAAGAACTCCTCAGACTTGGGTCCCAGATGGCCTGTCCAAAGAAGGAATGTTGCAGGTGAGATTTAAACTAGGAAAAGGAGCCATACCTCAGAAGATGTGGCTTGACCACATTCCAAGCAGGAAAAACAGTAAGTGCAAGACCAAGCAAGGAGGCGGGGGTTAGCAAGTTTAAGGAATAGAATGAAGGCTGAACGTTTGGTTGAGTCTCATAGGGGATGGGGAGAGTAGAGGGAGATGTGCTCAGAATGGCAGAGCCCTGCGGGGCATGGCGAGAAGCTTGCATTTTATTCTAAGGGTAATGAAAATATACTGGAGAATTTGTAGCAAGGGAATGCGTTATACGATTCATACTTAATAGGCTACTCTGGGGAGTGCGGGGTCGGGGAAGTGAGCTAAGAGTTTTTGCATCAGACTAGGCCAGATGCTGGTGGCTTGAACTGAGGCTATGGCAGAGAAGACAGTAAGAAGACCTCTCATTCAGCAGTTATTTTGGAGAGAGAGCCAAAGGACTCGCTGCACTGAATGGGAAGTCAGAGGGAAGGAGATGAATTCTGGAATTTGGGCCTGAGCAATGGGGGGGTGGGGCATGGTGGTTCTACTTACTGAAGTGGGCCAAGTTCGGTGTGGGAGCAGAGCTGTTGCAGGGGGACATTGATAGCTCCTTTTTGACTTTCCTAACTTTGAAATGTCCATCGGACTGCCCAGGGCACATATTAAGGAAGTATTTAAGTCGGGAACTTAGGAGAAGACCCATTCATAGATATAAAACTTTGAAAATTACCAGCATATAGATGATATTTGAAACAATGCAATTATTCATATCTGCTAGAGAGTTCAGATAAAGAAGATAACTGGATTTAGGACACAGTCACGGGGGACTACAACACTTAGGTGAAGGCCAGCTAAGAAGACTGAGAAGCCAAGGCAGACGAAGAGCTGTGAACGTGTAGGATCAGGGAAGCTGGGAGAATCAAGCATTTCATTAAGGAAGGTGATGGTCAACTGCTCCAAACACTGTTAAGAGTTGACTATAGGAAGACAAAGAATGACACCACTGGCTTTGACAAGATGTTCAGGAGGTGAACTTGAGACTGTTAGTAGAAACATATAAATCTGAGGAGTGTTGATGAACAGTCATGTTTCCAGGCCCAGCAATTTAAAAGCAGGTGTTTGGACTCCACGCCCTATGCTATTTTTTGTCTCTAAGCTGCCTCTCATCTTGTAAATAATAAAGACCCCCTGAGGAATTCTGAACCAGAAAGAGGGGTGCTCTGAGAGAGTTATGGTCAAGTTAACTGGACCATGTACAAGATCAATTTGAGGTGGAAGATGCCATGGTCTCCAGCTGCAGGGTGATGACAGCCTGCATTGGCGGGGCAAGAATGGAGGTGAATGGGCCACAGGGGCAGCTCTAAAGAAGTGAGAATGACTTTAAACTGAGTGCCACTAATAGTAAAAGTCATTTAACAAGGTAGGAGAAAAACAATGTGGTAACATACAAAAAGGCTAAGTAAGCCCTTTTGAAAAATCCTATTATAGATATGTCATGTGACCTCAAGACTGGAATAAAGATATCTAAAAAATATCAATTTTCCATATTTTTGTTCTTCTCCTTATCAAATCTTATAATCAGGCTTCTTTTAGTTTTGCTAATACTTTAAATAAAATATAAGTTAGTCTACCTAACCATCTTTTACCTTATTGTACAGTCCAACAGGTATACTAACAATCTTTAACAGTACATATATATCTAATTATTTTTAACCAAGAGTGTCCTCTTTAATTATTCAATTTTTATTACCTGGCCAGCTAATTGTAACTAAGGTCCAATGAAGAATATAAGGTCACAATATAAGTCAGCATTTCCAACGAGTACCTTAATAAATAAAACTTCAAAAAATTACCTAGAAGGTAAATAATACAACATTAAGAGTTCAAAATTGAAATTCCATTTCAGAAATATTTCCATTCAACACTATTTAGAATTTACATGTCTTGTCGCCTCCCTAAAATGCTTTACTACCCAAGTTCAAACTGTATGTCATTCCAGTATTTTGTATATCATAATACCTTTGGTAAAATTAAAGAAAGTAAAGGGAAAAAAATTCAGAGTTTAGCAGTTGAATCCTTCATATTCCTACCCCCATACCTTTACTGGCCTTTTAATTCCAACATATGGAAAGCATTAGAAAAAAATTAAGAGATACATATCTCAGCCTCCTGAGAAGTACGCTATCGTTCCCAGGAGGAATGTACTATTACGAGGGGGTGGAAAACAATGAGGACTCTAAAATACTTCATTTTACAGAAAAGTATTGCAACTATTCTTCCTAAGCTTTTGTCATTGGAAAGATGATGCACCCTTCATCACGGAAACACAGCTTAAAGGATTCAGGGTCACAATTTCCAAACAGACTCCAGGATTTGTGTGTGTGTGTGTGTGTGTGTGTGTGTGTGTGTGTGTGTCTTAAAGTGGAGCCCTCAAGGCAGTGCAACACTCTTGCAATACATTATTTAGCTAATCCTTATGCATGTATTTCCTACATCAGTTTTTATAGGAGTGGAGGCAATTCTTGATATTCTAGACAACTGTCAGGCATATTTTTTTATATCATTTAAATTTCGAATACAGTAAATTGCCTCCCCAAACTGTCAAAATCCAAATCACATTGGCTTCAGTCCAATGAGAAAATGATGGAAACAGAGTGTACTCTAAAATCATGTTAACAGACTCACTAATCATTGCATTCTAACAAATGTTCCTGATTTTAACAAGTAGTTCAAAGCACAGCTCTACCCCCTTCTGTATACAGTACTTCCCAGAACTACTCATGTCTAAATGGTAACAAATCTATACATTCATTAATATAACAAATAAGAATACATTTTTAAACAAGTTTTCAGACCATTACTTCCTCTGGGTGAAAAGGCAAACTGTGCTTCAGTGACGCCTTATTGGAGAGAGAGCAGTCAGAGGAGGAAGAGATGGTCCTGCCAGCAAAGGGCCTCCATAAACCACTGCAAAGTCAGTGACAACCCTCTCTACAAGTCCCATGAGACAAGCAGGCACTAAGGACGACATCAGGGAAGTACAGAGTGTTTTCTGTGCCTCCCCAGATGTCCTGGCAGGAGACAGTCTTTTCCCGGTCTAAGGGAAAACCAGCCAGGAAATGTGTCTCCATTGACAACTCTAGATCACAATTTCCCAGCGGTTCTCAGCAGATAGAACAGGGACTGCAAGGATGCCGAGAGGCCTCAGCGTACTCCTGCTGGAAGGGAAGGCACACCGACCACCTTGTCACCCTAATTACAGAAATCACAGGGTTAGAAGGGAGATGGGGCTCCACAGGCAAGGTGAGGCCATGGTGTGGTACAAAGCACCTTGAACTTGAACTCAGAAGCCCCTGATTTCTATTCCTGGCTCTGCCATTCATGAACTCTGTGACTCCGGGCATGTCATTTAACCTGTCTGATCCTCTGTTATGTCATTTGTGAATTTAGAAAGACAGCAATATCTGTCCTGTACACCATATGGGTTTTGTAAGAACTCAGTAAGGTTGTGTATATGAAGCCCTGGGTGAATTATGAAGTCTTGTGAAAATGGGCATTTCTCGTTTTATGGAGGAGCACATCCTTTAAACTGTAGGCAATGGGTAGCCAGTGAAGGTTCTAGATCTTCACAGTAACCTATTAAAAATGGTATTTTAAGAAAGTGAGCCTTGCAGCCGCCTGAGAAATGAATCCCAGGTAGAGCAACTTGAGTCAGGAGTAGCATCTAGAAGGCTGTAGTAGATTAGGTGTGACAAGGCAAAGCCTTTTGAGGGTAGTGGTAGCTGAAATATACAGTAGGGGATTTTTTTCTTTTTGGAAGAACACAAAGGTTGAGTATCAGGGATAATAACGCATTAGGGATGGATAGTACATGGGCTACCATTAGGGTCAGCTCAGTCACTCAACCTTTTCAGCCCTCCACTAACGTTCCAAATTTAACCCTCTTGGACCTTCTTTCTCCTCTATCTCAAACTCAGATTTCTATTGGCTCAGGCCAGACTCCTTTCATGAAATGTTTTTCACTTCCTCACAGCTGGAGAGGAGGCTCTTTGCCCTCCTGTTGGCTTCTGGCCCCTTCATCTCACCCTTCCCAGGCCTTTGGACTTCAGCTGTTTGGGCAACCACGGACCACAGAGTCAGACATTTCAGTAACACCCTCACCAGCCTCCTACAGTGTCTTCTCCTCACATCCCTCCATCTTCCCACCCCGACCCCCCTCCTAACCTGGCTCACCCCACAGGCTGCTTCTCTGTTTCTCTGGGTTACTTGGAAACACCAGCAGAAGTCACTCCATCGTGCTACGTGGGCAGAGATCTCTGGCTTCCAAAGACTTCTTTGAGGACAAGGACAAGGTCTGGTTCACTACTGTATCCACAGAAGCTAGCACAGGGCCTGGCATACAGAACACCCTCTATATATATTGAACGAGTAAATTTGATAGTATTTGGAAACTCTATAGTGCATCTCTCTTATTTACTTTTTTTTCTTGTCTTCCATCTACCCCCTCACTGTTCCTCTCTACTAGATTCTGTTTTTCTTCCTGTCCCCCAAATAAGACTATTTCCCAGGGTTCTAAAGTCAGCTCTCTTACATTCCCTTTTTGTTCTCTCTCCAACAGAGATCCATCCCCACCAACACAGGAGAACGTCGAGATATTTCAGACAATTATTCTCACTAGGACACAAATTCAACACTCCTGCCAAGATTCCCATAACTTGAGGGCTGCTCCAGGAGGTCAAGCCTTGCCAAAAAAAACTGATTCCAGTGAAAAGGAACAAAGGTCAGAGAGGAATCGGACCCTCCCAGTGGGGACAGCTGAGCCTCAAGTGGGACTGACAGGCAGGCCTTTGCCACCAGACAGTCACCAAAGTGTCCTACATTAATGACAAAGAAGCCTCTTTTCTCAGGGATCATTACTGCCTTTCAAAGTCCAGGCTCTCGGAGGCCCGAGGGCTTTACACCTTTAAAGGCACTTGGTGCCCTTCCTTGAAGACAGTCTTCCACATAAAACAGAAAGGTCTGCTTCAGTACTTCATTACAAATGAATGTAATGGGGAAAACGGACCCACTCTGCTTCCGCAGTTGGCCAAACCTGCCCTTTAGCCAACATGGCTTTGACTCTGACTACATCTTCAGGCAAAGTTCAGCCTACAGCTGGGTTCCATCTTGATTTCTCTTTCCCGTCAATGCCCAGGCATAACTCAAAGTCACGATCATAATGGCAGGTTCCTCACACATCTATTGGACAGAGCAGTTCTATAAAATCAAATATGTCTTCACCCCAGTGATTCTCCCTTCTCTTATTAGGACCCCCTGCCTTCCTTGACCCACTGGGGCTCAAACCTCAGTCACCCTTGATGCGTCCAGCACTCAGTTTGGATAAAGCATGGGACACACACCATTTTCTCCCCATACTAGATTCAAGTTTCTTGAGGACAGAGAATTTTTACCTTATGCTTGACAGTTAAAAAGCATAGGCCTTTTTCATGGTTGGTACCATTTATTCTTGGTCTTTTTTAAACTTATTCCCTCAGAAGGAAGATAAATTATTTATTGGATTATGCTATTGGCCTTGTGAATACCGCTCCACTCACATAAAACTAACCTAAATAACAGAAAGAAACCATTTTCAATATGACCTTACCTAGTTCACACAGGAGTCAGACTGCAATTTTATAGAAAATGAGGCACTTGTGCACAATTAGTTATTTAAATACCTGTAAGTCTCCATGTCAAGAATTTTTAAACATCCAATAAAAAATCTAAAGATTTGGAAAGGGAGATATTTTTAGATGAAATTCTGCAGCAAGTGAATGCTGAGAAGGTGAGTGTAGATAATGACAGCAACCTGTTTAAGACACAGCAAGAATTCCCCTACACAGGTTCTTAGAGGATATTCCTGTCCATCCCTTAGCTTTGAGGAAATTAGATAGTGTCATCTAACTTTAGTAAGTTAGAAGGATGCCTTTGATGAAAATTCTTAGACCTGAGTTCCATCATTTGTATCCAAAAATATAGCATCTGGGTTCTTCCTTTTATAGAAACTAGATCTTTCACACTAAGTGAAAAGAGTAGAATGAAATATTTGAACAAGAAATACACTTATCTCCATCCACTGTTGTCCAGAGTGATCTGCATCTACCACTGAGCTCCTTGTTCCTGCTCTATGAGCCACCATTCAACAGGAGCCTCTACCCTGCTGACTCAGGTAATGATGTCTTGCAATAGACATCTGAGGACCTCACAGTGGATCCACACAGCAGTCACTAAAGGACACTGGCAACTTCTGTCCCAGGAGAATCAAGACAAAACCTTCAAAGCTGCAAACATTGCCCTACCTAATTAGCACAGTTCTGTTACCATTATCAGGGCTGCAGGAGGACTGGGCCCAGTGTCACCAAGCTCTCTCCTGACACCACACCTATGAGATCTGAGCCTTCCAGCTCCTAAGCCACAGCAGGAAAGTTCCAATGGAGAGGGCCTGCCCCTTAGCTGCTGTCAGTACAATGTGTAATTTTGGGTATAAAGCCCATCAGTTTATCAGACCTCTCAGTCCTCATCTGTAAAATGACAACAGTAAAATACACAGCCTCTTGAAACTTGAAAAATCACTAAGAAGAATTCATAAAACTAAGGAATTCCTTCCATGCTGTTAACATACTAATTACATAGGTAAAAAGCGGAAGAATCATTTGCCAAATGAAATCTTTTTACACCCTCCCAGAATGAGCTCTATATGTAGGTCATTCAATCGTTCTGACACTTCCCTATAGGTATTATCCTAATTTTACATAATTTTGAGGGTTTCTTCTTTTCCTTGTGTAACACTGGAGTAATGTATCTATAAGAAGGTAAAATTAATTATCATAGCTCCTCAATGTTTTAGGTGGGTTTTGGGTATTTGCATCATCCCCTTGCAACATAACAAGAAACTTAGTGAAAGATCCCATATTAACCAGGAAACCCCACCAGCCACATTGACCAAAGCCGATACGCCAGTCACTCCTACTACATTCAAATGTTCTGATCATCCATAAGTAATAAAAGTGTCGCCATAGAAACCAAGTATACAGCGGAATCCACTCACAGTGAACCGTCTGCTTTAACAAAAAGACTCCACTTCAAGGCAAGGTATTGCTCTAACTTAGATTTATACATCATCATACACTGATATCATTAGATATAACACCTTTGGAATTTCACAGTCTTGAAGACTGCAAAAAGCTCTGCACATAGAGAGAGGGGGAAAGAAAAGGTCTGGAAGAAAAGATTTGCACATGTAGTTACAAAAATACCAAAGCAGATTCCATGCTAAGTTCTGCCAAAAAGAGAGTAATTACTGTTGCCCATCAGCATGCAGCCTTGAAATTACATTCTCTTCTTCAAGCAGAAGCAGTCATCAAATTATCAAAATGAGGTTATCCTTTCTAAACTCAAATAGTTCTTACATGGAATAAGCACAATGCAATCAGCAGACAAGCAGCTATTTCCCTCCCACACAAACTATAATCTTTTGTGAAATATATTTTTAATGAAGAATACATAACCCTCCTACATGTTTGGTTCTGCTCTTACACTCCTCCACATAAAAGCATTCATACATTTTAAAGAGAAGGAGAATTTTACAGCTTCTAATAACATCCCCTACAATGTAGGGCAAAAAAGAATCTTAACATCTGAGCAAACACCCAAATGTCCCTTTTTCATATAATGTTACTTTTATGAAAGTAAAGCTAGTCACCAACGGCTCCTGGAGAAAGTATCATGATATAAAACATAAACAACAGATCTAACACTTTAATGATTTCTTTCGAATTAGATACATTATGAAGCCTTACCTCATTCAGCTACTAATGACTCAAAACTCACAGAGTTCTGAATTTTAATCTTTCACAAATTTCAAATTATAAATTGCTGGTCATGAGTCATACTGCTTACCCAAGAAGCGATTTTTTGAGAGGAAAGAAAAGTGGGCTTTTTTGGTAGATGAGGCTTACAAAGGCATTCATTTATCTTTCTCCTTTAACCATCTGAATTTTAAAAGTCTGAAATTGAAACAATATGACTTGACAGTTGGACAGATCTTTACCATTAGGATAGCTAATTGGAAATGAGGCTATCGAAATAATAATGAACGTCCATGCCCACTCAGTGGCATTGGATGAGGTACAAAAGATCGGAATAAACATCTCTTTTTTCCATTAGGAATTTTTTTGCCCCACCTAGCACCTGTTTGGGGATACTAGCCTCTTGGATATATCTCAGAATGTGGTTCCCGGGAGGCAAGCCAGTAAGAAATTAGTTACACGAATGGTAACCTTAGTAATCTGTTACATTAAGGGGATATGGCTTCAGTACTGGGGAAGAAAGGGGGGAATAAAACTTGGATAGTCAAATCAATAAATGTTATATTTCCATAATGAGAATAGTCTTAAAAGATCAGAAAAACAATTTTGCCTAAATGCTTAAATGATATAATTGCATTACACTAAAAAGAGTGTTGTAATTTTGTCTAATTGTCGCTTAAAAAAACAAAATAATCACTGGAAGGATAGCCTGCAAACACAGGCAGACCAGCATAGGTTTGATTCACATGTGTACCTCACTCCATCTGTGCAGAATCTGGTCATCTTTAACTCAGCAAAAGGCCAAGAACTGCTTTTGCAAACAAAATAACACCAGGGGAAAATAGAGAGGAAGAGGAAAAAAGAGGATGAGGAAGAAAAGGGGGAGACGGGAATACAGAGATGAGGAAAAATGTTTAGGAGATGGACACGCTTATCCCAAAGCAAATGTAGCTCTGAAAATGCTGGTAACTCTCATTCTACAGTTCAGGAAACTTATTCATCATGTGTAGGAAAGAGGTGGGGAAAAGGAAGAAAATGAGAAAACACTTTTGTGAATTCACTTATAATTCATTTCCACACACATACATCAATGCACGGCTCTACTCCCCAAAAATGTGTTGATGTGAGGTGCAGGTTAACTTTTTCGAATCACCTCCAAACATTTCTAGACGAAAGACAGCACTGGATTCCTACGCATCGCCACGAATGCTGGTACATCTTCAATTCAAAGCCCTTACTTCTCTCCAGGATCAGAACAATCCAGTGGCTCATGGATCAACCCAAGTGATTAGCAAAACAAAATCTTAACTCATGAAAGAGAACTCAATGCCCTCCCTGGCCAACCCCACGGAGTCACTCGGTGCGTCCATCAAGGCTCTGACTGCCGCTTTCTCGGGTTCAGGAAACGCACCTTTCCCCACACAACACAGCCTCCAAGGGCGAAGCAACCAGCTGAGCCAGAATTGCCGCCGTTCGCCAAAGGAATTCCCCTTCCCTTCCCCTCCTTCTCCCTCCCCTTGCTTCTCCTATCCCTCCTCCCATCCTCCGCTGGTGAATAATATCACTCTGCTACCTGCCTGGATCAACACCGTGAGCCCCTGTCTTCAAGCATTCAGAGAATGTGACAGCCTGGAAATTCCTGTTGTCCGTTCGCTGAGGTCACAGATAAGCTAAACAACAGCCGTGGTTCCCATCAATCATAAGTCACTCACTGATAGAATGTATGGTAGGAGACCTGATGTAAGCAAGTCACCAGAGAAAATACCCACTGATGACGCATATCCAGGCATAAAAATAGTTACAGGGCCCTCAAAGGGATTATTCAACAGCCTACATTTAGACTTTCTTACAAGAGACCTGAAGTCACTATGCTGCAGTTATATGGCTGGAGAGAGTCGAAGCTGAAGCTTCCTCACCAGACATAACCACAAAGAGCTGGTTTAAATAAGCTCCTGCAACACCAAGCTATTTAGTAAATTTTAACACAACTCTATAAGCATTAAACAGTACCACCAACTATCTTATAAAATGCCACATAATCTTTTCTCTCAGTCACATTCTCCTTCATATAACAGTCCCTCGTTTTTCAAAGCATGCTCCCCAAACATTAACACTTAATCAATCCACAGAAGAAGAACATTAGTTGCTTTCCAAATAAATGTTAGGAAAGTGACACAGATTGCAGTTCTGCAGCTATATTCTTTTAAAACATGCTTTTAAGTAGAGTTAAGCTTAATTATAAGCTTCACCCAAGAAGTGGACATTTTGCACACCATATTTGCAATTATATCTCTTCTGAATTGGTTTGCTCATGTATAGAAATAAATCTCACATGTATTAGAAATACCTACTGTGGTGTTTTACACATAGTAGGCATATTACTGTGTGCCAAAATGCTGAATGAATGAATCAACCAATGAAATGCAATATGCAAATATTTTCATTAAGTGACAAGATGTTAACTCAGACTAAATCCTGGTTTTTTATTTTATGAGGAGGAAAATAACTTTTTACATGTGCAACAATTTCAACAGTTTTCAAATTATCTGTTCTTTATTCTCCCACTCAAACATATGGACAGTTACCCTGCAAAGGAAAGTCTTTTCACACAGCTTTCATATTAGAAAATGCTGGATTTATGCACATTTTAATATCTGAATATCTAAAAATGTTCCCTCTCCAGTTTCCTTTAAGCAAATGTGCCGACGCAATGAACCAGAAAGGCAACTGGCTTTGACGGAACCCCAAATGCTGCCTCGGGACCTGAACACTTCCTACCTGCATGCCCTATTTGGAAGTCTTAATTACCAATCTTTTCCTAATAGTGGACAGATTTTCATTGTTACCCAGTTAATTATTAGGCACAGAACACTTCTCTGTGATAGAATGTATCTCAGCACTTAATGATATTAACTATCCTGCCCATGCAATTGGAGAAGACCTATGAGCAGCATTGCTCTAACTCTGGACGAACTGAAGGGCTTTATTCTAGAGGGCAGCTCTCCAGGAAGGGTAACAAGATGACATTTTTCTTCCTATACTGGTAGGTTCTGCATCACTCTCCTCAAGTATGATAACACTGCTATAAATACAGGTGGAAATTATTTTTAGTACTAAGATTTCGCAAAGCATTCACGTTTCTCTCCTGTGCATACGTGTTAACAGTATGTGGCCTAGTTTAAAGAACCCGAATAGAAATGTTCGCTGGTGCCCTCTAGTTCATCACTGCTAAGCAACTTTGAAGAAATACACATGTACCTGCAACACTCTCCCCATAGAAGTATTGCAAACTTCCTAATTAATAACAGCTCAGCAAGTAATTCCTAACTTAAAATGTGAGATAATAAAACATTAAATCTAGAGTCTATTTTATTTCATAAGATTTTATTATTCATTTTGAAAATGAATAGAGGAAAAACAATTTTAAGAAACTGGGAAAAAAATTCTAAAACACAAGATAATGAGATATGTCTGTATTTGCCCAAGAAGAAAGAAGTACTTAAAGTTAACTGACTCAGAAACCAAAAATGTTTCACAAAGTTTACAGAAGCTTGTGTTTTTAAATAACTCAAAACTAGACAAGGCACCCAGAAATAATCAGGTTTCACCCCGCATCATGCATTTGACAGCCTTCTGTCATGGTGGTCTATGCTGGTCAAATCTGAATTGAGGATCCTCATATAATTTTAAAACAATGACAATCTCCAAAGCAGACACTGTTTCAAACTGCACAGACATAACTATCAATCCAAAGACCACAGATTGAGTTCCAGAAGAAATTATTTCCATCAGCACTCCTGGTTTTAGTAATTCCATGTCTGTTAAATGTACTATCAGCAGAACAATTGATTTTTTTTTTCCTAAAGAAAATGGAACCTCCTTACTCGAGATTGGAACCTATGCTATCATTATAAGTATTTAACCCTATGAGGTTATTTTCTGCTGCAACACAAAAAAACCACTGCTTAAAATTTAGAACTGCCGGGCTTCCCTGGTGGCGCAGTGGTTGAGAGTCCGCCTGCCGATGCAGGGGACACGGGTTCGTGCCCCGATCCGCGAAGGTCCCACATGCCGCGGAGCGGCTGGGCCCGTGAGCCATGGCCGCTGAGACTGCGCGTCCAGAGCCTGTGCTCCGCAACGGGAGAGGCCACAACAGTAAGAGGCCCGTGTACCGCAAAAAAAAAAAAAAAAAAAATTAAGAACTGCCAGAAACCATGTTAGAGAACACCTGCTAACTTTTATCTTTTAGAAATATCAAACAACATAATTATCTGGTCACTAAGTTAAAAACAGATTATTTAATTATATAAAAAGAAGGGGGGGCACATATACCAAAGAAAATGTAGAAAAATCTGCCTTTTCAACATTAGGCTCCCTAGAAGCCATATTTAAATCCATCCTCTATGTTACTATTGGAATCTCATGATAATAAACATTTTTACATGTTGTGACTATATGGAAAATACATCTCTACTTCACTATCCTACGCCTAGCCTAGGACAGATGCATCATATTTAGACTATAAGGTTTGTTCTCCCTTTTCGTCTCCCTTTTAGTCTCCCTTTTGGTCCTTTTAGGACAGATGCATCATATTTAGACTATAAGGTTAGTTCTCCCTTTTAGTCAGTATTATGGCAGGATTCTGCTTTATTTTTCATTTTTTTAATTGCATTCTTAAAAGATGTCATTGTTTTATAGCGGCCTTTTCCACTTGCCAAATAAGATTGCTTTCTGGATATTTTATGGGCTTGTGGTCAATTAAGTCATTATCTTCACCCCTTCCCACCCTGCAATTCACCTACTTGAGGGTGACTGCTCACACACACAAAACACACACCACATACACAATACACACAACACACAACAACACACCACACACACTCATGCACAACATTTTCCTCATAGCTAACGTCCTTTGAGGAGGCCAAACATTCACCAAGCACCCAAGGTAGATACGAGAGAGTCACCTTTAACTGCTCTTACCCTCAGCTCTAACCACCGAAGCCTGACAATTTTATCAAGTTGCCTCTCTCTCTCATCAATCTTCTCTCTAACTCCACCACTATGACCTTAGTTTTAGCCTTCAACATTCCTTCACTTAGGTAAATACAATAACTATCATAGGTTCTCCCTTCCCTCTCAAACAAGACTCTCCGTGACTAAAAAGGGAGTTTTACCAAATATAAATGTGACTATGGCACTGATTGGATTGAACCTTTCAGTGGCTCCTGGTTGCATCACACAGTCTTGGGTCAGAGACCATGCTCCACTATCACAATTATTCTTTACATGTCTGAACTCTCTATTTGGTTTGGAGCTCCCTATGGTCAGAGGCTGTGCTGTGCTGATTTTGCTGCACCTCCTGCTTCCAACAGAGTGACCGCCTGGCACATTTGCTGAACTGAAATGGACTGAATGATAAGACAATGCATTGAGAATGTTAACTCCTGATGTAATCCAATTAGGCTACATAGAAAGACAGCATGCTAGAGCAAAAGAGAATTCTCTTTGAAATCAAAGAAAACTGGCATCAGTCCACAGCCCTATCATATCTTAGGCAGTTACATGACCTCTCAAACCTTAGATTCCCAGTGTGAAAAACGTTGTTAGGATAAAATAAAACAATATACATTGTGTGCCTAGTGCTTATTGAGAAGGTGCTCAATAAATGGTAGCTCTCATTATGTCTTAGGTAGAAATGTATAACAGAACAATTTCATTTCCGGTGTGCAATTATACATACACGTATCAGACATCAAAATTATCTATTTCAGTGACCAGACACATGTCTATATATCTGTACTATCCAGTATAGTAGCCACCAACCTTAGGTGGCTATTGACACTTGTAATGTGGTTAGTGTGACCAAGGAACTGATTTTTAAGTTTTAATTAATGTAAATGTAAATACCCTATGGGACTGGGGGACTACCTTATTGCACAGCAAAGATTTATTTTGACTCTGACAACAGTGGTTCCCCCTTTCATGGCCTGTCTCCTCTTCTCCCCCAACCCCAAATCAGTATTTTTGCAAGGTTCAAGTGTCAGTGTCACTACTTCTCCTTCCATTAAAGGAATCAGACATAAAACAACCCATTCTATCCAAAGAGTTTTAGTCCTGGAGTATGAGATAATATGACAGAGTTCCATATAGAGTATTCATGTTGAATGAATGACTGTATCAATGAAAGAAACCAATGAAGAATACAGTCCACAGAATGGAACCCCCAACACAGCACAAAGAGACAGGTTACAGCGGCAAGTGCACAGGATGTGGGACCAGAAGACCTTGTTTCAATTCCCAGCTCTGCCATTCACATTCCATAAGGTCTTAGGAAAATCTTTTGACCACTCATTCATCAGATAATGATAATATTAATTAAAACTCACGAATATTCTGTAATAATCAAATGAGATAAATCAGACATATAAATATTAGAGCAAATGGTGTAACTGAGAAAGTCGTAAAAATAACATTTAAATCTCTACCTTCTATATGATTATACTTCCATTTGGAAACTATAATAAAAGGACTTATTAATTCATTGCAATCACTATCTGTAGAGTACAGTCTTTATCTGACACCAAGGTCAGATAATGTTGAAATCTGCTTTTGAATATATGACCGATCTCCTTAATCATACCTCACGTGCTCTCTGGATAGGGTTTGTGGCCCTCAGGAATATTTGGTAATAATAATTCATTTCTGTGCATTACGGTTCATGAAGTACTTTCACATATATACATATGTGAAACTTAAGATAGGCCGAGAAATTTATTATTCCCATTTTTCAGAAAGGTAGAGTAATGATAGCATTAGTAGGTAAAACTGTCAGGTTAATGACTCTAAGTCTAGAGTTTTTACCATACATCCGGGAATTTCATGGTGCTTCACATTTCCAAAGAAGAACCCACATTTTTGTTAATATGCTCCCACAAGAAGAATTTTAACAAAATATTAGGTATCACAGCGTACATATATCTCATCATATGTGTATATATATAATTTACTATTAATTAATATATAATTTAATAGTTTTTTAAAGTGTTTCCACCCACACTCATTTAGCAGATCCTTAAAAGATTCTACAAAGAAGGTATGCCAGGTAGCAGAATCCCCATTTCTAGATAAGGAAACAGGGACTTGGAGAGATCTTGACTCTTTACAATGTCATTGCAGCAGGATGACGAGCAATGACGTGTGTACTTGGGCTGTAGGTCCAGATCTACTATCAACCTAAAGTTGAGTAACTTTAGGTAAGTCACCCAACCTCTCTGAGCCACATCTTCCTTCTAGGAAAATTAAAGAATGTGAGTCACTCACAGATACCACTTAGCTGACAAAACTCAACAATTCTGCCTCTCAGCTAATTCAGTAGCATGGCTGAGACGAGGCCCCGGATGGTCTAAGCCCTCGCCGGTTCTTTGCCCCCTCCCATACCGTACCGCCTCTTAAGATATCTCACTGTTTTCACAATTGAAGACTTCATTCCATTTGTTTGTTTGTTTATCTTTACAGAGCATCAGGCCCTGTTTATTCTTTGTTCCTTGGGCTTACGTACAGCCAGTAAAAACATTCCTTACAAGAAAGGCTGGTGAGACAGACACGTGCAGGCACAGGGGGTCCAGGGGAAAAGGCCGTGTCCTCCCGTGACCTCCCCTCACTGCACTGCCATGCTTTCAATTTTGGGATGGGAGGTGCATGTTTGTTTTGATGGCTTTTGATATCGTTTTCATTTTTGTTTTTCAAAGAAACAATCCAAAACCCAAGGTTGATAGGAAAGACTGGCTCCGACATCCAGGTCCAGGGACAGGGTCACAATGAATCGAATGCCACTTAAGTGGCCCAACCAAAAACCTTCCTACCATGAAATAGGGGGCACGTCCAGAAAAAGTCAGAGGTGAGGGCTAGAGGTGGGGACTCCAGTGCACAGATCCACCCAGACCCCCTCTGCTGGCATAAATAAACTTCTTCCTACATTCCTGCTGAGGTAGGTGCCAGAGAAATAAGCAACCTGACCCCCTGAAGAGTCTTTGGAGCCTGGCAGTAACCTGAGCTGCTCTAGGTTATTTTTGCTGAGGGCTAGTGGTTCTTAAAGGGACTGTGCTCTGAGTGCACATATCCAGACACAGGATGCAAATCAATGAAAAGGCCGACGTGATGTGCCCATCTTCACCTAAGGCAGTTGATTGGAAGTATGTAACAGATCAATGAGAAGGTATGTGAGCAAATATTTTAATGCCCTTTCAAGGGGATCAGTTGCAGAATCCTGTGATATAACACCATTGGTTTAAAACATGGGAGTGCTGAATAACAGAGAACCCCATTGGTTTAAAGTGGAAAAAGAAAGCAGGCATTCCCCAAGGCTCTGTCCTCAGTGCCAGCCTGCTACTTAAGAAGGGAGTGGGGAGCAGAGATTAGAACTGGAGATGGCTGCCAGGACTGTGCCCTCCAGTTATCATCCACCGTTTAAATGCTCACTACAATCCTGACAAGTATAAAACTGTACAAAGAAGGAAGGTGGAGCTCTACAAGGCTTCATAACATACTCAAAAGTTACGTGATGGGTAAGCGCTGGCCCCTTCCAATACCGTCTACCCGAATGAAGATTCCGAAAGCAAATACTCACCCTACTCAAAAAACAGTTCTCGTGAAACAACTAGTCCTTTCATTCTCTGTCCCACATCCCTAAACTGGCCAGGGAGGAACAGGAATAATCCAGTAACTAGGAAAGTGGGATCCAGAGTCACAAGCGGCCAGGTTTGGAAACCTGCTCCACCATAAAGTTGCTGGGTGACCTTGGACACGTTAGTTACACTCCTGGAGCCTCAGTGGCCATAACAGTAATACCTCCATCATCAGGCTGTTTTGGAGATTAAATAAATACTCATAGGTGTAGTGTACTTGGACTTGTGCCTGGCACATGGAACCCTTTAGTTAAACAGTTGCTATTATTAGTTGCATTAGTATTCCTATTCAACAAGTGTGTAATTCAAGTTGCCTTGAAATTTGGCAGTGTATAATCATGAGAAAAATAACATATCAGCTAGCTGTTGGGCAGGTAGCTTGCAGACGTGATCTCTAGTGCCCACAACTCTGCCAGGCAAGTGATTCTACCCCTCTGCAGATGAGGGACGTGAGACTCACAGAGGTTTCATAACTTGCCTGAGTCACAGCTAGTAAGTGACGGAGCAGGGATTTTAACTCAGGTCTGACTTCAAAGCCTGTACTCCTTCCACTCAGTTGAGAAATAGTCAAGGAATGGTGTGGACAGCGGAGGGGAGAATCTTCCGGTTCAGTTCCTATTCCACAGCTTATGAACTGTTTCCTTAGGTCAGCCGCATACCTCTCTGTCCTGTTTCACCTTCCAGCTGCGACTTTTTGGGGGCTCTGATTTCTGCCACAAGTTACCCATCTATTACTGATCTACAGGTAATTCTACAGAGAATAATAAAGTTCTCTGTAATCCTATTAAAACTACATTATTCTAAGTACTCATTTCTGAGCCATGGATCTTCAGAAATCCGCAAGCCTTATAGAATATAAATCATGGAAAAAAACATACAAATGCCTAACATCTCGTAGCTCATAAAACACCTTCACAAACATTGGCTCATTTAAACACGCTACTCAGCAAAGTGGCTATGGGCCTGTTTCTCAGGTGAAGAAACGGAGACATAGGTCAAATCAATTGCCTACAGTCACATAATCAGGAAATAGCAGACTTAGCACTTGAATATCCAGTTTTTCTGATATTATCTCTGTTGCATCCATTTTACTATATCTAGCTCTGGAAGAATACCAACATCTTTTCTTGGGTGATCTGCTATGCTTAGAAATACATCAAGCTATGATCTATTATTAGCATCCCCTTCTGTCCTTCATGCACTATCTTTTACTTGTGCTTCAAAACATAGTTTCAATTAACATCTATGCTATTCCCCAACATAGCATAATATCTACCCCAGAAAACCAAGTTAACAGGATAACTTACCAAGGCTCGAGTGTCCGGGGGGATGGGGCCATGTTTTACTTGTCACAGCAGAGCTTGGAGTGTCTTAGGAGTAGGTATTCAATAATTTAATTGACTAAGGCTCAAGATAAGTATAACTTTATAAAATCATATGTATGTCCCTATTTTGAATAATCATTTAAAAAAATGTACGTGCTTTTACAGAGAATGACAATAGATGTTATGTTTCAGAGTAACATTTGTTGAATGTCTGCCACGTGGCCTGCACTTTTCCAAATGCTTTACATTTACTAACTTATTTATTTTTGGCAACATTGCTACAGGTAGGCACTATTATTATCCTATTTCACCAGTGAAGAAACTAAGCCGCCTTAACTTGCCCAAAGGTATAAAGCTAGTTAGTGGCAGGGCAATAATTTGAACCCAGGGATTCTGACATCCAGAGTTCAAATCTCATTTAATCTTTACAACAACCCTAGGCAGCAGTGCTAATCATCTTGGACATTGAAGGTTGCCTCGATAACTCACTGGCATGATCTGATATTCAGGAGAAAAATAAAATAATCCAATTTGTTTATAATAACAATCCTGTTCTATGACCAAAACTTATCCCAAGTAATATACCCATCACATTACAATTTTAAAAGTTGTTGGAAAAATAAAACTTACCGTTACATTTTAATTTTGATACTTGAAGTTTGAATTTATAACCACTTTGGCTCTTCATGGACAGTATCTTTTGATATTTTTTCCCATGTAACCTTGCATACTTCACATTGTTTTTCACTTGTAATCTTAAAATCGTTGTGATTCTATCATCCTTTGAAATCTGCCTTTTGAAACAGAAATTTGTAGAGGGATTTCTTCAGGACTTAAATTCTTGTCTCTTTTCTTGCCCTCATCAATCTTATTTTCTCCTTAGCTTTTTCTTTTCTACTTTACTTTTTCTACTTTCTACTTTTTCCTTTCTTGTTGTTTATTTTGTTTCTTTGTCACAAGGACTTAGGGTGGTGCCCAGTACTGTAGCAATCTTCCAAAACTAGACACTTGTCTATAAGTCTCTCAAAGTTGAGTCTGCAGACAACCCACATCATTACCTCCATGGACAGGCCCCAAATCTACATTTTCAGCGAGCTACCTGGTAAATCGTACACATACTGGGATACATCATAGGATGTGCAATCTGCCAGTTCCTTGATACAGTTCTTCTACTGAAGCCTTTTTCATTTAGCAATGCAATATTTGCTAGTTTTAGGAAAATGTAAACTTCACTCTCAAGACTTCAGCTGAGAACATCACACAATATGCATCTTATGTACTAAATTTAAACCAAAGATTTTAGCACAGTCTATTAATTTCCATGTGTAGCAATGAGGAAACACAACAAATGAGTGTTGGATTAAATGAGGACTCCAAATGGATCAAATGAAGACTCCCAATGTAAGTGCTTTAAGTGACAGGCCCACCCTGTTTCAGTGGAAGTTGCTGATGCAACAGATCTTCATTTTCAGCATTTTACTTAAGGGTAAAACCTGACATTTGGGTCCCTATATTTGCCTTCATTATCTAAAACCAACTTTATTGAACCAACTAAGGACCAATGACTGATATGGGGGGGGACAATACTCCAATGAAACTTCTTCAGAAGTCCTCATTTAATGAAAAATGTTTATTAACTAACAATGAAGATAAACTAAAACTCAAAATGTGACCCCCTTTGAGAGGTTCTTTGCTTAATTAAGTGTTTGATCATTTTCCACAACACCTTACAGGGATAGGACAGGTATTCTAGTCAATCTCATCACGTCACCTAACCTGTCACATTCCCGGGCTATTGTTTTCCAGCCTCACAGAGACACTCAGTTCCTCAGCCCCTCTCCTCCAATACTTCAGGACCTCTTCCTCCCCAGCCTATCTCTCTCTTCCCCAGCTCCTTCCTCTTCCCCCGCTCCTCTTCCAGGCTCCTTTCCCGATCCTGTCTAGATCCGGCTGGGAACCAACTTCTCCCTTATCCTTGCCAGCACCCTCTGCCACCTTGGCCTTCAGCATACTCATCCACAAAACCACTTTTAGATCACTGGCCCTCCAGGTCCTGCATCACCTCCTCGGAGTGGCTGAGGACCATCAACTGTGGAGGCTACTTCTGCTGAGCCCTCTGCAGGTCAGGTGAGCATTATTATCACCATGCTTCTAGAGGCAGCTCCAAATGGTCCCCATTTTCTTCAGTATTATCCAACTTTTACGGACAAGTGGCTTTGCCTTCTCCTTCACAAAAACCGTAAGTAAAATGTGAGGTACAGGGCTTCCCTGGTGGCACAGTGGTTGAGAGTCCGCCTGCCGATGCAGGGGACGCGGGTTCATGCCCCGGTCCGGGAAGATCCCACATGCCGCGGAGCGGCTGGGCCCGTGAGCCATGGCCACTGAGCCTGCGCGTCTGGAGCCTGTGCTCCGTAACGGGAGAGGCCACAACAGTGAGAAGCCCGCGTACCACAAGAAAAAAAAAAAAATGTAAGGTACAAACTACTGGGTGTAAGATAGGCTACAAGAATGTACTGTACAATACAATATTTTGTAACAACTGTAAATGGAGTATAACCTTTAGAAATTGTATATAAAATAAAAATAGTAATAAATAATAAATTTTAAGTAAAATAAAATAATGAGTTTGTCAAGGAAAAATTTCATCCACGTACAGTTTCTGCCCATAAACTTAGTAGCACACCTCCCTATCCTCCCCTCCTTCTGCCCCAATCAGCCCTTCCTGGAGTTAAGAGCACTCTGGCTGCTCCAGCATTCTGCTCAATCAATGATCACCTTTCCTTTACATCAACCACCTTTCCCTCTCCAGTGGCTCTATATTGGTAGCACACATACATAGGTTCACATCTATGCAAAAATGCTCTCTGGGTCCCACCTCTATCTGTCAATCATCTCACTCCTCCTGTGCCCAGCCATCCTTTTGGAAAGACTGGTCAAGATTACGAGGGCAAAAGTATGACTCTACTGTCCTCTCCTCTGATCCCCCTGCTAGAATAGCTCTTGGTAGGTCCTTTGTAAATAATTCTCATTGTTTAAAATTGATGCTTCAAAAAGGCAGAAAGTTCAATAGAAAAGTGAACAAAATATTTCAACAGGCACTTTATAAAAGAGAGCATAAAACAGCCAAAAACTTATGAAAAGGGGCTCAACTTCATTAATCATCAGAGAAATGAAAACTAATACTACAAGGCTATACCACTACATAACCATGAAAATGGTCAAAATGAGAAAGATGAAAATACCACAGCAGGGTGGGGGCAATTAGGACGCTCAGGTATTGTTGAAAGGAGTATAAATTGGCACATCCACTTTGAAAAAGTGTGTGGTTGTTAACTACTAACACTAAATATGCACAAGCCCTGAGATCCAGCAATTCCACCCCTAGGAATACACCCAACAGATATGTACTAAGATATTCACACAAGCATTATCTGTAATAGCCAAAAACAAAACCCAAATTCATTAATAGCAGAATGAATAAATTGTAGTAAATTCATACAGTGGGATTCCATACAACAATGAGACAATGATTGTTACATCCCGAAACATGAATGAATCTTGCTAACGTATTGGTAAGTGAAAGAAGCCAGAAACAAAAGAGAACACAGCGTATGGTATGATTCCATACATGTAAGGTACAAAAGTTGGCAAAATCTATATGATAGTTACCCTTGTGCTGGAAAAAGACAAGAGAAGTGCTCTTGGAATGCTAATAATGTCCTGTTTTTTGATCTGCTCTTTAGTTCATGAAAATTCATCCAACTGTATATGTCTTTTTATGAATATATGTTATGTTACACAACTTTTTTGGCTGTGTTGGGTCTTCGTTTCTGTGCGAGGGCTTTCTCTAGCTGCGGCGAGCGGGGGCCACTCTTCATCACGGTGCACGGGCCTCTCAGTATCGCGGCCCCTCTTGTTGCGGAGCACAGGCTCCAGACGCGCAGGCTCAGTAGTTGTGGCTCACAGGCCTAGTTGCTCCATGGCATGTGGGAATCCTCCCAGACCAGGGCTCGAACCCGTGTCCCCTGCATTAGCAGGCAGGTTCTCAACCACCGCGCCACCAGGGAAGCCCTACACAACTTTTAAAATCTGGATATATTGATTTGCCCTGATCCTCTTCTTATTCAGAACACTCTTGATTCCCTTCCCTGTGTCACCCTTATAGGCTCTAAGATCCTTGAGGCCAGAGACAGTCTTTTTCGTCTTAACTTCCCTAGTTCTTGCACAGAACTTGACACACACCAGCTCTGAACAACTGATTCTGGACGAATGAATGGGCAGGCTGCCTTGGCCCCTGATAAATTCTGTTCTTCCCTATGCTTTTGAATCTGAAGACTGCATTTTCAGCCTCCCCTCTAGGCTCCAGGTTTCAAGATCTGCCTACAGACCACAGCAGAGATAAGAATCTGCCCTTTATTTAAAAACTGGCTTTGAGTCAGGAGCTTTACATAGATTATCTCTCTTCTCCCTCACCAATGGGCTTCAAGCTAGTAACTACTAGCGCCCACTTAACAGACCAGGAAACTTAAGGACCCCAGAGGTTACATAACTTACCTAAAACTACACAGGTGATAAATTGGAGAAGTAAAATTGAAACTCAGGTTCTTTCTGATCCCCAAACCAGCGATCCTTCCATAGACCACACATGACGATAGATAGAACAAGTTTAAAATGCAGGTCACTGCTTTTCTCAAAGGCCTGCTCATCTTCCTGTATTTCTCATCCCGGGCAATGTCATCCCTCTTCACCTTGTGGTCCAGCTAGAGTCCTGAGAACTGCCTTCTCTTTCCCTCATCCTTCACACTGACTCAGTCACTAGTACTGTTTCCCAGACTTGCAAATCCATCCTGTGCTCACTATTCTGAATATCCCAGCATGAGTTCAGGCCTCCAGTTGTTTCTTTTGAAGATTACTGTAACTGTCTGCAAACTATGTCTTCCAGTGTAGGCTTGGGTCCCGCTAATTCATTCTCTAATTCTGCGGCCTGAGAGCTCCTGGTAAAACGCAAATCTGAACGTGTCTCTCCTCCTTGCCTATAGGATAGAGCTCCAACATAAAGCATGGCATACCTTCCCTGACCTGGTTCCTGCCGAGCATTCCAGATCCTTCCCTCGTGACATCCATCCTCTCCCTATACCCTGTAATCCAGCCATATGAAGATTTACTTGTTGGTTTTATGTCTTTGGTTCTTTGCATGCCAGGGCTCTGTCTTCCTAGAATGCCTTTCCTTGTGCTGCCTTCTAGACAGACTGCAATGCAGCTTGCGAGATGCAGCTCTAGAATTTACTCCTCTATCAAGTCCCCCAGCAGAACTTGATTCCCTGTTATGTCACAGCTAGGCTTTGTGTATTTTCTCTTACAGCCCATTTCAATGCATTGCAATATTTTGCAGTCTGCACTTTACTTCTAGAACATTAGCTCCGACACTTACCAGTTGTGTTTCGGCTGCTCAGGCCAGCACACAAAAGTAAATCAAAAATAGTAAAGTCATAAATTAATTAATAAATGAAACTGATGGTATGTGGGTGTATGTCATCTTAGTTGCAGATCATTTATTTTTAAGAGTGAAGCCAGAAAGAATGTTTCAAGCAGAAACAATGGGGGAAATAGATCATTTCTTTGGGTGAAGAAATGATGAGTGTGGCCCAAAGTGTAAGTTGAAAACATTTAGCTATTA
This sequence comes from Delphinus delphis, assembly GCF_949987515.2. Lineage (NCBI taxonomy): Eukaryota > Metazoa > Chordata > Mammalia > Artiodactyla > Delphinidae > Delphinus > Delphinus delphis. The sequence goes on along the minus strand of NC_082696.1, from coordinate 21,690,377 downwards.
TGCCCCCAGGCACATAAAATCCTCAGGCCTTTCATCAATAATTTCCTTCTACCACCACAGAGCCATCCATGAGGTTGGGCATGCATAACCTTTAGGAGTGAAAGGAAAAGAGTAAAGATTTGTATCTCTGAACCTGGTGCAGAGAGCCATCCAAACTCAACCTCAAATTTTAAGTGGTACAAAAATGGTCTAAGACTTATTAGAGATTATTCTCAGAGCTAACCAAGACAGAGCAGGACATCTGATTTATCCCACGGATCAGCTAAACTGAAGTACAGCAAAAATAAACATTTTCCAGACTTTTCTGTCATTCCCAAAATACAGGACAGGGACATGGACAAATAATAAATAGTCGGGTTGTGAAGTTATCTCTTCAAGTGAAGAAACTAACCAAAGGATTGGTGGGATTGACGGAGATGAGCGTGGCTGTGAGGCACAAGTTCGATAAGGGACTTGAAGTTTCAGAGTTGAGACAGAGGCCAAGTAATGGTGGGCAGGGATACTTCATTCACCAATCACTCCACGCCATCCCCGGGGCCTTAAGTAGAAGGCAGGACACCAGATGACCACCAGAAAGCACTCCTCCCCACAAAGGAGGAAGCTGATTACAGCTTTCAGGAGCCCCCCACTACGTGAAGACTGCAATTCAAAGCCTCTCCCTAGAAAAAGACGGTGGACAGAAGCAGCCAACTACCCCTAGAGACACACAGAAAAGCCATAACTCTGTTGACATTCCAAAAAGCAAAACGGGGAGGAGCATTTCCCTCCCCGCAGTATTCTTTAATTGCCTTTTCTTGCCTCCTTTCTGAAGAGACAAGGGAGGTGGGTGATGGCAGCTAGATCATGTAAAAGTCCAGAAGGCAGCAGACATGAAGTTCTATCTAGCCTCCTTGCACAAAGGCCTTATTATAATACAGACATAAAAATGCGTGGGCAAGACTTGGAGGGTTGGTCTCTGTGCCCCGGCCACCGTGCCCGCCCCAAACTCATTCCCACCCCCGTGCTTTGAAAGCATTTGTGTACACACACCCTCTGACAGATAGGTTCTTCATGTTCCCATGGAGTTGAAATCTCTGTAATTTAGCTGGAGGGATCACGCTGCTTTTATACTTCCAACAGCAAAGGTAAGAATCACTGCATGATGTTAACTCTAGTTGTATTCCAGATTTTCAGTTGCTTGTCTTCGTGTTCACATGAGCTCGATTTTTTTTTAACTTACTCTTTGTAAGACTGCCACAGTGGCAAACTGATGCTTGTTTTGGTAACATTAGTATGCAGAAACTCGAGCACATATGCAATCTGGGAGCTTCCTCTCCCTGAGCCCCTCCTTTCTAACAGAGTTTATGACCTTATCACATCTTAAGGGAGTTGATGAGAAATGCCAAATAGAAATCAATCCGTATTTAGTAAATATTCTGTGAAATACATAAAACATCCTGTAACCACAGCTGTTCTCTGACATGAAAAATCTGAATATTATTTTGTTCTCTGATGGGTACTTCTCAATAGGCCTCAACGTTCAAAATCATATCTATAATAATTTTGCAAATACAGATAGACTTCTGCAAGCTCCCCTTGGGTTTCATTTCAAAGCTCAGCTATTACCTTACTGTTTAAAAATCAAATAAAAGAATCTTAAGAAGAATCTAAAAGAGGAACACAACGTGATTTGCTAATGCAACCCCAATATTTATGCCACCCCTCCTTTTGGAATTTTGCATCTCACAAGAAATGGTGATTTGAGTTCTACAAAGTCAAGTGCAAAGGAGTTAAAGAAAATCATTTTGATTTCCTACCTGGAAATCTGCTTTCGGTCCTAGTCACACATTCTCACAATCTTGAGTCTCAATTTCTCAGGTAAGTTCGCCAATCTGCTGACAAGAAGTTTTGTGTTATGACTTCTCCTCCCACAGCGCATACATTAAGACTTGACTATGAAAATGACCTTAAGTGCTAACCAAAGCTGCAAAACCAAATCTCTTGGTTTGAAGAAAGAACATAAACACGTGGAGGTGGGACAGGCCAAAAAGACGGGTGATGCGTGAGGCACCAAGCTACACAGAATACCAGATGGCTAAGCAAAATACAATTTAAAAAGTTTAAAATAAGCTTATGAGCAACAAAATAAAGAGTGATTAGCACTGGATGATAACCGAAAGAATAAAAGAATAAATATTTATGAGTCCATACCAAAATAAATAAATCATGTAGATACTCCCTCCCTCCAAGGGGTAAAGCTTAATTATTCTCCCTTTAAGTGTGGGCTGACTTCCAATGAACAGAACATGGAAAGAGAAAAGTAGTAACTTTACAGTGGAAACCCTAGCAGACTCTACCTTAACCAAGTGATCAAGGTTAATATCACGGTGATCAGTTATGTTGACAGGACACATCCCATAATATAATGCAATGAGAAGGGCACCTTCTCTGGTCTTCTTCCCCAAAACCCATAACTCCAGTCTACAAAATTCCTGGCCAATACTCTTCAAAAAAATCCATCCCTTCTGAAACAAGCGGGGTATGCCGCGGTATGCTATGTATGTTATTATCTATCGTATTGTATTTTGTGTTAGTTTACATTTAATATTTTAAAAGTGAGTAGCCAGTTAATACTAAATGGACTTTTCAGGAAAACCAGACAAGTCTTTTAAACTGTTAACCAAGCAGTCAAACAGACTAGTGTTTTTAGGCAGTGATTTTGTTTAAATAGTCATTTTTCTTTTTCTTTAATTTTAATGCTTCCATAACACATCAGAATGACATCTCCAAATGCTGTAGACTTCAGTTTTTTTCTCACCACAAATAGTATGTATATTTTCACTATGACTAGCAGCAACATGCCTGCTATTGGTGATTCTGGTAATTATTTAAATAGGTTGACTCTACATGGATTTCAATGGCACAACAGTGACGACAATTCAGTGTTAGCCAGTTACAGGACCTGGTGAGCACCCTAGCCAGACACCCCATGCTGTTTGTGGATAGGCATTCCCCAGCCTCTTGGCCGGGTGACAGCAAGCACAACAGCCCACAAGGCGGGTGGAGAACCAATGAATATAATGATAAATATTTGTGATGAAACAGGATGTTGGAGAGGGGGGAGGGGGATGGAATAGCTCAGCTACTGAACTACTGAAGCTACTTTGGAACTTTAACAGTATTCCCTTGTTGTAAAACTGGGAGCAGTACACAGATAGATCTTTTCTCCAGTGTTTTCCCCTTTATTGTAAATAATTTACAGAATTACTACTGTACAACACAAAATCTACCCAGGCACAAGATTTAAGACTTTGGGCTGTTGAACCATAAAAACTATACCCTGAACAAATGCTGTAATCATCCTTGGAAGGCAATGCAAACAATGATGTGAAAATATAATATTTTTTCATGTCAGGAAACACTTTTTTTTTTTAAAAGCATGGATCATTCTTTTTTTTTTTTTAATTTTATTTATTTATTTTATTTATGGCCGTGTTGGGTCTTTGTTTCTGTGCGAGGGCTTTCTCTAGTTGCGGCAAGTGGGGGCCACTCTTCATTGCGGTGCGCGGGCCTCGCACTATCGCGGCCTCTCTTGTTGCGGAGCACAGGCTCCAGACGCGCAGGCTCAGTAATTGTGGCTCACGGGCCTAGTTGCTCCGCGGCATGTGGGATCTTCCCAGACCAGGGCTCAAACCCGTGTCCCCTGCATTGGCAGGCAGATTCTCAACACTGTGCCACCAGGGAAGCCCCAGAAAACACTTTTAATAGATGTGCCCTTGCTGTTGATTGAATATATAATTTAAATGATTATTTATTAAGTTCAGTCTCTCATCTATGCCACTTAGTAACAACAATGATAATAATTTACAGGCTCGGGGGCATTCTTGTCAAGAGTAAATTCAAGAAATTCTGAAATAAAACATAGTGCTTCCTTTGTATAGAGTATCTAGACTCAGAGACTTCACTTATATGGAGTCTCCCTACTCAGGCAGATGACTCAAGTGATTCCCTTTTATTCCCATACTGATTCTGACTATCCGATATCAATTAAGAGAACAAAACAAAAGAAATCGCCACTATGGGGGCACACTTTGGGGCTCGTTTTTCAAGAAAGAGTTATCAACCAACAATGCCTTCTTAAAGTCCACAATATTCCTCTCTTGCATCTATTTCACTCCTCTCTTGTTTTCTTGCTGATTATTCCACCAAAATAAAGTAAACGATAGCCAAAACTAAACCACATCTCTGTGAAAATTTGCTGCTTAAATGAGTCTCTGAGCATCTCTTTCACTCAAAGTGTCCTAACACTGATTGGTCATTTTGTTATATTATAAGGAGACAGAATGGCGGCCTGGCATTGGGGAATGAGGACAGAGACAAAAACTGAGCAAGATGTACAAGCTCACTCACTGAAGACTAAATATAAATACAAGAGCTTGTATCAATACAAAACATGAGCTTCTTGTACTTTTAAGACTTACAATATCAATTCGCCCTGCCTGGATTTCAACTAGTGTATTTGACAAGAACCTCCAAATGAGGAAGTAGGAAATAGATGAGTAGGAAGTAGATGAGTTTGAAGACACATGTTCTTTTGTTTTCCATTTGTTTTGTTTTCCATTTGTTATAATGGAAATCATTATAACATCATTCCCAAATATGATTTATCAATCCTTTTTATGCCAGAGAATCCCTTTGATTCTCCTTAAAAAGCATTTCATGGAAAACTTAGTAAATAACATTTGAAAACAATACGAGAGTCAAAAGTTCGCAGTGTCACATATACTTTCCTTCAATAATATATTAGATATGATTCTGTAAGTCTGTTGTTCAGCATGAGCAATGGGACAGCAAACTTGAAATGAAAAAATAAAACCTATGAGAAAATACAGTAGGTGCAGAATCAGAGATGAATGTCATACTCCATTCCAAACACTATCAGAACTGACAAATTTCCCTTTAGCATACTTTGGTCTAAACAGTAACACATTATGGATATTAGTTCCTATCCTCTTTCTGAGTGAAAATAAAGCAGCTCAATGAAATTGATCATGTGATCAAAGAAGATAAATTGCCCTTTCTTACCCCTCAAAAGAAAAAGTCCCACATGCAAGAACATCTTTACCAATACTGAAGATATTAAAAATGTAAAACCGAACCTATAATAGTCTGTAAGAATAGTTTATTATTCATTTGTTCTCATCTGTCAATCCTAACTTGCCTCAAACTTCATTCTGAGCCTTCCTAATTGAATTGGTTCAATTTCACATCCCACACCATAATTTATCAGTTCAGTAACCATGAGCAAACTGTGATTATCATATCTATTGACCCAGGGTAAGAGTATGCTGATATGTCATAAGCACACAACTGGAATGACTCCTCCTTCTCTGTGATGTATTAAAACCAACCTAACTACTGTTTTGATGATTTTGTTTACCCTTTTTTTGTTGTTTGTTTTTTTGCGGTATGCGGGCCTCTCACTGTTGTGGCCTCTCCCGTTGCCGAGAGAAGCACAGGCTCCGGACGCGCAGGCTCAGCGGCCATGGCTCACGGGCCCAGCCGCTCCGCGGCAAGTGGGATCCTTCCAGACCGGGGCACGAACCCGTGTCCCCTGCATCGGCAGGCAGACTCTCCACCACTGCGCCACCAGGGAAGCCCCATTTATATTTTTGATATAGCAATTTCTCTTCTAAAATTACTTAAAGGAAACAACCTTTCATTAGCTTTTTAAATTCTTCCTCCCTGTAATGAAATACTGGAAGATATATTTCTAAATTTAGAAATATATTTCTAAATTTATTTCTAAATTTCTATTTCTAAATCAGTTGAGAAATAAAACTGCTCAACTATTACCAATAAACTAAATATTTATCAGGTAACTGAGGTTATTTTTAAATGATTATAAGATCAATTAAACCAATAAAAAAAAATGTTGAAGTGCTTTATAAATTCCAAAAGTATACCCCAGTTACATAATAGAATCTGAGCCTCAGAAGAAGAAAACCAACAACAAGACACAGTTTAGATAATCAATAAGAGGCCACTAAAGTTATTTTTGCAAATGACCAATGATTTGAAGCCACATTTCTGAAATTATATTTAAATTTTAAAATTAGGACACTGGAAAGCAGTGTCATAAATGCTCAAAAACACATGGAAAAATTGATTTTCAAACAGTGTTTTTAAAGTGTTTTATAAACATGATACAACTTTTTGTTATTAAACCCTGAAGTTAAATATATTTCTTAATTTACCAACCAGCTTCACTGTATTCAGGTCTTAAATGTAATTTTCATCTACTTTCTAAACTCTCATCTGGAAATCTACATTTATCTGTAGATATGGGAAATATTATTTGTTAGATCCTCCAAATATTAAAAATATAAGCTGATGATTTCCCTCTGGCTTGATCATTCCATGATTTTAGAATATACATGTCTTTAAGAATCCAATACACTTGACAGTAGACCAAGAAGCAACATGAATAATAAGCAGAGAACTGCACTACCTTTATGACTATAATTTTTAAAAAACTTTGAAAGCATTCATCAAATACTAATCAGAAATAGATACACCAGATAAAACTAAGCTAAAATTGTTAAACTTACAAAATAACAAAACAAAATTAAATCCCATTGAGAAATATTAGAACCAAGTAAAAGTAATAAGAATTAATATTTATATACACGGTCCCCACCGGACCCGTGAAGCGGCTTTGCCCCTTGCTTTGGACCTCGGGCCTCACTTCTCCTCCAGATGGACCCCAAGTGCTCCTGCCCCACTGGCGGCTCCTGCAGCTGTGCTGGCTCCTGCAGCTGCAAAGCCTGCAGATGCACCTCCTGCAAGAAGAGCTGCTGCTCCTGCTGCCCCGTGGGCTGCGCCAAGTGTGCCCAGGGCTGCGTCTGCAAAGGGGCCTCGGACAAGTGCAGCTGCTGTGCCTGATGTCGCGGAGAGCCTGCCCCGGGTGTCAATGGAGGAACACGGGCCGACCTGCGTTTTTACACCACTCTGACTTGATTGCTACATTCCCTTTCCTATGAAATATGTAAGTGGTAATAAAAGTTGTTAACACTAAAAAAAAAAAAAAAAAGAATTAATATTTATAATATGTAAAGAGCTCATAGAAATTTATTTTTCAAAAATAGCTAGGGGCTTCCCTGGTGGCACAGTGGTTGAGAGTCCGCCTGTCGATGCCGGGTACACAGGTTTGTGACCCGGTCCGGGAGGATCCCACATGCCGCGGAGCGGCTGGGCCCGTGAGCCATGGCCGCTGAGCCTGCGCATCCGGAGCCTGTGCTCCGCAACAGGAGAGGCCACAACAGTGAGAGCCCTGCGTACCGCAAAAAAAAAAAAAAAAAAAAAAGAAAGAAAAGAAAAATTAGAGTACAGAAATTAGCAAAATGGAAAGTGTTTATGAAAATATGGTTTTGAAAATAAGGGCTATATCAATATCATGATTATAACTATTTCAAATGTGGGGCTATGAGCAAAGATCAGGAGTATACAAGGAAAACCTAAAAATCAGATCGATAGATTGTAAAAGGTGATTGGATAGTTATATCTTTTATTTATTTGTTTCATAAGAGTGCATGAGGGATAAAAGTTAAAACTTGACTAGAACAAATGAAAGCAGTAATCTAATGAGTTCCTAAATAAAATCTCCCAAATGCATCAACCAGTACCTACCATGAGACAATGACTACTCCCCGGGCAAGTTCACCCACGGCCGGATCTCTGTACCCAAAGCAAGACTCAAATTTTACACAAAATGAGACTGTGAAGGACCCATAGCATATCCGTGTCCTCAGAGCCATTAATCCACAGCCAGGTCTTTAAACATTTACTGTATAGCTTGTGATGTTAGGAATGGCTCCTTGTTATCCTTTTAACTGTACCACATCCATTATTTCTACGGGAGTTCATGACATGCTACCAAATCACGTTGTTTGAATACAGGCAGTTCTCAACTTACAAACACCTGACTGAGGAAAACCAAAAATAAAACCAGTTGCTGCTGTCCCCGGGTTGTTGCCTTCTAACACTACCAGAAGTCTTGCTGATACTCCCAGAGAGACTCAGCTGTTGTGAAAAAAATCTTAAACTTCTTAGAGCATTGGAAGGGAGGAAGGGCCAAAGAAATGAAAGCAGGACCAGTCAGGGAAGCCACACAAGGCCCGTGCTTACCCTCAAGAGGGCTCAATAAACATTTGATGAATTAATGAATTACTTTCCACGTTCACTTCTGTAGTTTGAGCCTGATGACTGTCCCTATCCTATTCCAACAGCCTAATAACAGGCCTCCTTCTTGGGCTCCTGATTCATGGAGCTGGAGCTAAAGAAGGGAATCGAAATCCAGAAACAAACAGCTGTGATCAAGAGGCTGCCCACTAAGGCAGTTCACAGGACAGAGTCCAAGCCTAGGACCAACTCAGAAAGGTCTATTTCCAAAAGTGCAGGCAGAAGGTACCTGATATACATAAAGATAAGACAAGACATAAACGGTGAAAGAAATACTGAAGTTGAAAGTCTAGCAAAGCTTATTAACAAGGATGCCAAACAAGAGATCAAAACAATGAAGTCTTGGGCTTCCCTGGTGGCGCAGTGATTGAGAGTCTGCCTGCCGATGCAGGGGACACGGGTTCGTGCCCCCGTCAGGGAAGATCCCACATGCCACAGAGCGGCTGGGCCCGTGAGCCATGGCCGCTGAGCCTGCGCGTCTGGAGCCTGTGCTCCGCAACGGGAGAGGCCACAACAGTGAGAGGCCCGCGTACCGCAAAAAAAAAAAATGAAGTCTTAGTGTGATATGGAAGAAGTAAAGATGTATCAAAGTAAGGGTGGGCTGGTTTGGGAATAATCTTGTGACCCCTCAGAGCCCCAGTTTGATGTATTACTCCAGCATCACTTAGATGGCAGAATCACTTTATACACATCTGAAGTCTAGTAATTTCTCAATTCATTTCACCATATATATATATATATATATATATATATATATATAGTGTCATCTTCTGAAAATTTGAGCCACTCCATTGCTCAAAACTCTTCCTCAGCCCCTCTCACCAACTGAATTAGAGAAATCATAGAATCTTAGCGTTTGAGAAGGTTTTAAGACCTTTTAGCTCACAGTGAAAGGGGTAAAACAACTTCACTCTTTCATTAAAGATCCATCGCAATACGGTCCAGGCTATACCCCTTATGATTCTCTGATCCTATCCTTGCACACTTCTTGCCTCCTGGCTTTCACTCACGGCCACCATGCTGAACAACTACAGGGGGCACCATTTATATCACAGTCTATGTGAATGCTGCCTTCAAAAGTTTAGCAATATTCAACTCTTAGGCAGCCATACGGGGTGCTCCTACTTTCATCTGTAACATTCTCTTCACCTGGAATGCCATCTCTCAACAGCATCTCTGCTTTTAAGATGCTAAACATTCTTCAAAGTCCATAAAACCTTTCCAGTTCCTACAATTGGTTGTAATCTTTTTCTTTGAACTTTCATTTCATTTGGTTTATGCCTCTTTTATGCATATTCTGTCTTCCAGTATAATGAGTTCGTTATGCATGTCTTATAAGCAATCCTAGATTGTATGTATACTCCCTGAAAATGTAAATAGCATAGGATTCACCTTTCTTTCTACACAGTTCCAAGCTCATTGCCCAAATCAGGACAGGTACTTAAGTAACTGTTGACTGGGACTTTTGGTTGGGATGGAAACAGATGATTCAGGAACTAGAAATGTTGGAGTAGTTTAGACTGGAAAGGAATATAGTGATAGATAACGTAGGACTAAATTTTGATAACCTGATGCCCTCAGGCCCGCTAGGTTGGACGGGCTGCTAAGTGGCAGGATGTCACTCTCAGAGTCACACTTCTCCTTGTTTCAAAATTTTGCCTAAGGGCTTCCCTGGTGGCGCAGTGGTTGAGAGTCCGCCTGCCGATGCAGGGGACACGGGTTCGTGGTCCGGTCCGGGAAGATCCCACATGCCGCAGAGCGGCTGGGCCCGTGAGCCATGGCCGCTGAGCCTGCCCGTCTGGAGCCTGTGCTCCGCAACGGGAGAGGCCACAACAGTGAGAGGCCCGCGTACCGCAAAAAAAAAAAAAAAAAAAAAAAAAATTTGCCTAAGACCAAACATGTACTTATGGAAAAAGAGAATTTCCTCTTCACCTCTTCCTCCTGCCAGTAAGACACAACCTTCTGAGAAAATGAATTCCCAATTCTACATGACCAATTAAAAGCACAGTTTTGAAACAAAATACAAAGTAAGCCAGCACAATTTAACCTGCTTTATATAATATCAAGAAATAATTTTCCTTTTTCAGTTAACAAAAACCTACTAAAGAGCAAGTTTAAACACAAATGAGAAACACCTGGAGAGGAGATATACCATCTTGGAGGGACCTAAATATGGTTTTCTCTACTATATGGAGCCCATGTTTTTGCCTAGCACATAATATACATTTTCTTAATTAGTATGCATGCTAAAATATCAATTTTAATAGATGTGTCATGCTCCAGGGAAACCATTATGATATATCAAAGGATGATTAGCCATATAAAATATGATTTGGCATTAACTATATAAAAAGACATCTTCAAATTGGTATATACAGATTTCTATCTATATACATAAATCTATCTGAATATTTTTGAAGACTAAAATATGCTGTGTTCACGTGGCATTGGTATAGTGTACACTGGTTGATGATTCAAAATATTTTCGTATGTATCTACATACATGAGCATTTATAATCTGAAAAATAAACCCCATGCATTTTAAGACAATTTAAATATGAACAGGGCAGAGGAAAGAGCAACAATATTAAAGAGTACAGAGCTGGGGAATGAATTACATACTAAGGATGTAAAATAAGCCTTCACATACCAAAAATTTTTGAGATTTTTAAAAAATATATATCAAAAAGGTTAAAAGTACTTGGCTTTCAGCCAAAAAATTCTCAGGGTCATTATCATGAACACAGATCACCCAGAAAACCTACATATTTATTTATATTGATTTACTAGAAAAATACTAGCGTCATTATCATGAGCATAGATTACTATAGCAAATCTTATACACGCACACACACACAAACACTTATGGAGACTCTCCTATAAGACAAGGAATACATTAAGCCCTGGAAATGCAGTACCAGATGGGATAAGCATGGTCTCAGCCCTGGTAGAACTTAGATTCTAAGAAGAAAGATCAACCAATAGTTACTGTAAACTGGGGTAACTCAGTAATGCCTCCTCAAGCTACTGAGATGCATGCATTTGCTTACTCCTTCACTCTTCGGCTTCCCCATTGGCCTATATTTTGTTTGCCTTTTTAAGATCTTATGTCTGATCTCCACAGTTTGTCTATTTCCTTCTTCACTTTCAGGCTGTCCGCTATCACTCTTGCAATCAGTGTGCCATCCTTTACCAGCGACACTCTTCTCCTTCCCTCTAATGTACAGCTCCTGATCATCTCTAGAAGATTGGATCACTGAGCCAGTGAAAACTGAGACTCAAATAAGGACAAATAAGCTCCAAGTGATGGCTTATTAAGTGTTTTATATCACTGTGGTTTGATGAAATCGTGGCGTTCTTTCTGATGTGATATTTCTATTATCTTATTGACCCAGACAGGCATTTGAGAAGACAGTTTAAGCAAATGTTCTACCCACAAAATTTCCCACCTCTTCTCCCATCCCCTTCTAAAAACATTACAAAAACATTAAAAACCCCACACTTCTGCTTAAAAGAAATATATTTGCTGTCAGAAAAGGTTTCTTTAAGCAGAGTACTTGGAAATGGTATCATAACATATAGACTATGTTTCTCAAAGAGCAGTCCTCAAATCACCTGCATCAGAGTTGCCTGATTTGCTTCTTAAAATTCAGGTTTCCTATGCTCCTCCTCAGACCTAGTGAATCGTATTTATAGAGCCTAAGAACTTGAACTTTTTTAAAGCACCTCGGGAGCCTGTTGAGCATGATAAAGCTTGAAACCACTGATCTGAATAATCAAAGAGTGCTCATTGAAGATGTCAGGCTGAGCTTAAAGACCCAAGTCCTTATTTCACTATCAGCCTGTCACACTTACCAAGTGCCACCCTCTGCAAAGCACTGGATAAAATTAAGTTTAAAAAGTTTTTTAAAAATAACGCTGAAAAGCTGTCGCTGCCCAGGAAGCTTCTATTCTGACCAGGAAGACAAAACACAGACAAATGAAAAAGCTTTAAAATAGACACACGCAGCATTCAGGGGGAGCTGATGGGGGCCCAGCAGCATTCCGCTGTATGGTGGGCAAACGAACATTGAGAGGGGCCGAGTCCAGGACTGAGCAGAGTACCACTGGAACCCATAAAGGAAGACCTCCAAGACAAGCGTGGGGCAGAACTGAAAAGGAGAGATTTTCAAGCGCGAGCCTCTGAAGAGGTGTAGGGGTTGCCAGAGGGCACTTAAGAAAGAAGAAAATACGTATCATCATATCTCTTGCTTCCACAGAGAAATGCCCAGATGCAGGGTTAGCAAAATCTTAGACATTGCTTGGGCGAACCTTGAAAATGAGCTTTGACAAATACATATTATCTTTTGAGGCAGACAGAGGAGGTATTGTTATGCCCAGTCTATAGATGAGGAAACTAAGAATCATCTGAGGCCCTTTCCAGAACTGGTCCTTTCCTTCCATCAGAGATTCTCTGCCCGGCCTGACACTGCCCCAGGTAGAAGGGTAATTAGTTCATCACCTGTCCTTCAAAACAGCAAGCATTCAAAAACATTATGTTTCTCCCTCCCTCCATTTCAAGAAGCCAGGGGGAAGATGTGTGTGTGTGTTTTTGTGTGTGTGTGCATGCACGCATGCACACACCTGTGTGCGCGTGCCCACATGTGAGCATACACGTATGCACACGAGTGTGTGACTAATTTAACTAACCAGTCATTATTTCTTAATAAAGAGTCACTGTACTTTAGCATCTCATGACTACTCCAGCAGCACTAGCATTTATGACAAATTGTGCTGAAAAATAATCAAAGTCTCTTTGATTTGTGATCAAAATGACCACTCCAAATCGCCATACTGGGTTAGCTAGACACATCTTTCCTCTGGCTGTAGTGTCCAATATGATAACCACAGGTAGCTGTTTAAATTTAATTTAAAATTAACATTAAATAAAGTTAAACATTTAGTCCCTCAGGTGCACCAGCCACATTTCAAGTGCTCCAAAGCCACATGGGGTTAGTAGCTACCCTGTGGCCAGTGCAGATATAGGGCAGTCCCATCGCTGCAGACTTCCATTGAACACCACTGCTCCAGAGTACCATTCCTTCCGAAAATACAACTACAGATCCCAATACAAACAACAGTTGTTATTTACATCTAGTTCTAAACATATGCCAACAACACTGACCAAACTGTGTTGTTCCCTTCCACTAAGCCTGTCCAAGTGCCTTGAGTAGAAATTCATAGCTTGCTCCTCAGACATCTATTAATCCCTTCTGCTCATCGTACTTCTCTTTTCATGGTGGTTTTCATCCTAGCTTGATAGTTATGTGCACATCATTCCCCCTACAGTGAGCTCCTCCAGACCAGCGGGGTCACTTGAGCACTCTCACAACCCAACTCAATAAGAGTTCCATAAACACAAGGTATATTCTTAATTAAAAGACTACTAAGGGGCTTCCCTGGTGGCGCCGTGGTTGAGAGTCCGCCTGTCCCCGCCGATGCAGGGGACACGGATTCGTGCCCCGGTCCGGGAAGATCCCACACGCCACGGAGCGGCTGGGTCCATGAGCCATGGCCGCTGAGCCTGCGCGTCCGGAGCCTGTGCTCCACAACGGGAGAGGCCACAACAGTGAGAGGCCGGCGTACCGCAAAAAAAAAAAAAAAAAAAAAGACTACTAGGTTAGAACATAATATTAATGGGAACATCCAGAGAGTAAAAATATAGAAATGAAAGGAAGACAGAAAAAGGTCTAAAGCATGGTAAGGTTTTGTAATCATTACCAAGTGGCAACTGCTTAGATGGAAATATTGCTTGTGCTGCATATTTAGAAGGAGAAAAATCAAATTCTTTTAGGAGTAGGTCCTAAAATGTATTGAGCTGATATCATAAACCAGAGGAGCACTGGGCTACCTGTCAGCTACCCTACGTCAGTGTCATCAGCCAGCGCACAGAGACTGGCCCCAACCCCCGTGCAGGGTGACAAAGCCAGTGCTCTCAGTGACCTATGGGAATTGGACAGCATAGCTTAGGAGAAGCTTTTTCAATAAAGTTTGTATCAGTTTGATTCTTATTCATGCAATTACACTGTCCTCAAAACCTCAAGCCTTGGGATTCAAATGAGAACCCTTTCTCTCACTCTGAGAACTTCCTCTGGACCACTAAAAAAAAAAAAAAAAAAAAAGTAAATTTCCTTCATGTTATCATTTGGATAGTTTCAAATAATCTAACATATGAACAATATCTGATATTTTTTAAAAGCCTGTTGGGGCGGGCTTCCCTGGTGGTGCAGTGGTTGAGAATCTGCCTGCCAATGCAGGGGACACGGGTTCAAGCTCTGGTCTGGGAAGATCCCACATGCCGCGGAGCAGCTGAGCCCGTGCGCCACAACCACTGAGCCTGCGCTCTAGAGCCCGCAAACCACAACTGCTGAGCACGCCCAGAGCCCGTGCTCTGCAACGAGAAGCCACCGCGATGAGAAGCCTGCACACCGCAATGAAGAGTAGCCCCCCCTCGCCGCAACTAGAGAGAGCCCGCGCACAGCTACGAAGACCCAACGCAGCCAATAAATAAATACATTAATTAATTAATTAATTAAAGGTCTCATTTTAAAAAAAGAAAAAACCTGTTGCGGGGGGCAACCCATGTATCAGGGTACACTGGATGTGTCTATGAAGATGGAAAAATTAAAAAGGAAAAGTTATCACATTTGTACTTCACCACTCAGGGTTTTATTTAGTCAACTTTAATTCAGTTTCCAGTTCTTAATTAAGCTTCAGGACACTTTCCCACAAGCCGTGGAAGCTAAAGATACCTTCAGGGCCACCTTAGGCCAGGGGAAAGGTAACTTCACAGGAAATGAAACCAGGCAAAAAAGCGAGAGCACAAGTGATGACAGTCGGAGAGATCAAGATAAGGGCTAGAGGGGGTGCTAAGGTGGCCTACAGAGGAAGCGAAACTTCAAACCCGTGTAGACGCATCATTTTCCACAAGAAAGTCACCCACTCCTGCCCCCACCTCACCTTCACCCCCATCTTCTTTGCTCATCATTATGGCCTTTCTTCACTTTTAACATTTTAGATTGATAAAAAGCAGCCAACCAAAAGCCCCACCCTACCAAATGCTTGATTAGCCAAATCGCCAACGGCAAGTTGCACCTCCGCACACACCTTTTCTGCCACAACGTCCCCCAAACTTGGTCAACCTGGGGCCCTGAAACAATACCAGGCTCCCAGTATATGAACAAAGGCGCTGGGGAGGTGCTTGGATTTTGCAGTCGCGGTACAGGCGATGGAGCAGGATGGCTAAGCCCCCTGTGTTAGACTCCGGGCATCACTGCATATCCGTGTGTAACCCTGGGCAAGCTATTTACCTTCTCGGTGCCTCCACTTCCTCATCTGTCAACTAACGACAGTTACCATATGCCAGCAAATTTAAGTTGTCCACCAATTCTAAGACATATGCATAGTTTTCCTATTTCAACATTTCTGAAGCCAGATGGTGTCTTGCTATCATCAAGAGCATCTTTCAATTAATTGTAGGGTTTACTGTTCTTTCTTAGAAATACATCAAATGCCATCTTATGAGTGATGGCACCTTAACGCCTATGAGATATGGTAGAACCTATTTCATAGGGGTTTTGGTAAAGATTAAATTTGTTAACATAATGTTAGTATTTAGAATAGTGCTTGGCCCTGAGTAAGTTGTGCAATTATTATTAGTTAAATTTATGACTCTGAAAATGGATGCGGTCGTAAGATAAAATCCTCCTATTATTAACCATAAACTGTGTGTTAGAATGACGGTTAATGCAGAGGTGTGGGGAGGGATGGTGAAATACCTACTTAAACTCTGATTTATCCCCAGCCCTTGGCACTGTGCCTGGCACAGAGTAAGTTCTCAATAAGCAACTGCTGACTAAAGCAACTGAATGTACAACCCAGCCTTATTCATGCCACAAGACGCCTTGCAACAAACAAAACATCTAATATCCCTTCATATAAAGGGAAACCAGTAGGTGCATGGCTCTCTGATGTTAAATTACACATAACAGATTCCTACTTTTTAAAGGCTGGGAACATTTTTCTAGATCAAGACTTTGGGCAGATTTTCTCCCCCATAATGGCCCCTCTACTTCGACTGTCTGCAAATTTAAATCCTGAACCCCATCTGTCAAGGCCCAATTCAAATTTCATTTCTTCTAAGATTTTTTTCCCATCTTATCCTCCCTCTTTCTATTGCACCTTCACATTCATCTCAGCCACCATACTCACTTTATTTGGACCTCATTGGACAGAAGAACACTACCTGTGCTAAAATATTATATCAGAATGGGAACTCTGTCTTAATTGTCACTGCCTCCCCTGTAAGGTCTCACACAGAGTCCATCTGCTTATATTTGAATTGGGGCCCCGCCCCACAAAAAAAAAAAGATACTGAAGTTCGAACCCCAGTACCTCAGAATGTAACCTTATTTGGAAATAGAGTTGTTGCAGATATAATTAGTTAAGATGAGGTGATACTGGAGTACAGTGGGACCCTAATCCAGTATGACTAGTGTTCTTAGGAGAAGATGCCATGTGAAGACACAGAGATACAGAGAGAACAGCATGTGAAGATGGAGACCAATATTGCAGTGATGTATCTACCAGCCAAGGAACCACAAGGACTGTAGGCCTGAACCAGAAGCTAGGAGAGAGGCATGGAATATATTCTTCCTCATGGCCCTCAGAAGGAACCAACCCTGCTGACATTTTGACTTCAGACTTCTAATATCCAGAGCTGTGAGAAAATAAATGTCTGCTATTTTCAGGTACCTAGTTTATGGTACTTTGTCATAGCAGCCCTGGAAAACTAACATCTCTCCTCACTTTGAGGCTGTGACACTGGACTCTCTTTATTGTTGTTCTTCTTCTCTGGCCAGCCTTTTCTAATCTTCTTGGTGGGCTCATGCCCTTGTTTCAAGATTTTAAAAGTTGGGGATTCTCCAGGGTTGGCCCCAAGACTTCTCTTCTTCTCACACTAAATATCCTCCTTTACATCCTTTCATCTACCCCAATTCAATTACCATGTATATGCTGATGGCTCCCAAATTTCTATCTCCAATCTATCCTCTCCTCTAGATGAACATGTGCAACTGGCTACTTGACATCTCCACATGGATAGTTCAAAGCCACTTTATACTCAACAAATCCAAAAACTAACATCACCACTCCCTGAAACCGGGCTCCTCTCAGGCCAACGAATGGCAACTCTGCCCATTCAGGTGCACAGGCCACACACAGGATTCATTCTTGGCTATTTCCTCTCCTTCACTCTCCACATCCAATCCACCAACAAATCCTCTATTTCTCCCCACGGAAATTTCTCAAATCTCCCCGCTTTTCCCCATTCTCCACCTCCACCGCTCCGCTGCAGTGGATTAATCCAATGTTAACAACCCACTCCCTAGATTACTGCGATAGCCTCTTGACTAGCTCCAGATCCATTCTTGGCACCCTCCAATTTGTTCCCCAGCAGACTGAGTAATATTCACAAAGCAAATCTGACCCTTTCATCTCCATGCTCAAACAACTTCTTTGGCTTTCCATTCCATTTGTCTTAGGATAAAGACCAAAATCCTAAACTAAGGCTCTGCAAGGCTCTACCGACTCTCCCCCTTCACCTCCCTTGCTCTTGAAGGTGCTCCAGCCACAGTAGTGCTCCTTTGATTTTGATGGGACCCACGATCCCACCCATCACGGGCCGGTGTGCAAGCTGCTCCCTCCACCTGCAGAACCTGCCAACTCCCTTCACTTAGTTAATGTCTTCTCATCAGTCACTCTGGGCTCAACACAACCCTCCTCAGAAGATCTTTCCTTGCCTTCGCCAAAAAGACAGAGCTGCCCCGTTCTCCTCTCTCCTCGCACCTTCCTCTTCTCCTGCGTAGCACTTAAGCATAGTTTGTAATTATACAGTCATATGATTATTGGATTAATATGGATGCGTGTCCCCCACAAGGGCTGAAACCACAACTTTCTTGTTCCCACTGTATCTCCAGCTCTTAGAACAGTGTTTGGCATATAAACAGACATTCGATAAATATTTGTTAAGTAACTTAAGGAATAGTAAGCAAACATGATATATGTGTTGAAAGAAGCTACGGTGTTTTAATTGTCTATCATACTGTAATGCAAATTCTTTCTTTATATACAGTACTTTTTAATTTTCCAAAAGCTTCTATTCTAACCCGGTGGATATACAAAAATATTATAGGCAATAGTTTAGTTTAGCTAAACTAGATTTTAAACATATTGCTTCTAATATGGTATTGTTAATACGTATGCTGCCACAAACAATTATTAATTTATGTCACTAAAAATTTCAAATCTAATTAGGTAACTTCTTTCCTACTCTTATTCTAATCGTCCACATATGAGTAAGTGAAAGTTAAGTAACAGTTTCATCTGTGATATGCTCTCAGTTTTGCCACCAATTCTTCCTTCTCCAAGATGATCAATCTACTTGATTTGAAAAATAAAATACGCTTAATAGTAGAAAAACGAAGTACTGGTGTTACATCTCCAAAATGAGAGTCACTTACTCATCCCAGCCCTATTAAAACATTTTCCTCAAATTTTCCTGAGTGC
Source organism: Delphinus delphis (assembly GCF_949987515.2). Taxonomy (NCBI): domain Eukaryota; kingdom Metazoa; phylum Chordata; class Mammalia; order Artiodactyla; family Delphinidae; genus Delphinus; species Delphinus delphis. The sequence goes on along the minus strand of NC_082696.1, from coordinate 21,671,552 downwards.
ATGTCTTGGTGTGGTGCTGAGAAGGCCACAGCAACAGCCAGCAGAAGCCACATGTATGACTTCCCTGTAAAGCTCACCCACAGAAGATGGCAACGGGTATGAGTGCATGTGAACTTCAAATTGACAAATTTCATTCCCATTAACAGTGATGATAAAAGAGAATGTAACACATCTTTTCTAAATGATGGGGAAATGTTAGTATTTCAGATTTTATTTTATTTAAGGAGAGTCTTACATACAACTTCCAATGATATGTGTACCCAACAGCTGCCACAAACCTTGGACATGATTGTACAAAGGGCAACAACGCTAAGCAATATCCCCAAAATAATCGTATCTGTACATCAGATAAGCAAATTCTGTCTCTCAGATAGCTTCACACACATTCTCAAAACTATAATATTTTTCCATAATTTTAACAAGAACACTATTAGTACTGAAATGAAACTATCACAATAGTCTCTCTCCTCCCTTTTTCAATACTTTCTTCCTTCAACACCCCCCCGACCCTTCTCTTCACCATCCTATTTATTTTTTCTATTAAGCAAACTCAGAGTTAAAACTGCAACAGTACCCAGAGTTTTCATGGATGCAAATTCTGCTTCCTACTAGCTACATCTTCCTGGGCCGTATACCCTACTTGGTCCTCTTACCTTTGAATTCAGTTTTGAATTTAGATTCTACTTTTAAAAAAAAACCAAAAAACCCTATTAAAGCACTAATAGACTAGATGCCTCCTAACTACAGCATTTGGGCATTCTGCATTGGCTTTCAACTCTGCAGGCCTGTGGCTGTTTCAGAATTGTCTCCCCAAGATTCATGCCCATGAGGTCATGCCCAGCTGACCTCTTTGGAACGTGATGCCATGAAGCACAGCTGTAAAAATAGAGCACTCTATAAGAACTTCTTATTCACCAATAAACACAATGTGCTTTCAATTTTAGAGAACTAACATGTTCATATCTTATAAGTACAGGGGAAATAAATGAATGAAAGAGCCTTAACTTACACAAATGTTTTTTCTCCCATGACCAAGCAATGTAAAACCAAACTGACACATACAGGTTTCAATAATTTTGAAAATGAGGATGGCATAAAAGCAATTTAACTGAGAGAGCCTGACGTCTCAGATTAAATCATTCTCACCATGATTTTTTTTAATATAAATGTCTGTTATTAACACATTCATGTGTTTCTTCTTAGTATATAATTCCCTACATATTATTTTACTTTTAAGTCATACAATTTAGATTGTTTTATTTTTTAAAACATATTTTCCGCTTTGATTTAAATGTCTTTGTTAACTCCAAGTCACTGATCTATCCCTTTAATGACATTTTCATTCACTCACACTGGATTTCTTAATTCCAGTGTATTTGCCATTTTTAAAAAAATTTTAGGTCTATAAAAACACAAGCAAAAAGAACTGTCAAAAATTATAAAGACCTTTAAAGTAAGTCAGCTCAACTCTCTTTTTTCATGAGATATGATCTAAATAAAGTAAATAAAAGGAAAACTAGAAAATAATAGTATGAAATGCATTTTGTATGAAATATATAAAATTCCTCTATCTTCTTCCTGATGACAGAGCTTTGATTCACCCATTTCAGAGCTTCATATTTTAAGATTTGATTATAATTGTGCTTTAAAAATCAAAAAGTGAATCTTACTAGATTCTCTTTGGCGAGGTCAGGGATGTGCTTTGCCAGTGACAGCTCAAATCAGGAACCGTCTACAAATATCTTCTAATTAAATCTAGGTCCACAGTAGTCTTCTCACATACAGGCCTTTTTTTCAAATCACATTGCTCTTAATGAAACACATGCTGTAATGCAGTTTATAGGATGGATAAGTTTATTATTATTCTATTCAAAGACCCACTTTTACAAATTTCCCCTTATTTTCCTTCTACAAATAAACTCTACATTCAAACCTATTAACCTTTAGGAAATAAAACGCAATATCCATCATCTGTGCAAGAATAGTAACGTTACATGTTTAAATATTGATAATCATATTTAGTTTAAAAAAACATACCCTGACACAGCTCTCACTCCACTCCTTTCACATTTAGTGTGACTATTCTCAAGTAATATTAATAACTTATAAATAAATATATGCCAACTCCACATTGGTCAGTAATGTTAAAGAGCAAAGAATCTTGGTCCTCAGTGGAGGCAGAAATGTCTCAGTTACCTATTCACAGATGAAACCACAGGAGTTAAAAAACACTCTACATAATCTTTATTCTGGGTAAAAACAGAGACCTTTCAAGCACATTTTTATGTCCTTAAACATAAACTTTTTAAAAATTTTCTACAGTAGGAAATTTAGTTTCATCATATGAAGTTATTCTGTTCATTGTAAAGACACAGTAGTCAAATTTTCTATAAACCCTGCAAACATTTCCTTTCACACTCATTTCACCTCCAAAGATAAGAATTATAGACCATTTTGCATACCTGCTACATAAGGTCACAGAGTTACAGCTAAAAAGAAAGTCACAAACATAAGAATAATGTCCCTCCTGTCATCTTCTGCTACTTATTTGTCACTTAGTTATCTTGGTATCTCCAAGAGTCCTGGCTTCTAAAGGTCAGGGCACTCAGAGCTGGCCTTGGTCCAGTGGCTCACAGTGCTACCATTTCCCAGGGAGTTCCAGTACTGTTCCACTCTTGTACCACCCAGGTAACACGTTCCCGTTCTGGATTACCACCACTAACAAACTGAGGACCCACCCCCCAAGACCCATACCAGAAAGAGAGCTCATTTGGCTATTCCCCAACTACCAAGAAACAAATTCTCAAATACATCTTAAACTTCAAGACTTTAGGAGCTGGATTATTGTTTTTTTTAAAAAAAAGTGCCCTTAGAAAAAGAAAAGAAACTTAACCACTAACAGGGAGAAAGACTTTTTAAAATCACATTTACTAACCTGGATAAGAGTAATTATCAATCCCATCTGTTTCCAGTAATTTATTCATTCATTCACCCATGTATCCAGCAAACGTATAACAGCTACAGTAAGGAAGCAGGAGGGTCAGTCATGATAAAGAGGTGTCTTGAGGTTTGAATTCAGACTGCCTGTTAAACGCAAGCTCCAAAACACACTAGCTTTGCAACCTTGGACAAGATACTTTATCTCTCTGTCCTTCAGCTTTTTCACCTTTAAAATGAGGAGACTGAAAGCCCCACCTGATAAGAGGATAAAGATTTAAAGATATGGATTAAATTAACACACGTAAAGTGCCTAGAAAAGTGCCTGGCACTCAATAATTTTTATTTTTAGTTATCACTATTAACTAAAAGCTTGATCAGATTCTAAAGTTACAATGATAAATAAGCTCTATTGCCCGGCTCCCAACTGAAGACGACAATGGAGTGGGGCCATGAACTAACTTTGAACTTGTTTATCCTAATCTGAAAACGCTAGAGAAAAAAGGATTTTAAACTTCTTTTGGTAATTCGAGGATTTAATACTAAATCAGAAACTTCTGTGTCTAATTTAAATGTCTTCCCTACACCTACCAATAGTAGGAGCTTAAACAGCCATTCACACGAAATAGCAAATGATAGACAAAAAATAAATGCCAGCCATCTCCTAGTTATTAAATCACTTTTCAGTTTTTATCTTACTTTAACTGTCCATAGCCTTTGGTATTGACACTCCCTCCCTCTTTGGGGAAACCCTGGCTCCTACGATATGACTTTCCTGGTTGCCCTCCTGTATCTCTGGTCCACATCTTCATGACCTGGTCTCAGCTTACATCTCTACCCTATTTTTCATGAGCTCCCAATTATCCTTTAAGCTTCACACACAGTAAACTACTTAGGATTCCCCAAACTCCCCCATGCATTCTCAAACCCTCACCACACTGTTCTAGAGACCTACTGACCCTCAGAAAAGCTGCTGAGAGAACGGTTCACCCCTCCCCCAAGGATGGCTTAGGGCTCCTTCCAGGTCTTCTCACCCTCTACTGCCTTCTATTTTTGCACTTATTCCACAATATCCTAGTCCTTGGATTACAAGTCAGTTCCCTCACTAGACCATGATGGCTTTGAGGGTAGAGATGTAAGCTTTCAATTATTATTTGATAATATATAAGTAACTTAACTAGGTAAATAAGTAAACTTTTAACAATTTCCTCCTTTCCTAGTATGTATTGAGTGCTTATGATAGACCAAGTACTTTACATATATTAACTCATTTAATCCTCAGAACAACCTTTGAGATCCGTTTTAGGAATTACCCCTGTTGTACAGGTGAGGAAAACTGAGGCTAAGAGACATGATGCAACTTTCCCAAAGTCACACAACTAGAAAGTGGCTGAGGCAATGTTCAAACCCAGGCAGCCCAGCTCTGAAACCCACACTCCTGGTCATGCTCTATACTGCCTCTTCTCTAGCCATAAACCTGATTAAGCAACAGAACTGGCTCTCAACAAGGATGATGAAATTTACATCCCTAGAGCATTAAATATAGATTTTTTTTTTAAAGACCAACTTGTCTCTGGAGGCAAAGGAAAGACCAGATGACCACAGCATGCTCCTTCCACTACTAGATACCTTCTCTCATTATTTTACATACTCATCCATACTCTCCAGAAAACGAAGAAACATGTTTTAATATAAATTCTGCCCAATATCTAACACACTGAGTATTATCAATAAATCAATAATTATGAACAACTGCATCACTGATAAGGACAAATATTTATAAGTTAATACTTAAATAAACACGAACTGAAATACAGCTGACACCATAAAGAAAAGAATAAAATAGAGAGGTGATGCTACCTATTACATTTCCCATTATGTTAGCTTCAATCTTCCACACTCTATCAGAACTTTTACTTAGCCCAACCCAACCAAGAGGTTATATTGAACACTTTGGAAAATACTTTTTTTTTTAAGGCCATTCATATTCACTTCCAAATAATATTCTAGTTGAGATACTTTATTGGATGGAACCCAGTCTGTTTTTCATTCATTGCACCTCAGAGAGACAGGGAAACTAAGACCCACCATCAAACCAATGCTTTCAGGAATAAAATATCTAAGTTTCCAAGTCCTATACTCAAGTTACTCATTTTGTCACAAATATTTATTGAGCACCAAGATCAGCTACATAATTTACAAAGCCCAGTGCAAAGCAGGAATACAAGACCCCTCGTTCAAAAACTAAGAATTTCCAGGCAACAGAGCATTAAACCAAGCTCAGGGGCCTGTGGGACTGCACAGGTCACATACCCACCCACGAAGCTAGCCCTCTTGAGCCCCTAGATTCTATGCTGGGCACCATCCTAGGCACTGAAAGTAGAGAAGTGGCCTTTTAATCCACAATCCCCAATTCCAGAAAGGTTCAAAGGCAACATCAAAGATCCTATTAGGCAAGGAATGGTCAAAGAGAAATCATGTTTAAGAGCTCAAAGAATCTTTGGATCTCTTACTGGTATGTAGCGCCTTAGGGTTAAGTGCTAATAAAAATGATTCAAATTCAAGTGGACTGATCTTTTGCTTCACTGAAGGTCTTCCTTTGTAAATCAATAGGTCAATACGTTTGTTAAAAAACGATTCTCCTTAGATGAAAAAGGAGGACTACACATGATCAGTACAGTAAACAAAGCACCCGGGCTGACGATATTGCTAAATATCATGCTTCTTTCAACATTTTTCAACTTACTAAATGCCTACTGTGCCTCTACTATGTGTTTACACCTCGTTGAAAAAAACCAAATACTGTCTCATATTCGCTGAATTCAAACCACTGAACAAAAAGAGGACTCTGAAATTACAGCCCAGAAAGAGGAAACAGCGTCTAAAACATGAGAGATAGTGGCAGCATCTTAGTATCTTCAATGGGCACCTGTGCCCTGGGCAACTGCTCTGGGCAGGGCCCTGTTCTAGGCCTTGAGGAATCAGTGAGGACAAGACAAACTCTGCCCTGGCTTATGAAATTCACTGGGAAAGGCAGACAGTAGAAAACAAATTTTTTTTAAAATACTTTTTTAAATATTTCAAATATTGATTCCAAGATATAATGGATTGCATTTATTCTAGGATTTTCCTCCAAGAAGCACAAACTTCTCCGCTGAGAAATAAACGATTTATTCCTCTACCCACCCTACTCAGATTTATAGTTTTGTTCACTATCCAGGCACAAAAGTCTCCTGCCACATAAAAAGTAGAATCTACCCCCCATAGTAGATATATTTGTAACTCCTATATGAATCAAGTTATATATGTTTGGACCACAATTACAGATGAGGTGTTGGGTTTGGGTTAACATTATAAAAAGGCAGATTCTATGTACAGTCCATAAGAATGCCTCACACAGTGGTTTTTACAAAACAGCACGCTAATCTCCTGGTTGTTATGCGATTTAATTAATGTGTCTAAGAATCCTACTTGGCACCCCCAATGAGATGCTGCATAAAAACTGCGGATTATTGCTAATACAGATCTGGAGTAATTGACCCTTATATTAATACTGCTAAATAAATACTTCCATAATACCAGTGCTATAAATGTCCAAGCTCGGTTTAAAAGAAGTTAAATCTTATTATAAAGCAAATAGGCATAATGCAGGGGACCCAACTCTATTGTGTCCACAAAGGATTGAAACTAATTTCCACTTTAACAGTTTTCCTTGTTATTTCAGATATTCCTCCTGTGTAATTTTATTATGGGGGAGAGATGGGAAAAAAGAATCACATTAAAAACACACACACACAGAATCTTGCATTAACATATTGCTTTCCAGCTTTACAACACATTTTCCCTCAAACCATCCCACTTGCCCCTTGAATCCGTTTAACTATTGAGAGCAAACTTTAATGGAGTCCACTCTCTTTGGCATAATATGGAGCAGTCACAACTTCCCCTCTGTTCTTAACTTCTAACTTTATTTCCTTTAGAGGGTCACTGAGAATATCTGTACAAATATTTTTGTGCAACTCACAACCAAATAAGAGTGCTATGAAAACAACTTGAATGAGGCTCACATGGTAAAAAGAGAGGATATTTATATTATATTTTGTCAAAGGAAAAAGCTACCTAAAAAAGATGTAATGTTTAAGTGTATAGCTCTTATTCCAAGGGTACTCAAATACTCTTTAATTCCCATATTGCATACATCAGCTGAAAGCATCCCTAGGGAAATGACATGGTACCACATCCACATCTAATGATCCTGCGGGAATATTTTTAAAGGAAAATATTTAGGCAACGATTGTAGAAGCATAGGTCAGTCATTAGCTTTGTGACTCAGTTTGACTTAAAACATGTTAACAGTGTATGTGCCAGTTCAGAATGATTTTCTAGGTTTACTATGAACTACTAAATCATATTTTCATCTATTAAATCCTCTCTGTCAAGTCTGTGATGTAAGAAACCTTAGCAGACCTCCCAGGGAACCCTGGCATTTTGACCGTGGGACCAAAGGCACAACCTACCATTACAAAGGCCACTCGTGAGTCGACCAGAGAAGTAATCACAATCATGACCACCCAGCCGATGTTACTATTACTCTTCTTTACCATGCTCACTAGTATAGGAAAGAGGCAAGATTCATGTGACTAAATAATAGATTATTATTGAACACTGATTCTAAAATGTAACTCAAAAGATCATTACTGCAAAGTAAAACACGTGTTATTAAAAAGGCTGGATTTGCTTGGCTTCAATTTTTTAAGCCTATCTATAGCAAAAAAAAAAAGTAGAAAAATAGTTTAAAAAAAAACAAAAACAAAAAAACCCTGCATCTATAATTTGAGCATAGTAAATCCAGGGCCACAGTACTGCTCCTAAATTCACAAGATCATAAGCATTTTTTCAAATAAGATTCATGACCTAAATAACAACGATGAAAATCATAAATACTGCGTTTTCTTGTAATGATTCTGTCTCGAAGAGTATAAGGGCACGACGCTTGTGCTTTGCACTAAACATCCTATCTTTGCTTCCACAACAAAGTAAAAAGGTGACAGAAGTAGGGTGAAACAAGAGGTTGCCTTTAGGGCTTTGTAAAAAGAAAGATGGTACATTCTGTCAAGGCAATGAACAAGTCCGCTCAGGCCCTCTGCAGCCAGCATTATTTAGCACTATCCGCCCCAAGGCTTCTGGTCCAGCGGACCGGGGTTCTCTATGATGCAAGTGCCGCGGTCTCCCCCAAGGCCTGTGACGCCCAATCTCCCGGCCTTTCCAGCACAGCGGAGTCCCCAGGCAGGCTCGGCAGAGGGAGCCTTGGCAAAGTCGGTGCCTTCTCAGGGTGCCCTGCCCCCGGGGGAGCCGGCGGCGCCGCAGCCCCGAAACTAGGTCTGGGCCGGCGCAGCGGGAGCACGAGCACGAGCCCCACTTTCTCCCGGCAGGAAGCGGGGAGGCCGAGGGCATTTCCTGTTGTGCAGCTGAAACCGGCGGAGACGTCACCGCGTTCACACTCTCTCGAGTGTCAGCGGCCCGGGGGGCCCAAGTTCAGCCCCTTCCTGGGCGGGCGGCCCGGGCTCCCCGGGACTGCAAGGACCCCGGCGCCGGGGGCCGCGCGGGAGCCGCTTCTCCGCCTGCCCGGGTCAGCCCAGCCCGGCCTGGCCCGGCCGCTCGTCCTCCTGCTTCTTCCGTGGAGTGAGGGGAAAGGCGTGGGTTTCCAGGTGCTCAGAGGAAGCAGTTTCCTGGCGCAAGTTTCTTTTCTTAATTTTTCACGTAATTTCCCCCAAGATGACTTTTTCTCCAGTAGGATTATTTTTAAATAATCAAAAGTGAAAAGCATGTCAGTGTTGTTGCAATTATGTTTTCTCCTCGTTTGCCATCTCCTGTTTGTGGATTCCTCAAGTAACTGTCAGTTGTAAGAGGAAAAAGAACAGTTCTCTCCTGCACAGCTCCAGTGAGGTCAAAGAAGGCAAGAAGACACCCCTTAGACGTTTCTAAAAGCATATTCTGAACGTTTTCATTATTAAACACAACATATAAAGTCCTTTTACTTATTAGGTCCTAAGTTATCATATCTCATCTAATATTTGAAAAAATCAGTCTCTTAAGAATCAGTCTTGTACATATCCACTTTAATGGCACACAAAACTTTTGGCCAGAATGTTTTAAAATGGAAATTACCTATTCATATAAAAATAATGGTGATTTTTAAAGTTTCCTTTATCCAAAATTTCCAGCCTTCCATTTAGTTACAAACCACAAACCAGATGACAACCACGTGTAATTCCAGAGAAGCAGTGACTTAAGGTTAATAAGGGTTAAAAATGAGACCATAAGGTATTGTACAATCATTTTTAAATAAAAAGTGAATGAGCTTAACAAATTATAGATTCTGTTCTGGTGAATCAATGTTACAGATGTTATACTGTGCCAATATCTTTAACATTTGAACTAAGCAATGTTTCACATCAGGACATGGAATTTAAACATTTAGGGCTTTACCATGGACTTTAGGTGATAATGACATGTCATTGTAGGTTCATTGATTGTAATAAATGTACCACTCTGTGCAAGACTTTAATAGTGGAGGAGGCGTGCTGGGGGGAGGAGGGGAGGAGGAGGGGGAAGAGGTGGATGGGAGCCAAGGGAGTATATGGACGTCTCTCTTCCACTCAATTTTTTTTTTTTTTTTTTTTTTTTTGGTACGCGGGCCTCTCACTGTTGTGGCCTCTCCCGCTGCGGAGCACAGGCTCCGGATGCGCAGGCTCAGCGGCCATGGCTCACGGGCCCAGCCGCTCTGCGGCATGTGGGATCCTCCCGGACCGGGGCACAAACCCGTGTCACCTCCATCGGCAGGCGGACTCTCAACCACTGTGCCCCCAGGGAAGCCCTATTCCACTCAATTTTGATGTGAACCTAAAACTGCTCTAAAAAAATAAAGTCTATTTTTAAATACATTTAGGCTGCTAAAAGAATCATGATATTGAAAATGTGCACTGCATTGTAACCTATGGATTCAAAAGTAAATGAATCTAAAGACTTACAAATCATCATCTTGATGCTTTCATGAAGTTCATCATCCAGCTCTACCCCTCCATGATAAAGAAGTTACTTTTTTTCATTTTTTGGCCACGCAGCTTGTGGGATCTTAGGTCCCTGAACAAGGATTGAACCCAGGCCCACAGCAGTGAAAGCGCTGAGTCCTAACCACCGGATCACCAGGGAACTCCCAGAAGTTACATTTTTTTAAGTTTACTAAAGTTTTCTTTTTTTTTTTTTTTACGTTTTAAACATACATGAAAGACTTTACGATTTAGTAAATGTTAGTTGTCCTATCCGGGCATGTACTAAGGGCAATATGGAAGGTAACCTTGGCTTCTACTCAAAGTGATCCAAAGCCCCTGAGAACTTCTGCTGTCCTATTTTCCAAACATCTGAATAACACAATGGGATATTTTATCACCTAATAATATCAAAGTGGCACAGTTTATTAGAATTAACATTTATTTCACATATATTCCCTATCCCCATTTTATCAAGAAATTGGCTCAGAGAACACAGGACTAGCATAGATGTACGGACCTCAGATGGGCTCCTTCCAATCTTTTTGAAAAGGAATAGCAAACCCTTCCTATTTCCATACTCCTAACTCCAAACTAAAACCACCCCTCTGTACTACATAAGATGTTCTTAGGCTAGCTTGGTAGCCAGCGCCTCTGTGATATGAGTGCTGGGAGAGGCCTGGGAAATAATCAAACTGTTATTTACTTAGTTTGAATACAGCAACTTTTAAACAACTTCCCTAGGCTTCCCAAGTTGTATCAAAGGATTCTCCATTGTAACAGTGTTTCCAAATGTGTTCGATCCTAGGAAATACTGCTGTGGTTGTCTGTCTGCTGGGTGATCTCACATCAACTTTTTTGTGTCTTTTTTCTCCTCATATCAATCATCCTTTTATCCATTAAATCACTGCAGTGATTCTTGTGTTTTTGATTAGAACATATTTTTACTTACTCTTTCAATCATCTGTCAATGGTATATAATTAACACTCCACAAGCTGCAAGTAACTGCCCAAATACTGTCTAAGCTCACTGAAGATTTTATTCAAAGTTCATGCTCTCTGGTTTATACTTAATTGCTGATGATGACACTTGGAAAGAATAAAAGAAGGACGACTAAAAATCACCCTATTTTATAATCCTAATTACATACTAAAGGAAATCAGTATTACCATAAATTTAGTATAGACTTATATGAAGACCAGTATGACAGCAATAAAATAAATCAACTTGTGAATAAACATATAATTGAAAATATAAACCATAATAATAAAGTATGAATTCTTTAGGTTCCTGGTGCTATTTTCAAATGCATCTCTTTTATATCATGAAAGAGAACAAGTAGACTGTGAGGATAAAAGGATGTTTTGCAGGATAGCATATTTTAGACTTTCTCTTTAGCAACTGCCAGAAAAAAATTTTTAAATGTTCCAATTTTGTGCTTTGAAGTATGTTATGAGAGTGAACAAATCCAACTTAATAAAATGTATTATCACTTCATTCAATGAAAAGGATTGAGACTTGAATTTTCCCAAGTTAATTCTTTTAAAACTCATTATTTCATTTAGGATTGGTTTCCCTTAGATGTGTAGTGACGAGATGAGAGTAATAGTGAGTTACTGCAGTAATTGTTTGGGTCTCCATGTTTCTTGAGATCCCAGTTTGCGGCAAGAGGTTCCACATTTTCTTAGACTCTGACTAGTCTTTGATGTAACTTGACTGTGAAAGACTGACTTGTCTCACAAGCTGGCATCTCTAAAAATATACAGGCATCCTAAGTTTTTATCCTTCTCTCGTAATATCCAATATTGAGTCTTTCTTCTTCTCAAATGGACATCTGCCAGTCATTTGTTGTTTTCCCAGAAAACTGGCTCCCAAAAAACGCAGTAACAAAATCATCAGGACGCTCTTCTTTCTCAGGTCACATCCTATTTCATTACACACTGTAGGACTGCATTGTTCCTCTAGAGCCAGAACTTTCCCAGGTCAGAGCCCGGCTCAAAATGAAATATCTGAAGCATAGTCCAATGGAGAGGACAGCTCACTGAGTGAACAGGAAAGTACAGGAATAAAGGGAGAACCTCTTTTTAAACACACACATACATACACACACACACACACACACACACACACACACACACATGAATAAACCTTTCCTGAAAAACCTACCTGCCTACATGCTTCACAATCTGGTTCCAGTAAGACCATTTTTCTACTTCCGTATTTCCAAGCCCCATGATTTTTTCTTACAAATCACCCCCCGAATTATAACCTTCTCTTTATTAAGTGGCCTTCAGCACAAATGACTAGTGCCTTGATCTCTTCAAGACTGTATAACCATACAAAGGACAGCACTAAGACAGTCCAAGAACCTACAGGTGGTTCACTCTCTCTAGAGACAGCAAGAGGAGGAATCATCACCTCATACCCTCGGGCTCTCCGTAAAAGTTAGTGTCTTCTTCAAATGGAAATATATTTATGCAGCACTCAAATGCTTAAGAACACCCTTCCTTTTCCAGCCTCCATCTACATTTAATATCTCAGAATTGGCCCTCGATAAAGTCTAAATAATAGTTTAAGTGCCCCCATGGCCTATCGTCAAGCACATTATTGGGACATCAGGGCTCCCACACGAACTAAAGTGAGATCAAAAATTAGTGAACTGGACAAATTCTTTTATTACGACACCGTAGGTTTTTTTGTTTGTTTGTTTGTTTTCTTGCGGTACGGGGGCCTCTCACTGTTGTGGCCTCTCCCGTTGCAGAGCACAGGCTCCGGACGCGCAGGCTCAGCGGCCATGGCTCATGGGCCCAGCCGCTCCGCGGCATGTGGGATCTTCCCGGACTGGGGCACGAACCCGCGTCCCCTGCACCGGCAGGTGGACTCTCAACCACTGCGCGACCAGGGAAGCCCGACACCGTAGTTTTTTATTCTCTCCTAGTTCCTCACAAAATCCTGTGTACTTCCTCAGAGACTAAAAGTGTGACTAGAGTTAAATCTAAAATAAGCTACTTTCCATAGTGGTTACAAGGATTCCACACTCAGAGTGCCCACTCAGAAAATGATAACCTTTGTTTCAGTAACATATAGTTATTAACTTTCAGTTATTGTCTGATACATCACTTCTACATACAGTGCCACTTGTTCTATGAAATATGCCCCCATCTAGGTACCCACCTTCTTTCCTATTCATTATGTGGATTAATAAGCAATCTGTGCAGACAAATTAAAAGAAGAGAGTTTTCTCATGGACACTAAAGACAAGCTAGATCTAAATTAAGAATATTTCTCCAAACTGTGATTAAGATGCAACAAAACCCATGCAGGTACTGTCTAGATAATATTCTTAAAAGTAATACACCTGGGGCTTCCCTGGTGGCACAGTGGTTGAGAGTCCGCCTGCCGATGCAGGGGACACGGGTTTGTGCCCAGGTCCAGGAAGACCCCACACGCCGCGAAGCGGCTGGGCCCGTGAGCCATGGCTGCTGAGGCTGTGCGTCCGGAGCCTGTGCTCCGCAGTGGGAGAGGCCACAACAGTGAGAGGCCTGCGTACCGCCAAAAAAATAAAAATAAAAAAAAAAAGTAATACACCTGCATGGACGTACCTCCCAACATTCTATATCTGCACTTTCAATTAACAGAAAACATAAATTGAAGAAAAGGTTAATTTATATTAAAGTGGTAACCATTTGAGCTAAACTTAGTATCAGTATGGCATGTCATTTCTATGGCCAAAAAGTGGGAAGTAGAAAAGGTTCGAATAACTGGCACAGGTTTGAATAACTGGTACAGGTGTGAATAACAGCGTGTCCACCAGCAATATATTTGCTTTATTTTTATGATTAAAGTCATTATACTCGAGATTTCTGGGCTCCTGGGACCAAGACTGCAATAATAATATGCTAATTCAAAGCCAATATGTCTCCTATGCAAAATACACATACTTCAAACTATTGACAAATGCAGTAGGATTTTCTGCATAGAAGTTTTCACATACACGTCTTTCATCTGTTTCATTTAACTGTGTTTGTATGGAACTGCCCAAATCGGGAACCAGACTCTCCGTGTGTTACAGTACGTATGCCCACCACTACTTACCATTTTAGGTACAAACTCTTTAGGCTGAAATACAAGCCCTCAGACAACATACCCCAACCTTTCTAACTTTTTCACCAACATTCACTTAATATGCATTTTGTGCTGCCCTCAAATCAGATGCTTTTCTGAAAACACTCTTGGCACTTTCCCAGGTTGGTGCCTGTCAACATCAAGGCCTATCTAAAGCGTCTCCTCCCAGGTAGCCTCTCTGGATATCCCCAGCCAGGGGTGATTTTGCACCTTAATACTTCATACATGCCTCCCTTGTGGTACTTAACCTGCTTCTTTTAATTATGGCTTCCTTTGCATAGTTCTTTCCCTCAATATAGTAAAGTGTCAAAGTTTTGATGATGACACACAGGGGCAGAAGAAAGCTTCTGGCAGTGAGGATTATGTTCACTATCTTGACTGTAGTGATAGTCTCACAGGTGTAAACAGTTTGAAACCGTGCCCCATAGGGTTAAGAGAAACTGGTGATTACCAGAAATTGTTGAGCTTGTCTTAAAGAACAGCAGGTAAGGGAACCGCTTGTTAAAAACCCCTCTGCTTATAACCTGCCTTCACTGACCAAGCTCGCCTTAATTATTATTTAAGTTTAGTTTATTAAAAAAAAGTTTTGATGATGAGAATAGTGAAACACTCTTCTTTATATTTTATACTCTATTTATACTTTATTTCATATTCCCATATATCTTACACGTGCCAGGACCTCCAAAATTATATATGTTAAAATAGGTTTGTATTATATTATTAGACATTCCTGCTCTGTTCCAGTTGTAAGTCTCAGCAAACATGTCTAGGCCTTTTCTGTAAAACGTTTCTAAGCCAGTTGGCAAGAGGATATATTCTGAAGAGTAACTGAAGATAAGTAATTCTTTTTGAGGATTCATTAAAAAAAAAAATAGCCTGGAGTAAATTCCAGAAATGAATAGCCTGATCCCTAAAGAAATTAATAAAATAAAAATGAAAACTACATAATAAGAGGTCTAGCTGAAGGAGTTAGGGATATTTAGCCTGGAGAAAAGAATACTTACGGTGAACATGATCGCTATCTTTAAATAATGGTAAGATTGTCATGCAAGTTGATAAGCAAACTTGCTCTGGATAGCGGCAGAGGGCTCAACTGCTGATAAATTGAAGTGTCCAAGAGTGGAAAAGGCCTCCCTAAGAAAGGAAGAGGTGTGTAAGCAGAGACCAAATGCAGGCAGTCCTTGGTGATTTGTCCTGAGTGATTTCTACTTGCTCAGTTGGGGATTTAATGATGGTTTTCTCTAATCCTGAAATGCTATGAAAGACTTCACATTGCAAAGTGTCCTGTCACCACTTGGCAAATCAATACATCAGATCCTACCCTTAAGGAAATTAACCAGCATAATTCAAATTAGGCACTTTAAGGGATGCCCTAAATAAGTCATCACTGCAGTACCACACATTGTATCAGAGTGACAGGAAGAGGTAAAATTTCCCACAAAACACTAAACTGATACTGAAGATGCAGCCTGTTCAAAACCAAGATCTGACCTGTCTGGAAAAAAGCACAAGGAGAGGTTCCATTGAATAAGGACGGAGACCACTTGCATATTCCAAAAGAGTCTCAAAATCCCATTTCCCCATGCCTACCCGTCTCATTGCCTCATTTTTCAGAAATACTTACATGTCAAACATAAGAACAGTAGTCTGATTTACACAATTTTGTGGCATATTATAAAAATTTTTTATGAAACTTAAACCAAAACCAGTTGGCTTAAAGGAGATGACAAATGTTAAATATACTGTTAGACACTGACTGCTTTTACAGCTGTAAGAAAGGTTACAATAATCACAGCAAGCTTCAAAGCCAGGAAAACTTTGTTATTAATTTCAAAATGTCTTCTATTTACTTCTCATTGTTCCCATTCTATATAACCCAAAAGAATATAGGAAAAGAAAGACAAATTATGAGGACAATGTCTTCACAATATAAGTTCCTGAGATTATTAGCTAGAACGTAAAATTTTTTCCAGATCAGCTATTAATATCCATCATACCTATTTTCAGACACTATTAGGTTTAACATTAGTAAATTCTCACCAAACATGGACAAAAGTCAACTGATGACCGAACGAATTTGGAGTTTATCCATTTAAAAATCTAATCTCCACACAGCATCCCATTATTTGCTATATTCTACACTGTCAGGTGATTTATTTTTAAAGGTCATTTTGAATATTCTCAGCCACTTGGCCCATTTTAAAAGCTACACTTGATTAAATTTGGGCAACAAGTTCATCGTAAATATTACTGAGGTCATCTGAAGAAGTAAACAGATTACAAATTCAAAAACAAATGTCTTTGGACTCCTTTTCTTTTGCTTCACATGGGTATAACTATCTCGACATTTTTACACATGTGCATTAGTGACCTACGCAAAATTTAGATGCATCGGGGATATTACAGCAAGCTATGGAGCTACTGACCATGATCTTTCTGAAAACAGTTACATATGCTTGTGATAAACTGCATCAATAGCAGTCAATTATCTCAAGAACACTCTACTAACCCTTGTCACAAATGTATTGCTGTGCATCAGATTTTTTTTCAACAATTGAATTATTCTCAAAACTTAGTGTTGCTTCACATCCTAAAAATAGTTCCAGTTCTCTCCTGTTACCCTGCTCTGTTCCCAGGAGGCAGGGCAGTGCTATAAACAATGCTTCATTTTTTACAGATGAAGAAACAGTGAAATATAACAGAGGTACAGTCACTTGGCCTGAATCATTCTGAAAATCAATAATGAGGCAAGCAATAGACTAGTGGGGATCAGGGTTTCCCATCAGCCACTCTGGTGTCCTCTGCACCCCTGGCGTGGGCTCTGATGAGCACACCCTCTCGATGTGGGCACAAGAGATATTTGAAATCCCCATTTTACCCCCCAAAATCTCTATTTCTCCCAAAGAGAATTAATTCAATGTTTCTAACTCTGGATTTTTCCCTTGCTTAGAGAAATGGGGATTATTCAAAATGTAAGCATCAGGAGAAAAAAGAAGAATAAAGTTTGATAATTGTTCCTTGCATAATGAGAAGCTGAACTTCCCATGACCTGTCCATAAAGTCTCAGGGCCAGCCATCAGGATTGTCCCATGGGCCACTACTGAGTTGCAACGCCAGATTTCATCACTAGCTTCAAATGAGAGGAAAAGATTCACCCCCAGCCTTTGCTTCTTCATTTTTCTCTGCCTCCATAGGGCAAGCGTCTTCAAAGGAGGAAAGGAATATATACAGTACTCTCTCTTTTCTGCTAATTCATCCAAGCAGGCCCACCAAGAAACAACTCTTCCTCACACCCCACCCTCCTGAGCAATGACCATCCTCACACTGCTTTCCTTTTCAGAGCACCCTGAACAAAAGACATCCAAAGAAAACTGTCCTGTACAGAAGAATCCCAGTTCAACTCTAAACTTCTCTGTCCAACTGTAGGAAAAAAATACCTCAAGATGACTCCATCTGTGCCCTGGCTATAAAAACAAAACGGGAAGTGCAGAGCCCAAGGAGGCGCTGACTATGGCTTCAAGAAGTGTCTGTGATCGTAGCGTGGATCGGTGAGGCAGCTGTTTCCTGGAGAACTTCTCTACAAAACCGAAGAAGCAGTTAAGGGTGAGCAGACCGATGGACTGGGTGTGTGGGAGAGCAGGACTTCATGCCCTGTGTGGTTCTGATGACCCCTTCTCTTACACTGGGTCAAATGTCTTTTCTCACCATGTAGACAGTAAGCTTCTTGAGAATTATGACTTTAAGCATTCACCAAACATCTATTGTGTGCCTACTGCATACCACGCACTGTGTTTACCACACTTTTGTAAAAGTGTAAACCATCCTAACCCACTAGAA
Source organism: Delphinus delphis (assembly GCF_949987515.2). Taxonomy (NCBI): domain Eukaryota; kingdom Metazoa; phylum Chordata; class Mammalia; order Artiodactyla; family Delphinidae; genus Delphinus; species Delphinus delphis. The sequence continues at coordinate 21,653,603 of NC_082696.1, read as the reverse complement.
ATTTTATAACAAAAATTATCAGTTAAAAACTGAAAAATTCATTTAAATAAGATTAAAAATATACATTCCAAATATAATTTGTGGTCATCGCTTCACTTTAGCAAGCTTAGCAATGCATTTTACAATATGTGTCATTTGTAAACCATCTTTTTTTCCTCCCCATAAAAAAATAGCCAGGACCTGATTCTACAGGTATGAAGAGGGGAAATGCTGAACCATAAAGAGGAACTTTTTAAAAAAAATTAATGCTATGGGGAATTCCCTGGCAGTCCAGTGGTTAGGACTCCGTGCTCTCACTGCTGAGGGCCCAGGTTCAATTCCTGATAGGGGAACTAAGATCCCACAAGCCGTGCGGCACAGCCAAAATACAAAAAACCAGAAAAACTAATGCTATAATATTTAGTCATATAAAAACAGTACCTCTTCAAAAACTACCTTACTAAGAAAAAAAAATATATATATATAATAAATGGGATATTTTCATTATTGATTTAGTAAGATTTTGCAATGCTTCTATAACTGTTATTTGGGTTGAGAGACCCAATTAAAAAGTAGAAATTCCTAAAAACACTAGAAAGCAGTACAGTGGCTGAATATGCCATAAAAAGTTTCTAAATTAGTCCACTAGAATGTAAACGCCATGAGGACAGGGAATTTTTTTTTTCACTATTTTGTTCACTGATGAATCCCCAGTATCTAGAATAGCACTTTTTCCAGAGTAGGTGCTTAATAAGTTTTTGTTGAATTAATAAGTGTTTGTTTAAAAGTCAGCAGTCCCACATATACACTACCAAATGTAAAATCGATAGCTAGTGGGAAGCAGCCGCATAGCACAGGGAGATCAGCTGGTGCTTTGTGATCACCTAGAGGGGTGGGATAGGGAGGGAGGGAGATGCAAGAGGGAACAGATATGGGGACATATGTGTATGTATAGCTGATCCACTTTGTTATAAAGTAGAAGCTAACACACCATTGTAAAGCAATTATACTCCAATAAAGATGTTTAAAAAAACAAACAATAAAAGTCAGCAGTCCCATGAACAGTTTAGCTGGTCTCCTAAGAAAGCCCAAGGCCCCAGGGGTAAATACTGACTCTCTGGCTCTTGCAATTTACCTAGAAGTTCAAGTTGGGTAATTCCAGCCTCAAAGCCTATTTTTAGACCAAAAACTCCAGAAGGATGATCCACAGAGAATCAGAGAATTTAGTTCACTTCACTAGTGTAGCACTGGCTGAGCTAAAGGAAAAACACCCCGAACTTTAATTGCTATTTGCATTTGTTAACTATTGAAAAACAAGTGCCTTCTGACTTCATTTCTTAAACCATTTCAATCAAATGTAAGTCTTTTATTGTCATTTCTTTTGATCTCACCTTTTCTTAATAGTAATCATAGCTACCAGGTATCAAATGCTTACTGTGTGCTCATTGAGATTGGTATACACATTCTCATAAAAATTTCACAGTGGCCCTTAAACAGATATTATCATCCTCATTTTGTAACCTCGGAAAGGTAACCGACCTTCATAAATTCTCCCAGCTGGTCATGGAGCTGGAATTCACCCAGTTCTGTGTGACTTCAAACCAGGCTCTTAACCCCTAGGGCTACCTGCGTTTCCCACTGGCAGATGTGCATAAACTGTTGTGGAGAACATTGTGCTAAGGGATAAAATCGTTGACGATTTTTTTAATTTTTGAAATAATTTTGATGTGTAAACAATTGCTTATGCTGCATGGAATGGTGAAAAGACCAAACGTTTCTGGAACCAAATGGCCCTGAGTTCAAATCCTGCTTCACCACCAACTATCAGAGTGTTCTTGCAAAAACCACTTAACCTTTCTGAGTCTCCCTTTCCTTAAGTGTAACCATGAATATGGCAACAAATCTTCTCGGGTTTGTTACTGGAGAGTGCCTGGTCTGAAGCCTGCACAGACTAAGTGCCCTTCAAGCCTAAATTCCTTTCCTTCTAACGGATTTGCTAAATTGGCACTGTGGTGATTTTTTTAAGTGTTTAGTTCATCCTTGTAATACCATAATCACTGAATATAATGACACTGCATTCTCTATAACTACAAAGTAGAATTTATAAACTGATAAAATATGAGTTGGAAGAGGCTCTAGAGGCCATCTGTTCCCATCCTTTCCATTTCCAAGTCAAGTCCAGAGAGTTTAAAACGACCTGTTTCCAAGTTTTGACGGAAAGTTAATTGCAAAGACACAACTAGACCTTACGTCCTCCGCCCCCCACTCCCACTATACCCCCCCATTTTTGCCTCACATTACACAGGCATGGCAACGCATGTCACTGTCAGACAATTAAGCAGTATAAAATAACCTCAGTTTAATTGCATCCAATTAACAAGCCCAATTAGTGTTTCACATGTACACTATTAAACTAGTTGTCTGGCTTCCAAAAGAAATAAAACATGTTTCAAATGAATGTAGCATTTTAGTGAACAAAGCTGCTTCCAATTTAAATTACCTTTCCTATCATCTTCTTTTTATAGAATTAGACCTAATCTCCATTTTAAAAGAAATACTTCCTGCGACTATGAGGATGAGAATTACTATGCTGTATTTTACGTATCAAAATTTTCTTTCTCACGGAATACATATGATTTTCTAAGATTAGTATATGTGTGTGTTCACGTGCACACACGTGCCCATACACACATGCATGCCTACAGATCCCCAAGCAAATACAAATGAGGGTGTGTCTACATTTACCTACTGCCTAGTTTCAAAAGTCCCATCTATTTGTTAAGCTTCTGAAATTAAGTGAATCTGCCACAATGCAAATAATAAGAGCTTCAGTGAGCTCCTGCTTTCTTTTTCAGAGAAAACGAAACCACCAAATAAATCTTTGTCAAAAAAACACTGCTTTTCAAATCCACTGCAGTAGGCTATCTGTCCAGTATTGTCGTGCGTTAGGTACAATTGGGTATCAGATAAAAGCAGCATTCTAATGAACCATGAAATGAATCATCTCTTCATTTCTTAAATATTTATACCTAAAAACACAAATACCTTGTAATTCTAAGTATAACCATTTTTATAAGTTGGTGTTTGATGGTCAACTTTCACTATTATATTTATGAGTGTTTTCTGGAGTAAAAAGTTTTGTAGTAGCACTGTACTTGTAATGCAGCACTGTACTTAAAATTTCGTTCAGGGTGACAATCTGCCATATCTATTTGGCCATGTTTATCAAAATATTTTAATCACTCTTGTTACTATTTTATAAGGTGCTTTAAATATGTCCATTAACAGGATGAAAGAATTCCTATTGCTAGGCACTAGTATCAATCTACTACCAAGTAGAAGTAAGAGAGTAGTTACTTCTCTTTTGGGCGTTACAGGAATTTTACTGCCTCTTAGCTACCAAGATATCCAACTCACATACCCTTTTTTAAAATTATTTATTTATTTATTTGGCTGCGCCGGGTCTTAGTTGCAGTATCCCCTATACCCTTATAATCTTTCTAAAACATACATATTATAGCAACACTCTTCTGCTCAAAAACCTTAAGTGAAATCCAGCTTTCTTAGGAGGGCTATACAGCCTCACAGGATCTGGAACCAATATGCCCTCCCAGGCTCACCTTGTTCTTTCCCTCCCGTAACTTTAACTATTCCCCACGACTTCAGATCAAATTATGCTGGGGCCCTCCCTTCCCTTTTTTTTTTTTTTTTTTGCGGTACGTGGGCCTCTCACTGTTGTGGCCTCTCCCATTGCGGAGCACAGGCTCCGGACGCGCAGGCTCAGCGGCCATGGCTCACGGGCCCAGCCGCTCCGCGGCATGTGGGATCCTCCCGGACCAGGGCACGAACCCGTGTCCCCTGCATCGGCAGGCGGACTCTCAACCACTGCACCACCAAGGAAGCCCCTCTCCCTTCCCTTTTTGCTCACTGAAATTCTACTCAACTTTCAAAGGCCCCCAATCAAAAAAATCACGTCTTCCCATAAAGACTTTCTAATCTTTCTTGCTGGAAAAAAATATGCCTTCATTTATACACTGCTTTCACTTGTTTTTTGGGGGTTTTTTTTTGTTTGTTTTTTTGCTGTAGCTATATGATTCCATTTATTTAACATTATTAATGTGAAGAAATTACACAGATGGAGAACAAATTAATTATTGTCTAGATTTAGGGATGGTGGGGAGAAAGGAGATAGGTATGATCTATATCCACACCTCCTCAAGGCAGCACAAGGAACATCTTTTAGTTCTGTTTCTTGACAGCAGGGTAGCTACATGAATCTATACCTGTGGTAACAAGACATAGGAGTATACACATGCCATATAACAATATCAATTTCTTTGCTTTGGTATAATACTCTCATTCTAGAAGGCAGCCACTGGGAAAAAAACCATGTGAAGAGTACATAGGACCTGTCTGCAGTACTTTTATAACCTTCTGTGACTCTCTAATTAGTTCAAATAAAATCACTAGTAAGTTTTAATAAAGTTTACTTAGAAGCCATATGCCTTCTCTAGACTGTAAAATTCTTGCAGTCAGGGATCTTTGTCCTTTTATTCTGTCAGTTACTCATTCTGACGCCCAGTATGACTCCACAGCTCAGGCTTGGGATTACTACATACCCTTTCTGCCACCTAAATAGAATTTTCTACATTATATAAATTTTAAAACAGGGAGAAAATAGTTAAATGATACAGCTGACAAAATGGAATATTAGTCCAAGGCTGCATAAAGGAATGCTGTATTTCAAGAACCTCTTTTTTTCTATTCTTTGCCTTCATACTCTTTTGTATGTATTACACTGATTCCTCATCATATGGAAAGTAAAAAAAATCACATCCAAATTTCTCTAAACTTTCTGATATTTGCAAAAATGTAGACAAATTATCTGGGGAATTGACTGTTTTAGTAGCTATTTAGAATCATACGGACCCAGCTCATGCAGGGCTCTAGAGATTAATCGGTTACTTCTCACAGTGACCTTGGAGAGACTTTTGAATTTGCAGTTATTCATTAACTGAATCAATGATGCTGGACAATTTGGTTAACTGGAGCCCCAAATAATTACTTTTTAAAACAAATTATTTATTCCTAAAAAAAATTATCTGCAAATAATTATACAACTAAACCCCTCAAACTAATGTCAGCACATAAAATCATAACAAATTTCCAGGGAGGTCATTTATGTGGAAGCATTGTGAAAAGACACATGCTATACATAAGCCTCCTCCAGCTTCTAGGCCCTGCCCCCCAAATTCCCTCTCCAATGATCAGTCTCTAACATGGCTAAGAGTAGGGTCATCACCTGCCCTGATGTGCCAAGGACAGTCTCCATTTATGCCAAGTTAGATAATGATTCATGTGGTCAACATGCCCACATGCTCTGGCCTCACCTTGGCATTACCTCTCTTGTTATGTGCCCTCCAGCCCCACTGGCTTGCTTTCAACTCCTCAAAACACTGTATATCCCCCAACCTCGGCGCATTTGCATCGTTTCTTCTTTGTACAATATGCTCCCTCTCCCCACCTACCTTTTTCTTCTCTTATTTATCCTGCAGTCTCAGCCCAAACATCACCTCCTCAGAGAGACCTCTTCCTCACTCCCAGACAGGGGTGGTAGACCCCTTGTTATACACTCCTTTACATTTCTTCCATAGTACTTATAACAAACCTCATGATTGCTATCTGTCAGCCCCACTAGATTACAAGCTCTTTTTCTGGTCTGGGTCATCATTATACCTTTGGTGTCTAGCACAAGGCCTGACCCATAGTAAATACTGGTTGAATGAATGGACGAATAAATTGCATTGATCAAGACAACGAGGGCACCTGTCATAATACTCTGAAGAAAGGGCTAAGATTAGAAGTGACAAGTCAAAAATGCTGGACATCCCTGAGTACTTCCTGACCTTACATCCAGCCATCTTGTGACCGAAGGGGTAGGTCAAACCCCACCTGCTTTCTGCCCAGAATTGTCTTAAGGCACACAAACATCATTTCCATCGTTTCTCTCCAAAGCACTTTCTTCAAATATGTCAAATGGTCAGACTCCAAATTTGTAACTGTTAGGAAATCTAACATTATGGACACTTGTGGGATAGATCACACATCACAGTTAACACTCCACATGATGGGTAATGGGAGTATATGTCAAGATTAGCAGCACATTATTTGGCCCAGGACAATAGTGACACAAAATATCAAGCAGTTCTGATTCTATTCGAAATGCAGTGTTTAAGACGGTATAGTCCTATATCTAACTTCATGCTAGTAGCCATGATCCACCTCAGAGAAACCAAAGATTGCACAGACCAAGTAAGCTGTGTCCTCTCCTTGTAAACAAAGACCTGGGTGTTGCTTCACAGGAATAGACAAAATGCTGAAATATTTTTTCCAAATTATTTAGAGCCATCTCATAGCTACAAATACTGATTTATAACCTCCTTTTTGTTAGAGTTGCCATAAATAGCATATAGAAAGCAATGCTTTTGATTGTGATCAAATATCAGGAACAAACAGAAAATTACATCACTTACAAAATTTGCTTCAAACAAGCACAATCTTGTTTTCATAAAGTTTTCCCATTTTCCCCCCATCTTCTGTGTTCACCCACAACTTCAAACTTTGAGAAGACTCACTGGAACATTCACTATAGTTTTACTCAAGATTAATGAAGGCTCTGCCCCTGTGGTTACAGCAAAGCCACACACATGGTCTGAAGTTCCTTATGAAATCTGAAGTCCACTGAGTTGAGTTAGAAAACTGCCTCTGCTCCTTTTTATAATATCACTTAAAAAGGTGCAATACTTACCTACCAAGTTTTAGCCAAAATATGGATTCACAATGAATTCATATATAAATACATTAACCGGAAGCATATCACCGTAATTGTCAGGTGGAGATTTAAATTGTAATTGTCAGGTGGAGATTTAAATTGCAAACCATTTCTCCTACAGGTCTACTGCATAGACCTACAGAGAGTTCCATTGATGTTGACTATGAACCAAACATGAAAACAGTGTTTATTTGTGATAGACATAGGTGACTAGTTTGATCCACCACCATCTACCCAGTTGATCTTAGCCACATTCCCCTTATTATAATAATTACCACATCAGGTATTAAATTATCCCCTGTCTTAATGGATTACACTTTCCACGCCAAATAACATTTTCTATAAGTCTTTAAAGCTACTTTCCCTATGTTGAAGCTTTCTGATTAATTTCAGCTAATTACTGATAACTCAAAAATCTAAAACCAACACAGATAGAGTACATGTTATTTATTGTTGCTACTTGTTGAAATAAGTCCTGCTTCAAAAAACAAAACTGGTAAATTCTTAAAGATTCTTCATTTGAGACTGAATCAGCGTAAAAGATTCAGCCTAATTTTTTGAACAGTGACAAAGGGCCAAAAGCTCAAGCAGACACATGTACCATTATTCCACAAGGAACACCTGCATACACGTTGTCTCTGTTTTGGTTTCATAGTAACAAGAACATTTGTAAACACATCTCATGTAAACGGAGCCTGATCAATCAAAAGATTCTTCCGGCTAATCTTTCAATGTAGTCAAATAGCATGATTTCATTATGTGATAATATATACATAGTAAATTCACTTTTACATTCCATGTTTAAGAGAAATATAGACATGTTTTATCTATTCTAATGGTATTTTTCCAAAGACCTCCACAAGGATCTAACCAGTTAAAAATCACTTATATCTTAATTTGTAATATCATTAATATAGTACCATTCTCAACATTGTCCCCAAATCAATTTCACATCAGTTTAATCATAAATACCCTTACATAAATAAAAGCAGTCTCTAATAAAGCCAACCACATAAAATACAATCACCATCACAGAAATATAGTCTCCAACAAGCAGATTTTGCTTTATACCTGACCTATGTTCAAAGCAAGAAACTCAGACAATTTTCAAAAGATTCACCATTGTAATATAACATTTTTCTGTATATAAGAAATATACTGCATTTCAAACCTAGTGGTCAAAAGGATTATGACACTTGAAGCACACTATCATTAAGGCGATGTTGGTAAATCCCATTCACCTCAAAATGAAAATGCACAGTTTTCATCTGGTACCATGACTTCTTGGTTTCCACAGGAATTTTGTCTGAATAATGAAAATGATATGCATTTTACTCACGTGGAGGGCATTTCTGTCTTGATAAACTATTTGGCCTATATCCTAAAAATCAAAACCAATCTACTCATTACACAATTTCTTGGTTAAAATTTTGCTTTGGCACTCTTATAAGGTGAAAAAGCACAGGACATTTGCAAATTCTGATATATGTATGTGATATGAATATAATATATATAATATATACTACACATAATATATATGCACATATTTTTTAAAACTTGATTTCCTCAAGGACAAATATCACCAAATATTACTATATCACTAGAGGAAATGTTTCTAATAAAGTTAAACTGACTTTTTCTAGGAGGACAGATCATTGCAAATTTAATTAAAATGTATCTTATTAATATTTCAAGTAATTTCTGGGCTTGATTATGTACTACAGAAGAAACAACTGTACTGAAGAGAAAAATCAATAGCCCTTGACTAGGGCTCTGAGCATGCTAGAAAAACACAGTTCTCTTGTGACTTACCCAGGTCTAGCCTTTGGGGATGGGGGAGGGTACCAATATTAATTTGGAAGTAGACTGAATTATTTTTAAAATGGCAAAAAAAAAGGAAGGAGAAAAATCAGTTCAAATTTTCCACTATAATGAAAGTACCGGAAACGAGCCTTTTTATGTTCATTTTAGGCCTAAGTAACTGTGCAGAGAGTAAGGCTTTTGCAATGTCAGTTGCACACTCCGCTTCCTGTGCGAATTCTAAACCATTACAGGTGTCCTAAACCCTCCAGCGAAACCTATCTGTTATCAGGGGAATCCTCCGGTCCCCTCAAAGCCATCCCCACTGCCCCCTACCCCGCACGTATTATTGCCCATCTCCTCCGAGTGCCTTTATTAAGGACCCTGTCTCTTCTCTGCACTCCCGAGGTTAAAGTACCCACTTTTCTTCGGCGTAGCATGTAAAAGCTTTCCCATTAGAGAGGACTAGTTCCTGCGGTCCTTTTTACTTAGATGCTTTCAAGTCAGACAAGAGAAGAGCCACTTGAAGAAAACCCTCCTTCCCCCCTCCTTTTCCCCCACTGGAGCCACGTCCCTGAAGGACAACACCGAGGGACACTTCCTGACCTTCTATCCCCTCACCCAGTTTGGGCTTGGAGGGCTGGGGTCGCATTTTCTCGTGTCCTCTGCTGCACTGTATGTGTTATGTAAGAGGGACAGGACACGGGAGGCACATGCGTAAAAAGCGCACCGATCTGTGATAACAGCTGGGCTGGCAGAGCAGATCTGGAGTCTCCCCCACCAAATACGACAGACACCACACACACATCCCCACCCCCATCCCCACCCCCACCCCCCGCCCAGCAGTGTTTTCCTGTCTCACCCCTACCAGTACCAGACGCTCAGAATGGAAAGGCGGGGGGAGGGGTGAAGGGAGGTGAGAGAGGAGGAGGAGCAGCGGCAGCACATCTGCTTTGATAGCAGCCGGCAGAGCCGCCGCGGCAGAGAGCCCCTCGTTAACCCCCTTCCTGTGGCTGCACCACGTCATGGAACATTCCCGGAACGGGCCAACGTTCCACCCACTTCAGGGAACAGACATAAAGGCGCAGACCCAGCTCCCCACAGTGCACAGCCCAAACACACATGTCCCTTCCCGGTCCCCGGGCAGACGCACAGAGGAACACGCATGCAAACCGCCCCCACCCGTCTCCGCGCGCCCCCGGGCAGCCCGCCGCGCGGGGAGCCGTTCTGCGGCCGGTGCACCCGCAAGCCGAGGGCGCCTCCGCCTGAACCTTCCATCGAGTCAGTCCCCTCCTTCCTCGCTTCCTTCCTTCTCTCGTTCCTTCCTTCCTTCCTCGCTCGCGAGGAGAAAGGAGTCGCCGAAATGCCAACAGCCGGCTCCTGCGCTGCGCACGCTGGGCCGCAGGCCGGCGGCCCGGCCCTCGCGCCGCCCGGCCGCCCGCCCCCGGCCAGCGCCGCGCGGCCCCCTCCCCCGCTACCTGAAGACTGGCGGCCGGCGGCCGCGGCAGCCGCAGCGGTGGCCCGGCGGTGCACGCCGGTGCACGTCCCTCATTAGTAACCAGGCACATTCCTGCCTCCAGCGCTCCCGCGCCGCCCCCCTCCTCCCCCCACCCAGGACCTTACGCAAAGCAGCGTCCCCTCATCTGCATAGCTCCTCGGCCAGGGTATTCCCCGCATTTCCCAACGCGCCGGACCCCCCTCCCGAGGTCTCCCCCATCCCCGCCCCCTCCGACCCTCACCCTCTGGACGCCCGCCCGAAGCCGGGGGCGCGCGGCGGGAGGGGCCGTGGGGTCAGGCGGAGGCGATTTCGTGTAAAGTGAAACGAGCTCCTAATGCTAAAGGAGACAGGAAAAACACCGCGCCGAGGCCACTTACCGAGCCGAGGAACCTAGATTCCCGCCGCTCTGCTCGCCCGAATGGTCTGTCCACGCACCCCAAGGCTGCACCCAGCACCCCAAAGTCGAGACGTGCAGGAATATGGTTAACTGGCCGGGAGACCCTCCAAGTTGCTCCGGGCTCCCGGGAGCTTCAACGTCCAGGACACAACTTGGCCAAGACTTGTGCCACAGTCACCGAAGATGTTCCTGTGGAGACCCTCCTCCGGCGGGGAGAGACAGCGCTCGGCGGCGCCCCGCTCGCCTCCTCTCCACCCCCTCACCTCCAGCCCACCTCCCGCCGGCCGCCAGCCTCCGGGCCGCGAGCCCCTCGGGCGGCTGTCAGCTCCCGGCCGCCGCCGGGTGACAGGGGCGGGAGGAGGGCGCGACGCGGCGGCCCGAGCCCAAGCGGGCGAGGGGGATCCTCGCAGCAGCAGCGGCGGCCGCTCACCTGGAAAGTCACCGCTGAGAAGAAGGAGGAGGAGGACGGTGAGGAGGAGGAGGAAGAGGAGGGAGAGGAGGAGGGGGAGGAAACCCCCCTGGTGCCCTTGTTCTCGCTGCCGCGGCGGCCGCTCCTCGCCAAGGCTGAGCGTGTCTGGTGGGGGGTGTCTGGTAGCATTTCCTTAAGGACAGAGGGAGGGCGGGCGCGGAGGGAGGGAAGCGATCCCGACCGCCTGCCCAGGCTCCTCTTCCCTTTATTTATTTTTCTGACACGGTACGGAGATGGGCCCGGGGCAGGGGCCACCGGGCTCAGGAGGGAGCCGCGAGGCCCGGGCCGCAGTAGTCTGCGTGCGGGAGCCGCAGCGGCCGCCTCCCCTCCCGGTCTGTGGACGCACCGGGTTATTCCTGGCAGCGCCTCCCCGAACAGAAGTTACTAGGAGGAGTGCGCGGCGAGGGCGGGCGGGGGGAGAGGCGGAGGGAGGGAGGGAGGGAGGGAGGGAGGAAGAGGGAGAGACTCAGCCAGCGACGTCATCGGATCCCCCAGCGCGTCCCAGGGAGGGAGGCTGAACCAGAAAAACCAGTCTGGAGCCGGCGAACAGAGAGGGTTGAGCGGCGTGCGGGGAGACTGGGGAGGGAGGCGACCGGGAGGGCAGGGCCGGGCCCTGCCAAGGCCGCTCCGGGCGGGAAGATCGCGGCCGCGCTCCCGCTCGCTCCGGTCGGGGATCTCCCCGGAGAGCCGGTCTCTACTTGTCTTGCAAAAAAAAAAACCTTGGGCGTCTTTAGGAGCCTGAGAATTTCCTTTAGGGATGTGGAAACCTCCTCCCCCCACCCCCATCTTCCCTATTCCCCAGATGATAGTTCCCTGTCTTGAAGACACACGGAATTATAGAATAATTAGTATTGTCTTTATGATTTTGTCCGGGTACCTCTGATTCCTTTCCTCTCCCTCGCCCCCGCCTCTACTCACATTTATGCTATCGGTCAAGAAAAACAAAATCAGACTGTAGCTCCTGGCTGCATTTCTGGAGCTTTGCAAAGTGTTTTAGTAGCCCGCCCCTGCGGAAGCACGAACTTTTCACGCGCTCGAAATGCCCCCATTGCCTTCCCCGGGGTCACTCCTCAGGGCTCCCTGGGCGCACCCAGTTCGGGGAACGCGGCCCGCCCTCGCCGGGGTATTCAAATCGGCTTGGGCAGCGGCGCGGGGAGCAGCTGCCGGTTTCCTGGTGGGCCGCGCTGGGACCTGGGGCGAGCAGCCGCCTCCAGCCTGCGCGCTTCCCTTCCTCCGAAGGGACGCGAGTGAAATCACACCCAGAGCGGGGAGAGCGGGGCCAGGGGGCGGGGGAATCCCAGGCGAGTGGGGCCGGGGCGCTGGGCTTCCTCCCCGGCCCGGTGACACCCGGGGGACACCGGGGCTCCCTCGAGCCGCTAGCCTGCCTGTGTGGACTCGTGTGCACCCTTGGGGGAGGTTCCCGGGAGGCCGCGGCGGCCGGACCGCGGTGAGGGGCCGCGGGGCCGAGCGGACGCCCTGAGCGCCAAGTCCGGGTGGTCCCCGGGCCGGGCGGGGACCGCGCGCCGCCCCTGCCGGGCGCCCAAGTAGCCGAGCCGAGCGGAGCCGAGTGCCCGGGCGCCGCGGGCCGAAACGGCCCTCCCCACCCAGCGGCCGCGCCGCCGCCCTGCCCCGGGCGGAGTAAACAAGAGACGCGCAAGATTTGACCTGGCGCGACCCGGATTTCTGGCCGGGGTTCCCCCTGAGCAGGTGACTCCGTGGGAGGGGTGGAAATTAGTCTCTGGAATTCCGGGCCAAAGACATTCACTGTGGTTCTGCTTTTAAGGCAGGTATTTCACCGACAACTGCGGAATGTTTTGCGTCTCAAGTTTCAGATTTCGCGGAAAGGGACCAAATGTCAAGGCATATCAAATATTCCTTTCCCTTTTCATTAAAAGCGAGTGCATTAAAAGGACAGCCCCTTTAATGACTGCGAGAATAGCACTGCCGGTTTCGTTTTTGTTTTGTTTTCATTTCGACCTATAATCAGTGTATTTCTGAGGTGCCCGAGCAATGGCGACATAGCCGTGAAGGGCGACTCTGCAAAATAAACCGGTGATACATTTTTTTTATCGATACTTTTTTTTCAAAGGAGAAAAATCTGAACTATTTGAAATAAGCTGCACTGTGTCCTTTGAGATTGATCTCATTTAACTTCAGGGCCTACTTCCACTTAAGCGGCTTCTCCTTTCATTGTATAAGTTCTTTAATATTCAGCCTTTCTTGACTTGAAGCAATTAATAAAAACTCCCCCCTCATCATTTTCTCTTAAATGTACGCCATTGCATTTTTAAAACGTCCACTTAAAACGCAAAACGTGATTTTCGAACATTTTTTTCACTTCCAAACCCACCTGCTACATACTCCCAGAGCCCATTTTATTTAATTGCTTAATAGAGAAGATTAAGCACTTTCTTTAAGAATCCAATTTCCCTTCAGCACACACAGCAGCAGCTGCCCAAGCTCCCAGAAACTGAGCAAGGAAGGTAGCAAGCAGCGTTTTGCTTCACAAGAATAAATATTAGTTGAAATCTTAAATGCCTATTTTAAAGGACTAGATTAAGTGGTATAATGTGAATATTAGGATATTTAGGTAATTCGTTTAAATATTTTTTTTTAAAAAAGCAAATAGACATCAGTTTTGATGACCTAAGACCCCTAAAGACAGTCATGAGTCAAACTTTGATTCTTACTGCCTTGTTCCAAAATCATCAAGCACTAAAGAAAGATAGCCTGAATTGAGTTGAAGCACAAGTAAAAATATTTATGAATATGTGTAAACTAGGTGACATCCCCTCTGCTAGGAAGAATCACTGTCTTTAAGTAAAGGCATCCCTGTCTCCAGCCCCTAATGCTGACACATGTCTGTCTAGTTGCTTATATTTAAGGGCAATATGGTAACAGAAAAACTCCTCTCCCCAGAAAACTTCTGTAGTCAAAACCAAAACTGGCATTGGTAAACTGTGCACTCAGCCCTAAGGAGATCTATGGAAAGTGAGGTTGGCTGGAGCATAGCTGACCCCATCTAGGCACCCATATGGAGTATCACAACAAGGTAGGAACTTTCTTTTCATTACTTGTCTTTCTTATTACTTCTCAGTTTCAAAGGAAAGGGAAATCTGGTAATCTGGATTATGAGATATTAAGAAATTAAAATAATTAATGTCCACATGGCAGTATGGAATTTTTACAGAGTCAGAAATCGCTTCGAACTGACAGCACTTTCATTCAAAAAGTATGCATTGAGTGCCTACTATGTGCTGAAGATACTTAAGATACATCAGTGAACACATGAAAGATCTCTGCTTGTATCCTAGTGGGGGGAAAGGAGATGGAGGAGGAACAGGATAGAAAATAGTCATAGGAAATAAATGGTAGAGAACTTCGGAAGATAAAAAGAATTACAGGGAAAAACAAAAATAGGGTAAAGGATATGTGTGGGGTGGGGGGGGTGTTTCTGTATTAAATAGGAATGTCAGAATAGGACTCATTGAGAAGTGACATTCCTGCCAAGACTTGAAGGAAATGATTTAGCAGTTGGACAGACCTGGAGTAAAGAACTTTTCAGGTAGAGAGACCAGCTAAGATAAAGCTCTAAGACCAGAGCAAGCCTGGCATGTTTGTGGACCTTAAAGAAACAGTGTGATGGGAACAGATGTGACAGCCAGTGAATAGAACAGCCTCCCAGGCCACTGTAAGGACTTTTCTCATTCAGGAAAAAGCTTGACAAAGGACAGATTTATGGCCATTGCCACCCAATCCCACTGAACCTGAACCTTTGTGGGCCCAGGAATCTGCATTTTAACAGATAATGCAGTTGACACTTATCCATTCTAAAGCTTGAGACCTGCTGCCACAGAGCACGGAAGCTGATACACCCAGGCAGGAGAACTGGGTACCAGGAGCCATTGTACCTAAAGCTTCCAGAACCAGGCAAGGCCATGTTATTAATCAGGACTCTCTCAGTTGGCAAGTTTCAATCCTCAACTCAAATTAGCTTAATGAAAGGGACTTCACTGACTCACACAACTAGAATTTCACGGACTAAATTCCAACTCAGTGGGATCCTGAGGCTCAAATGCTGTTACCCTGGTTCAGTCATTTCTCCTGTCACAGCTCTTTGTGTCTCTCTGCTTCCTTTCTCTCTTCAGACAAACATTCTGCAGGGTGGTGGCAGCAGTCCCAGATTATTGTTTTCCTAGGTTAACAACCCCAGTAGGAAAAGACCTTCCCAGATAGCTCAGGCAGCCTTAGTAGTCAAGTCCTTGCACCTAAACCAATCACTGAGCTCTGGGTGATGGGATGATCTGATTGGTCATATCTTTCCCTGGAGTGGGGATGTGGTCCTCATGGAAAGACAAGTTCCCAAAGGAAAGAAGAGGAGTTAGGTATCGGGGGTTGGAGGTGTCCACTAGTTTCCTTAAGTCTTTGGCCTTGGTTTCTCTATTTTTTTAAGTAAGGAAGTGGGTCAAGATGATGTGGCTGACTCCTTATGACTATACATTCTATATAAATCTCTGTAATAAATACCTCCAGAAAACTGTGCAAAATGAATTAACTGGCATGCCATTCCCTCAGATAAATCTATAAAAAAGGTTTGCGATACTGGCAGCTATTAACGTTGCAAAACTGGACTATACTTCCCTTATTTAAACGAAATGTGTTCCTGGAACAAGTGGTGGCTGAACACCACAACCACGTTCCAACTCTGTTTCTACTCGCCTCCAGATTATGTGAGTTTAAGTACGCTTCTTCCTCTCAGCATCCAATAATCGTGGCCTCTTGATTACTTTGTGGCCACCTGGGGTACAGAGCAAGGAATCTTGCTCTACACAAATGTATCTGTAAAATGCCAGACCCTGTTTGGCATGAGCATACAATTTTTTTTTCTAATAATATGGCCCTATTTGGGGAAACTACTCCAAATCAGAAAGGATGTGGAAACTATGATGTAGTTCAAACTCTGGGCAGCCTCTGAATGAAATGCTATTTTCTTTAGAATTATAGTAGCTGCCTTCAACATTATGAGGTATATAACTAGTATTTAATATGTCCTATAAATGTCTTCAGTGTTCTTCAGGGTAATTGGGATCTCAAAAGATTTGGTTAGGATCCAAACACATACACATTCTGTATTTTAGCTCAGTGTTATTTTTTTTTAATGAAAATGCCACACATCAAAAAGTGTTTACTTTGTTGGACAAACCAAATCGGTTCTCAAAAGATGACCGTCGCTTATGAAAAGTAATTATTCAGTAGCTCTAAAACAAACCACCTGAATGCTTATGACCAAGAAGGAAGTCAGACTGTATCTACTATTTACATTAGACACCAGTTTCATAATCACTGACTTGTGTGAAAACTGGTGCAGAAATTCTGTAAACTCTTTGCTGTTTTTGATACCTGCTTTTTGTTCTGTTTTGTAAAAATGATAAACTTCAGAAAATAAAATGTAAGCGTTGAATAAAATATATATATATATCCATAAAATACTAAAGGGGTACCTGCTATGGGATTCTGATGAATAAATGGATTATAGCCTTGGGTCTTAATAAAGAGGCATGATTTAGAACTGCCTTCTAATGGATCTCCCACTTCCTACTCATCTGCTTTAATTGGTATATGGAGAAAAATTAAGCAGAATCATGATTTGTGTGGTGTGAAGAAGACTTAGGCCTCCAAAAATTAGTTGAAGAAAAGAATCTTGAGGGAGAATCAGCCTGTCTGTTGAATTGTTACTAGGATACAAGCCACTGTAATGCAGACCAGTCTCTTTATCCCACTATAACCTCCTTTGGTTGGGGAGTGGAAGGAGGGGGTGGTAATTAAGGGCAAATCAGCTAAAGCCAGACTTACTGAGTGAGACACAAGGTGGCATCTGTTAGGATGAAGGATAAAGCTCTGATCCTCCTGCCTTTTGCAGGGTGGGTGGAGCCCAGAGATATCCAACCAACCACATGTCACCCCACACTCCAGAGTTTCTCTAGGTATATTCCAAAGACCACCTGTAGCAATGTTTCTTGAAATGCCTATTTAAAAGTCTGGGCTGTCCCCTAAAGTTACAAATCAGAATCCTCAATGTTAGGCCTGGGAAACTCCTAAGTGAATAAGATTCCCCTGACTCCTATTCTCATTTAAGCTTGAGAACCACTGCTTTACACTTTACCCCTAAGACTGATCTGGGGCTGGCTGGCTGCCTGAGAACCCCCTTCTCCCCTCTTTATCACATTCCTCAGGTTTCATGTGATCCCTTTTGACAAGTTGGCCCTTTTTATTCTTCAAAGACATTCTCTTGGATCTTATTTTAACCAGATTTCATCTTTGTAAAAATATGTTAGAAAAGAAAAGGCCCCAGTGAATAAACCAGCCCTGGGGATGGGAAGGATGGAGAGCGGATGAAGGCCTGCTGGAGAACAGAATTAGGAATGTACAGGGGAGAAAAGGGTGAGGGAGAGTTTAGTTGATGGGGATGAACAAGATGCAAACAAACTTTGATGATTTTCTGGTTTAGCTTGGGACTAGCCATGTCCACAGTTTCTGAAAGGGTACTGCACATTTCAGCAGTCCAAGCTGCTAGGGAAACTAGCTTCTTCATTCTTGAGAGCACTCAAGGGCTGCACACATCTGGTCTTTATCCTAAGTTATCCTAAACCAAGTTCAGTGGTTTCTCATGGAAAACCTTCTTGAAGAGTAAAGAACAAAAAAATCAGATTAGGAAACAGTCAGTAGCAGGAGTAGGACTCTGTCCAGGATTACTGAAGCCCAAATGCCCCCTTAGATATAGGGAAACATAGGCTTACAATGCCTCATTAATAATTTAACAACATCAAATTAGACCTTCCCCACTCTACTCTCTTCCATCACCTCCCCACTCCAAAATAAGTCGTAGCTGAAATTTCTTCACTCAACAGTCATCACTTGGGATTAAGACTTTGCACCTATAGAAATCTTCCATTTCGAGCCAAATACAAATAGTGAGGTCTTAATATCTTAAGCTCTTAATAAGTCATTAACTTCTTATGAGAGATTAATTTATTAAATTGCCTTTCCAGAGTGACAGCTACCTTAGGACGCACACTGATTTATCTTGATAAAGCAAAAATGGGAATGATATTGGGGGTCTGGGTAAGACAGAGAGGCCAAAGCTTGGACAGAACTGCTATGGGCTGAACTAGAGGTCTAGGAATAGGACATAGACTAAAGGGGAAAAGTTGTGGAAATATGAAGTGAGAGAGAGGCAAAGCAGAACAAGGTCTTTGGCACCCACTGAGGATGCCTCTGCTCAGGACCCATGGAGAGGGCACCATGATGATCTGCGCTTCTCAGGGAGCAGTGAGGTGGGTGGCTCTGTCAGCCCAAAGTATATGTCCCACTCTCACCTTGAGCTAGAGGGAGACTTGTCTTGCCTCTCTAGGCCTCCACTTCCTCATCCAAACAACAAAGGGATCCCCTTCTAACCACAGATTCTGAAATTTGAACTCCTGGCAATCCAGCAGGGTCAGAAGGGAGGGAACAGGAAGAGAGGGGAGCAGAAAGGAGAAAAATAGGGGAAAGAGCTTATCAAGGACCTTTGCATTCCTCCCAAGCTATTGAGTGGTTTCTTAGGGCAAAACCTCAATTTCTAGTTCTAAAGAAATTGATATATTTGGGAGGATGGATAAATAATGGGTAAGATGGGATGCAGCAAAAGCAGTTCTAAGAGGGAAGTTTATAGCAATACATTCCTACCTTAAGAAACAAGAAACATCTCAAATAAACAACCTAACCTTACACCTAAAGCAATCAGAGAAAGAAGAACAACAACAAAAAAAAAACCCCGAAGTTAGCAGAAGGAAAGAAATCATAAAGATCATATCAGAAATAAATGAAAAAGAAATAAAGGAAACAATAGCAAAGATCAATAAAACTAAAAGCTGGTTCTTTGAGAACATAAACAAAATTGATAAACCATTAGCCAGACTCATCAAGAAAAAAAAGGGAGAAGACTCAGATCAATAGAATTAGAAATGAAAAAGGAGAAGTAACAACTCACACTGGAGAAATACAAAGGATGATGAGAGATTACTACAAGGAACTCTATGCCAATAAAATGGACAACCTGGAAGAAATGGACAAATTCTTAGAAATGCACAACCTTCCAAGACTGAACCAGGAAGAAATAGAAAATATGAACAGACAAATCACAAGCACTGAAGTTGAAACTGTGATTCAAAATCTTCCAACAAACAAAAGCCCAGGACCAGATGGCTTCACAGGCAAATTCTATCAAACATTTAGAGAAGAGCTAACACCTATCCTTCTCAAACTCTTCCAAAATATAGCAGAGGGAGGAACACTCCCAAACTCATTCTACAAGGCCACCATCACCCTGATACCAAAACCAGACAAAGATGTCACAAAGAAAGAAAACAACAGGCCAATATCACTGATGAACATACATGCAAATATCCTCAACAAAATACTAGCAAACAGAATCCAACAGCACATTAAAAGGATCATACACCATGATCAAGTGGGGTTTATCCTAGGAATGCAAGGATTCTTCAATATACGCAAATCAATCAGTGTGATACACCATATTAACAAACTGAAGGAGAAAAACCATATGATCATCTCAATCGATGCAGAGAAAGCTATTGACAAAATTCAACATCCATTTATGATAAAAATTGCAGAAAGTAGGCATAGAGGGAACTTTCCTCAACATAATAAAGGACATATATGACAAACCCACAGCCAACATCGTCCTCAATGGTGAAAAACTGAAACCATTTCCACTAAGATCAGGAACAAGACAAGGTTGCCCACTCTCACCACTATTATTCAACATAGTTTTGGAAGTTTTAGCCACAGCAATCAGAGAAGAAAAAGAAATAAAAGGAATCCAAATCAGAAAAGAAGAAGTAAAGCTGTCAGTGTTAGCAGATGACATGATACTATACATACAGAATCCTAAAGATGCTACCAGCAAACCACTAGAGCTAATCAATGAATTTGGTAAGTAGCAGGATACAAAATTAATGCACAGAACTCTCTAGCATTCCTATGCTAGAGATGAAAAATCTGAAAGTGAAATTAAGAAAACACTCCCATTTACCATTGCAACAAAAAGAATAAAATACCTAGGAATAAACCTACCTAAGGAGAAAAAAGACCTGTATGCAGAAAATTATAAGACACTGATGAAAGAATTTAAACATGATACAAATAGATGGAGAAATATACCATGTTCTTGGATTGGAAGAATCAACATTGTGAAAATGGCTGTACTACCCAAAGCAATCTACAGATTCAATGCAATCCCTATCAAAATACCCCTGGCATTTTTCACAGAACTAGAACAAAAAATTTCACAGTTTGTATGGAAACACAGAAGACCCCGAATAGCCAAGGCAATCTTGAGAAAGAAAAACAGAGCTGGAGGAATCAGGCTCCCTGACTTCAGACTATACTACAAAGCTACAGTAAACAAGACAGTATGGTACTGGCACAGAAACAGATATATAGATCAATGGAACAGGATAGAAAGCCCAGAGATAAACCCACTCACATGTGGCACTTTATCTTTGATAAAGGAGGCAAGAATATACAGTGGAGAAAAGACAGCCTCTTTAATAAGTGGTGCTGGGAAAACTGGACAGCTACATGTAAAATAGTGAAATTAGAACACTCCCTAACACCATACACAAAAATAAACTCAAAATGGATTAAAGGCCTAAATGTAAGGCCAGGCACTTTCAAACTCTTAGATGAAAACATAAGCAGAACACTCTATGACGTAAATCACAGCAAGATCCTTTTTGACCCACCTCCTAGAGAAATGGAAATAAAAACAAAAATACACAAATGGAACCTAATGAAACATAAAAGCTCTCGCACAGCAAGGGAAACCATAAACAAGATGAAAAGACAACCCTCGGAATGGGAGATAATATTTGCAAATGAAGCAACGGACAAAGGATTAATCTCCAAAATGTACAGGCAGCTCAAAATCAAAAAAGCAAACAACCCAATCCAAAAATTGGCAGAAGACCTAAATAGACAATTCTCCAAAGAAGATATACAGATTGGCAACAAACACATGAAAGAATGCTCAACATCATTAATCATTAGAGAAATGCAAATCAAAACTATAATGAGATATCATCCCACACCATTCAGAATGGCCATCATGAAAAAATCTATAAACAATAAATGCTGGAGAGGGTGTGGAGAAAAGGAAACCCTCTTGCACTGTTGGTGAGAATGTAAATTGATACAGCCCCTATGGAGAACAGTATGGAGGTTCCTTAAAAAACTAAAAATAGAACCACCATACGACCCAGCAATCCGACTACTGGGCATATACCCTGAGAAAATCATAATTCAAAAAGAGTCATGTACCAAAATGTTCATTGCAGCTCTATTTATAATAGCCAGGACATGGAAGCAACCTAAGTGTCCATCAACAGATGAATAGATAAAAAAGATGTGGTACATATATACAATGGAATATTACTCAGCCATAAAAAGAAACGAAATTGAGTTATTTGTAGTGAGGTGGACGGACCTAGCATCTGCCATACAGAGTGAAGTAAGTCAGAAAGAGAAAAACAAATACCGTACACTAACACATGTATATGGAATCTAAGGGGAAAAAAAAAAAAGGTCATGCAAAACCTAGGGGTAAGACGGGAATAAAGACACAGACCTACTAGAGAATGGACTTGAGGATATGGGGAGGGGGAAGGGTAAGCTGTGACAAAGTGAGAGAGTGGCATGGACATATATACACCACCAAACATAAGATAGATAGCTAGTGGGAAGCAGCCGCATAGCACAGGGAGATCAGCTCGGTGCTTTGTGACCACCTAGAGGGGTGGGATAGGGAGGGGGGGAGGGAGGGAGACGCAAGAGGGAGGAGATATGGGGATATATGTATATGTATAACTGATTCACTTTGTTATAAAGCAGAAACTAACACACAATTATACTTCAATAAAGATATTAAAAAAATAATAATAATGGTTATGGATAAGGGGATAGAGATTTTGGTTTAAACCTATGCTATATAAATTCAATGTGCTGTATGCCCAGAAATGAGAAGAATTTTTTTCCCATTATCAGCCTTAAAACGTTTTAGGGAAAAAAGTGTTTTTCTTGAATTTATCCAATGAAGCCTTTTATTGGTACCTAAATCCTTACACTTAGGTTATTTCTGAGAATAGTGACTTGACCCACTCCCAATCTATCCACTGATCAGATCTGACCCTCTTTTATATAGCTTGGAATCTGAGTTAAGAGGAGAAAAAGAAGTCAAATAGTTGTCACAAAGCTTGAGTAGTGACTCAGGCCCTTAGCTAGACACTTTATGTAAAATAAGGTAGCATGTTAAAAGCCTTACGTCAGAGGAGATCTACTAGTAGAGGATATTAGCTGAGACCCAGAGGAGAACACTCTCAGCAAAGCAGGAGATAGCAAAATTACATAGATGTTCAGCAGGGGCGTTCATCAAGCTGTTACTTCAGTAGCAACACAGTGCAGGGCATAACCACTGAGATGGTCCCATGCAACCATCAGTGTGCATCATGAGCTCAAACCATGGAGAGGAGTGTGTCATAGCAATACATTTTGCATAAGGAAAGGAAGAAATCCATGATCGTTTAGAAAGATTTCCACAAGAGAAAATTAAAGTTATTTAAAAAATATTTTGTAGCTAAGAGGGTTAAGATTCAGTTATCTGAAAAGTCCACCTACATAGATGAGACCATTCTCATTGATTTTCATAGAGTATAGCAGTACCGGAAAGCTAATTATTTGGTTTATTCTTTTTAAAAATTTTTTATGGAGGAGGCACTTATTCAGTATGTCATTTCCCATTGACATTCTTGCCTATATAGATGAATATGTCAAAAGGCTCTGTCCCAGCAAACTGACATACTTCATGTCCCCCTAGTGCCCTCTAATTTTATCTATCATTGTCTTCTAATTATTTCTCCTGATCTAGACTGTGGAATCCTCAATTAGCAGAGACTGTGTCAACTATGCATTGGGGTGAATAAATACAATAAATTTTAAAGTTAGTGTTTTACACCTGCCTTCTTACCTTTCCCTGGCCGCTATGTACAAGCCCTGGCATGGCCTTAGCCAAATAAAGTCTCCTATAATGACACAGATAGGGTCAGAGTTAAAACAGATCTACATTAAAAAGAATAATATGTGGCTTTGGGAAAGCAGCCTGTTCTGCTGTTGATCTTAGGTCTGTCCTTTAAGGCAATAATTACTTTCGCACAATCAAAGATTTTGTCCTGAGCATTAGGGTTGCCCGGCAAAGCACCAAGCTTACGAAATGCCATGCACACAGACTGGGCCTCGTTGGACTGATACATCAGTTAGTATTATGTTTAAATTTAGGTACACAAAATGAACACATTGGGGCTTCCCTGGTGGCGCAGTGGTTGAGAGTCGGCCTGCCGATGCGGTTCGTGCCCCGGTCTGGGAAGATCCCACATGCCGTGGAGCGGCTGGGTCCGTGAGCCATGGCCGCTGAGCCTGCGCGTCCAGAGCCTGTGCTCCGCAACGGGAGAGGCCACAACAGTGAGAGGCCCGTGTACCGCAAAAAAAAAAAAAAAAAAAAAAAAGACCTTCCTCAAAAATTCTAGATATACCAATTACTGGCTGGGAATTCAGCAAATTATTTTTAAAACTTTGAGTATCAGTTTCTTTATCTGTAAAATAGAAGTAGAAATATTTACTATGCAGCGTTATTGTAATTTGTGTACAGTGTCTAGCAAATTGCCTGGCTCCTAGTAGGTGTTCTCTAAATGCTAGTTCCTCCTTTTATTTATCTTTTGTCTTCAGCACTCATTTCAGTGCAGACAAATAATAGGAATAGGCCACGACAGTGAGAGGCCCGCGTACCGAAAAAAAAAAAAGAACACATTGTAAGTATATAACTAGATCGCTTTTTGCATATACCTATGTGTGCGTTTGTATAACCATTACCCTGATCAAGATGGAGGATGTTTTTAACACTGCAAGATGATTTCTTGTGGCTTTTCCCAGTTATTATACCCCTGAGGTAATCAGCATTCTAACTTCTATCTCCATAGATTAGTTTTTGAGTGGAAGACATCTATCATCTATCCATGTATCTATTTTTTTGTTCCCAAAATTAATGTATTAAGTGCCCATGTGGTGGGTACTATTTGGTAGCTAGAGATATAGGGATAAACAAGGCAGACAAGGCCTCTGGGCTCTGTGGGGCTCACAATCTGGTTGGGGAACTGATAGTAAACAAGTTAACAAGATAGTTCTAAATCATGAAAAAAGTCATGAAGAATGAAACAAGGTAATCGATAGACAGTAGATAGATAAGGTAGAGAAATACTGGATGGGGGTGGGGAGTATCCACAGAGGTGACATTTGCGCTGAGAACTGACCTAAGAGCAGGGAAAGAGAGCCCCAGGACGAGGGAACTGAAGGTGTAAAGTCCCTAAGACAAGAAGAAGCTCTGAGAATCGTGACAGATGATGTATGAGAAGCCACCAGGAGCCAGAGGAACATGCCTTTTTGGGGTAAGTGACTTAAAAAAAGGGGACAGACATTGGAGATTTAAAAAATATATGTATGATATATGCTTTTAACTAACTTTTAAAACTTTTCCCGTAAAGAACCTTCAGTAAGTAAGTAGTGGCTGCTGGATATGACTTGCAACTGGGTGGCAGGTCAGCAAGGAAAGAATTCCAAAGCAGAGGACTTTCTGAAAGCGTAATTATACACTTTGAACATAACAAAAGGAAAATAGTTTTTAAGGTAGCAAATCCTAAAGAGAATTTGGATAATGTGGGTGCTATTCTTCACATTTTTCTACGGCTAATTAGAAAGAACTGGGAAACACATAATGTTGCCCACAGCCCTGCCAACCCATTATGGGCACTTCTGATTTCAGATAAATGAAGCCCTTGGTTACCACCCCCAGCTTGTCTCAGACATTCATTGTGTTATCAAAGTAGATGAGTAAAAATAATAGCCTTCTGAATATCTATTAAGGGTAACTTTCTCTTATTAGCGAATACTTAAGTTCAAATTATGTCTCCATGTCAATGAAGCAACTCCCAAATTCACTTTGCTCTTGAAAATCTAATTTTTCAATTTTTCCCCTTTATACAGAAAATGTGATATTTGGCTGGGCAGCTTAGAAAACCAACATTTTCATGTGTGTGTAACTACAAAAAATGTGATTATATAAAATTTCAGTTGGGATTGACATATATACACTAATATGTATAAAATGGATAACTAATAAGAACCTGCTGTATAAAAAAATAAATAAAATTCAAACATTCAAAACAAATTTCAGGTATATATATATATATGCACACATATATATCTTCTCTTTAGTCAACAATATATATTTTTCATTTTAAAAAGCATTTCTAATATTTACTGTGTAGAAACAAATATATGCTAAAAACAAATAGCCAGTTATCACCTTTAAAACATCCCTTATTAATTAGAACCATGATGTTATTTGAAAACAAACACTGTGAGATATACATGCTGGGAAATATTAAATTTCATTGTCAGGGTGAAATTTGAGGAAGGAAAAAAAGAAGACAACTTACATTTGAGTTTAAGTTCTCAATAAGTGATTTCATCACTAGGTTCATTCACATAAATATAATAGCAGTGTTTGCAAAAAGCACCCCCCCAAAAAAAAAAAAAAACTAAATGAAAGCAGAAATGAAGAAAATTTGCATGATTTTAAATATCAAAATGTCTGAAATCATAACGCTATATGGTTGAATTTTCTATTATTATGGAGGTTTGGTTTTATATGGAAAAAATGGAAAGGCTCTTACTGGTTTAGGTTGTTCAGAAGTTAGAAGAGAAGCTGCCACTCATTTTGGTTTATTTCTTCAATCATTCCAGGATCCCATGAACTGCTTCCTCCCTCATCAGACCTCACAAGATCAGAGATTAACATGCAGCTGCTTATAGCCTAAGGAGGAGGCCAGCTGGTACAGGGGAAAGCACACACAGGAGAGGTGGTCCTATTTGGAAGGCAGTCTACTGGTATTATTAAGACCTCTAGTGAGAGACCCAAGTCCAAATCCGAAAACCCTCATTTACCTGAGGTCAATTTGCACGAATACCTTAACATCTCTGAGAGCCTATTCTCCTGCAAAATTGGGACAATAGTATTTATTTCAGTGTTACTGCAACAGATAAGTGGCATGCAGTAAGCACTTAATATGTGCTGGTTGTTTATATAAATATCTGTGGCTTGGCCACTAACTTCTTATGTGACTCTGAGTAAGCCATTAATCTCTGGGCCTAAGAATCCTTGTTTATAAACTGAGAGTTGAACAATGTGAGCCCGAAGTGTCCTTTTAACTCTAATATTCTGTAATTCTTACTATCTATGTGTCCTCAGTTTCCTCATCTTTATAATGGGCATACTAAGAGCACCTACCTCACAGAATTTTTGAGAGAATAAAATGAATTAAGACAGGTAGAAATTCTTAGAACATTGCCTGGCACATACATGTTAGCCATGATGGTGATGATGATAATGATAACTCCATCGGTAAATAGTGTGATAGTTATAAAACATTTAGTATCTGATTGATCATATGATCTCTTCTTTCTGGAGTCAATGCCAGCATTACCAAGATTTTATCCTCTAAAGTTCTTCAAGACTAAACTTATTCACTTCTCAGTAAGAAATAGAGATTTCCCAGTGTAGATACCCTGACCTGCTAACATCTTCATTTTTTCTTTTGGTAACAATGTTTTAAAAGATTAATTGACTCACTTATCACCACCCTCTCCTTTTGTGAGTCTGAATATGAGTACTTTTTGTGTGCACTTTCGTTCTGAAAAACTATGGCACCAAAATCCTACACATATTGTCAAAGCTCACTAAATTTGCTTGGAGAGTTTCCTGCTTCAAATTATTTTAAATAAAACATAATTTCATCAAGTAACTCAAGCATGCTAATGTTTAACTGGCCCTTGAAGAAAAGTTTTGATTTATCCAGAACTGCGATTTGCATAGGTCATTTCCTCACTCTCCCCAACCTTTTTGCGAAATGCTACACACAATTAAATAAGCCAGTTAAGCCGAATGAACTGGTGAGTGTGTTATAAATAGCAACCAAAATTATACTTCAGATGTTAACTGGTTTGTCCTGATTCAATAATGAATTACATCATTTGACAAATGAGATAAGGCCTTCACCTTTATCTTTCTGATCCAAACTTCTAATAGTTGAAATGTACTATTACCATCTGTTGTCTGGCCTCTGAAATGCTCTGGTGATGTCTGCCTCATTTCAAGTAGTCAGAGCTTGTCTGCCAAAAAAACACTCTCCTAAGTGTCTTGATTGGCAGGCCCAGTGAGAAGGCTAAGAACCCAATGAACCATGGAGACGCAGCTCAAACTCTGTATAAGTTTCCTCTAGTTCAAGGCAGACTCATTTTCTCAGTTTGCGTTGCAAAGAAATTGTCGCTATCAAAGTTGTTTTTATTTTGAATCTCAATCTTGAAAGATGCAATGCCTACACTTTTTAAGAATGTTTGGGCTTCTTTTAAGCTATTAGACACCCTTTACCAGATGGCCATCGTTTCGGTGCCTTTCATCCTCGGCGAAAATAATTTGAGAATGAAACTGAGAATGCTATATAGCCTAGGGTTTTAACTCAGTGAAGCCGCACGAATCTGTTCTTTATTGTTCTTCATATTGCTCTAGGTTCTGGGAAAAGGCAAGATGAATCTTTCTGCTTTCAAGAAACTTACAATAAGGTAGGAAGGGCAGAGTAAACACACACAGAACCATAGCCAATAACATAGATGAAGGCGAAAGTAAGCGCCAAACAGAATGGCACAGATTATAAGTGTGACCAGTCCCTTGGTATGTATAAAAGAACATTTAAAAAGGTAAAATTTAGGAAAACAAAAAGAAATGAAATGCAAATAACAAGATAGAGAGTGACTCTAGAGTTGAAAAGGATCTGTCTTGGTAGGTTTGAGCAGTGTAGAAATGCCAAGCCCGGGCAAAACAGGAGTTTCCAATATAAATGTCGGCAGCATCATTACTAGACACATCCAAAAGACAGTTGATGTTAGGTCCCTGTTGGTCTGTGGGGAGGCTGAGAGCAAGAGAAGTTAAATAACCTACCCATAATGAGCCAGCCAGCAAGTGAGAGCTGAGATTGAAGTCCAGGAGTAAGGGCTCGAAAGCTATGGCCCAGACTTCACAAATGCGTTTAGTAACCACATTTCCCTTTGATTGACTTTACTGAAGTGACCATATATTTGAGAGTGAAAGGAGAAGCTATGAATAAACAAGATTGAGCAACTGGCGTGAACCAAGACAGTCCAGGGCCAACTGGCATGTATGGTCACCCTCTCTCTTCATCTCTCCACTCCCAGCCATCTATCAGACACTCTTCTGGCCAGGTGCTGATTTCTTGGACTAAGTTGATTAAAGTCTTATAATTCTAGGAAGTCTTCCATTTTCAAAGGTCCCACAAAGAAACAGTTCCAATTAAATAAATCACTGACAGTGAAATTTCAAGTAGTCAGGTGTCTGATAATGAGAACTATTTCAAAACACCAGTATTTTCCTGGCATCTGTCAAATCGCACCTCTCCTATGAGACTTAGCCAGCTGGGTGTTTAAGAATTATTGGTCAGCTATGTACTACATGTATTGATGGATTCACAGGTAAAAACTGTAAATTAACGAGGTAAAGATGAAAGGCGTTCTGCCCAAGATGTGTAGCACTACCCAGACCTCTGTTAGAGTTTCATTTCCAGTTCAGAGCTCATCAAAAGAATGAAAAATATGGAAATTTGGAGAGATTCAGAAGAGACTAAAGACTAAAATGAAATTATACATATGTTGAAATGTTTAAAGCTACCAAAATGTAATGTGTTTCAATAAAATGGTATATGTCCTCAACACAGCCAAGTTCATAAATGGGTAGTAGAGGCAGAGTGACAGATTACCAAATGCCTGTGTATCATTTGCACAAAATTTAAGTTAAAACTCATTTCCATCCCAAGTATATGTGACACCTAAATTAATACTCTACCTGTTTTGCTTTTATTTTAGATTTTAGGCAATTTAAAATTTCCTTTTTATTTGCAAAAAAAAATTAAAAGGTGTCTACCAGCAAAATTAATGGAAAAAAGGGCAAAGAAGGGAGGGGATAAAAGAAATATGAAAGGAGGAAATGGGAACAAGGAAAAACACCAACACACAGAAACGTAAAAATACTCCAGCCAGGCTCAGAGAACCAGCATCCTTGGCAGCAAGTGCTGTTAAACATCAGAACGGGTTGCTGAGGGAGGTGAGGGAATCTCCCTTTCCCAGAAGTCTTTAAAAATAGCATCACATCTGTTGGGATAGAATAAGGGTGGTACTGCCTGACTAAACAGCTTCTCAAGCAAACCCATAGGTTGGTAATTCTACCACTTCTATTTCTAATTGTGAAAAAGTAACAAATAACTTCAGTTCACCTAGCAAACTGGGACTTACAACGACTATCAATTTAATTGCGTTACAAAACAGTTTTCATTAGGTTTTGCAATGCAAAGATAGATAACTAAATTATTCAGGATATAGTTTAATGTACAGCAAAGGCTCAAAACTTACTTACCCTTTTGTAATATTTCCCCAAAACATTATGAAACCAGAAAGGTACTCAGTTTATGTCCTCACATGGAAGTTAGAGATAAGGCAATGTACAGAATCCTATATTTAATTTTTAATTTTAACTGAGTAGCACTTGCAGGGGTGAAGTTACAGGAGGGCTGGATTGGATAAACCGTCTTAAAAATTAGAGTCTTCCAGGCCGGTATCCCAAGAAGTAAAAGGATATTTGTTCCCTGGAGAGAATTTAGGTTGTGATCTGATGTGTCTGCAGTGCCCCCTCCATCAATGATGTTTTGCTTTATACTAAGCTATCAGATTATTTCCCCCACTCCATTTAATTGCACATATATTTGTTAAGCTCCTACTTTTTGTCAGGCAGTGTGCCAGGAATACAAAGAGAAAAGGATCACAACCCACGACCTTGAAGAACACAAAATCTAAAAACAGCAGTTGGGTCCAGGTGTGGTAGGGCCTTCCACTAGTGTAATTTTGGATCTGCATTTTAAGAAAAGAATACAAAATTACAAATACAAAATTAAGAGTGAAAGTGAATATTTATCTCAAAGAGAAATCACAACAAATTACAAGTTTTAAAATTCTGACAAATTCCAGAAATATCACAAACTCTAGGGGAAAAAAACTATATTTTTTATTAGTTAACTACCTGGTTCACATCTATAATTCTATTTGTCCTACATTTTGGTTGCATATTGTTGACCACATGACAAGAATTTTGTTATATCATTTCCCATAGAATGATAATTCAGTTATTCCTCTGGTATGCTTGATCAAAATTTGTTTTCTTTCTGGTTCACAACTTATTCATAATTAAAAGTAAATTTTCAGAATTGTCAAGTAGAGAAAAAACTCAATCAAGTTTCTTTCATACGTAAGCTGTAAGAGCTGTAAGATTCCAGGGCACTGCAGAATTTCTGATGTATGAATAATTTTAAATACTCTTTCAATTGATGATGGTTGTGAATCAGCTAGTCATTTGTGTCCTTTTTATAATGGTATATTGTGAATTTGATTTTGTCTCCATCAAAGCCAGTGTTGTGTATCTAATTTGAAAGACATTTAAATATTTTTCCAAGAAGTTCATGTAATTCACTCTTCTTCATTAATTAGATTATCAAAGAATAAATAGCCTGTTTAGTACTTTTAATTCAAAACTTATCTCTTCCTCTTAATGAATTATTGCTCTTTGTATTATCTGAAAGATTTTTTTTTATAATTTACTTCTTGATATTAAAAGAATTTCTGTTGATTTTATCACTCAATTTTCTTTTATAGTCTTTTTTCATCTGGATTTTTTCTCAGTGCTTTAATAAATTAATTCATGGAAGTCATTGATTTCTCAGGTTTTTTTAAATTGAAAAGTTCCAAAACATCTACAAATTGCAGTTAAAATGACAGGGAAGTCTGGGACTTCCCTGGCGGTCCCATGGTTAAGACTCCACACTTCAAATGCATGGGGAGCAGGTTCAATCGCTGCTCAGGGAACTAAGATTCCCATATGCCGCACGGTGAGGCCACAAAACAAAAAAAGTATTTATGCTTTATCATCTTCTTGAGTAAATTTTTTACACCTAGATTTGTGTTTATAGTTCTCTTCCATGACTTTAAGAATATATTTTAGGGTCATTATATTGTAATGGACCACACTGCAAGACTTGAGCAGCTTTTCTGTGGGCAAACAGTATTATTATCCTTAGACTCTTGAAAGAAATATTCTTGTTGGCATTTTAAAAAACGGAGGTATAATTATCATTCAATGAAATGCATAGATCATAGAGTTTAACACAATGAGTTTTGACTAAACCCATGTAACCACCACCTAAAACAGGAGAAAGAATATTTCCACCATCCCAGGAAATTCCCTTTGTCTCTTTCCTATCGATTTCCCCTTCCCCATCCACCCTGACACCCAGAGCAATCATTTTCTGATTTCTGTCACTGTAATATATTTTGCCTATTCTTGAACTTTATATAAATTGGATCGTATAGTATGTGATCTGTATCTGTCTCACTTTGCTCAGCATAGTGATTTTGAGGGGCAACTATGTTGTTGCATGTCTTGGTACCTTGCTCTGTTTTATGACTATGACTCCATTATTTAAATATACCACAATTATTCATTCTCCCATTGACAGACATTTGGGTTCTTTCCAGTTTAGGGCTATTATGAATAAAGTTGCTTTGGAAAGTCTTGTACAAGTCTTTGTGTGGACATAATGTGTTTTCCTTTCTCTTGAGTACCTGAGAATAGAATTCTGGGTCACAGGGTAGAAGTTTGTTTAACTGTATTAGAAACATGGAATATGTATTTAAAATATTCCATCTACAAGGAAAAAAGCAAAAGAAAACATGTAACTGCTGTACAGTATCAACGTGGTCAATGAACCTGTGTTCTGTAAAAGCAGCTCTTCCTCCACCTGTGCTTCCTCTCCTGTTACTCTTCATCCACCGTCATTCACTGGTCCAGCCGTGCAGAATGATTTGCTGTTCTGTGAGTACGTGACTTAGTCTCTTCCCTGTAAGTCTGCCAGAAAGGTACCTCCTCTGGCTGGCTGCTGTTCTCTTCTCCTTTATCTGCCGTAGCTATCCTTAAAGACTTGACTTAATTATTTTTATCTCTGGAATGCCTTTATACCACCCTTCTCCAACCTCCCCACCATCACTATCAAGGCTGAATGAAGGGTCCCTCCTAGGTGCTCACATAGAAACTTGTGTTTTCCCCTGTAAGTGGAAGACTTGGTTATTTATCTCTGGTTATTTATGTATCTCCACCACTGGACTATAAGCTCCCCAAGGATAGAGTCCTGATCACAGCCAGAATCTAATATCCAGCAAAGTTCTTCACCCAGAGTAGTGCTCAACAAAAATTAGTTGAATCAATGAATAAACACTTGAACAGGTTTGATGTTGTTGTTGGGGATGGAGAAGTTTCTCTATACCTGTGTGATATTCAGGTAGAAATAGGCAGTTGACGGTATAGGTCTGGAGTGTGAGTATTGGGCTTATGGTATGGGCAGGAGGTGGACTGGAGTATAGATAATAGGGACACTCGTTACTCTCAGTCATGTTGTACATAGGTAAGAGTTGAAAGTTTGGGATTGGATGAGCTCACCTGGGAGCAGGTGCCATTTTTGAAAGTAATTGAGAATGAGAGGAAGGGGCCAAATTGTAGTAGACTGTGGAGTAAATGGCAAGAGAGGAAAGAAATGCAAACTGTATGGGCAACTAACTCATGAAATTTGGTGCTGAGATGTTGAGTAAAGCAATTAAGATAATATCCTAACAAGTAAATGAGATTGGATAGTGTTATGCTGTTTTCATTTTTGTTTTCACTAGTTTAAAAAAGAAAAGCCCATTGAGCCTATTTTCAAATTGAGAGTCACCAGAGTCATTATTTTGAAATATGATACCAAATGAGAAAAGCTTAGTTTGTATAAAGTTTTTGCTGAGGTCTCACACCTTAGATCATGATTTGGGTTTTATTTTCCATCCTCAATGACCATATTTTCATTTCAAGGCATTAATTTGGATTGGAGGTCAAAAGCATCTGGGTGGCTTAAAGCAGAAGCCTTTATCCATAATGAGTGCAACTGAGTGAAGGCTGTATGAGAGGCTTGGATACCCACCAGGAACTCCATGTGCTTGCTCTACTGCTTGTATTAGAGAGAGAGACCATTTCATAATGGATTCTAGATAATGACATTTTGGAGCTGGAAATAAACTAAGACCATCTTGTCCAGCATCTTCCAGACTTTATTTCTTGTTCGGGACACAGCGTAGATATCATATCTTCTGGGAATTCTTCCTCAGGATGTGAATAAGTACACCTTAAAAAAAGTCACAGGCAAATTTTACATCCTCCTCTTGGAGTTTCATAATGTTTATTAGTAAATGTACACATTAATTCTGCAGTAAATATTAAACCTGTTTAATATTGACTCACAATGTAGTTTTCATCTTACTTGAGCATGAAACCCTTATGTTCTTTTTTTGTGGACACCTATAGGCATCTCATAGAACGTACTCTGAGAATCACTAGCCTACTCTAATTCTTTCATTCAGATGGAGGTCTCATTCAATGTTTCTATCTCCTTGTTTCAGCTAATTAAACTTAGTAGCTTTTTATTTTATTATCTTTTTTGACTGGAATAATCTGGGCAGTTCTGTTCCACATGTTGGCTGAGTCTGCAGTTATCTGTGGCTTGACTTGGCTAGAACACCCAAGATGGCCCACTCTAATGCCTCGTTAAGGATGGATGTGAGGCCAAACTTAGCTTTGGATGCTAGAATGGTCGGGCCTCTCTCTCTCCATCTAGTTTCAGGATCTCTAGCTCTTCACGTGTGTTTACCATGTGATCTCCGCTTATGGTATCTTCATAGGGTAAGAAGATGACTTACATAGTGGCTCAGGGCTCCCAAATTATAAAATCAGAATATTCTAACGCCTTCTTAAGGTTTAGGCACAGAACTGGTACAGTATCACTTTCATCACATTCTATTGGCTAAAGTGATCACAGGGCCAGCTCAGATTCAAGGGGAGCAGAAATAAACCACCTCTCCATGGTGGGGACAAAAAAAATTGCAGTCATATTTAATCCACCACACTTCTCATGGACTTTTGGCATCTTGTGAGATAAAGAATCTGTTCACTGACATTGGAAAAGTCCCCAGATAACTCAGGCTTCTTGGCACCACAGAGATGGCTGAGATCCATTGATGACTTTCCTGATACCCAGGATCAATGAATTAGGCAAATGGCCAGTAGGACACAGATCCAACTTATCAAGTAGGGGGAAGTTTGAAAGACTCACACCAGTGCTAATAATCTAAACCAGGGGGCCAAATCCACTCACTGTCTGTTTCAATAAAGTTTTATTGGATCACTGCCATCCCCATTCATTTATGTATTGTTTATAGCTGCTTTTGTGTGGTTAAGTCAGAACTGAATAGTTGTGACAGTGACAATCTGGTCTGCTAAGCCTAAAATATATACTATCTGGCCCTTCATATAAAGAGTTTGTCACTCCCTGGTCTAGACTGTATAAGCATTGCATTACTAAATGACAGTTACATTATCATGAGATGACTCTATCCATATATCTTAGTCAATTCCAGCTGCTGCAACAAATATACCATAGACTGGATGGCTTAAAAAACAGAAATTTAATTTTGGCTTTAGAAGCTGGGAAGTCCAAGATCAAGGTGCTCGCTGATTCAGTTCCTGGCTCCATCCTCTTCCTGGTTTGCAGAATCATTGTCTTCTTACTGTAGCCTTACATGACACAGAGAGAGATCATCTCTTTTGTGTCTTTTCTTATAAAGGCACTAATCCCATTCATGAGGGCCCTACCCTCATGACCTGATTGCCTTCCAAAGACTCCTACCTCTAAATACCATCATATTAGGAATTAAGGCTTCAACATGTGAATTTGGGAGGATATAAACATTCAGTTCACAGCATCATACATTAGGAAATGCAAAATATTAACAAACTGTAAAGCACTTTCCATGGATACAAATATGGTTTTGTGTTGTCACATGCATCAGCAGTTCATTATTTGTCAATGTGGATTGTATTTTATTTTTTATCCATTCACCTGCTTATGTATATTTAAGTCATTTGCAGTTTTTGAAAATTACAAATAAAGCCTCTGTGAACATTCATGTACAGGTTTTTGAAGAGATATATGCTGTTATTTCTCTTGAGTAAATACCTAGAGCCAAAATGTCTGGATCATGTGATTGGTATATATTTAACGTCTTCAGAAACTGCCAAAATATTTTCCAAATATTTTACATTCCCATTAGCAGTTTATAAGAATTCTCCTTCTGCCACAGCCTTGTCAACACTTGGTGTGGTCAGTCCTTTCATTTTAACAATTGTAATAGGTATGTAGTGGTACCCTATTGTGGTTTTAACTTGCATTTCTCTAATGACTAATGATGTTGGGCATCTTTTCACATGCTGACTAGCTGCAAAGTATCTTTTGAGATACTTTGGCCTATAAAGTATCTGTGGAGAACTTTGGCCCATTTACAAAAACTGAGTTATTTCTTATTGTTGAGTTTTGAGAGTTCTTTAAATATTCTGAATAGACTATTTTATCAGATATCTGATTTACAAATATTTTCTTCCAGTCTATGGCTTGTCTTTCATTCTCTTTTGATGAAGTTCAACATTTCCATTTTATTTCCTTTTATGGATAATGCCTTTGTTGTCATATCTAAGAAATCCTTGCCTAATCCAAGGTCACAAATGTTTCCAAACAGTGGTGGTAAGAATGGAGAGAAATGTAAAGATTAAAGAATTATGTGAGAGTAAGGTCTACAGGACCCAGTTAAAGAGAAATAGGAATTAAGAATGATTCTCAATTATTTGGCCTGGGTGCTTAGGTGATGTCATTCAAAGGTATAGGGAAAGATAACGGATTCAATGTGGCTATCTTGTGCTTGAGAGTTTGCAGGTATCTAGTAAGTTTCTGGCATAACCTTGGTGCATAGTAATTGTTTGATTTTTAA
The DNA here is from genome assembly GCF_949987515.2 of Delphinus delphis. NCBI lineage: Eukaryota > Metazoa > Chordata > Mammalia > Artiodactyla > Delphinidae > Delphinus > Delphinus delphis. Next base: position 21,617,449 of record NC_082696.1, on the reverse strand, counting down.
AAATTAATAAATAAAGGAGTCAAATTTGTTAATTATTTCTTCAGCTATTTTTATACTGAAGATGGAAAAGATAAGGAAAACTTCCTCTGAGGTCTAGAGAAGCCTGAATCAATTGCTGCTCTGGTAAATTCATGAACTTCTATGTAGATTTGTCTAGAAATGAAACAATGTGATTATTAGTGACATTTTGTTTTGTTCTAGACTCGCTCATTGGATTAAGCAGGTTGTAATAAACAATCCCCAAATCAGATTTAATATGATCAAAATTCACTCTCTTGAAACCTTTCAAAGTTGGTCTAGTGGTTCCCCTTATCAGAGCTCCTGCTAGCTCAGTGATTTAAGCTCCTGCAATTTTATAAATCTGCTATCTTAGAGATGTGACTTCTGAGGGTGTCATATTAGATGATGGGGCTGAAGAATTGCTCAAGATATTTTAAGGAATATGCCTAGAAGGAGATTAAATCACCTTTGCCCACATTCCATTGACCAGACAGAGTCACATGGTCTCAACCCAATGCAAAGAGGCTGTTAGGGCTTCCCTGGTGACGCAGTGGTTGAGAATCTGCCTGCCAATGCCGGGGACACGGGTTCGAGCCCTGGTCTGGGAAGATCCCACATGCCGCGGAGCAACTGGGCCCATGAGCCACAACTACTGAGCCTGCGCGTCTGGAGCCTGTGCTCCGCAACAAGAGAGGCCGCGATAGTGAGAGGCCCGCGCACTGCGATGAAGAGTGGCCCCCTCTTGCCACAACTAGAGAAAGCCCTCGTACAGAAATGAAGACCCAACACAGCCTTAAATAAATTAATTAATTAATTAAAAAAAAAAAAGGAGGCTGTTAAATCCAACCCTGTGTCTGCCTAGGAGTAGGAACTAGGATAGATGACCATCTAGCCAGTCTCTACAACAATTCAAAATCAAAGAGCTAGTTTTCAGGTAAGTGCTCAAATAACAAGTATACAATACCAATTGTCAACATTTGTGCTCCCATGCAGATTTATTGTTCAAAGAATGTATCATTTATTTTGTAATTCCAAAATAAGATCATACTAGTCTCTTCTACTCATTTAAGACACATTGTTATTTGGATGCCAAAGCCTTGCTTAATTCTTCCAGAGAAATTCAAATCCTTATGTTAAAGATAATACTTAGTGGTTCTTTAATCCTGCAACAGCTTTTAAAGTTTTGAAGCACTTTTCTCTTTGCTATAGAGACTTAAGAAAAGTTTCGTCAGGATAGAATAATTACTGCACTGTATCTAGATAGGTCAGGCTTTCCAATACTTAGTGGTTCTTTAATCCTGCATCAGCTCTATGAGAATTTGCCACCATAACTACAGAGGAGAATTTGGCAAACTGAAAGAGACCTTCAAGAGATGTAGAACTCAGATGTTTCAAGTTACAAAATCTCAAATGTCGTTATTTTAAAAAAAAACAACAGTCTTTTAAGGGATATCCTAATTAAATAACATCTGGCATAATACATAAGAATCCCTTATGTTCACATAATATCTTATGTACATGTATTATCTTATTTAATTATCATAGTCACCCTAATATATTCTCTTTATTTGTCATCATAGCACCCAGATTTTCTATGGAGAATGCTACTCTTCACCTACTCTCAAGTTCCTACTGTTTGAGTGGAGCTGACTATACCTCTAATTTATGGGGTGGACATATAGCCTAGACTGGGCCAATAAAACTTCACATCTGCCTTATTGCAAGGAGTAATTCAGAGATAAACACAACATCCAAGTCATGCTAATCAGAGTCATTGCCAATCAGTGATTTAACTACTGTTGTAACAGCTGAGAAACAGACCTTCTCTTTCTGAAGCTCGCTGGATATAAGCTGGAGTTCTTGGTGGCCATCTCACCCCATGAGCAGAACCTGCCTGAGAGTTGGATCTAGCAGAAGAAGGCAGAGCCACGGCATTGAGAGTGACGGTCTTAGTCTGTTCGGACTGCTGTAGCAAAATACCATAAACTGGGTGGTGAAATTTATTTCTCTCAGTTCTGGAGGATGGGAAGTCCAAGGTCAAGTTGCTTGGCAGACTGATATCTGGTGAGAACCTGCTTCCTAGTTCATAGATGTCATTTTCTTGCTGTGTCCTCACATGCAAGAAGGGGAGGGGTGCTCTCTGTGGTCTCTTTTATTTATTTATTTATATTTTGGTCACGCCACACGGCCTGCAGGATCTTAGTTCCCTGACCAGGGATTGAACCCCAGGCCCACGCCAGTGAGAGTGCCAAGTTTTAACCACTGGGGTCTCTTTTAAAACGCACTACCTTTTATCAGCTCACCTCAAGACCTTCATGCCCTAATCACCTGCCGAAAACCCCACCTCCAAATACCATCACACTGAGGATTAGGTTTCAAGATATGAGTTCTGCGGGGGACACAAGCTTTCAGTCTATGGCAGTGACTGAGTCCTCACTGATATTGTTTGAACTGGAATCCAGCCACACCAATGCAAGGCTACTCCTGGAGGGTCAATGCATTATTTTTGTTTCCTTTTGCCATTTTGAGCTGAGTATCTCTCATTTGCAACTGAAAGAATCCTATGCTTTTTGTTGAGCTGTTACTACTTTCCCTATTTTATAGGAAAATAAACTGAGGTTTAGAGAACTTAAGCAACTTAATTGGTAGGGCAAAAGGAAAATTGACTGAAAGGGCAATGCTCTAATTTTTTATTTAATTAAGATTCTTTTAAAGTTTTAAAGCACTTTTCTCTTTGCCATCAAGACTTAAGAGTTTCGTCAGGATGTAATAATTACTGCACTGTATCTAGATAGGTCAGCCTTTCCAATATTTATTGGCAGTTGTTGTGTAGTATTTTGTTATTATAAATATGAATGCTGAGTCAGTCCCAAGAAGTAAATAGTAAATTTAAGCACTTTATGAGCCGTATGATGGATGTCTCTGCTTCTGTTCTGTACTGTACTTGAAATGAAATTTTATCTACAGTTGAGCCCCATGTCTGATCTAAAATCAACAGAGAAGGTTTGAAATACTCAAATGTGTGCCTCTTATGAAATCTAGTGGTTTAAGAAAAAAGCATGTATGTACTGTATACTTCAAAATAACTAAATAACAGTATTCTTAATGGGAAAAAAATCCCATTTTTTCCTGGAACTGTGAATGGAAAACTCAACTGCATACCATTCCAATTCAAGGATCTGTAATCTTAGACCATTGAAGAGTTCCTCTTTCCAAGGAATGTTTCTCTGTGTGGTTTCTAAACCTCCTGACTTTTTGCAAAAATTTAGCGTACCCTGGGAAGCTTAAGAGAAACAGCAATATAAGAATATCACGGGTCTTCTTGAGTTTTCATGTCTGACGCATAGTTCTTCCATTTTTATCTGTCATATTTAGTCACACTCTTTACTTCATTTGCTTTTACTGAATCTTCAGAACAAAACAGCAAGCTCTCAGGTAGTCATAAGGATTTCTTTTTCACAACAAATGTGAAGACAAAATTTGCTAGGCCTCCGCCACATGTACTACAGAAACGTGTGGACAGCCAAGTTGTTAGGAATCTGGTGTTCTGCTTTACTCTTAAAAGTCAATAGTTATAATTTCAGAGCACTAGAGTTAAGATTTTTCTTTTTATAATAATAATAATAGCAATAATTAACATTATAGAGTGTTACTTTGTAGTAATTAATATGCAAACAACATTATGCAGATTTTCTCCATCCTGACAATAGCCATTAATTTTATTTGAATTTCAAAGAAATTAAACAACTTCCTCAATTCAATCAACTAAAAAAAATAAAATATAAGTCAAGAGTTATCATTTTAATCAAACTCTGTAGCATTCTATATGGCATTTGTTTACCTTACTCAGATTGTTTCCTAATTGCCTGCTTCCTCCTGATGCCCTCTGAACAACATATGTGAATAAATAGCTCACACAGAGTCACAAAGAGGGTAGAGAGGGAAGTTAAGTTTCTTTAGCTGTTAAGTAGAAATACTAATGCCTTCCTCAGGGAATTTGTGCAGATTGAAAGGTTAAATGTTCTTTTCACCTTTACTGTTCAGTCCAAAAATAAGCACTGTAAATCTGTATGTGAATATAAGATATTAAAGATAATTTAGTACCAGTTTTTTAACTCCTCCCCTAACATAAAAATTATGGAAATACATTTAAAATCCAAGAATTAACACAACTACAGTCACCTATAAAAAATAACCTGTGACAAATTAAAGTCAAGTTAGAACAAGAGTAATTGTACAGTTAAACTGTATTAGCTACTATATATATATATATATATATATATATATACATACACACACACACACACACACACACACATACACATAATTTCAATTTAAGTTTAGCCAAATGGAGAAATCAGATTTGAGAAAAACCCCTCTCCAACAGATGAAGATGTTAGAAAGTGATTTCTGTGGCAGTGCTCTGATGACTCATCCCTCAACTACCATGGTTTCTTAATTAATTTGAGATCTTTTAATTAGATTCTTCCTCATCTTCACTTTAGCCCAGCATCTCTGGGTGGGATCAATCCCTCCTCTCCCCCACCCTCATCATCCCCAACCCCAGCCCAGGCAGCTGCCAGTTAAATTTTTTTTAATATAAATTTATTTATTTATTCATTCATTCATTCAATTAATCATTCATTCATTTATTCCTGGCTGCGCTGGGTCTTCGCCGCTACACGTGGGCTCCCTCCAGCCACGGCGAGCAGGGGTCACTCCCCACCTAGGTGCGCAGGCCTCTCACCGTGGTGGCCTCTCCTGTTGCGGAGCGCGGGCTCCAGGCGCACGGGCTTCAGAATTTGTGGCACGTGGGCTTCAGCAGTTGTGGCGCACGGGCCCAGCCGCTCCGCGGCATGTGGGATCCTCCCGGACCAGGGCCTGAACCTGTGTCCCCCCCATTGGCAGGCGGACTCCCAACCACTGTGCCACCAGGGAAGTCCCTGCCAGTTTAATTGCCACCAGGAAAAGCACTTCATCACCTAACCGCAAGGAGAGTCAAGTGGCAATAGGACATAAATAAAACTTTTCTTTGCTACTTAGCATTTCAACTTCTTGGTTCTTATCCTCTGCCTCCTAACCCTCTCCTTATCCTTACCCAGATTCGTGCTCCCCTGGTCCCTTGAGTCTCATGTCTTCTCTGAGGTCCTCTCCCTGCCTCCTCTGAAGGCTCTCCCCCTCCAAGATGATCACTACTTTTTTCCAGTTTCCTTTTCCATCAAACTCACATTCTTTCAAACCTGCTGATCTCAGAGAAGTGTAAACAGAAAAACCAACTAATCAAGCCTAAAGTGTGAAAAAACTGCTTTTTCCTGCCTGGGATTTTGCATTTTAAGCATGTTAACCCATACTCATCTACAATTAGTGAAATCCCATGGAATTTAAAGGGGATTTTGGTGACAGGGTGGGGACATCTATGGTAACAGACTTCTTCATTCCTTTAACTTCCAACTCATTTATGAAGCTTCCTCCCCCTTTGGTTAGGGCCAGTCTCTAAAGACTCTACATTTATTTCCCCAGAAAAGTCGCTTCCAGCTGCCATCTCAAGCTTGACGGCAAGAGTGCGGCTTTGTTCATGGAGCATGAAAGCAGCTTGCAGAGTCCTGCTGACTGGTATAAACCCAGGAGGAAATAAAGTTTTTCATTCATGTGTGCACATACACACACACACACACACACACATACACGCATATGCACACAAAGCAACACTTCTTCCTCATTCATGGGCAAACACAATTTCAATTGCATTGGACACTTTTTCACCTTTTTGGTCTTAGAACATAGAAAAAAATACAGGCGTGACTGGTGGCTAAATACTGAATTGTCAATTGACAAGTAGAGAAGCTACAAACTTCAACTTCCTTGGCCTTTGATGAACCTATTCTTTGGAGGTCTTAGAGAATCTTGGGAAGAATGAGGGTTTTGTGTAAATTTTATTATTTTTGCTGAATATATGAAGTTGCAGTGATTCTGTCTAGGGCAGTGTTCATAAATTGTTGCAATGTATTATCTTTATTAATTGCTTTGCACAAACTTACATCGAATTTATTGGTAGAAATAAATTGCATTTTTGGTTTATTTGATATTTTTTGTTTGCGCCCCTTGAACTCCAGGAACCAGGAAGGTCAAAGTGTTCGAGGACCATAGAACCACATATTCCCTCAGTCTGAGCACAGACCCATGAAGGGAGCAAGAAACGTACATTGTGTTCTCAAGAACTAAAAGTGAGGCAGGAGTTATTAAACTGTTTATGTGAAAAAAAATTATTTATGAGACAGGGTTTGAAAAAATAGTCTCAACATTCTTCCACATGTATAATCCACCTTTTGCCTCCACCATACTACTAAGATACTTCACAGGCTAATTCACCACCTGACTTCCAATGGTCATGTTTTATGGCCTCATTTTAGTCCTTGTATCCCACGCTTGACACATTCTCATATTGATCCTTAAATGCTGGAGCTCCCAGAGTTTCATCCACAGTCTTCTGGTCTCACTCTTCTTCAGTTCTCAAAGTAGAGGCCCACAAACTGGATACAGTCCACAGATACATTCAATTTGGGCTCAGTGGTATTTTAGGCAAACATAAGAAACAGGATTTGAAACCTGAACTTTTCATTTATTCATTTAGATTTTCCAGGTTCCTTTAAAACATGGAAAGATTTGACAACACTAGACCAACATTTATGCATAGCTACTTAGTTGGAACTAAATAGAAGTTGCTGGCCATTTGCTCTCTGGTTACTATAGCCCTCACCACTCCCTGCTTACTGAAATCTCTGGTCCACCCCCTAAACTCTCTTCCATGAGTGAGTATTTGCAGCTACTCCTCATGAGCTCCTCCTCAGGAGTCTTATCCTTACTTGTGGTTTGAACTACCTCACTCTAAAGTTCTAATCCAGAACATATTCTCAGACACCCTACAGTATCTCTGTTCCCCCTAGATGTACTGTAGGTTCCTCACTCTCAACGTGTCCAAAACCAAACAGATTTTTTTTCTCAATTGCCCCCAAATTCGCTTCTCCTGTAGTCTCTATACAGTTAATAGTGTCACAGTCTGTAATGGTCAGTTTTATATGTCAACTTGTCTAGGCCATAGTAGCCAGTTATCAGATAAACACTAATCTAGGTCTTGCTTAGAAGGTACTTTGTAGATGTGGCTAACATCTATAATTAGTTGACTTTAAGTAAAGGAGAATATCTTTATAATCTGAGTGAACCTCATCCAATCAGTTGCAAAGCAACACTGAGTCTTTCCTGAAGAAGAAGAAATTTGGCCTCAAGACAGCAGCATCAGCTTAGCTCCTGCCTGAGAGTTTTCAGCCTGCCAACCTCCCCTACGTACTTCAGACTTGCCATCGCCCATCATGGCTCTGTTTCTCTGAAGAGCCGTGGAATTGATGCCCCAGCCATTTAGACATCCATACTAAGAATCTAAAAGCCTTCCTCAACATTTTCTCCTCCATAGAGCTTTCATCCAGTCATACCCCTTTCCAATTATTTTTCAAAATAATTATCAGATCTGATTTCATATTTCTGTAACTTGGATCTTTTCCCTATTACTTGGACATCCAAGTCCAAACGCCTAAGTAGGGTACACACGGCTACTCATTTTCTGGTACCTGCCTACTTCTCCAGACTTATTTCTTACTGTGCTACCCGCTTCCCTGAGGCTGATGAGCTCAGCAGTGAGCCGGCTGTGTCTGGGTTTCAGAAGCTCGGGTCCAGTGTTTGCATTTGGTCCTCCTGTTGTTTGCACAGGGTATCTTCTGCTTTTCAACCTCTGGACTTTGACTTAGTCCCAGCTCCAGTCCCTGGGAAACCCAGTCTTTGACACATTCTGCTCCACTTGGCCAGTATCTGACTGACCAGGCCAACTCCATCTCCTACACGTAGGGATGAGTTAGCAAATCAAACAAGGGGGAGGAATGGCTAGGTTAGAGCCAAGATTGAGGCAAGATAGGAGGCTGTGAGCTGAGTGGAGAAAGTACCAGCAGCAAAGCAAAGAATTTGAGCCCACAGTTGGTGCAATGGGAAAACAAGACTAGGAGAGAAATATGCCAAACTCTTGCCAGGGTGATCTGATTTACTCCTTCAAAGACCATGTTCATATCATGCCCAGATGAAATATCTATATTACACATTATGACCCTTTTCCGACATAGGTGTAGGAAATAGACACTCTTAGGTACTCGAGTGGGAGTATAAATTGGAAAGATTTTTAAGAGGGCAACTTGACAAGTCCCTTAAATACTTTAAATGTGCATTCACTAGCAGCAAAATATTTTTTAAGGAAAGAAGGGGTTCAGCTTTATTATTTAATATTGCTCAAGATGTCCTACTTAGGCAATAAGACAAACAGACCCACACTCACCTATCTACTCTATTCCCAATAGTAATAACTAAATTTAATAAGAAATACATAAAACTCATATGAAGAAAACTGTAATTTCATTGACGTTTATATGAGGGCTAAAAACAGCTCTCTTTGATGAGGCTATGCTAGTATTCTTATATATAGAAAACCCAAAGAAATAACTGATAGTTTCACATTAGAGTTCAGTAAGGTGGTTAGAAATAAGGTAAATATATAGAACTAGTTATATACATCAGCAATACTACTTAGAAAAAAGAATGAGGAAAAGGAAGCAGTTCAAGTAGGTAAATAACAGGTAGATTAATCAATAAATAATTTGGGAAAATTTGCTAGCCAAGAAAAATTATATTCTTTCTTCATATAACACACACACAATCCAGATAGTTTAAATATGCAAATAAAGAATATAATAATATAATAAAATATGGGAGCACCAAAACAAAATATAGCACTAAAACAAAAATCTTTCTCGGTGTAGAAAAGCCTATTGTGACACTCAGGAAAAAATCCAAAAAGTGAAAAGGAAAATATTGACATTTGATTACATAAATTTAGAAACTTAAATACCATAGAAAACTTGGCCAGTATATAACAGACCAAGAGGAAGTACTTGTGATGCATTTGAAAGGTTGAATATTTTTGTTATAAAGCGTGTCTACACATGGGAAAAGAATCTAAAAAAAAAAAAAAAAAAGAGTGGCTATATGTATAACTGATTCACTTTGCTGTACACCTGAAACTAACACAACATCGTAAATCAACTATACTCCAATTAAAAAACAAAAAGAGTACCTACATATCAGTAAGTCAAACACTCATTAGGAAATAAGCAAAGAAAAGGAAAAGGCAATTCACAGAAGAGACTTATAAATGAAGAACAAACACAGGAGAAGTTGACCAACATCATTACATAAAACACATACAAATTCAAAGAAAGCAAAATATAATCTAATACCTATTAGGGTGACAAAGATTAAAAAGATTTCTAATCAATGTGGAAGACAAGAAACACCTCAAGAGAAGAATGAGCAAAGAAAAGAAAAACAATTTTTGTACATCAGATTAACAGAGATGAAAAAGATAGACATAATGAAGCAGACAGAGGGATTAATCTGTGTTTGTTCTTCCTGTAAGCATGTTCTACCCCCATTCCAGCCTTTCTATTTTCTTATCTCATGGAATTTTCCAGATTTGCCAGACAAAATCTCCCTGGCTCTGCCTGTCATTTGTACACAACTGAACTTATTGACCAAATTGTCTGGTTTCATAGAGAGGTTGGGAGAAAGTGGAAAGAGAGATGGAGAGAGAGGTGGAAGAAAACAGAGGGTGATTTACAGGGAAAGAGAAAGTTGGGGTTCAAAGGGTCATGAGGGCAGCAGGACTTGAGCCCCTGTCCCCGCCAGGGGCAGGGGAAGCACACTTCGGAGTCTGGAAACCAGCTCTAGGTGTACAGCTTTTTAAAGTTCCCCAAGTATGGCGTGGAAACGGCAGAGTCATCAGATGCCTAGGGACAGTGAGGCCCTGGAGAATAAGCATGGCTGTTGCAGCCCTGTGGACAGAAGGCTCTGGGGATCTCTCTGCTGCACTGGAATAGTTTTAAGAATCCCCAGATTTTGCAAGGCCTTGTGGCTTGGCATGGGGGACAGGTTTGGAGGAGATCCCCAATTACGTCTGTAATTTAATCCCTTTTCCCACGTCAACAGGATAGATCACAGAGTCTAATTTAAGTTTTGTTTTGTTTTGTTTTTTTTAAGTAAATAAGGGAATATGACATTTCTTGTGCACCAAGGCTCAGTGGCTTAGTTGCAACATCGTTAACCAGCATGTGGAAGAACAGGCACCGCCAGAAAATAAGCGGAACTATTCAGGAGGACTGTTTGTTAATACGTGTTAAAATGTAAAATGAGGGCTTCCCTGGTGGCGCAGTGGTTGAGAGTCCGCCTGCCGATGCAGGGGACACGGGTTCGTGCCCCGGTCCAGAAGGATCCCACATGCTGTGGAGTGGCTGGGCCCATGAGCCATGGCCGCTGAGCCTGCACGTCCGGAGCCTGTGCTCTGCAACGGGAGAGGCCACAACAGTGAGAGGCCCGCGTACCGCAAAAAAAAAAAAAAAAAAAAAGTAAAATGAGCATTATTTTCACTAGCAATCTTAATCCCAGGACTTTACACTATAAAGAACTGTATTTATTGAGCAAAGCGAATAGATATTCTGCAAAATTGCTTATAATGGCGAAAAGATTTTGGAAAATACTACTTGCCTATCAGTAGGAAACAGCTTAAATACATTATGAAATAAACCAGGGTACATACATACAATGGACTATTCTGAAGCATTAAAAGTGATTATGTGCTCAAAACATTAGTCATTAAGGAAATACAAATCAAAACCACAATGAGATGCCACTTCATATCCACTAGGCTAAGTATAATTTAAAAAAAGAAAGAAAATGACAAGTGTTAGTGAGGGTGTGGAGAAATTGGAATCCTCATACATTGCTAGTGGGAAGGTAAAATGGTGCAGCCACTGTGGAAAACAGTTTGGCAGTGCCTCAAAAACTTAAACATAGAATAATCATACCACCCAGCAATTCCACTCTTGGTTATACATCCAAATGAATTGAAAACATATGTCTATACAGCAACTTGTACATGTATGTTTATAGCAGCATTATTCATAATAACCAAAAAGTGGAAACAATTGGAATACAGATGAATGGGTAAACAAAAGTGGTGTATCCATGCAATGAAACATTATGTAATGATAAAAGGGAATGAAGTACTGATATAACCATAAAAAGGAACAAAGTACTGTGATGGTTAATAGTTTGTGTCAGCTTGACTGGGCTAAGGGATGCCCAGACAGTTGGTAAAACATTATTTCTAGATATGTCTGTGGGAGTGTTTCTGGAAGAGAATCAATAGACTGAGAAAGAAGATCTGCCCTCCCCAGTGTGGATGGGTGTCATCCAATCCAATAGAGTCCAATCCACTGAGGGCTCAAATAGAACAAAAAGGCAGAGGAAGGGTAAGAGTTACATTGTGTGGTTCTTGTAAAGACTGAGAAAATGTGCATTAAAAGATCCACACTGAAAAAAAGAGTGAGAGAGAAGGAGAGAGAGATGAGACATTCACCTCTCCTGCCCTACGACATTGGAGCTCTTGGTTCTCCAGCCTTCAGACTCTGGGACTTACATCAACAGACCCAAGTTCTCAGGCTTTTGGCCTCAGACTGGGAGTTACATCATTGACTCCCCTAGTTCTCAGGCCTATGGACTCTGACTGAATTATACCACCAGCTTTCCTGGTTCTGGGTTTCCAAACTGTGGGACTTCTTGGCCTCCATAATTGCATGAGCCAATTCCTATAATGTCTCCTTCTATCTGTGTCCCCATATATCCTACTAGTTCTGTTTCTCTGAGGAACCCTGACTAATACAGGTACTGCTATTGATACCTTTCTCCACATGAGTTACGTTCACAGGTTCCTGGTGGACATACCTCTGTGGAGGCACCAATCAACACACTGCAGACGTGTAGCAAACTATCTCGAAAGAAATCCTTGAAGGGTGTGATTTCAAGCATTATTAGTTTTTCATATACTTAACTGTATTTTTAAAATAAGGAACATGCACTATTTTCCCAAAACCAGTAGAAAAAAAAAGAATTGTTAACAACTAGAGTTTGCTGGGGTGTAGAGAATTGAGATTTTCATGTACCATTGGTATAATTGTAAATTGGTAGAGCCTTTTAGAGGGCAATTTGACAATTCAATTTCTAGGAATTTATCCTGTGGGAGTAGTTATACCCTTGTGCAAAGTTATATATGCTCAATGATGTCCATTAGAGCATTGTTTGTGATGGCAGAAAAGTTTTAAAAATTACTTTTTGTGGTCTATTTCCCCTAGGCAAAGTTTCCTTATAGACCTAGAGCAAGAGAGAGTAAATAATTCTATATTATGCAGCCATTAAAAATAAAGGAGAGGAGTTGTTTTCTGTATGTATAATGACAAGGATTAATAGCCACAATATATTGTTAAATAAAAATAGCAAGTTAAAAGCACTGTGTATAGTGTGATCTCATTTAAAATTACTGTTTTTATACACTCCAGAGAAAAATTCCAAAGGATGTATACCAATTGGATAGCAACAATTATCTTTGAGGGATGGTATTACAGAATTTTTACTTCCCATTTTATACATTTCTACATTGTAGGAATATTTTACAATTAGCATCTATTATTTCCATTATAAGAAGGAAAACAATGTAGGTTTGTTGTTGTTTTTTTTTTAAGAAAGAAAGAAAAATCCCACAGAGAGCAGCCTTGTTCCAGGGCTGGGTCTTGGGCCAAGATTTAGACTCTGCTGCACAGCAGTGGACAGGACCTTACTCAGCTGGAGCTTGTGAATAGCTTGATTGACATTCTCTGCCTGGGCTGGGCTTTCATGCGTCTGGCATGGCTCAGCTGGGAACCCCCTTGAAATTTCCATGAAAGGGCCTCTCCTGCTGTGTGTGTGATATTGACCATTTCTTAGTTTTCTGCACAGAGAGCCAAGGATGCCACCAGCAATGGAATCAAGCTCTACTCAGCTCATTAATTCTTAGCTGTGTGACCTTAAGTAAGTTATTTAACCTCTCTAGGCTGCCTACCTCAAAGGTCGATTTTGAAAATGAAGTTAAAAAACATGTAAGCTATCGTCATGGATGCTTCAACATAGTGGGTGTGTAATAAATGTCAATTCACACCCCCACCAACTCTGCCACTCAATGGGAGCCCTACCACCCTCTTGGTGGCATCTTATAAATGGGAGAAGGACCAATTTGGGGTTGTCACCACAGTGAAGAGGCTATTGACTTTGACTAGATCTATAGGCAGGGTCCAGGAATGCTAGCTGTCCTGGAATACAAGAGACAGTCCAGACAATAAAAAATTATCTAGAATCCTACAAAACATGTCATTGTTCCACAAGGTACTCATGTAAGTTAAAAACCTATTTATATTACCTGAGTCTAGAAGCTAATTCTATTTTATACAACAACGCTACATTTCCCAGGGGGAAGATTGTATTTTGTTTTGTTTGGACTTTACCACTGTTTTTGATCACATCCTGACAGTAGCACCACTTATGTATGCTATTTGAGTCTCCAAATAAAACACACCTCTAACCATCTGCCTTTATAGTTGTCACAAGTAGGGTTGGTACATAGGTACAACCATCTCACTACAGTGTTATGTCTTCTAGAATGCTCATCCCTACGCATTTACTTAATGAAATCCATGCTAATCTATTACGAATTATTTTTCTCCTATTTCTCTTTTATATAAGTTTGTATATTCTTTTTAATTTTTTTGGAAACTTTGTGTATATAGGTTACATTATTCTTGGCTTTTACTTTGGAATCATAAAGGTAGCATTACAAAACAGTTATTACAGAAAGAAGACATGACAGAGTCTAGAAGATCCTAAACTTTTTCAATTGCAGCCAAAAACCTGGAAGAGAATCTCTCCTGTGAAGTAGGATGGGTTCAACAATTGCATGCTTTCAATTGTAGAACAATGACATTGACAAAAACTCAAGTATCTCACTGTCTGCATTTCCACAGGGCTTAGAAGCATTCAAGATAACAGCCAACCTTGATCCTCTGGAGCCAGAACCAGGGAGGTAACAGGGCCCAGAATAACACTTACGAGAAAAGGTTCTGTCCAGTTCGAGAAATCAAATAATCTTGCTGTCATTTGTCAAACTGGAAGGCAAGAGATATATCATGATCCTGTAGAGGAAGTGAAAGGCAAGAAGCGGAGATGCAAGTACACTAAGAAGGGGCAAGGTGGAGACAGGTGTTGGCAGGTAGTGGACAAAGTAATAAGTTGGATGGGAGTAGGGTGAGGAGTGTGGAACTCTTTTTTGGCCATAGCATCTCTTTAATATGTGGACTGCGCTCCAGCTGGGCTCCTAGATTTGCATGATTCCACTGAACAGTGAATCTGTGTTACATGGTTTCTTAAAGGTGTCATCCAGCCTCTGAAAGACAAGGAATTAACACATCGGACTTCCTCAATGGGCCAGATGATGGAGGAAAAGCATCAAAAATGGCCAATAAATAAATTACTATTTATATTTTGGAATACTCTGTGTTACTTTTATTTTAGTTTATATCTGCTGGTGATGGAAGTCTTCCTTCACAGAGTCACTGAGAGCATCAGCATAGGAAGAACCATGGTAAGCATGGTCTAGGCCTAATAAGGATAAAGTGTACGTTTTGTTTGGAACATGTTGGTTGAAAAGGCCAGTTAGCCCTGCCCCACTGCAGAAACTGTGGGGATCAGGCCAAACCAATTGAAATGTCAGCACAAGTATCAATATTTGCCTCTATTAGTAATGTGAGTACTAAGTTACCAGTCCTCATAATAAATACAGCACAGAGCATGGAGACCATGAGATGGTACTTGTGAAAGCAGTTGTTTTCTTGGAAGACTTGACTTTGGTGCTGTTAAAAGACAAAGCTAGAAAGCTCAGTTATTATTTGGCCAATAAGATTTATTCATCTTGCTTATATGAAGTAATAGTTAACAGCCCTAATAGTTTTAAATAGCCCCGAACAGTTCTCTGTCTCAGAAAAGTTAGTCAGCTCATATATAGGCAGGTATGATGGTGTCTCAATATTAATTAATTAGTACACGGAACCACAGACAAATCATTTGTTTTCTCCACTTTCTCCACGATGGTTTCTGCACACCAGCTCCTCCACCTTTTACCACTGGTTAACATCGGCCCGGGACAATCCAAAGTAATACATTCATTGCAGGATTCTTTTCTACATACCTAGATGCCTATGTGGAAAACTTACAAAGAAATACTTATAGAGAATAATAAAGAATAAGCCGATTTCAGGACTCGAGTGGGTGAGATGCCTTGAAACTTGGTTTCAGTACTAATTTTAAGAAACAGACAATTGAGAAGCATGGCAAGTTTCTGAACTAAGTAGGGACAATTAAAATGGTGTTTTAACATTTATAGTTATTGTTTAAGGTAAAAGAGGGAGGGGAAAGATTGGAAGGATTTATGGGAGCTTGCAAGAGGAAGATGTCTGTCTTAATCCATTCAGGCTGCTATACCAAACCACCACAGAGGCAGTAGCTTATAAGCAGCAGAAATTTACTCACAGTTCTTGAGGCTGGAGGTCCAAGACCAGCATGATAGGGTGAGGTCCTCTTCCAGGTCCCAGTCTTCTTTCATCTTCCCATAGTGGAGGGGCTAGGGAGCTCTGTGGGATCTCTTCTGTAAGAGCAGTATCCCAATCATGAGGGCTTCACTCTCACTACCTAGTCACCTCCCAAGGTCCCCATCTACTGATACCATCACCTTTAGGGATTAGGATTTCAACGTAAGAATTTTGGGAGTACTCAGACACTCAAAGCTTGGCATTCTGAGTGTGTTTTCTGTCATGCACTGTATAGCTGTATCATGTTAGGTGGAATTATGATCCTGTTACTGTCCTTACTTGAAAATTAAGTTGAAGGAGATGCATATGGGTACCAAGCTGATAAGAGGTAGACTCGTGATGGCCAGTTTTATGCATCAACTTGACTGGGTGAAGGGGTGCCCAAATTGCTGGTAAAATATCATTTCCGGGTGGGTCTATGAGGTGTTTCTGGTAGAGACTAGCATTTGGTTTGGTAGATTGAGTAAAGAGATCCATTCTCACCAGTATGGAGGGCATCATTCAATGCATTACGGGTGCAAATGGGACAAAAAGGCAAAGGAAGGGTGAATTCTTTCTCTCCTCTTGAGCAGGGACACCCATCTTTTCCTGCCCTTGGATATTGGAGCTCCTGGCTCCGGGGCCTTCACACTCCAGGACTCACAGCAACAGCCTCCCTGGTTCTCAGGCTTTCAGACTCAGACTGAATTCCACCCCCAGCCTTCCTGGTACGTCTGCCTGCAGACGGCAGATGATGACTTGTCAGCCTCCAGAGTCACATGAGCCAATTCCTATAATAAATCTCCTCTTCGATCTCTCTCTCTATCTATCTATTCGCCCAGCTGACATCTACCTCTCAATCATCTATCTGTCTATCTATCATCTATCTATCTATCCTGTTGGTTCTGTTTCTCTGGAGATCCCTAACAATCATAGCAAATAAAATGGAAAACAGGTGGAGTTTCAGATTTTTTTAGTGCCTGGAAAAAGGGAAAAGAAAAAGTGGCTATAAAAGATGTTTTAGATAAGGTGGGTACTATAATTTGAAGCTATGCCACGTGTGAGAATGAGGAACTGGATGAGAGATGTGAGGAAATAGGTGCTACCACAGAAGAAAAGATTAAACAGCAAGGCCAGTAATTAGCATTAAAGCCAGTAATTAGCATTAAGGTCAGTACAGGGCAACTAAATTTAGAGATGCAAGGCCACTAGATTTAACCCAGAAGAAATCACTGTTAATCTCAGGTAGATACCCAATTAAAGGATAGTGCAAAAGGAGGGGGAAAATGCTAATAGAAAACAAAGGAATAATGAAATTACAAAGAGAGATAGGGGGTGGGAGAAAGAAAGCAACAACATATGTCTGGACCTCAGAAATATGGAGGTTGAAAGATAAATTTGAAAAGCGTGAGTGAAAGTCAACGTTCTGGTAGTTTTAGAATTCCTGCTACTTTTTATTGCTCTATGAAGTATGAATTTTGGAGCCTTAAAATTGTTTTGAACATAGCATAATAGATGGGGGAGAGCACGGTTTCAGCGCACAGCGCCTCTGTCTTGTCATCCATCCATGAGAAGGACAAAGGCAGTGCCGGGAACACAGGGGAGCGGGAGACGCCGGTGGATGAAGACGGATACAGTAATGGGAATAACGATTAAAGAAACAGAGGAAATAAGTGTGGGGAGGGAATAAACATCTATTTCCTGATATGAACCAGATGCTCTACATACATTATCTCATTCAACCTTCACCACAGCCCCGAGGAGTACGCGTCACCACGACCCTTTTAGGATCGAAGAAGCAGGAGGTTAAGTAACTGGTCCAAGAACATACAGCTACATCGAAGCTGAGACTGTGTTCAGAGTCTCCTATCACAACACTCGTCTCCTCGATACGACAAAAAAAAAAAAAAAAAAAAAAAAAAAAAGGCATTTGTAGAGTCGAAGAAACAAAAGGAGAAAAACTGAAGCTGAAAATTATTAAGTAGAAAAAGTCCTAGAGAGGTGATGTTAAAAACATTCTCACAAGCCATGGTCAAAGTCAAGTTAAGGGTCACAGTCATGGAACAGTTGTGGAAAATGCCCCTGAACTACTAAGGAAATAGTAACTATTTAAGAAAATGTAATTTCACATATGGAGTGGTGGGAAGAGACTTGGATAATCAACCGAGACATAGTATGAAAATTGTAAATAATGACTGTCATGTTTCCTCTGGCAGAAAAATATGGCCAGATTGTGGCAACAGTTCAAGAATTTTATGAAGGAGAGACCCCCCCTGGAGAAGAGTCATCTTTCCTCTCCCTTTCCCCAGTCCCTTCTATGAGCCAGACCTTCTGAGAAACTCTTGATTTGGGGAAATAAAACCGGCAGGAAATTCAGCGTTTGCTCCTGGCAGCACTGCCTTTCTTTTCAGGCCGCCCCCCTACATTTCCCATTTGATCCATCTATTATAATATGTATCCACATCTCATAGCCTCCATAACTAAAAGAACTACTAGCTATTAGCAAAAAAGTATCTCCTTCACAAGCGATTTTCTTAAACGTCATTACTTTAAGTCCACGTAGAATAAATAAATCAGTAAAATGTAAAATGTCTCTTTCTTGGACAAAACATTTCTGAAAATTGTTTATTTCATGAGAAATGCATGACAGATGGTGTGAGGAGTGGTGAGGCATTCAAAACAGTACAAAGTTTCCTACTGTTCTGTCAGATGTTTCCACTCTCTGTTCCATCCATTAAACGCTGACTGACTTTTCCTCCACAAACTTCAGTTTGACTTTTTAAAAACAAATAATGCTTCTGGTATTCATTTAAGATTTTATTACACTGTTACTGGAAACCTCCATCTGAAATGGAACCTTCACGTGACACAGAACAAGTGGTTGGAAGCATCCATTCTCACATAAATGTCACAACACAGAGAAGATGATGCTCATTGCTCAAGGAGCGTTGATTAAATTATCTATGATCGCCAAAATTATTAGATTCAATGTGTAGCGTGATACATAAGTAGTTGTTAAATTTGTTTAGTTAAAGAAAATTACTGTTAAATTTTAAATGTCCCATCTGTCAGTAACTGATTTGTTAAAACAATACCATAGAAAATTATGTTACCTCAAGGATAGTTCTATTTGGCTACATTTGGGTAAACGATGACTGGTATTCTCCTTGAGGTCCACCCTGCTTTATGGCTGTGAATTGATAAATACATGAAATTGAAGTATTTGCACGCCCACTGGCACACATGTGCATACAAACACAACTTCCAACAAGATATTGTTTAAATATGGCCCTACATGACCCAGATGTTCCAGGCCTACTACATGCTTCTCCCTCATTCAGTTTGTTTCATTCATTCTCTCTTAATGAATCTTTCGAAGAACAATTTTGAATTGAAAGGAACAATGAGCTTCTAGAAGAAAACTTGTAGAGATGTGGATGATGATGGTTTCAGTGGGCCTTCCAGATGACAAGTGTGTCACATTTTTGGTCTTCCTGCTGAGTCAGATCCTTTATTGAATCAAGTGACTTGGTGTATGCTGATCTATGGTAGAAACCTAGATTTTTATCACATTTATATAAAAAAGACCATAATCTCTAAAAAGAAACAAGAAAAAAGGAAAGATATTTGGATGAAAGACCCCAATTAAAGGCCAAAAACTTTTCAGCAAAACCATATCTGCTGAAAATTAGAAGAACGTTTTCCGTCATTCTGGAAATAAATTGACTCTACTTGGCAACCTTCACGAAATGGAAAGTACTGCAGTGTCTCCTGCCAGTTTTCTTGTGTGCAACTGACCAGTGCTAAATAAGAAACAAGCCCCAAACTCCTTTGCTTTAATTTTTTGTCTGACCAGCAAACCAGCTTAACAAATTATATCATTTTTATAAAAGATTTGTGAAGTAGATTGCCATCTGTAATTGTTTGTTTTTGAAACACAGCACTCAGTAGCATAATTGGCTAAAATTTCGTTGTTAATAGAATCCTAATGGTAATTACCAACTGAAGAGAAAAAGAAGATATTGAAATCTGAGTAATTTGAAGCCACATTTTTAAAGTGGCAGCAAAATAAGTCTGCTATGCTGTCTTGCCTTCTAGGTTTCTTGTCTCCAGAATTCAAATTTGTGACAAGCACAGGTTGGTACTTCAGCCTTTTACAGTTGAGTTTCACTGGAGGATTAATGGAGAGAGAGATTGGGAGAGAGGGACAGAGAGAGAAAGAGGGGCTAGCAATGCAAGCATGCTACACGTGGTTCAGAACAGATGTCTAAGTCACCTTGTCCTGACTTCCATGGTACATTCCAACCATCTTAGTACAAGAAAGAAAATGTGATTCCTTCTTCTGAGGCTAACTACCTACTTTAGTGCATCCATTAAGACGTATGTATAGAGCATTTATTTGCCAGTAATTACAAAGTGAATGTTAGCCCCAAACAGCAATTTCATTACCAATGGTGAATATCACCACTAAAGAATGGAATTTTTAGGTTCTGGTCCTTTGTTATGATATGAGGATTAAAATAAGATTCTGCTGAGATTAAGTCTCTGTTGGAGGAAGGGAGATAAAACTATCATCAATTCTCTCATGATATTTTTTTGGTCAGACATCCTACTTAGCATGAGGATCTAGCTCAGCCCCTCCATTGCCCATTTCAACCAGATGTTCATCTTAAGCTGCAAAATGTCAGTAAACTAACATACAATCCTTATTTATTTTGCATTAGATCGTGGCTCCCATTGCCCTTAGAATAAAACACAAATGCTTTTCCAGGACGTACGAAGCCTCCCACAATCTGGACCCTGCCTATCTCACTGATTTCATAGCTACTACGCTGCTCCACTATTCTCTAGCCACACTGCTCTTATTTATTTTCCTTTAACATTCAAAGTCACTTTTAAACTTAATTTAATTTTTAAATTTTTGCACTTCCTGTTCCCTCTATCTGAAATGCTCTCACTCCAATCTCTTTTTTTCTTAACATCTTTATTGGAGTATAATTGCTTTACAATGGTGTGTTAGTTTCTGCTTTATAACAAAGTGAATCAGTTATATATATACATATGTCCCCATATCTCTTCCTTCTTGTGTCTCCCTCTCTCCCACCCTCCCTATCCCACCCCTCTAGGTGGTCACAAAGCACCGAGCTGAGCTCCCTGTGCTATGCGGCTGGTTCCCACTAGCTACCTGTTTTACGTTTGGTAGTGTATATATGTCCATGCCACTCTCTCACTTTGTCCCAGCTTACCCTTCCCCCCTCCCCATATCCTCAAGTCCATTCTCTAGTAGGTCTGTGTCTTTATTCCCGTCTTGCCCCTAGGTTCTTCATGACCATTTTTTTTTCCTTTTTTTTTTTTTTTTAGATTCCATATATATGTGTTAGCATACGGTATTATTTTTCTCTTTCTGACTTACTTCACTCTGCATGACAGACTCTAGGTCCATCCACCTCACTACAAATAACTCAATTTTGTTTCTTTTTGTGGCTGAGTAATATTCCATTGTATATCCATTCATCTGTTGATGGACACTTAGGTTGCTTCCATGTCCTGGCTATTGTAAATAGAGCCACAATGAACATTTTGGTACCTGAGTGTTTTTTTGTTTGTTTTTGTGGTACGCGGGCCTCTCACTGCTGTGGCCTCTCCCGTTGCGGAGCACAGGCTCCGGACGCGCAGGCTCAGCGGCCATGGCTCACGGGCCCAGGCTCTCCGCGGCATGTGGGATCCTCCTGGACCGGGACACAAACCCGTGTACCCTGCATCGGCAGGCGGACTCTCAACCACTGCGCCACCAGGGAAGCCCTACCTGACTGTTTTTGAATTATGGTTTTCTCAGTAGTGGGATTGCTGGGTCGTATGGTAGTTCTATTTTTAGTTTTTTAAGGAACCTCCATACTGTTCTACATAGTGGCTGTATCAATTTACATTCCCACCAACAGTGTAAGAGGGTTCCCTTTTCTCCACACCCTCTCCAGCATTTATTGTTTACAGATTTTTTGATGATGGCCATTCTGACCGGTGTGAGGTGATACCTCAGTGTAGTTTTGATTTGCATTTCTCTAATGATTAGTGATGTTGAGCTTCCTTTCACGTGTTTGTTGGAGATCTGTATATCTTCTTTCTCACTCCAATCTTCATGGCTGAGCTCAAATGCTGCTTCCTTACACTGACCTATCTTCACCTTCTTAGTTACTGTTACTTCACCTTGCTTTATTTTCTTTGTAACAATTATTTTCATTTGAAAAATTTGTGTTCATTTGTTTGCTGGTTTATGGTCTATCTTTTCTGTTGCTAAAATGTAAAGGACGTGAAAGCACAAACCTCACTTCTCTTTTCCATTGCTGTGTTTCCTGTGCCTATGACAATGCCTGCCACCTATTTGGTGAATACATGATTGAATAAAAGAATATGAAGAAAAGATCCTTGATTGAGGTCTCTGTTCACAAGGTCTTCTGGTTATTGGTGCCTCTTCTCCATTTTTCATGACCTGTCAGTCTAAGTTGCTCAGATCCTATTTCCCCAAATTTGAAGGCTCTGATCTGGCTCCACCTCCTGGTGTTTACGTCCTCCTACCTTTGTGCATCCACTTGGCATATGTCCTATGGCTGACTCTAGTACTCCCCACGCCCGGTGCCCCTAGCTGGACCCAGATGTAACAACTTAATTTCTTGCCACGGCTTCTGATGCCCAAGGCAGCTGTGGGATAATGGGAACAAAGCCTGGATCTGAGTCCAATTCTCCTGCCACTCTGTGACCTCTGGGAAAATCATGCAAAGCATTAAACCTGATGTGTTTTCTGAGAGGCTAGGTGTGGGCTGTAAGAGAAAGGAAAAGAAGAGACTCTCACGTATTTGACTTGAGTAAACAGAGCTGTGTTTACTGAGATGGAGATGAACGTTAGAGCAGCAGGCGTGAGATGGCGGAGAAGGTGGGCAGCTCCATGCTGGATGTGTTAATTTCGACGGTCTAATTAGACATGCAAAGTTAGAGGTCAGGAAAGCACTTTACAATAGATGTCTAGATATTAGGAGAGCAGTCTGGGCTAGAGGTACAATTTTAGAAGAATTAGCCTATTGGCAGTGTTTAATGTTTCAAGATTGGATGAGATCACCTACCTGTCACCTACAGCATAGAAAGAAAAGAGAAGTGGCCCAAAGTCTGAGGTCTGGGCATGCAACATTTAGAAGTGGATGAGTGGAGGAGCAACTGGCAAATGAAGGGCAAACAAGGGTGAAGAGAATCCAGGAGAATGTGAAGAAATGATGTAACCTCAATCACATATTTTATATATAACTTAACAGATATTTACTAGGCATATAATCAGTGCAAGTCACTTCAGGGTAACAAAATGAATCAGACTTGCCGTGAATCCTGCCTTCAAGGTGATTTCACTCTAGTAGAAGGATAAAGGTCTACAAATCATTCAAATGCAAGGTAAAGAGTGATAAATGAGTCACAGATAATAAGATTTTAAAAGTGTGGTAACTAAGTGCAGTGTGGTATCCTGGATTGAATCCTGGAACAGAAAAGCACATCAGTGGAAAAGCCAGTGAAATCTGAATTAACTCTGTGATTTAGTTAATAGTATCGTACTTTTGTTAATTTCCTAGTTTGGACAAATATGCTATTGTTATTTAAGAGTTAACTTTTAGGGAAGCTGAGTCAGTGGCATACAGAGCTTCTCTGTAATGTCTTTGCAACCTTTCTGAAAGTCTAAAATCATTTTAAAAAATTTAAACAGTCTGGAGATTGAGATGAGACAGACCTGGGGAGCGGAAGGTACAAAGGGAAAAACGTCATGGTTTAAAGGGGGTGGGTAGGATTAATACACAAAACGAAAGAGGGGGTGCATTCTAAGCAGAGGCAAAAACATTTTCAAAAGCAAGGAGGTACAGTTCTGACTAACCATAAGATGTCAAACAGCATGAGCTCCTCGGCTAAGTGGTTCTAAGTGTGGTTTAGAACCACTTCCTTGCTAGACTCAGAAATGGGGGACCAATCACTAGACCTCGGATTTTGCATCATATCCCCAAACTTCTTATCTATTAGACACTCAACCCAGTTCCCCAAGAGACTATCTGTCCCCATCTAGCGAATCTCATTTTCTTATTTGGCCCGTGATGGCAGATAGAGAACATATTTTTACAGCTACTTTGATCAAGCTGTTTTGACATGGGACTTTTTGACATCACTTTACCCACGTTACAACTTCAATTCAAATGCTACTTAAAAATGAAGGAGTCTTCCTTTCTTTCTCGTGGACTCTTGAGCATTTTTCTGAAGCAATCGCTTAGTAATTATCACTTTTTGCCTTAAAACAAACCAGTTCCTGAGAAAAAAGACACTGTACTGCAATGGGGAAGTACTCAGGGTCTGTAGTTGCTGTTCTATTTCCTGCTGGTTATGTAAGGTGTAACCATAATCATCGTCTTCAACTTTTCTGAATGGTTTCCTCACTGTTGTGATGCTAGTAACCTAAGCATTGGGTTGCTGTAAGCATGTCATGAAGTAAAGTCATATAGTCCAGGGCCTGGTATAAAAGAAGTGCTTGATAAATGTTTGATATCATTCTCAAGAAGTTTTTCTCTAAGAGGAGAGATTTTGTCTTATTCATCCTGAAACCCCTAGAACACAGTGCCTATCAAGCTGAATCCTCAAAGGAAAAGACAAACAGCCTGTCGAGATACCGTTCAATCCCTCTTGAGAACTGTACTGCATTGCTAGTCTTTAGTGTATAGAAAGTGTAGTGCTTTGTGCTGTAGATATCTTAGCATTAAAGGGCTCTCATTGTATAAATTTTACATAAAGAAATTAAAGATCAAAGGGGTTAAGTGACTTGCTTAAGAATATACAAGATGGCCAGTAGCCATGTTACTCCTATGAGATAGCTCCTATTTCACAAAAGCTTAGTCAACATATATTATTTAAATATCTACTCTGTGTCAATCACTATCATGAGTACTTTCAAATAAACATTTTATTCTTAAATATGATCTTAGAATCTGCATGTTACTTCCTGCACTTACCCTGACTACTGAATTGTATTTTGGTTGTGAGCAGTCGTAGCTGGATGCCCTGACCTAAAAGAGTCCATTTTAGTTTGCCGTCTCATCTCATTAAGTTCCTAAAGTCATGCGGCAAGTTTCAGATTACTAACAGACTTCTTTCCTACTAGAGCTCTTTCCTTTACTCATACCTGCTTTCTCTGCTGTTCTATGGCCAAGGAACTCACCATACCTCCTGTCACAGCTGATGAGTGATATCATTCAGCTCAAAAACATCCAGTTCTTCATTCCAGGTGAAAATTCTACCTAATTCACACAAGACGTAAAGTCACAGTATGTGATGTGTGACAATGTCTGGTAAAAGATCAGCAAATTTCCGAAGTGCTTTTAATGCAAAATTGTGTGATGCTGCACTGCCTTTCTATAATTAGAGGTGGGTATTTGTTATATATATATATATTATATATATGTATGTTATATATATATAAAACATATTTCTTCTCATTTGTGAACATTAAAACATTTTAAAAACTCAACATGTTAGCCACAATATTGAAATCATTGGAATGAGTGTCTTTATTTTTTCTATCATATTTGTAAATTAACAATATTTTATAAAACCCTATATTTCTATTTATACTTAATATGAAAGTGTGCTTGGGGTTGAGACAGTAAAAATCTGAATATGGTTGAAAGCTATATTAAGGTACTTTTAATTAGTTTTTTCTAAATTTTTATAGAATTTAAAACTTGTGTTCATCAAGTTAACTATTAATACACAGTAATATAATAATTGCAGACTTCGCCTTTTATATTGTAAGAAATACGTGACTGGTTTGGTGCAAAAGATGTAGAACACAGACCTTTCCTTTCTATGTCAGCAGAGTGATGTTACATGCCCAAGTTCTTCCATTTGATCAAAGCAAAACCTGTTTGCTCAATACCTCCTCTTCCCTCCTGAAGAATTGCTTTTTCTAAGTGAATTTATTACAAATATTTATTTTATGCTGGTTAATAATCTATTTGTCTAGTACTGTGCTTTTGTTTAGCTTACTGGGTCCTCATATGGATGTTAGGGTGGATGGGTGAATAGAGATTTTTTTTTGAAATTTGAGCCTTTCTAAGTTTCCTGAGAATGTCCTTTATTACTCTTCTGCATAGCAATTTTACTCCTTGAGCTGTGGGCAGCTTAAGAAGAAATAACTAAGGATATGAATAGAGTAAGAAAATGTTGTTTTTTAAAACCAGTATTTTTAAATGTATCAATGTCTTCTATTGAATCATACCATGAAAAATTGGTGTCCCAAAATATTGTAATGTAATTTCAAACGAATTGCCCTAATGTAATTTTTTCATAATGGGCCTATATGCAATTGTCTACCTAATCTTTTGCTCCTATAATGATAGGGGAGAAGTTCCTTAATTCCACGTTTTCCACAAAGATTCCTTTGACAAAGTTGACTCTTAAAAAGAAGATGCTTTGCCGCATAGCACAGGGAGATCAGCTCGGTGCTTTGTGACCACCTGGAGGGGTGGGATAGGGAGGGTGGGAGGGAGGGAGACGCAAGAGGGAAGAGATATGGGAACATATGTATATGTATAACTGATTCACTTTGTTATGAAGCAGAAACTAACACACCATTGTAAAGCAATTATACTCCAATAAAGATGTAAAAAAAAAAAAAAGATGCTTTCAATAAGCCAATCAATTAAATTCCCCAGGAGGTGAAGACACAGGTAAACGCTCCTACCCTGGCTGCCTCTTACCTTTCCTTTCTCCACACATTTGTTGTTGCTGTTGTTCCATGAACCCCTTCCCCACACTAAAAAGGTTTGCCAAGACCAGAGCTGATTCTATTCTGTCTAGCACAAATTTATAGTTAGCAAATTCCTTCTAGTTTTATTCCATGAATGAAATTCCATGTCTCTTCATTATGGTGTTTTATAATAATCCCCTCACTCATAGATTCATTTATTTTTCTGGCAAATTTTTATTATCTGGCTAAAATGTGTCAACCACAATATTAGAATTTAGAGATGAAAATATGAATAGGAGAAATTTACAGTCTTCATAGACCTATGGTAATATAGGCTTATAAATCATCAAGATACACTATAACAGATAAAAGTGCTAACTGTATAGAAACACAGAGGAAGAAGTAAGAAACTATAGCTGACTGAACAGAAGTTTCCCAGAAGAGCTGGGTCATAAAAAACTGTGTAGCTGCTCATCGGGTGGAGAGGATGAGGAGGGACACCTAGGGCGCAGGCAAGGAGTGGCAGAGCGGGCAAGACAAAAGAAGAATCTAGGCATTATTCCAAAGAAAACATACAAATGGCCAATAGATACATAAAGAGATGCTCCACATCACTAGTACCACTAATAATCAGGGAAATGCAAAGCAAAACTACAATGAGATAGCAACTCATATGTTAGAATGGCTATTATCAAAAACATAAGAGGGCTTCCCTGGTGGTGCAGTGGTTGAGAGTCCGCCTGCCGATGCAGGGGACACGGGTTCGTGCCCCGGTCTGGGAAGATCCCACATGCCGCGGAGCGGCTGGGCCCGTGAGCCATGGCCACTGAAAAAATAACATAAGAAATAACAAGGGTTGGCAAGGATGTGGAGGAAAGGGAAGATGTGTGCACTGTTGGTGGGAATAGAAATCGGTGCAGCCATTATGGCTTCCCAGTAAGAAGGTTTCTCAAAAAGCTAAAAATAGAACTACCATATAATACAGCAGTCCCACTTCTGGGTATATATCTGAAGGAAATAAGAACACTATCTGCACTCCCATGTTCATTGCCACATTGTTCACAAAGCCAAGACATGGATACAACCTAAGTGTCAATCAATGGATGAGTGGATAAAGAAGTTGTGGCATATATTTATATATACAGTGGGATATTGTTTAGCCATAAAAAAGGAACACCTGCCATTTGTGACAACATGGATGGACCTAGATGACATTATGCTAAGTGAAATCAGTCAGAGAAAGACAAAAACTGTACATTTTCACTTATATGTGGAATCTAAAATAAATAGATTAAATACTTGAAATCATAGAAATAAAGAGTAGGACGGTGGTTGCAAGCGGCTGCAGGCTGGTGGAAATGTACAATTGTTGGTCCAAGGACGCAAACTCCCAGCTATAAAATGAATAAGTTCTGTGGATCTAATACACAGTGTAGTGACTGTAATTAACAATACTGCATCGTATATTGGGAGGTTGTTAAGTGAGTAGATCTTAAATATTAATACCACAAAAAATCGATAATTATGTCAGGGGATGGAGGTGTTAGCTAACTTTATTGTGGTAATCATTTTATAATATATACATGTATCAAATCACGACACTGTACATCATAAACTTACATATGTTATATGTCAATAATGTCTCAATAAAGCTGGAAAATAAAAGAGAGAAGAGTCTAGAAAAATAGAACTCAGCCAGATACTAAAGGGTCTATATCCCAATCATCTTGAGAACAGGGAGGATTTATAAAAGGGTTTCAGTCACAGGTTGAAATAAACACTCTTAAAGTCATAATTGCCTCTACATAATATATATCATTTTCTTTTTTCTGGCACAGAATGTTAGGATGTTGTTTAATTTGGCTATTATATCTTTAGGTATGACTTTATTGATATTAGAACACTTAGCAGCCAAAAATGGTACAGAACTATTTCTTGTTTAATTAACTCTTCCCCTCCAAGTCCCTAGTGAGGACTCATAAATTTTACTTGATGATAAGGAAGCATTCCCTTCTAAGAAAAGAGCCTGGTTATTGGGCCATCAGGATGCAGCCCATCGGGGGACCTTCAAGATGATGGAGGAGTAAGACGTGGAGATCACCATCCTCCCCACAAATACATCAGAAATACATCTATATATGGAACAACTCCTACAGAACACCTACTGAACGCTGGCAGAAGACCTCAGACCTCCCAAAAGGCAAGAAACTCCCCACGTACCTGGGTAGGGCAAAAGAAAAAAAGAAAAAACAGAGACAAAAGGATAGGGATGGGACCTGCACCAGCAGGAGGGAGCTGTGAAGGAGGAAAGGTTTACACACACTAGGAAGCCCCTTCGCGGGCGGAGACTGCGGGTGGCGGAGGGGGGAGCTTTGGAGCTGCTGAGGAGAGCACAGCAACAGGGGTGCAGGGGGCAAAGCGGAGAGATTCCCGCACAGAGGATTGGTGCCGACCGGCACTCACCAGCCCGAGAGACTTGTCTGGTCCCCCGGCGGGGCGGGCGGGACTGCGAGCTGAGGCTCGGGCTTCAGTTGGAGCGCAGGGAGAGGACTGGGGTTGGCTACATGAACACAGCCTGAAGGGGCTAATGTGTCACAGCCAGCCGGGAGGGAGTCCGGGAAAAGGTCTGGAGCTGCCGAAGAGGCAAGAGACCATTGTTTCAGGTGCGCGAGGAAAGGGGATTCAGAGCTCAGCGTAAACGAGCTCCAGAGATGGGCGCGAGCCGCGGCTATCAGGGCGGACCCCAGAGACGGGCATGAGACGCTAAGGCCGCTGCTGCCGCCACCAAGAAGCCTGTGTGCGAGCACAGGTCACTATCCACGCCGCCCCTCCCGGGAGCCTGTGCAGCCCGCCACTGCCAGGGTCCTGTGATCTAGGGACAACTCACCCGGGAGAACGCACGGCGTGCCTCAGGCTGGTGCAACATCATGCTGGCCTCTGCCGCCGCAGGCTCGCCCCGCATCCGTGCCCCTCCCTCCCCCCGGCCTGAGTGAGCCAGAGCCTCCGAATCAGCTGCTCCTTTAACCCCGTCCTGTCTGAGTGAAGAACAAAGGCCTCAGGCGACCTACACGCAGAGGCGGGGCCAAATCCACAGCTGAACCCTGGGAGCTGTGAGAACAAAGAAAAGAAAGGGAAATCTCTCCCAGCAGCCTCAGGAGCAGTGGGTTAAATCTCCACAATCAACTTGATGTACACTGCACCTGTGGAATACCTGAATACACAACGAATCATCCCAAATTGAGGAGGTGGACTTTGGGAACAACGATATATATATTTTGTTCCCTTCTTCTCTTTTCGTGAGTGTGTATGTTTCTGTGTGTGATTTTGTCTGTATAGCTTTGTTTTTACCATTTGTCCTAGGGTTCTGTCAGTTTTTCTTGTTTTTTTTTTTTTACTATATTTTTTAGCCCTTGTTATCATTGCTAGATTTGTTTTTTGGTTCGCTTTTTCTCTCTCTTCTTTCTTTCTTTCTTACTTTTTACTTTTTTTATTTTTATAATTTTTAAAATTCTAATGACTTTATTTATTTATTTCTTCCTTTCTTTTTTTCTCCCTTTTCTTCTGAGCTGTGTGGCTGACAGGGTCTTGGTGCTCTGGCTGGGTGTCAGGCCTGTGCCTCAGTGGTGGGAGAGCCGAGTTCAGGACATTGGCCCACCAGAGACCTCCAGGCTCCACGTGCTATCAAATGGTGAAAACTCTCCCAGAGATCTCCGTCTCAACGCTAAGACCCAGCTCCACTCAATGACCAGCAAGCTACAGTGCTGGACACCCTATGCCAAACAACTGGCAAGACAGGAACACAACCCACCCATTAGCAGAGAGGCTGCCTAAAATCATAATAAGGTCACAGTCACCCTAAAACACACCAATGGACATGGTCCTGCCCACCAGAAAGACAAGATCCAGCCTCATCCACCAAAACACAGGCACTAGTCCCCTCCACCAGGAAGCCTACACAACCCACTGAACAAACCGTACCCACTGGAGGCAGACACCAAGAAACAACAGGAACTACGAACCAGCAGCCTGCAAAAAGGAGATCCCAAACACAGTAAGTTAAGCAAAATGAGACAGAGAAACACACAGCAGATGAAGGAGCAAGGTAAAAACCCACCAGACCAAACAAATGAAGAGGAAATAGGCAGTCTACCTGAAAAAGAATTCAGAGTAATGACAGTAAAAATGATCCAAAATCTTGGAAATAGAATAGAGAAAATACAAGAAACGTTTAACAAGGACTGAGAAGAACTAAAGAGCAAACAGACAATGATGAACAACACAATAAATGAAATTAAAAACTCTCTATAAGGAATCAATAGCAGAATAACTGAGGCAGAGAACGGATAAGTGACCTGGAAGATAAAATAGAGGAAAAAACTAATGCAGAGCAGATTAAGAAAAAAGAATGCAAAGAATTGAGGACAGTCTCAGAGACCTCTGGGACAATATTAAATGCACCAACATTCGAATTATAGGGGTCCCAGAAGAAGAAGAGAAAAAGAAAGGGACTGAGAAAATATTTGAAGAGATTATAGTTGAAAACTTCCCTAATATGGGAAAGGAAATAGTTCATCAAGTCCAGGAAGCACAGAGAGTCCCATACAGGATAAATCCAAGGAGAAACACACCAAGACACATATTAATCAAACTATCAAAAATTAAATACAAAGAAAAAATATTAAAAGCAGCAAGGGAAAAACAACAAATAACATACCATGGAATCCCCATAAGGTTAACAGCTGATCTTTCAGCAGAAACTCTGCAAGCCAGAAGGGAGTGGCAGGACATATTTAAAGTGATGAAAAGGAAAAACCTACAACCAAGATTACTCTATCCAGCAAGGATCTCATTCAGATTCGATGCAGAAATTAAAACTTTTACAGAGAAGAAAAAGCTAAGTACCACCAAATCAACTCTACAACAAATGCTAAAGGAACTTCTCTAGGCAGGAAACACAAGAGAAGGAAAAGACCTACAATAACAAACCCAAAACAATTAAGAAAACAGTAATAGGAACATACATATCAATAATTACCTTAAATGTAAATGGATTAAATGCTCCAACCAAAAGACATAGACTGGCTGAATGGACACAAAAACAAGACCCGTATATATGCTGTCTAAAAGAGACCCACTTCAGACCTAGGGACACATACAGACTGAAAGTGAGGGGATGGAAAAAGATATTCCATGCAAATGGAAATCAAAAGAAAGCTGGAGTAGCAATTCTCATATCAGACAAAATAGACTTTAAAATAAAGACTATTACAACAGACACTATGTAATGATCAAGAGATCAATCCAAGAAGAAGATATAACAATTGTAAATATTTATGCACCCAACATAGAAGCACCTCAATATATAAGGCAAATGCTAACCGCCATAAAAGGGGAAACCGACAGTAACACAATCATAGTATGGTACTTTAACATCCCACTTTCACCTATGGACAGAACATCCAAAATGAAAATAAATAAGGAAACAAAAGCTTTAAAAGATACATTAAACAAGATGTGCTTAATTGTTATCTATAGGACATTCCATCCAAAAACAAAGGAAAGCACTATTTTCTCAAGTGCTCATGGAACATTCTCCAGGATAGATCATATCTTGGGTCACAAATCAAGCCTTGGTAAATTTAAGAAAATTGAAATTACATCAAGTATCTTTTCCGACCACAATGCTATGAGACTAGATATCAATTACAGGAAAAAAAATCTGTAAAAAATACAAAGACATGGAGACTAAACAATACACTACTTAATAACCAAGAGATTACTAACGAAATCAAAGAGGTCATCAAAAAATACCTAGAAACAAATGACAATGAAAACACGACAACCCAAAACCTATGGGATGCAGCAAAATCAGTTCTAAGAGGGAAGTTTATAGCAATACAATCCTTCAAGAAACAAGAAACACCTCAAATAAACAACCTAACCTTACACCTAAATCAATTAGAGAAAGAAGAACCAAAAAAACCCCCAAAGTTAGCAGAGGAAAAGAAATCATAAAGATCAGATGAGAAAAAAATGAAAAAGGAATGAAGGAAACAATAGTAAAGATCAATAAAACTAAAAGCTGGTTCTTTGAGAAGGTAAAAAAAATTGAAAACCATTAGCCAGGCTCATCAAGAAGAAAATGGAGAAGACTCAAATCAATAGAATTAGAAATGAGAAAGGAGAAGTAACAACTGACACTGGAGAAATACAAAGGATCATGAGAGATTACTGCAAGCAACTGTATGCCAATAAAATGGAAAACCTGGAAGAAATGGACAAATTCTTAGGAAACCACAGCCTTCTGTGACTGAACCAGGAAGAAATACAAAAAATGGACAGACCAATCAGAAGCACTGAAATTGAGATTGTGATTCAAAATCTTCCAACAAACTAGAGCCCAGGACCAGATGGCTTCACAGGCGAATTCTACCAGACATTTAGAGAAGAGCTAACACCTATCCTTCTCAAACTCTTCCAAAATATAGCAGAGGGAGGAACACTCCCAAACTCATTCTACGAGGCCACCATCACCCTGATATGAAAACCAGACAAAGATGTCACAAAGAAAGAAAACAACAGGCCAATATCACTGATGAACATACATGCAAATATCCTCAACAAAATACTAGCAAACAGAATCCAACAGCACAGTAAAAGGATCATACACCATGATGAAGTGGGGTTTATCCCAGGAATGCAAGGATTCTTCAATATATGCAAATCAATCAATGTGATACACCATATTAACAAATTGAAGGAGAAAAACCATATGATCATCTCAATAGATGCAGAAAAAGCTTTCAAAAAAATTCAACACCCATTTATGATAAAAACTCTCCAGAAAGTAGGCATAGAGGGAACTTACCTCAACATAATAAAGGCCATATATGACAAACCCACAGCCAACATTGTTCTTAATGGTGAAACACTGAAACCATTTCCACTAAGATCAGGAACAAGACAAGTCTGCCCACTCTCACCACTACTATTCAACATAGTTTTGGAAGTTTTAGCCACAGCAGTCAGAGAAGAAAACGAAATAAAAGGAATCCAAATCAGAAAAGAAGTAAAACTGTCACTGTTTGCAGATGACATGATACTACACATAGAGATTCCTAACGATGCTACCAGAAGACTACTAGAGCTAATCAATGAATTTAGTAAAGTAGCAGTATACAAAATTAATGCACAGAAATCTCTGGCATTCCTATACACTAATCATGAAAAATCTGAAAGAGAAATGAAGGAAACACTCCCGTTTACCATTGCAACAAAAAGAACAAAATACCTAGGAATAAACCTACGTAAGGAGACAAAAGACCTGTAGGCAGAATATTATAAGACACTGATGAAAGAAATTAAAGACAATACAAACAGATTGAAAGATATACTGTGTTCTGAGATTGGAAGAATCAACATTGTGAAAATGATTATACTACCCAAAGCAATCCACAGATTCAATGCAATCCCTATTAAGCTACCAATGGCATTCTTCACAGAGCAAGAACAAAAAATTTCACAATTTGTATGGAAACACAGAAGACCCCGAATAGCCAAAGCAATCATGAGAAAGAAAAAGGGAGCTGGAGGAAGCAGATGCTCTGACTTCAGACTATACTACAAAGCTACAGTAATCAAGACAGTATGGTACTGACACAAAAACAGAAATTTAGATCAATGGAACAGGATAGAAAGCCCAGAGATAAACCCACGCACATACGGTCACCTTATTTTGGTAAAGGAGGTGAGAATATACAATGGAGGAAAGACAGCCTCTTCAATAAGTGGTGCTGGGAAAACTGGATAGCTACATGTAAAAGAATGATGTTAGAACACTCCCTAACACCATACACAAAACTAAACTCAAAATGGATTAAAGACCTAAATGAAAGACCAGAAACTATCAAACTCTTAGAGGAAAACATAGGCAGAAGACTCTATGACATAAATCACAGCAAGACTCTATGACATAAATCACAGCAAGATCCTTTTTTTTTTTTTTTTTGGTTCACGGGCCTCTCACTATTGTGGCCTCTCCCATTGTGGAGCTCAGGCTCTGGACGCGCAGGATCAGCAGCCATGGCTCACGGGCCTAGCCGCTCCACGGCATATGGGATCTTCCCGAACCGGGGCACGGACCCGTGTCCCCTGCATCGGCAGGCAGACTCTCAACCACTGCGCCACCAGGGAAGCCCACAAGATCCTTTTTGACTCACCTCCTAGAATAATGGAAATAAAAACAAAAATAAAGAAATGGAACCTAATGAAACTTAAAAGCTTTTGCACAGCCAGGGAAACCATAAACAAGATGAAAAGACAACCCTCGGAATGGGAGATAATATTTGCAAATGAAGCAACGGACAAAGGATTAATCTCCAAAATTTACAAGCAGCTCATGCAGCTCAATATCAAAAAAGCAAACAACCCAATCCAAAAATGGGCAGAAGACCTAAATAGACATTTCTCCAAAGAAGATATACAGATTGCCAACAAACACATGAAAGAATACTCAATGTCACCAATCATTAGAGAAATGCAAATCAAAACAACACTGAGGTATCACTTCACACCAGTCAGAACGGCCATCATCAAAAAATCTACAAACAATAAATGCTGGAGAGGGTGTGGAGAAAAGGGAACCCTCTTGCACTGTTGGTGAGAATGTAAATTGATACAGCCACTATGGAGAACAGTATGGACGTTCCTTTAAAAACTAAAAATAGAACTACCATACGATCCAGCAATTCCACTACTGGGCATATACCCTGAGAAAACTATAATTCAAAAAGAGTCATGTACCACAATGTTCATTGTAGCTTTATTTACAATAGCCAGGACATGGAAGCAACCTAAGTGTCCATCAACAGATGAATGGATAAAGAAGATGTGCCACATATATACAATGGAATATTACTCAGCCATAAAAAGAAATGAAATTGAGTTATTTGTAGTGTGCTGGATGGACCTAGAATGTGTCATACAGAGTGAAGTAAGTCAGAAAGAGAAAAATAAATACCGTACGCTAACACATATATATGGAATCAAAAAAAAAAAAGTTTCTGAAGAACCTAGTGGCAGGACAGGAATAAAGACGCAGACGTAGAGAATGGACTTGAGGACTCGGGGAGGGGGAAAGGTAAGCTGGGACAAAGTGAGAGAGTGGCATGGACTTATATATATTACCAAATGTAAAATAGATAGCTACTGGGAAGCAGCCGCATAGCACAGGGAGCTCAGCTCGGTGTTTTGTGACCACCTAGAGGAGTGGGATAGGGAAGATGGGAAGGAGACGTAAGAGGGAGGAGATATGGGGATATCTGTATATGTATAGCTGATCACTTTGTTATAAAGCAGAAACTAACACATCATTGTAAAGCAATTATACTCCAATAACGTTGTTTTTTTTAAAAAAAAGATGCAGCCCACTGTGGTGACGCAGTGGTTGAGAGTCTGCCTGCCGATGCGGGGGACACGGGTTCGTGCCCCGGTCCGGGAAGATACCACATGCCACGGAGCGGCTGGGCCCGTGAGCCATGGCCGCTGAGCCTGCACGTCCGGAGCCTGTGCTCCGCACCGGGAGTGGCCACAACAGTGAGAGGCCCGCGTACCACTAAAATAAAATAAAATAAAATAAAAAAGTTAACATATGCTTCCTATACAACCAAGCAGTCCCATTTCTAGATATTTACACAAGACAAATGAAAACACATGTCCACAAAAAGACTTGTACGTTAATGTCCATAGCAACTTTATTTATAATAACCAAAGATGTAAGTAGCTCAAATGCTCATCAACAAGTGGTGAATGGATAAAGAAATCGTGGCATATGCGTACAAAGGACTACTACTACAAAAAAATAACAAATTACTGACATAGTCAACAACAGGGATGAGTTTCAAAACATTATCCTAAGCAAGAGATGTCAGACACAAAAGAATATACACCAAATGATTCCATTTATATGAGGCCTTAAAATGACAAATTCAATTGAAATGGACAGAGAGCAGATATGACCGCTTGGGGCTGGGAGCACGGCAGCAATTGACTACAAAGGTACATAAGGGAATTTTTGGGTTTGACAAATGTTCTATACTTTGATTGTGGTGGTTGTTACATGGCCATCTATCTCTCTCAAAACTCACCAAACTGTACTGTTAAAATAGGTACATATTATTGTATATAAATTACTTCTCAAGAAAGGTGATTTTTAAAGCAGAATATCAGTGGCATAATTATATGATGAAATTGAATTCTAATGTAGCACTTACCTTTTAAGGCTTTAAAGTCAGAAGGTCTTGAAGTCAACATTCACTAACCCTGTGATCTTACAGCAAGTGACTTCAACTTTCTTAACTTCTTCCTTATCTTAAAAATATCGATACTGCCTCACAGGATTGTCACTACTAAAAGTACTTCAAATTCTATGTAAAATTATTTTTCAACCCATTTTTATGCATTGAAAATAATTCTTTACTTAATTTTCATATAATTTCAGATTTATAAAATAATCATTCTCCATATACCTTCACTCAGATTCCCCAAGAGTTAACATCATGTATAACCAAGAGATAAAAATAAAGAAATTAACATTGGTCAGTACAATCATTGAATCTTACTCACATTTTTATCAGTTATCCTTCAAATGTCATTCTTCTTGTCCAGGATCCAATTCATGATCTCCTGTGACACTTAGTTGCCACATATTCTTAGTTTCCTTTAATCTGGAACTGTCCCTGAATCTTTCTTTGTCTTTCACGCCCTCGACACTTTTGAAGAGTGCTGGTCAGTTATTTTTTAAAATGTTACTAAATCTAGGGTTATCTGATATTTTCTCAAGATTAAACTCAGGTTATTTATTTTGGGTAAAAATTCCACAGAAATGTTATTGTGTCCTCTTCACTTTAACACATCAGCAGACACCTGCTGTTGTTCATCGTCTCATTACTGGTAATGTTAACTTTGATTAGTTGGTTAAGATGGTATCTTCCAGGTTTCCTCACTGTGGTTCAATCAATAAGTAATTTGTAGAGAGATACTTTGAGGCTACATAAATATCCCATTTCTCATCGTATTTTTCACCCAGTAATTTTGGCATCTATTGCTTATTCTTGCCTGAAACATTTATTACCGTGTTTGTTGCCAAGTGACGATTTTCTGTTTCCACGCTTCCTTCTCTATTTGTTAGTTGGAACTCTAGCATGAAGAAGAGCTTTCCACTCTCTCTACTTATTTATTTGTTTCAATTATCTATTTACATCAGTATGCATCCATGGCTTGTTATTTTAGCCTATAGATTTTAATCCATTATAATCATTATTAATTCATTCATTTTCACTCAAATTGTCCCAGATTTGACCATTGAAATTCCATTCAAATTGACTCCTGTATATTTTTGACATTGCCCCATCACTTTTAGGCACCTCCTTGTTTTCTGGTACCACAACATATTTATCTTGCACTTTTTTGGTCTCAGTCCTGGAGCCAGACATTTCTCTATGGAACACTGTCTTCTTTCATTAGGTAATAATTTAACATTCTATTAATGAAAATGAAAACTCATGTTCCACCTCTTTAACCAATCTTAAAATATGAGCCTCAAAAACGGAATGAATAATAGATGGTAGTAGAAAGATGAGAAAAGACATGTGGAAGCTTGGGTTTTCATCAAGTGATTGGCTTTAAAATCAAAATTGTTGTTGGCTTTCAGTCTTACCAGTTGAAACATACTTCGGGATTTTACATACTATCCAACTGATACTGGAGTCAGAAGGTGAGGATGGGTTGGGAAGAGTGTGAAGTGTCATTCAAGGTCTTGCTGGTGCTACACAGAACGCCTCAAACATGGATCATAAGCAGGACTGTGGAGCTAATATTCGAGACATCATAAAATTCTGGGCTCAGAGCATGGCAAAGAGGAACTAAGTTTAGAGGGTCAATGAATGAGCCATTTGTTGTCCCAAATGACTTACTAGTTAGGCAATAACACAAAAAAGCCTGGCTGAGCTCTGGGTGAAGTTCAACAACCTGTCTATGCGGGAATCCCAAAGAGTAACTTCAGTCTCTTCTGCACTGAGAAATGGGATTGAGACCCTAAAAGACATTTTCCGTTGGAATTTCTGGGAAAAAGGGAAATTCAGTCACAATTTTAGAGGAATGACTATCATATGGACCATTTCACTTGGTAGAAGTTTTCAAAATGACTCTCCTGAATTTTTAATCTATCTTCAAACATCATATATCTTTTCAACACAAGAGTGAAAATTAATATGATTAGCATGTAACTGGCATAACGATACTTGAAGAGTAGCCCACATCCTGAAGCTACTCAGGTAAAATTCCAGGCTTTTATAAAAATGGGAAAAAATCCTCAGAAAGTGTACACTGCCACATTTTCCCACCCAAGTTGGCATAAATGGAGACAGCGAGCGAGCGAGCGCAGAGTCCTGACATTTTTTTCAGGGGTACACTGTATCCCTTTCTACATTTCCATATCTTTCCTCTAGTCTGTTTTTCTTGAACTACTTTAATTTTTTTTTTTTTAAAGTAGAGATGGAAGGAATCTCCTCTGTCCCCATCCCAGTCAGGTTGGAGTTAATGGAGCCATGCCAGGGACAAAGAACTCACCAGGCCCCTGAATTGTGCTGATAGCAACTCCTTTTAAGTGGAAAAGCCTAAGAAATCTGTAAGGGGACCAAGAGTGTGCTAATGTGGGTCTTTTCCTGGGTTTTTCTCCACGTAGGATGCCATTTTCTGCTTCATAAAGTAGTCATGTGAACTGCTGTCCCTCATTCCACCCTAGAAGATGGCCTTGAATAGCCTGGAGAAGTCAAGCGGCGAAGGAGTTCCCTCTCTGGAATGTTGAGCAAGTACATTTTTACCTGATGCTGTAACCCTGGATTCATCCTTGGCTCTGAAATCTTCTCCCACGTGGTCTGCAAATCAACTTATCCTCATCCCACTACGCCTGCTTACTCCACTGCCTCATCTGATGATTGTTTGTAATGGTAACATCTGTTGCTTATCTGCCTTTTAGGAGGTTGTGGAGATGAGTGAGGTAATATGTGTGAAAGTGAAAGGAAAGCACTTCAGCTAACACTTTTCCAGGGGTAGTGTCACTGAACACATCATTTTTCCATAATGCCTCCTGATTTAATAATAGAAGGTGACCTTTTACATATAGGAAAACATAATTACCAAAGAATGAAGAGACTTAGTGGAAACACAATTGAAGATGCAAATAATCCAAATTTAGGATGCAAATTTCCAAATTTTACAAGGGCTATATTTAAAACACTGTTATCTCCCTACTCCATGGAACACATAAGAAATGTGTATTAACACATGTAGGATCCAGCTTCCTAGTTACACCAAATTGCAGCTTTCTAGACTCTAAAGCACAAGGCAGAGTATTTCTTCTCATGGTGGAATGCATTTAATTAAGAGTAAGGCTACGGTCAAACCATTTGAAAATAACTTTATTGAATTTATGTTCATATGACAGCCTATTTCTAAGCATGATTAAATTTTAAAAAATAATATGCATATTTTCTGGTTTAAAAAGTAATATTTTTTTGTTTTGTACT
Source organism: Delphinus delphis (assembly GCF_949987515.2). Taxonomy (NCBI): domain Eukaryota; kingdom Metazoa; phylum Chordata; class Mammalia; order Artiodactyla; family Delphinidae; genus Delphinus; species Delphinus delphis. Next base: position 21,577,523 of record NC_082696.1, on the reverse strand, counting down.
AATAAACCCCTAAAGAAAGTTAAAAAAAAAGTAATATAGAATCTATGTAAACCTCGAAAATGTAGAAAAAATGTAATGTAAAAAATGTGAAGTGTAACACAATAAAAATAAAAATCACTGTTAAAGACAACCACTATTATAATTTTGGTTAGTAAATCCCCTCCAATTTTTTTCTTTCTGTTTTTTGAGGTGTAATTGACACATGCCATTGTGTAAGTTTAAAGTGTATAGCATGTTGATTTGATACATTTATATATTGCAATATGATTGCCACCCAAAACTTTTCTGTCCATGTATTATAATTATACTTTTATATATTTTACAATTACATTGTATTATACAATTACATTTATTATATATAATTATATAGATTTATATAATATAATGTATGTGTGTTATATATCAATGTATTATAGAATATTATATATTAATATCTATTATACACTATCAAGATTATATATCAATGATAATTATTTTATTTAAAAATCAGATGGCTCCTAATTTGAAAAAAACTCCTTCTTACATTTATTATGAAACTTTTCCTGTGAACTTATACAACCTGAGTTTTAATGACTGTGAAATATTCTATTGGATGATTATACCATAATTTATGTAAACATTTCACAATACTTAGGTAAATAACATATTGTTGGAAATGGATTCTTTTTTTTATATTATTAACAGTGGTCAAATTAGTGTTCATATATTTGAATCTTTACGCATATCCATACTTTTTCCCATAGAATAAATATAAATAGGCAAAATATGTACATATTCAAGTTCAAAAGTTTTTGTCACATATCTCCGTATTGACTGTAGAAAGTTTGCCTCAAGTTACACCCTTCAGGCCCTGTTTCCCTATCTCTTTATTCTAACTATTAGGATTGCATCTGGCTACAGACAACATAAAAATCTGACCACAGTGGTTTTCAAAAGTAAGAGGTCTAATTGTCTCAGGCCACAAAAAGCCAGGAGTCAAGGTCTGCCTGGTACAGGTGCTCAATGATATCATCAGAAAGCCTGTCTTCTTCTGATGTTCAGTTTTGCCAGATTTGGCATTTGGTTTGCATCCCCTGGGTTGAAAGATGGCTGTTGCGCTTACGGGCATGTGTCAGTAATGCTGATGCAAAGAAGGAAGTGCACAAAGCTTTCTCCTTGTGAACCATTATCATTTGTTCAGGAAGGGCCTCCCCAGGGACATCTACCTGCATCCCATCACGCACACCCCTTGATACCAGGATAGGTGATTATTTTAGACTTCCTAATTCCTGATTCTATAATAGGGAAAGGTAGGATGAGGGGTTTTGAATATCGTGGAGTAGTCAGACTCAGGGCTTGCAACATATGGTACATCTATTTGAAGTTTTTTAAAACATAATGCTAAAATTACTCTCCCCCCTGAACACTTGAACCAAAATACACATATTTTGATATATGTGTTGTTCATATTTTTTTGCATTTTTTTTACTGGAGTATAGTTGCTTTACAATGTTGTGTTACAGTTGTTTCTAACTGTACAGCAAAGTGAATCAGCTATATGTATACACATATCCCCTCTTTTTTGGATTTCCTTCCCGTTTAGGTCATTGCAGAGCACTGGGTAGAGTTTCCGGTGCTATACAGTAGGTTCCCATTAGTTATCTATTTTATACATAGTATCAATAGTGTATATATGTCAATCCCCATCTCCCAATTCATTCCACCCCCCTCCCCCCGCTTCCCCCTTGGTATCCATACCTTTGTTCTCTACATCTGTGTCTCTATTTCTGCTTTTCTTTTTTTTTTTTTTTTGCAGTACGCAGGCCTCTCACTGTTGTGGCCTCTCCCGTTGCGGAGCACAGGCTCCGGACGCGCAGGATCAGCGGCCATGGCCCACAGGCCCAGGCACTCCGCGGCATGTGGGATCGTCCCTGACAGGGGCACGAACCTGTGTCCCCTGCATCAGCAGGCGGACTCTCAACCACTGCGCCACCAGGGAAGCCCTCTGCTTTTCAAATAAGATAATCTATACCATTTTTTTTAGATTCCACATATATGTGTTAGTATATGATATTTTTCTCTCTCTGACTTACTTCACTCTGTATGACAGTCTGTATATACAGTTTAATATCATCTTTCCATTTAATATTATTTCATATGCATTCTCCTATGCTGTTATACTTTTGAAAACTTGACAAAAAATGGCTGCCTAATATGATGATTTTATTCTTATCTTCCCCAATTTCCCCTAACTTTTTTGCTATCTTGATTAATTCTGTTTTGAACAGCTCTACGTGTAATTTTTAGTCTGAATCTTGGATTATTAGAGCTCTATGAATGAGGACTTCTATCTACTTTGATGTTGTGGTCTAGTACTATTTTTTTTAATTAAAAAATTTTTTTAAATTTATTTTTAAATGGACTTTTTATTCTAGAATATTTTTAGATTTATAGGAAAATTGTAAAGATTGTAAGAAGGTTCCCATAAACCTTGTACCCATTTTCCCCAGCTGTCAACACCTGACATTAGCAGAGTACATTTGTCACAACTGATGAGTCAGCGTTGGTACATTATTATTTACTAATGTCCACACTTTATTCAGATGTCCTTAGATTCTACCTATTGTCCTTTTTCTGTTCCAGGATCCCATCCAGGATATCATTTATTAACGTGTCTCCTAAGGATCCTCCACACTGTGGCACTTTCTCAGACTTACCTTGTTTTTCACGGTCTGAACAGTTTTGAGGAATACTGGTCAAGTACTTTGGAAAATATCCCTCAAATTGTACTTTTATGATCTTTTCCTCATGACTAGACAGGGGTTGTGAATTTGGGAGAGGAAGAACACAGAGGTGGAGTATTATTTTTATCATCTCATATCAAAGGTACCTGCTACCAACGTGACTCATCACTAATAATGTTAAGTTTGATCTCTTGGCTGAGGTAGTGTCCTTAAGCCTTCTCCACTGTAGGGTCACTCTTTCCCCCTCTTTCTACCCTGTACTCTTTGGAAGGGCGCTACTATGAGTAGCCCACACTTAAGGGGTGGACGTTATTCTCCACCTCCTTGAGAAGGCAGTATCTAATGTAAACTGTTTGGAATTCTTCTGCATGTGCAGTTATTTATTCATTCATTTATTTACACCAGTAAGAAACTCATGGTATTTGTTAAATACTTTGGGTTATAATTCAATACTACATTGTATCTTTTCTTGCTCAAATGGTTCCAGCTTTGGCCACTGGGAGCTCTTTCTGTTGGCTCCTGTTTCCCTTTGGCATCCTTCCATCTTTGGTTTTGTTGTTGTTGTGGAACACTTCCCTACTTTATGACACTACAAAATGCTTCAGGCTTATCTTGTGTATTGCCTGCTCCAGGCCTAGAATCAGTCATTTCTCCAAAAAGCCTGGTTCCTTTTTCTGGAGAATAGAATTAGAAACTAGGATCTGGACACTGGGTTTGTTTAGTACTTTACATCTTGTAATCATGAACATATTTTCTCCAATTTTAATCTTGTTCTCATTATTTATATATTCATTATTTATATATTCTAACCCTATTCTTTGTGTCCTTTTCTTTTTTCTTTATTTTTTATTTTTTGCCATGGCTCACAGGCCCAGCCACTCCGCAGCATGTGGGATCTTCCCGGACCGGGGCACGAACCTGTGTCCCCTGCATTGGCAGGCGGACTCTCAACCACTGCGCCACCAGGGAAGCCCCTGTGTCCTTTTCTTGATAGAAATAAAGCAAGGGTGTTTCCAAACATACGTTAGGTTTCTTCTAATTTTAATATGAGTAAGGGTGATACATGGATATTTGCTTGCTGACAGAGGCCTTTTCAAACTTCCTGAGGTCCACCTGAAGTTCCCAGCCTCAGCCTTCTGGTCACCCTTTACAAGCCCTGTGAACTTGCACAGGAGGAAGGAGAAGGTCCACTCTCTCATTCTGCATCACCTCAGTAAACCCAGCCATAAAAAGGCACTTCTGTTGTAGTTTCTCTTCCTTCACACCTCCCACTAAATACCCCCAAGATTCTGCCTCTGAAAAGTAAATTTTATATAGCAAAGTAACAATTGAGCAAAATACACCCTGATTTGAAGCTCCATTTTGTACCATTCCATTTTTAACACCATTTTTGTGAGATGACAAAACAAGAACAGATTTAAGAAACATGAGGAGCCCCACTTATTTTTATGCAGGCATTATAGGCATCATACAGTGACAGAGGCCACTGGCATCAGAGCTAAAATAAGAACAGAGAAGTAGTGTAATGGGGAATCCATCAATCACATTAACAGCAAATTGCATACTAATCATTTATCTATTATTTATCATACAGATAAGTGTATCCTGTCTAGACTGCAGAAGCACTTAAATACAAAGGTGCCAATAATTACAAATAGAGAATAACTTTATTGAATACTAATAGACATTAATTATAAATTAAAATGAATGGAATATAAGGAAAAATACCTTCTAGATTGTGTTTATTGACACAGCCTATTCTATGAAATTGTTCAAGGAAGTATGGTTTATGTTAGCTGCTGAATCTGATTTTGGAAATTAGGTGAAAAAAGTACTTGTTCAGATTTTTCAAATAAACATACTTGCTAGAAAAAGGATCCTAAAAATGAGTAGAATTTTTAATTTACATAACCAGTGGTTTTGGTGTTTCCAGATATTTTTATTTGATTTTCAAATTTTTATTATACCAATTTTATGTCCAATAAAAGAACTAAAGTAAATAGTTTACCTTGGTCAAATTTACCAATCATGACTTGTGTAGTGTTAAACAAGGAAAGATCTCTGTTAAAGACAATCACTATTATAATTCTGGTTAGTAAAAATCACAAAATGTAGTGTAGAATTTGACACATATTTAGATAAAGTCAGGAAATAGCCCCAAATCTTCCTAATTTTTTTCATTCAAAAACTGAGTTTCCCCTTTTTTGCTTAGCTGTTCAGTTAAAAGAGAATTTCATTTGGACAGTTTGACCAATGGCTCACAGTGGGACAGGGCACGCAGGGAGGAGCCAGGCCTGACAGAAGGGCCCATTCTGTCCAGTGGGAAAGCTGACCTGCATCCTAAGGCTTATAGCCTGGGTTCAAGCTCATGGGCATTTACTCAGAGAAAATTGAGTACATGGGGGACCCTGGAAATCATTACCTTCATCTAGGGAGTCCTTGGTTCGTGTGTTAGACGCCAGGGTTGAGAGTGGAGATCCACGACACGACACCAGTGTCTCAATGAATGTGTGGGTCCCAGTTGTAGGAGACCCAGCTGTGCACGGATGGAATTGATTTCAGGAACAAGATTCCAATATCTGGCAGAGCATTCGCCTGGAATAAAACAAGCTCCTCATTTTCTGAGAGTATCCAGATAGGTCATTTAAGAAAGGTCTTGAACTGGATTAAAGCAGCAGCCCAACTTTAGAATCAGAGACACATAGCAAGAGTGGGTTTGGGTACAAGACCACCTTTTAAGAACATGGCACCAAAGGGAGGTTGTGACTAGGGCATGAATGCAGAAGTCAAAGTTCAGCTGAAGACACTTCATACTAGATCAAATGAAAAGCAAAGGGGTCTTGGTCTCAGCAAATCAGTTGCTGGAACAGAGCACCATGGAAAGCTTCAGGACTGATCTGGTACCTCAGCAGGAACTTTTAGTATGGGGTCAGTTTGGTGATGATGGGATTTTAGGTGAAGGCTTCTTTCTGCTGGACCAGAGCAGATTAAATATCGTTAACTCAGGGCTGGAATTGCTCTAGAAAATGGGAAGGCAGGAGGCGCAGCTGTGGGGAACTTGGAATTATAGGAAGCTCAAATCTGGAGACTTGACAACTAAAGGTAACATGACATCCTGAATGGGATCCTGGGACAAAAAATGATCATAGCTATCTGAATAATGTATGGACTTTAGTTAATTATAATGTATCAGTTGTATATTATTAGTTACAAATGTGTCATAAAATGTACAGTGTTAACAGTAAGAGAAACTGGGTCCAGGGTATCTAGCAATCTTTTGTAATATCTATGACTTTTCTTTAAATCTGAAACAATTCAAAAATAAAAGTTTAGTTTAAAAAAATCAAGCTTCTTATCATCTTCCTCTTCTTTTTTCTCTTTTTCTTGTAAACACTTTTCCTGTTCAATGAGAAAACAGCATTTCTGATTTATTTGATCCGGGTGTTTTTGTTATTATACAACTCAAAATGTCTTCCCAGTAATATGACATTTATACATATATTTTGTGTATTTCATGTACAAAAACTGGCCCATTTGCCTATGTACTACTCTCTGTACCGTATCAAGAACAATCATATACTATGACTTCAAATGTAATAACTCATTTGAAAACATACTTTTGTTAATTTGGAAAAAGCACATTTTAAGAACAGTATTATTGAAAAACAGAATCAACTTTTGCCAATAAAGATTAGATTAAAACTTGAAATCATTCTAAATTTAACTTACTTCCTTCTTTCCTTCTTTCCTTCATCTCTCGCTTTCCTTTCTCTTTCCTCCTCTGCCTCCTTCTGTTCCTTCCTTTCCTCATTCCCATTTTCTCTATTTTTCATTTTAATAGGTTTGAAGTCCTTACTTAGATAAGTCTTCTTTGGATTCCTCCACATTCTAACATTATTTAGCAACTCCCTGTGGATTAATAACCTGGAATATATATACCATGAAGTATTCTGTTAAAATCTGCAATTATATTTGATAACTATAAACATCTAGTTCAATCCCATCTTTTGATAAAGAACTTGAGGTTTAGGGTTTGGAGAGGTTGCCCAAGATGAGCTATGTAATTCCACAGATTAATAAACAGCAGAACTGGGCCTGAATCCGGTGGTCTACCTCCCAGTCAAATGCACATTTTACTGCACAGTATTGTCTTCACTCTATAAAAATTACTCTGTTTGCAGAGTTACTCTTGAAATTTCCCTTCCTATAAGGAGAAAAACAAGTTTGTGCCAATAACTATTTGCCTGGACTTTATCATCTATTGTTCAGCAGGATGTTGTGAATCCTTTTACAGCCTAACTTTATTATCTCCCTAAAAGTAAATGCTGAGAAAAATTCATGATTCTCTTACTTAGATGAAAGGGTCAGCTAGTTAATAATTTATAAAATTAATTTACTACTGTATGGATTTCCCTCTCATCTAAACCTTTTTTACAAGTACATGTATGGGCTGAAATTTTAATAGTGTAAAGAGTGGTGTTGTTTTTCAAATTGTCTTACAGTTACACAGCTGTAAAGGAGATGAAATTTGTTAGCCGTGAAGGTGATGCTGTAAAAATATACAGTTACTTGTTCAAAGAGGCATGCTCATTTGTATATTCTGGGCTGTTCTCTATTTTGTAGCTATAGTCTATTTGCTGCAATTTTCTCTGAGGGAATTTCTGCTTCTATCACAAATGGTCTGTGTTCCAGAAGAACTACCCAAGTTAATTTCTAATATTCTTTTTATTCCCTACAAGTCAATGTCCTGCTTCATGAAAGATATGTTTTCATGTCCTGAGGGCAATTCTTTTGCCCAAACTAGCAGCTGCCTCAGGTGGTTTTACCTGATACAGCAACTGCTGTCATCTTACTTGTCTTTCAGTGGTGGTGCATGGACCAATGGAAGAGTATTTAGAGATTTTTAAAAATGGCTCTATAGGTCAGATTATTGGTTTGGCAGGCATGGGTTTCTGGTTTTGATGACGGGGGATCCTACCCTGCTCTAACACTTGAGTTTGGTTAGGGCTAGGTGACTCTCTGGCGCCACACACTGGCATCCTGATCATAGGCAAATCCCTTTGGACTCTCCATCAATCAGTGCAGCAGGTAATACCCAGAAAAATCAGGGGAAGAGCAAGGTAAACATTTCTGCAAAATCTGATTCCAGAGATTTAGGACTAGCCTAAGTAATTTTCTTTCAAAATTTCTTCCCTTCAAGTATTTAAAGTTAGAACTAAAGCACAAATTTAGCTTTGAGTTCCCATTTGTACCATATATTTCTTAATTTTCATGTTTTTCTGTTTTAGATTTTCTAATTACAAATAACATAAGCATCATTGAACCAAATCATTTAGAAGGAAGAAAACAGCGAGAGTCTCCACCCTATCCCTTAGAGAAAACCACTAATCACACGTAGTATATATCCTTCCAGCTTTTTAACTGTGTTTATGCAAACATGTATGTAAACATACTACCAAATAATACATCATAGTGTTTGTGTGTGTGTGTGTGATTTGCACTAGCTTTTTAACTTAACAATACACATTGGTCATCTTTCTATATCAATACACAGCATCATCCCACTCTTTTTAATAGCTGTGTAGTATTCCACTCTGTTATATGGAGTTATCATAATTTATTTAACCAGTCCCTCAGTCACATACCTTTGGATTGCGTTTATGTTTTCGCTGAAGGTAACAGCATTATACATATACCTCTGATTACTTGGGACAATATTTCTGTAGGGTAAATTCCTAGAAGAGAAATTACTAAGATGAAATATTATTTCAATTTATACTTTTCCACCAAGAATGTATGAAAACACTTATTTTCTTATGGTCATACCTAATACTTTAAATTTTAATCCTTCTTATTCTTCACCAGTCTAAGTGAAATTTGCTTTCAGAAGTATCTTTTTAAAAAATGTTTCATGATCATCTGAATTCTTTTATGAATTTATGTTCATATTTTTGGGGTATTTTACATAGTAGTGTTTTCCTTTATCTCACAGATTTGACAGTTAAATTTCCCTCCTTTGTCATTTGTCTTTTATCTTTGCTTATATAGTCATTTCTGTTCATCTTTTTCTTTATGGTTTCTATCATGCTGTTATTTAGCAAGGTATTCGTCACATAAAAATTATTTTCTTCTGGGACATTTATTATTTTTGTATTATGTTCTAATAAACTACAAGTCTAGATTTCATTAATCTTTTGTATATTTTTCTTGGCTGTTCTAACTTATTTATTCTTTTCCAAGTGAAATTTTAAAATAATTTTTCAAGGTTCTGAAAATGCTACATTTAGTTTTCAATTGTAGTTGCAATAACTTTATTATAATTTATCACTTTATACTCTTTCCCCAATATGGTTATGTTTATTCTTTATTTTGCTTTTTGCATTTCATTAAAGGCTGACATCTTTCTTGTTGGATTTATTTCTAAGTATGTTTATTAGTGTTGTTAATGAGTCTTCTCTCCTGTTTCATTTTCTAACTTGTTATTGACTCTAACTTGAATTGACTGTTTCCCTGTACTTACTTTCTGTTTCTATTAATACATCAAATAATTTTCTTGGTCTTGCTCCAAGGATGTTATTATAATTGTTGTTAAGTGATTACAGTACATTTGCTCCCAATATGTATACTTTATTTCTTTTCCTTATATTCCTTCACAGGTTAGAAGTTCCAGAATACTGTTGACTGATAGTGGTATTAGCAGAAAGATTTCTTAAATTTATGACTTCAATGTAATTATTTTTTTCATATTTAATTATTAAGTATTATATTTGTTCTGGATTTCTGAAAAATACTCCTTATCAAGTTAAGAAAGCTTGTTTCTTTCATAGCTCACTAAGAATTTTAATCAGAAGTAATGTTGAGATTTAGGAGATGACCTTTTAGCATCTATTAACATTAAATTTACATATTTCCAACACTGGATACATGACATCACATATTTGTCAAACCCATAGAACTGGACAACACAAAAAGTGATCCCTAATGTAACTATGGACTTTTATTAGTAATAATGATCAATTGTAACAAAAAATACCACACTAATGCAAGATATTAATAATAGGGGAAACTGTGTGTGGCATGGAGAGAGGGAATATATGAGAACTCTATACTTTCTGCTCCATTTTTCTATAAACCTGAAACTGCTCTAAAAAATAAAATCTATTAATTTAAACAAAATAAAAAGAAAAGAAAAAATACACTAAAAAAGTCATTTAATTCTCCTCAGCCTCAGTTCCATCATCTATAAAATGAGAGGCTTAGACTAGTTGATCTCTAACTTTTCTTCCAAAAAGAAGATTCTATCATTCTCACTGTCAATATAAAGATGTCTGGCTGCCAATATATATATTTTTTTCTTCCAGTTTTACTGAGATATAATTGGCATACAGCACTGTATAAGTTTAAGGTGTACAGTATAATTATTTGATTTACATGCATCACAAAATGATTATCACAATAAGTTTAGTGAACATCCATCATCTCATATACATACCAAATTAAAGAATTAGAAAAAAATTTTTTTTCTTCTGAACTTAGGGTTTACTCTTTTCACAACTTTCATATATAACATACAGCAGTGTTAATTATATTTATCATGTTGTACATCACATCCTCAGTGCTTATCCATCTTATTACTGGAAGTTTCTACGTTTTGACCACCTTCATCCAATTTCCCCTCTCCCACCCCCCACCTCTGGTAACCACAAATCTGATCTCTTTTTCTATGAGTGAGTTTGTTTCTTTGTTTTTGAAGTATAATTGACCTACAACACTATGCTAGTTCCTATTACACAACATAGTGATTCAATATTTCTATACATTTCAAACTGATCACCACAGTAAGTGTAGTTATATTACATAGTTATTGACTATATTTCCCACACTGTACATTTCACACCTGTGACTTATTTTGTAATTGGAAGTTTGTACCTCTTAATATCTCTCACCTATTTCTTTCCTCTCCCCCCACCTCTCTCCCCTCTGGCAACCATCTGTTTGTTCACTGTATCTATAACTCTGTTTCTGCTTTGCTATATTTTTTCATTTGATTTTTTTTCTTTAAATTCCACATATAAGTAATATCATGATTTTTTTTCCCCTCTGTTTGACTTACTTCACTTAGTATGATAATCTCTAGGTCCATCCATGTTGTCACAAATGGCAAGATTTCATTCTTTTTTATGGCTGAGTAGTATTCCAGATATCTATATCTATATAGAGAGATAGATATAGATATAGATAGATATATCACATCTTCTTTATCCACTCATCTGTTGATGGATACTTAGGTTGCTTCCATATCCTGAATATTGTAAATAATGCTGCAATGAACACAGAGGTGCATATATCTTTTGTAATTAGTGTTTTTGGTTGTTTTTGGATAAATACTCAGGAGTGGAATTGCTGGATCATATGGTAGTTCTATTTTTAATTTTTTGAGGAATCTCCATATTGTTTTCCATAGTATATATTTTCGAATACTTATGAAGGTAGAAGAAAAGAGTATGTTGAAAAAAATAATTCATCAGCTTAAGCAAACTGTAAAGGAACATCATTATGCAATTCTGGAAAATAAATGGAACCATATAATTATTGAATGAATCTGGTGATGAAATTGTAGTTTATGTGAAAAGGATAATGGTGAAATGGAGTGTAAGTGGGTATTGGTGAAGCATTCATTTAAAGAAAATAGCTCAAGTTTTCAAAAGATAACTTCAGATGCCTCAGGTGCCGTGAAACTAAATGACATGGTCTAATGATAACTAAAAGATTGTCAATCATGGAAGTTTTATGGAAATTATTATAAAATGATTTGTGGCTCGGGGAAGTCATATCTAAAATTTTCTCATCCTTATAAATCAGACAATGATGTCCACAAAGATGCTGAGATACAGATATTGTTCCTGCCTCATATGATACATTTCTGTCAGATATTAGTGTGGGTGGAGCAGGCAGCTGCCTATGAGGGGTGGTGGGAACTGTAACAGATGAGAAAACACAACCCAGAGCACATGGCTCCTCAGTAACAGAAGGGGAATTAAACCTGGGGTGGTGCACTGACTGGCAGTATCCGCAGCTTGGTGTTATAATTAAAACCCCAAAATACATGATTTCATATCCCAGCTCTGCCCTTTGCTGGTGGTGTGACTTTTGGGGCAGTTTACCTAATTTTCTCTCTGTCTCCATTTCCTTTTATGTAAGATGCAGATAATAATAGTAACCATTCTCAGTGAGGATAAGAAGAGCTAATATTTGTAAAGGGCTTAGATCAAAGCCTGGCCCACAGTAGGTGTTATATGGGTGTTTATTAAATAAAAAATAGATACACTTGAACCCTGGTTTCCTTAGCACTATCCCACTGTCCTATGACTCAGCACTTTTTTGAAGCCTGCCGGGAAATCACCCCAAGTGTCTCCTGGTATCATCATTTAGCTGCGTGTAACAGAACACCCTACTACATTGCTTTCAACAAATAGGGGGTTATTCTCACATCACAAGAAGCCTGGAAGGAGGCCACTGCTGGCATGGGTTCAGCAGGTTATAGATGTTAGGGCAAAGCGCTCTGGGATCCTCTGATTCTTTTCTTCATGCTTACAAGGTGACTACTGAAGCTCCAGTCATCCTGTACACAGTGAAACAGGAAAAATAAGGATGGGGGTAGGGCTACAGGGAGGGGTGTACTAATGGAATACTTCTCAGAAGCCCTTTCAGCAGATTTCGACTTTACACAGAATTGTGGCTTGGCCCAGACACATCACTGCACGCTCCCAACGTCCTTTTGGGTCTGTTACCTTCTTCTGTGTGCAGAGTCCAGCAGGCTTGAGAGGGTGTTTTGGACACCCTGGGTAGGATGTTAACATGACACGCTTCCAAAGTCCCACCCTGCAGCCTGCTAGCTGACACCAGCATACAGGTGTGGTGGTGTTGTTCTCGTTGTTGTTTTGGCTGACACAATTTTTAAAAATTTGAACTACAATGAGTCTACGTAGGGCGTTTGCTCCAGTTTTTCAAAGATTCAATTTTACACTGTTATCTTACATTTAGCTTGACTGAATTATATACATGCCTGGTCTCTGAAGGATTTGGATTTAAGACTTCTGAAATATCTTTAAACTATCTGTTGAACATTTATTTAGAGGCTGAAGGCTGTTGGGAAACAAGACCCCCTGGTGGTAGGAGTCTGCCTCTTCTCTACTCCCCTGAGCAAGTGAGCTCCTCCCAAACTCCTGTATATGGTCTACTCAGCAAAACAAAAGCTCTGCAATTACCCTGACACCCACTGGGGAGAAGAAATTCAGCGATGATTTACCATTATTCTGGAGCACATTAGGAGGGCTCTCTCACCAGTCACCCATCCACTGAAGCAGTTTATGAAAACGTTTCCTCCCTGAGAATAATTCTGGTAAGTGGATTACCTTCAATTTGCCACACTTCCAGGGATATTTTGGTGCCATTAAGTGACTGGCTCTTCTAACACAGCACACTTGTGATGCTTCCAGACAACGCGGACACTGCAAAGGGGGCAGTTTTTGACAAGGAAATAGTGAGTACAGGTAGAATTTGGATCGCCACTAAGCCATCCACGTGGATTGTTCAAAGCCGGAAGACGACATCCTACATCCCGAAGAGGGACTGGCAAAGTGGGCTTTCATTGAGTCTTGCCCAATGTGCTGGCTCTGGATATGTGCACACCGAGAGTATTCCTGGCAGGACAAGTAGCTTTGGCAAAGTTACTGACAGATCTCAGGAGTGAAGGGGATGTTTCAGATCTGTCTGAGATCTAGCCGGTGCCTCACACCAAATCTCAGCACTACTTTTTCTAAAGCTTTTCACTGACTGTCTAGAACCCTTGGTGTTTAGAAATCTCATAATTTAGGGTTCTATATATATATTTATATATATATATTTTTATATATTTATATATATTTTTATATATTTTTATTTATTTATTTGGTGGCACTCGGTCTTAGTTGCAGCTCGCTGGCTCCTTAGTTGCGGCACATGGGCTCCTTTAGTTGTGGCATGCGAACTCTTAGTTGCAGCATGCATGTGGGATCTAGCTCCCTGGCCAGGGATCGAACCCGGGCCCCCTGCATTGGGAGTGTGGAGTCTTAACCACTGCATCACCAGGGAAGTCCCAGTAGAGTTTTCTATAGCAAATTCAGTCCATTTTTAAACCTGAAAAAGCCGTTGCAATCAGCAACATCAGCACAACTGCTAGGCGCCGCCGCTCATTTGCCCTGTAAGTAACAACCCTTCCTGGTTAATAGCAAAAAAATCTGGCTAATGAAATGTATTGGCACTATGTTTCATATCTAAAGCAATTAAAAATATCTGTAGTGAGCATCAATTATTGGGAAAAAGAATGATTTTTGCCCACTTTTTAATCTTTCCAACTGCTCTCTAGGGCAAAAGAGCTCTCCTTGGAACCACAGTCCATAATAAACACATGTGAACAAATATACACATTAGGTTGTAAAAGGATGGTTTCTTAACTGGTTTTTGAGCTACAAATAATCCCTAAAAAGTGGCTTTCTCAACTAAATATGCAGACATTACAGTGTATTTATAGTGATTAAAAACTGGAAACAAACTAAATATCCAAAAATAAAGTTTAAGCAAAATTATGCTCCTATTATGTCATGCTATGCAACAATTAAAAATGATTTTTACAAAGAGTTTTAAATAATAAGGTAACATACTTATTAAATTTAAAGCAAAAAAAATCTGCTTGATGCAAATTGTTACATGGTTATGTCACAACTAAGTATATATTGTAAGAAAGACTGGCAGGTATGTGCTAAAATGTTAACAGTGTTTTCTGTGGGTGGTGAGAGTGGGAGTAATTTTTTTTAATTTCCTATTTTAATATAATAAATATGCTGCTTTTATAATAAAGAAAAATGAGCAACCCAAAGGTATCTTTTCTGCGAAACTGAGGGGATTCTTCCTAAGCCCAAACCTCTCAAAGGGACACATCTTATCTTCTACCCTATGGTGCAGACAACTGTGAAGGGGGAAAAATAATCCTTTCAAATACATTGACACTGTTAGAAAATGCTTATCCAATGTAAACACAGAACCAAAGGAAATGCATAAACATTGAATATTATAAGGATATGCATAAACACAATTCTTCCTCCTGAATTTGTAAGCAAATACCCATGGCTATATGAAGTTGGCTTGTTGGAAGACAATGTAAGGGAGACAGAGGGTCCTTGTCATTTCCAAAATTAGTAGGGATTATCATCACCAATATGTTAGATGCTCTCCCCCTTCAAAAAAAAAAGAAAAAGAATGAAGATTCTGTATCAGTTTTTAGAAGTACTTAAGGAAGAATATCTTGAGCCCATATATAGACTAAGAACTATTAACAGTAATCAAAGAAACACTAATGTATAATAACTAAAAGCTAAAACACGGTCTTAAACTCTTCCCTTGGGAAACATGTTTTCATGAAACTCAACTGGACAAGGCTACTCTCCTCCATCCCCACTCATTGTGGGGCAGTATGAAAAAGCTAAAAAAGTGACATGCAGATATTTCTTCTGTACAGTGTACAATGAAAAGCAGTATTCTCTAACTCAAATATGGAATCATGTAAAACTTATCAGTGATTAATGTATTATAGTTCATAAAAAAGGATAACTTTCCACAGAGTGAAGTTTTAAGTGCAATACTGTACTGCAATACTTACACTAAGAAAAACGCAGTCTGTGTGTAGGTTAATATTTTTTTCGCAGAGACATGTGAAACATGTCTAAGATTACTAGATATGGTCTAAAAAGCAAAAGAGCAACCTGGATGTGTTCATAAATAATCAGCAAGATGTTCCAAAAATTGTGGACTGACATTCTCATAAAATATTTGAGTCAATGTTTATGCAAATGTTTCATTTTTTTAAAAAAAAAGCCCACAAAACTCATTATCTTATTATGGTTAGCAAATCACAAAATAACAAAAGCAAACCATTAGAATAGGTTCAAAACACTTTTTGAATGGTATAGTTACTTAAAAAGAAATTGAGTACAGAATAAAATTTTAAATGGCTTTATACAAATATTATTATATTTTTCTAGTATGGGATAGGGAGTCTTATTTATGATTTTCTAAATTGTAAGGTAGGAAGGTGTATCAAATTTTAAGGATATCACACGAACTCAAAACTTTACTAAGGACTTAGATCTTCAGTAGATCTACTTTTAAATTTTGCAATCTTATGAACCTGTAGCATGGACACACAATTTTTAAAAATGCACCCAACTTTTACATGAAAATAAAACTAGAAATCATCAATAATGAATAGTTTTATGCTGGTAGAATCTTCTTGGAATTATCTTGATTTGGAGGACATTAACTTCTACTGGCATAATTATGAGGCCGATTAGAAAATATCTACTGGGTTTCTTTATTTTGGTTAAGAGACTGGTTGGAAAAATTCAGGAGTTGCTACTTTACCTCTTAACACTGTGCACTCTGCTTTCCCTGCCCCCTCACTCCACATTCTGTGACTCAAGAGACTATTTTCAGAGGACACCTGTTTTAAATGGATCCACAGGAAATACCTATGTTGTCTTTCATAATCTGACCCTGCATCTCGTTAGCTGAAATGTGATGCTGCCCACAGAATGAAGCAACTTCAGTGTGACAACATTTACTGGAAGGTGGAGGGAATCCAGTTTATATTTATTTTCCTTCCATTAAGCCCTGGTATTGGAGTGTAGGAAAAAATAAATAAGGAAAACGGCAAAACCAGTTTAACCCTCAAAAGATTAGTATTAAATTACACAAACGGGTTTTACATCCAGACTCAGGATGATCTGCTCTTGAACTGAATGTAATCTTGCAGCAGAAACTTATCTGACACTCCTTTCTTTACAACGTTTTATTTATAAACCCCTTGTCCACAGTTCACAGTCGGCCTTGTTATATATTGATAGGATACTTATAAACCCCCGGTGGAAAAGTGCAGGGCAGCCTACCCACTGGAATAGAATTAATAAGGGGATTTCATAGAGATTAACAGTAGTCTAACACTAAAATTCCAGTTGGGTCCAAAATAAAGCAAGTCACTCGGGGGCCCCGTTTCACGGGTTTGCACCCCCCACGTGCGCGCCTCCACCGGTGCCACTTGGCCAGCAAGTCCCCGAGCTGGACCGTTGGCCCACCCCGGGGCCCGCTCCTTCCGGGCGGGTTGCCCGACCCCCGCGCCCGGCCCCGCGCCCGCTCACCCTGGGCCGCGCTCCCTCTCCGCCCGGCCGCTGCCGCTGGCCGCGGTCCCCGGATCTCGGCGCGCGCTCCCCGAGCCCCGGTCGTCCTCGGAGGCTGCCCACCCGCTCCCGGGGCTCTGAAGGGCTGCCCCGGGCCGGCTCTCCGGGACCCGCGAAGGCAGCAGCAGAATGACGTAGATGACGAAAGAGCTGACGCCACGCCGCCCACCCCACAGCCGCCGGTGCCCGCACACACCGCCCCGCCCCGCCCGCCCGCGAGGTTGCCCGCGCGCGCGCTCGCGGTCGCGCCGGTCCCGCGGGACACGTCCCGCCAGGGCCCCCGCCCGCCCCGCCCGCGACCAGAGTTCCCACGGCGCCCGCCAGAGCCCTGCGCCGCCCGTCCTCCTCGTCGCCGAGCCCGTCCGCGCCTTTCGCGAACATGGCGCTTGTCCCTTGCCAGGTGCTGCGGGTGGCCATCCTGCTGTCCTACTGCTCTATCCTGTGCAACTACAAGGCCATCGAAATGCCCTCGCACCAGACCTACGGAGGGAGCTGGAAATTCCTGACTTTCATTGATCTGGTAAGGCCGCTCCCCTCCCCCTCCCCCGTCCTCCCCTCACTCCGAGCCCGGGTGTGTTTGTGGGTGCGCCGGCACCTGCGCGCGTGCTCCAGCATCCACGCCGGTCCTCGCCTCTTCCCCAGTGACTGCGTCTGAAGGCCAGGCTGCCCCCGCAGCAGCACTTTCTGTAGCACCCAACGTTATCTGGTAGCTGGGGCACGAGTGGAGGTGGGGCGCAGCCAGGTGGTGGGCTCTTTGGAGGGGAACACACACCTGCTTCTAAGAGGTGGCACGGGAAGATTCTCAACTTAGCAGCTGGATCGAACGACCTTGGTCATGAGCGGCCTCAGACTCGTTCGCCCCCAAGGTGCTTTCCAGAGCACCCACCGTGGGATCAAGTCGCAGCAGCTGAAGGAAACTGGGTATTGTCGAATTACTTGGTGTTTCCTCTGAAAGGACTGTCCTCCTAACAAAGGAAAGAAAGCTCCTCATAAAGAAGAGAAATCGCCTAATAAAGTTGTCTTCTTTGCATCTGTTTTTGCCCATTGTCAGTAATTTACTTCCAACCTTCCCCCACCCCCCAAGAAGCATTAGAAGAGAGAGCTTTTCAAAACGCATTCACAGTGGACTTTATACTTTCCCCATCTTCCCGTGTAAAAGTTCGCAATAGTTTGCATAAGCAACTCCTCTGTTGGCACAATGATGGCCTTGGCAGTTGGAGGGCTTTTGTTTGTTTGTTTGTTTGTTTGTTTTTTAACAGTTTATCCACTTCTGGCACTGAAAGGGCTGGAGAAGTATCACATGAGCATAAAACCCAATAAGGACATGGGGTGGAACCTAGGAACTTCAGGGTGAAAGACTGGCCCAAACATACACTAAAAGATGGTCAAGTATGGACAGAGAATTAAAACAAAAGCTAGGAGTTCTGAGGACTAGAGAAAACGTAGAACCAATTCCTGGATCGCCAGAACTGCCCGTCCAAGGTTATACACAAGGTTGGCTACACAAGCAAGATTGTAATCTCTAATTGTTGACCCTTTGTTTTGATGAAGAGAACTTGACACCTGTTTTAAGATACTTCCAAAGGCTTAGGATGCTTCGAAGATATGCAGTCAGCAGGTTTTTGTATAGAAATACCATTTTAAATTTGTATCATGTTAGATACTTTCAGAGAAGAATTTAAGCCCTTCCCCCAGCACTTTCCAAACTGGGCACCAAGACTGACCAGGGCATAGAGTGTTTCAGGGGTTTCAATTTTCAGTTCCTCAACTTCCAGCTCTTTCTTGAAACTGATCTGTCTCTGAACATGGGTGTTGCCTGCCAGTTCTCCTTTCTTCTGCCTTGTTCATCCAAGGGACAAGCACGTGACAAGGCTCTGTGCTGTATTTATCTGTTCCTTTTAGGATTCAGAAGATAGACAGTTGTCACTAGAACTATCTTCATATTTGATTGAAAAACAAAGTCAGACTTATCTTGACAGAAAGTCTTCTTGAGTTGATTGGCTCGTCATTGAGGATTGGCTCTACCTTTTATGTTATGTAGCAGACTTCCGGAGACTGAAACCTGCAGCCCTGAAGTTCTGATAAATATGTATCAGAGTGTTAGAAATCATGTCCCCTTTTCAACTGTTCAAACTTATGTTAAAAATATTTAGATGTTATTTAAAAAATATGTGCATAGATTTTCAGAATTCTTTTACTGGCTATGTGAACAAAATTTCTCTTGGATCACTACCTTATCCCATTTCTCCTGATCTCACTTTGAGCTGGCCCATTTGAGTGTTGTCAGGGAACAGCACTGAGCTGAAATATGGATGGAAACCCCACCAGAACCATAGAAACTATGAACAGTTCTCAGAAGCACCTTTGCATTAGATATAGTTTTGGGGGCGCAGGGGAGGGGATTAGCAGGTGAGAGCGGTAGAAATTGAGGGTATTGTTAACCCATG
The DNA here is from genome assembly GCF_949987515.2 of Delphinus delphis. NCBI lineage: Eukaryota > Metazoa > Chordata > Mammalia > Artiodactyla > Delphinidae > Delphinus > Delphinus delphis. Next base: position 21,558,083 of record NC_082696.1, on the reverse strand, counting down.
CGAGAAATGACAACTCACATTGGCATTGCGTACTGTGTGTTATAAAACAAGACTCACAAGAAACGATGTACCTCTCAGAACCTTTGAGTGACGTGAAACTGTAGTAGAGCCAATCTGACTCGGCTTAAACTGTCATACACTTTATATTTTAGCATTTAGTGGTTGGACCTGCCTATTTTAAATAATCATGACAAATATATTTTTGTCTCTTTCATACTTAAATTCAGTTTGTATAGGGCCTTCAGCCAATCATTCAAACTTTTTATCTCTGTGGCTTCTGATTAAAATATAATAAATCTTTAATTGAGGGTTCCTGTGAGAAAATATGTCTAAAATATATTCAAAGAAACACTCATGCAAAATGTTATTCTTTTTGTTACTAGAGATTTAGAGTCTTTGGAGCTTAAGCATTGTACAGCTGTTACAACAACCAGCCTGTGAGTCCCTACTATTGGTATGAAAAGACTAGGCCACTATTATTTACTCATTTAACTTTTCATTTTTCTGTGTTAAAAAAAACTGAATAAACTTTATTACTTAGTGCTTTGGACATTTTTAATGATTCTAAGCTCATTAGAGCAATTTTGCAAGAGGGTTTAGCTTCTCAAAACTTCAGTGAGAAGGCCCTTGTCCTAGCCAACTTGGATCACAGAGAGTCAGGACATTTATCCTGGTGGCCACAGTCTGATTCCATGATCCACGGCATCAGTGTACCAGAATGTAGCTCAGGAATCTCAGGCGACACGTATCCAGGATCATATGGTTATGTGGCAGGGGCCGTTCCAGCTATATCCATACCTTACTTTGAGTATGAGAGTCATCCCAATAGAATCAGAGCTCATGGTAAAAAGTGAAATGAAAGTTATTGCATAATAACTGCATAATAATTGCATAATAACATAATAACTGAATCTGCATCATTTGAAGAAAATTCATCAGCTGTGATACTGGTTAAGAAGATATTTGAACATTAGTAATGTTCAGTAATCTTATACTGAACATTATTACTGAACTATTACTGATATATTACTGTTATCAGTAATCTTATACTCTTATTGTTATTCCCCAAGAGCTTCTTTTCCTAGAATTGAAGCACTGTAAAAGAACTAAAAGTGCTTCAGGAAAATTCAAGTAAGTAAATGGAATACTGTCTCCACATGATAGGCAGAATAATAGGCCCCCAAAGCATGTCTGCATCCTAATCCCTGGAACCTGTGAGTATGTTAGGTTACATGGCAAAGTAATTAAAGTTGCTAATCAACTGACCTTCAAATAGGGAGATTTGCTCAGATTATCCGTGTTACCCCAAGGTTTCTTAAAAGTGGAGGGAGGCAGGAGAGAAGAGTCAGTTGGAGGAAGATGTGACGGTGGCAGAAAGTCCCAGAGAGGTGCAACACTGCTGGCTTTGAAGATGGAGGAAGGGCCCAGGAGTCAAGGAATGTGGGAGGTGTCTCCAAGCTGGAAAGGGCGAGGAAATAAATTATCCCTGGAGCCTCCAGGAGGAACATAGCTCTGCTGACACCTTGATTTTAGCCCAGTGAGACCCATTTTGGACTTCTGACCTCCAAAACTATAAAATAATAAATTTGTGTTTAAATCACTAAATTTATGCTAATTTGTTGCAGCAGCAATAGATGACTAGTATACTTGGCTCTAAATCCTGTGACCTAGAAAAGAAACCTTAAATGTTGTTGTACTGATGTGGTGACTCAGCTAGTTCTTTATGTGTATTAGATAACTGGTTAATTTTAGTTTTAACCAGAAACTATGCTGAGGAGACATACATGTGACAACAGGCAATGTGAGAATCTATGAAAATGGAATAACTTTGGAAAAACTAGGCCTTTTCTTTACTGTGAAGTATTTTAGAAATTATCATTGTGAAACATGCCATGCTGGGAGGAATACTCTTAACTGGAAATAAGCTGGAAAGAAAAAACAATTAAACTGACGAATGTTCAAATATTTTCTTAACTAGTATCACAGCTGATGGATTTTCTTCAAATGATGCAGATTCATTCACTTATTCATTAATCAAATAATTTCCCAAGTTATATAATAATTGTCCCCCAAAATAATAGAAATGAGGAATCAATCAAACCAACAAACATAAATTAAAAGAAAAAAGAAACTGGATGTTGAGGCCTCAAAGTAGTGCTGGAATACATTGGGTGTTAGGAAACATTTGAATAAATGGAACTTTCCAGATGTTCAATGAGTATTCTCTTCCTGTCCTGTTTCCTCCTAAAAACATTCAAAACACTACAGATTTTTTTTTTTTTGAAATATAGCAACCAGAATTTTATTCAGCTCTATATGGTAGAATGTCTAACACGTGAATAAGAATCAACTTCTTTGAAAAACATGAACTGGACATTTGTTATAAAAAATTAATATTGATTTTGGATTTAAGAAACTGATTTTTAAAGGTTGAAATAGAAATGTGATGATCCCATTTGCTCTAGTTTGTGGTACTCGCCATTTTGATAGTTACCATGTCTTAGGGCTCCATTATATTCATTATTTCTCCTATACTGACTTTCCATTCATGCACAGGCTGAACACCGGTGAGGCCCTACCTCCTCAAAGTATAGTGTGAGGACCAGCAGTGATCTTATCTGGGAGCCTGGTAGAAATGTGGACCCTCCAGCTCCACCCCAGACCTTCTGAATAAGAATCTACCTGTTAATAAGATCACTAGGTGATTCTTTTTCACATTTTAGTTTGAAAAATGCTGCTCTAGGCCATGCTGTTTTTGTTTTGTAATTTAACATGGAATAGCTTGTAGGACACAGCCTTCATATATTAATTCTGCCAACTATATTTAAAACATATTTAAACATATTTCAAAATATATTTAATTATGTCACTTTTACTGTGACATAGTTAAAAACATGTTGTAAAAAATTACAACTGTAAAATAAAAGAAAGAGAAAAATATGTATTTGGTACCAAGGGTGAGCTATTTGTTGCAATTGAGAAACAAGTTTGTCTAATCTTTAGGGAAATCAGGTGAAAAAGAATACACATTTGATTGTATTGTCTCTACTGTTGGAATAAAGGAAGCATAACAATTTATCAGGAAAAATACAATTCCTTCCAGGCACTGACTTTGCAAGGTTATTTATCACTCAGCTAGTCATAAAAATGACATCGGGTAGCATAGCAGGTAATGCCTTTGATTGTTTTCTAGCAGATTATCAATAGAAATATTCTTATTGTTGATGTTTTTTATATTATGATTTTATGAAAGCCAAAGGCATGGTCTTCTGTTTTGACCGGGTGAAGGCATTTTTGTAGAGGTTTAAGGTAGTATAATCTGGGTACTTAATTTTGTTATCTAAATCCGTTTTACAAAAGAATTTGAGAAAACCACAGAGTGAGCAGGATAAATAAGTGTTCAGATGTTGAAAAGCTTGGGGTGTTCAAAGAGCAGGAAATGGTCAAGTATACCTGGAGGATAGATTTTTTGCTTTTAGACACACTAAGAATTTTTGACCTTTAAAAATGTTTAAAAGGGAGAAAAAACTGCGTAAGTATACTAAATGATGCATTTGAGTTTGTCATATTTACTTATATACTTATAATAAAATATTCTTGACCCCATTAAGTGCATGGCTTAATTTTAAATAGGAAATAAAATATCTTGAGAAGAGATTCTACATACTATTATGTAACTATGATACTTAGCTTTGCCAGTCAAAACCGCAGAGTGCCATGTGAAGGCCAGTAGTTCATTGAGTAGTCTGAACAAAATTAGATTGGTTTGTTTTGGTTTGGTTTTTTCTTTTTCTTTTTTTTTTTTTTGGATATTATACAAAGAGGGTGAAACTGCAAATTTTTTTTCAGTACAATCAGACTTGACCCTAAAATGCAGGTAAACTTTAAGGATTAAATAATGCTTTTTCCTAACCTGGGAGAAGAATTTTGAGTATAATACTTTACACAGAGTCCTCTTCCCCCTCTTTGAAAGTGTTTCTTTTGGAGCAAACATAAAATAGGGACCTGGTTTTGTCAGAGTCGGGGAAATAGTTGATGATATAATCTCTAATTCCCTTTCTTAGTTGCAAATGTTATTGAAATTACAGAGTCATCTGACCATGTTGAGGTCACTTCTTTTCCCATCTCTGCCATCCCCCATGTCTGGTATAACATTTAACAAAATTGGTAACTGCTCTTGAGGCTTTCATTTGTTTCTCTGTGTTCCCCTGAAATGTCATATGTTTCTGTGGAAGTGTGAACAATACTACAGTTTTCCATATTGAATCAGATGTTCCTGTGATCCAAGCACACTTGGAAAAAGCTTACTGCTTAGGATTCCATAACAACATAGCTTTCTTTCGCGTCTAGCAGCCTGTGGCTAGACAGTTAAAGGGCCCCTGTCTCACCTGCAGGGTATTCCTGCCAGAGGACAGTGAGTACAGACCCCTCTCTGCATGTGAGAGACCCCTGGATCAGATCCATCGTGGAGGGCAGCAAGGTATGCAATGTTGCTTTGATAGGCTGGATCAAGACAGGCTAATTGGGAATCACCAGAGAAATTGCTTGAATTCACCAAGTGATAAGAATACTGTCATTTTGAATCTTGAGCAAATGGCATGTGTTCATGACAGTGCTTTAGAAGCATGGAATTCTAAAAAGTCAGTGAGACAGTGGTCTAGCCCTTTCAGGTTGACATATTTAGAACTGTCAGGCTGTATTATAACTTAAAATTTTAATTTCAAAAGCAGTACCTAAAATTCCAGAAAATTTGTATAATACTGGAAACCATAGGGAAGCAAATATATTCCATCTTAAGTGTCCCTAATTTTCAGTGCATCTTAGCATTGAAGTGCTTCAAGATGGTATTTTCTTCAGAACTTCATGAATACTCAGAAACACACATAGAGGGAAAGTCAGACCGTATATATATGCATGTATACATTATATGCATGTATGTGTATATATGTGTGTGCACATTTATATATTCAGATTTCAGAAAAATCATATTATTTATAAAAATTATTTTAAAATTATATTTAAATTAAAGGAGATACCAATGTTAGTATTTTGGCAATTGCCTTTTGAGCCATATATGTCCTTTTCTTTGAAACAAAAATTCAATATATACATATGGTTTGTATAAATTTGTTTTTTAAAATTAATAGACACCATAATTCCCTCTTTTTGGTGCGCAGTTCTGAGTTTTGACGGATGCATAGTTGCCACCACCACAATCACCTAAAAATACTAAAATATTCCCTTGTGCTGCCCCCTTAGAGTCAAACCCTCCCCTGAATCTTAACAATCACAGGTTTGTTTTCTACCCTTGTAGTTTTGCCTTTTCTACACAAATATGTAAAGCAGACGGGATATAGTGTTTGAGCCTGGCGCTTTTTGTTTAGCATAATACATTTCAGATTCCTCTCTGCTGCTGTGTGTATCCATAATTTGTTCCATTTTAACGCTGAGTAGTATTTTATGGTATTGATGTATCGCTTTGTTGATTCACTCATAAATTGAAGTGCGTTTGAGTTTTTCCTAGTTTGGGGTGATTATGAGGAAAGCTACTGTAAACATTTGCATCCAAGTTTTTGTATGAACATGAGTTTTTATTTTTACTGGGAGTGGGATCGCTTGGTTATATGGCAAGTATATGTTTAGCTTGATAAAAAACTGCCAGACTGTTTTCCAGAGTGGTTGTGCCACGTTGCACTGCCATCAGCAATGTGTGAGGGTTCCAGTCGCTCTGCGTCCTGTCAGTGTGTGGCATTGTCAGTTTTTCTTCTACTTTAGCTATTCTAATAGTTGTGCAGTGGTATTTCATTGTGGCTTTAATTTGCATTTCCCTCATGACTAATGGTATTAAGCCTCTTTTCTTATGCATTCTTATCATACATATATCTTCTTTACGAAGCGCCTGTTCAAATCCTTTGCCCATTTTAAAAAAAAAGGGTTGTTTTCTTATTGTTAAGCTTTGAGAGTTTTTGTGTATGCTGAAAAGAAGTTCTTTGTCAAATACGTGATTTGCAAACATTTTCTCCCTGTCTGGGAGTATCTTTACCTTTTGTTGGTATAGACAGGCCACAATTTACAATGGTTCGACTTTATGATTTTTCGACTTTTTTATAGTATGAAAGTGATATACATTCAGTAGTAACTGTACTTCCAGTTTTGAATTTTGATCTCTTCCTGGGTTAGTGATATGTGGCACGATATGCTCTTGCAATGCTGGGCAGGGCAGCGAGCCCCAGCTCCCAGTCAGCCATGCGATCAGGAGGGTAAGCAACCAATACACCTACATTCTGTTTTTCACTTTCAGTAGAGTATTCAGTAAATTACATGAGACATTCAACACATTATTATAAAATAGGCTTTGGGTGAGATGATTTTGCCCAACTATAGGCTAATGTAAGTATTTTGAGCATGTTTAAGGCAGGCTAGGCTAAGTGATGATGTTCAGTAGGTTATGTGTTCAGTGCATTTTTGACTTAGGCAATATTTTCACTTTACCATGAGTTTATCAGGATGTGACACCGTGGTAAATTGAGGATGATCTGTAGTGTCTTTTGCAGAGCAAAAGTTTATCATTTTGATGACATCCAGTTAATTTTTGATTGCTGTGTAGTGCTATCTCATTGGGGTTATAATTTGCATTTCTCAAATGGCTAATAATCTTGAACATCTTTTCATGTCTTACTTGCCATGTGTATGTCCTCTTCAGTGAAACAAATAGTATTGTTAAATTTTACTTTTTGTTAAATGTTAAATACATTTGATTTTTGCATATTGACCTTACATCCTATGATTTTGCTAATTCACTTATTCATTCTAGGAGCTTTGTTGTGGATTTCATGGACTTTTCTTTTTTTATATAGACGACCATATCATCTGCTAATAGAGACAGTTTTCTTCCTTTCTAATTGTCATGGCTTTTATTTCTTTTTCATGTGTTGTTGCATTGGTTAAGACTTCTAATATGATACTGAACATAAGTGGTGAGAGTGGATATTCTTGTCATTTCTTTTTTAGGAGGAAACAGTCTTTTGCAAGTAAGTATAATAGTAGCTATAGACTTTTTATGCATATACCCTTTATCAGTTTGAGTACATTTCCTTCTGTTTCTTGTTTACTGAGAAGCTTTTAAAAAAAATATCGTAAATGGATGTTGAATTTTGTCAAATGATTTTAACTGCGTCTATTGATATGTTCATATGGCTTTTTTTCCCTCTTAATATGGTGAATTACATTGATTGATTTTTGAATATTAAGTCAGTCTTACACTCCTGGGGTGAATGCACTTGGCTGTGGTATATTGTCCTTTTTATATATTGCTTAATTTGATTTGCTAATATTTTGTGGATTTTACCTCTCTGTTAATGAGGAATATTTGTGTGTAGTTTTTTATTTTTCTTCTTTGCCTGACTTTGATATTAGTGTAATGCTAGCCTTATTCCTCCTCAATGTTCTGGAAGAGATTGAGCAGAATTGGTTTTACTTCTTCCTGAAATTTGTGACAGAATTTATAATTGAAAACCACTGGGCCAGGAGTTTTCTTTGTTGAAAATTCATTTTGGTTGATTTCAAGATATAGGAGTATTCAGCTTATTTCTTTCTTTTTCATTGAGATTTGGTAGTTTATATCTTTCAAAAAGTTGATCCATTTCATCTAATATCAACATTCTTTCCTTATCTTTCTCTTATTGTCTTTAGGGTCTGTGGTGATAACCACATTTCATTCCTGATATTGGGAATCTGTGTCTTATCTCTTTTTTCTGTATCAGTGTGGCTAAGGACTTCTCATAAGTTCTTTGTTTTTCAAAGTTCAGCTTTTGGATTCACTGGTTTTTTCCTATTGTTTTTCTGTTTTCAATTTCATTGATTTCTGTTTTTAAAGTTTATTACTTTCTCCCTTTTGTTTTGGGTTAAATTGGTTCTTCTTTATTAGTTTCTTAACTAATAAATCTGTGGAAACAGATTGTTTATTTATTAAATTGAGTCCTTCTTCCCTTTTAAAACATTTAATACTAAGTACTGCTTTAGTTGCATCTCAAAAGTTTTAATACATTTTATTTTCATTGTCATTCACTTCAAAATATTTTTTAAATTCCTTTGAGTCTTTCTATTTAAAAAAATTATCAAGTCTTTGTTTTTGGAGCAGTTTTAGGTTCACAGCAAAATTGAGAGAAATGTAGAGAGATTTCCCAGATATTCCTTGCCCCCACGAGAGTCTTTCTATTTTACAATGGTTATTTAAACATGTGGGGTTTAATTTACACATTTTTGGCTATATCTGAGATATCTTTCTATCATTTGTTTCTAGTTTAAATTCCATTATGATCAGAGATCATTTTCTGCATGATTTCAATTCTTTTAAATTTGTTAAGTTTGTTTTTATGGCTAAAATATGGACTATCATGTTGAATATTTCATGTACACTTGAAAAAAAAATGTATTCTTCTCTTGTTAGGTAGAGTGTTCCTTAAATGTCAATTATATTAAGTTAGTGGGTAACGTTGATCAGGTCTCCTATATCTTGCTGATTTTCTGTCTGCCTGCTCTCTCATTAACAGAGAGGAGCATTGAAGTCTCTCTGTAATCGTGTAATTGTGTAAAAGTGTAATTATGGGTTTTTCTATTTCTTGTTTCAGTTTTATCAGTTTTACTTCACATATTTTGGGGCATATACATTGTTAAGTACATACACATTTAAGAATGCTATATATCTTGATGAATTGTTTGTTTTATGATTATAAATATTCTTCTTTTTCCTTGATAAATTTCCTTGTTCCAAAGTCTGCTTTGCTTGATATTAACATAACTTTTCCAGCTTTCTTTTGATTGTATATTTTTTTCATCCTTTTACTTTTATCTTACCTATAGTGGTATATTTAAAGTGGATTGTGTTTTGACAACATACTGAGTCTTATTTTTAAACTTATTTGATAATCTCTATACTTCAGTAGATACCATTTACATTTAATTTAATTATGGAAATGGTTGGATTTAGGTCTACCATTTATTATTTGTTTTCTTTTTCTTACCCTTTTTTTGTTCCCTCATTCCCCATTTCCTGCCTTCTTCTGGATTATGTGAGTATTTTTTAGTATTCACTTTAATTTAACTATTGGCTATTTGGATTATCTCTTTGTATTATCATTTTAGTTGCTGTTCTGGGATTATCATATACACACCTCACTTTACACAATCTAGAGTGAATAGTTGACCGCTTCAATTAAAACATACAAACCTTATCAATTTACCCTCCCCACTTTATGTGATAATTGTCATATTAAGTACATCCAAATAACTTGAGAACTCCATAGACAATATTATAAGTTTTGCTATCAAGTCAAATATTTTAAATAACTTAGTAGAGTAAAATAGTCTGTTATATTTACCCAGATATTTACCATTTTTATTGTTCTTCGTTCCATCCTTGTGTCTGTATTTCCCTCTGATATCATTTCCTATAAGCCTGAGAACATTTTTTTAGCATTTCTTTAAGAACAGATCTACTGGCAACAAATTCCTTTAGTTTCCTTAATCAAAGACTTCTTCTGTTTTGCCTTCAGTCCTGAAAGATATTTTCACTGGGTATAAAATTCTGGTTAATAGTTCTTTTATCACTTGAAAGATGTTGTGTCACTGTCATCTGGCCTCTGTGATTTCTGATGTGAAATCTGCAGTCATCCAAACCATTGCTCCCTTGAATGTAATGTGTTGTTTTCCTCTGGCTTGCTTTAAGTTTTTTCCCTTTATCTTTAGTTTTGAACAGTTTCATTATGATGTGTCTGGCCCTGTTTTTATGAGTTTATGCTATTAGGGATTTGCTGAACCTCTTGAATCTGCAATCTGATATCTTTCACTCAATTTGAGAAGTTTTCAGTCATTGTTTCTTCAGATATTCTTTCTGCATCCATCTATCTCCTTTATCTCTTCTTCTGGGACTCCATTGATACGAATATCAGACCTTTTGATTATTGTCACACAGGTTTCTGAAGACATGGGTTTTTTTTCTTTTTTCAGTCTTTTTTTTCCTCTCTGTTCTTTAGGTTGTATAATTTCTATTGATTTGCCTCCAAATTCACTGACTCTTTCCTTTGTTATCTGCATTCTGCTATTAAGTGCATACAAGGAGTTTTAAAATTTCAGCTTTTGTCTTTTTCAGTTCTAAAATTTCCATTTTATTCATAGCTTCTACTTCTCAACTAAGCATTTCTATCTTTTATTCTTTTAAACAATGTTCACCTTTTATCTTATGGAAGATCATTGAAGAGCTGTCCTAAAGTCCTTGCCTGATAATTCCAACGTCTGGGCCATTCTTGGAAGTGGCATTTGTTAATTGTCTTTTTCCTTGAATATTGATCAGATTTCTGGCTCTTTGTATGTCAAGTTATTTTTGAACATACCCTGAACATTTGGAATATTATGTCGTGAGACTCTGGGTCTTGTTAAAGCCCTTTGGAAAACGTTGACTTGCTTTTCTGTTTGATTGTTTAAGAGGCAATCAATCGAGTTAGGTTCTAACTTCATATTCTGTCTCATAGTGGTTCTGATGTCAGCTGAATTTTCAAAGATTTTGCAGTGCTTTTTGGATCTTACTGGAGCTTACACCACTCAAGGGTTAGTCTAGAACTACGGTAATGTTTTCTATGGTAGTTCAGGTCTTGATGCATCTGCTATGCTTCTTTAGGTTTGTTCTGGGCAGGTCCAAGACTTATGTCAGTTCATAACATAGACTTAGGAGTTGCTTCTTTTCAGCTCTCTTCTCTCCATGATTTCTCCCATACTCTACAGCCCTCAGACACTCTTTTCCTTGGTTTCTCTGGCCAGAAAGATGGAGTTCTCTCAGAATCTGAGCCTCCTATGCTGCCGTGCAGTCCTACACAATTGGAACGTCTTTCACAGAGAAGCAGCAAGAGAAAAAAATCCTCTGTAAGAAGGCCTTTTCCCAGTTTCTCTGGTTTTTCTTGGGGTTTTAGATACATGTGCTGTTGCCTGTGCAGCTCTGTGACTGGGCCTGGCCTCAGAGCACGGCTGGGAGAGAAATGAAAGGTGAAAAAAAAAAGGGATCTCCCTCAAAATCTCCAGCACACAGCAGTCTTTTCCCCATACCTCTGGCAGAGAAGAAGGCGTTTCTCCTGGAGTTTTTGCTGTCTGTACTTGCTGCACAATTCCAGAATTCAGCTTGCCCTCAAGTCAATTCTAGGGAAAAAAGGAAAATAAAAATTCATGGATCTCACCCATTATGGATCCTTAATTCAAGTTTTCACTTTAATTCCCAATACACCTGGTATGTGTACTTTTCTAAGTCCTTAGGTGGTGGTTTTTGTATTCTGTTGTGAGTTTTAGTGGGAATGATAGGCTGCAGTCAGCTTTCTCCATCATGGCTGGCACTGGAAGTAGCTTACATATCATTTTAATACCTATTTTTTCCACCTAGAATATTTTGTAAATATTTTTCCATGCCATTATACATTCTTCGATAACATCATTTTTAATGACTGCATATTCCTTTTTTTTGTTTTTGTTTTAAAGAAGATGTTGGGGGTAGGAGTTTATTAATTAATTAATTTATTTTTGCTGTGTTGGGTCTTCATTTCTGTGTGAGGGCTTTCTCTAGTTGTGGCAAGCGGGGGCCACTCTTCATCGCGGTGCGCGGGCCTCTCACTATCGCGGCCTCTCTTGTCACGGAGCACAGGCTCCAAACGCACAGGCTCAGTAGTTGTGGCTCACGGGCCTAGTTGCTCCGCGGCATGTGGAATTCTCCCAGACCAGGGCTCGAACCCGTGTCCCCTGCATTAGCAGGCAAATTCTCAACCACTGCGCCACCAGGGAAGCCCCTGCATATTCCTTTTTATATGGGTGTTTATATTGATTGTCTTAGTGAACAAATTGGATAAATAAATTTTTACACACATCTGTGCTTATTTTCTTAGGATAAATTATTAGAGGCAGAATTGCTATACAAAGTCTTTAAAAGAGTATCTTAAACTTTAAGTCAGTAAATTTACATTCTCTCCAATATTTAGAGTGCTTATTTCTCTATATTCCTGCTAACACATTTTTCTATGAATAGAAAAATAATGCCAGTGATCACTCGAGGTGCTTCAACCCCACAGTTTCCTGTCCAGGAGATGCTGTGTAAATATTTCACCACATATGTAATAAATATAAGTGACTAGCTATCTTTGACTGTTTATAAAACCCAGTGGTATTAGGCACATTTAGTTTGGACTCATAAATACTTGAGGCAAACATAAATCTTTAAGTGCCTAAAACATCCCAGTTAGGATGGAATTGACATGGCTGAAGTGAGCAAAATAGTTTTCTATGCGCAGTAATCATGGGTTTGCTTGTTTATTCTACTCATCTTGCATTAAAATTGTATGTTAACTGAGTCATGAGTGATTTATTATATCCAATTTGAAAAGTCAACATTAGGAGTCCAAGGAAAGTGTGTCCGCTGTAACATTACCCATCCTTTTCTTTGTAATTACACTTACACATCTTTGCTATTTCTAAAAAGACATATGAACATTAAGAATGCATATAGCATGGGAGAATATCCTCTTCTAAAATATTAAGGCATTTGTTCTATGCCAGAACAGATCATTTCTGTATCAGCCCAGGTCTTTGCAGAGAAGAGAGATGGCACACTTAATTTCGGTAATTTGAGTGAATTTAGTGAAGGAATGATTTACAAGGGTGGACAGGGTGTAGAGAAGTCACAAGATATAGCACAAAACTTGTGGGCTAGTAACAGGGGCAAGTTACCACTGTGAGGCCCGAACAGTGACCTTTGGTGCTCATCTGGCATGCAAGGACCCTCAGGGATTGAGGGAACAAAACAAATACCCCAAGGGTCCTTTCCTTCCTCTGTCTGATTTCCTGCCAGTACTCCTCCTTGGTTAAACCCTACAGGAAGTCAGAGGGTAAGAAAGCCTCTTCATGCAGTGCACAGAGATCTACCAAAGTGAATATAGGAAAATTTATTGAATTTAAATCCCTTACCACAAGCACATTCAGAAATCTCTGGCCAATTTGCAACCATTTGTATATGATGAAGGAAAATTTTTGTTTCAGAAGGTATTTATAGTTGAATATATAATATAATTCTTAACATATGAGATTTTTAGCAAAATATACTATCAATTTATTGTAGAATTATATGCAACATATTATACCTATTAAATAGAAGCTTTATAGGATAAAAGGTGAGCAGTTGGGTTTGGAAGTCAGATCGAATTTGAATCCCAGCCTTTCCATCTACCAGATCTGACTCTGGGTAAATTTATTACCATCTCTAAGGCCTAATGTTATTATTGCTGTTGTTTTTAATTTGTTAAATGGGAATAATGATAGTATCTATCACATAGAGTTGTGAGGATTAAATGTGATAATGTATATTAATTGTATAACCCAATGCCTGGCACATATCAAGTAGTTAATAAATGTTATCTACTATTATTCTAATTGTTACATATATACCTGTCAACAGAGACAAGAACCATGATTTGAGAGGACTGTGGTCATTATAGGATGAAACTAATTTTTTAACTAAGTTTAGTGTTCAGAAAGGATAGAGAGTTCAATGATTAAGTGCACAGGCTCTGGAGTAAAATCTCCTGGGTTGGCAGCCTAGTCCTGCCTCTGACTGCTTCCTTGGACAAGCCACTTATCTGCTCTGTGACCTAGTTTCTTCATCTGAAAAGTGAGGATGCTAGAAATATGTATATACATAGAAAGGATGAGGAACTTCCCTGGTGGTCCAGTGGTTGAGACTTCACCTTCCAATGCAGGGGGTGCAGGTTCAATCCCTGGTCCGGGAGCTAAGATCCCACATGCCTCAGGGCCAAAAACCAAAACATAAAACAGAAGCAATATTGTAACAAATTCAATAAAGACTTTAAAAGTGGTCCACATCAAAAAATCTTTAAAACAAAATAGAAAGGATGAAATTCACAATAATGTAAGAAATTTAGAATTTACAGTCAACCTGGTTTCAGAATCTGAGAGGATAGTCCCATGAAAGCCAGGGCTAGCGAAATTGTTTCCAGATATGTAACTGATGGCCCTCCATATCTGCTGGTCTAAAATCTGAGATGATAGTACTGAAGCTCTTTTCTTGTTTCTGATTCAGGGATAAAGTGTCTGGAAAGACTTCTTTATTCCAGGGTCATAGATCTGGGAGGCAGCCAAAGTGTTGCCTCATTGGTGTCTGTAAAACCCAGAAACAACTAGGCAGCAGGGAAGTAGGAAGAGGTCTAACAGAAGTGCATTACATCCTAAGAAATGTAATATATACAAACAAAGTGTTGTAGGTTTCTACTACTAAGCAGTAGTGTACTCTGAGATGTACAGTTTCTTTTTCATGTACTCCATTACTTCAGAGTGATAGAGAACCAACCTATGAGTGGGGCAAAATGCCTTCTCAACAGGGCGAATGCTCATTACCTGGAAAACTTACAAAATACTACTAAATTGAACTTAAATTGTACATATAAATTATTATTCATCCATAGTTCTGGGACTAGAGCAGCACTGAAGTAAAAGAGTGACCCCAAGATCAATCTACATATCCTATCTGTTGGAAAATACTAGTCTTAGATAAATCTTTTTTTGTTCTGAGCTGAGTAAATAGAATAAAACCCAACTATATGCAACCCTTGAAAATATTTGAATAACAAAGGAAATGGAATATCATCTTAGAAACTCACAAGAAGAGCATGGTAATAAAGATTATTTACACTAGGAAACCAAAAAGTTTTAGAAAACTATTCAGAATTCTCAGATTCATTAGAATGAATGGCATGCATCCAAGAAACAGAGTACAGTGTTGCAAGTTGAGAATAGAAAAATGAAAAAGCAACAGGATGAGATGAAAAGGAAGGTGGGTGAGAGAAGATTAATTGCAAGACTCTAAAATCCACAATGGGACCAGTAAAAACTAAAATCGACACTGTGGAAAATCGGATCAGTATGATGGAGAACAAGCTAAAAAAATTCTCCTAGAATTCAAAAGATAAAGGAAGAGGAACTAAAATAATGAAAATGAAGCCATAACGTAAAGAGAATGGAAATTCAATAACAATTATTATTTCTGAAAAATAAACCACAGCAGTTAGAACAGAAATAATAATCAAAACAAAACTGAAAAAAATTCCCAGTGCCGGGGGGAAAAGAGTTCTGGTCATATGAATTGAAAATGTTCATTATCTCTCAGGCAAAATAAATAAGAAATGACACACATCTGGACTCATCCTGGCAAAGTTTGTGATTTAAAATAATTATTAGCTATCATATAAGTCTCCACGCATGAAAAACAAAATAAGACATAAACATAGAGCACTTTAACAAATTACCTGCTAGGGAGCAAATATTACAGTACTGAGTCATCTAAATTTAGTATCTATCACTTAGACTCCAAATTAAAGAAAGTAACAGAGCAACACCTACAGAATTTTGAGGAGAAAATGATGTGATTTAAAATTTTGTATTCAACCAAGTTATCTTTTTGAGTTCAGGTAATTGACATTCATTATCAGTTATGCCAGTTTTCATAGACTCCCACCCCTATTTACCTCCTCTTTTTCTAAAAAAATTCTATTTATTACTCCCTTTTAATTGAACAAGCTGAGAGGAATTAAAATGTAAAATTCAAGAATGAAGTAGGCATAGTATAAAACTTGTGTTGTCTATGAAAATGATAAATTATAGGGTAAAGTCTAAAGAATCTGTTAGGTTTTTTCAGGTTGCAAGGACCAGTGGAATAGTTAAAAACTGAAATGTCTCTAAGGGAGACTATTGGCCAGACATCTAGCTGAGTTAGTGAGGTCCAAATTATATATTTTTCTAATGTTGTTTTCTTGATTAAAGTTACACAGAACTAATCTGAACAGATGTTTCCTAGCAGAGATACTACTTTAGTGAGTCCATGAGAATTATTTGTAATTAGCACCTGAAAGTACTCATCTGAGCAGTGTTGGTTTTGCTGCTTCTGTTGCAGTTTACATGAATTGATATACCAAAACTGGCTAAATCACCTTTCTAAACTGTTAGAATGCTTTTATTATTGGTCAGTTTCAAAGGTAAACTACAGTCATATTTAGGCCAGTCTAAAATTAGAGATCTCACCTGTCTAGACTGCTCCTCTCTTTACTCTTAAAATATGATTTCAAATAGCATAGAATTTAAAAAAAGAAGAACCTTGTGTTGTCACTGTAAATAAGACTTAATCTTGAAACCTCATGATATGAGTTTCCTTGAACTAAGATTTCACTTATCTGTATACCACCACAGTGCTATAAATACTGTATGATGGTCAATAATACTATATGATATTACTTGATTAGAAGTTTTCTTGATAACTTCTCTGTCTTCAAAAAAATAATTTAAAAAAAGGAATATCCTTCAATCTAGACATGGGTCTATATCAAATTTAAGTTAGAAATTAATAGGAGTATACCATAGATACAGTAATACAATTACAATTGCTTTATTCCTACTTTACGTTTTTACTGAAGGACAACCTAGCATTATCATTTTAAATGAATTTTTCCTTCTAATATCTAAAATTTCTCCATATGTTAACAGAAGTTAAACTCATAACTTGACTGTAATAGACATAATCTGAGCCAATTTCTGTTTGTCACAGAAAGCCATTATGATGTGACCTAATTTGATATTTTAAAAATTGCTACTAAGGACTTTAGGCATAAATGGAAAGAGAGCAGCACTATACCAGAGGATCGAAATTATAAAGGAAAAGTGAGATTTTTTTTTTCTAGAAGAATGCCTGTCAGATGTAACCTCCCTTGCTTTTTGCTGAAATGGGGATTGCTCTGTTATTTTGTAGAGGGAGAATTTCTCAGAGATATTCTGCTGTAGCCTCTTTCCCAGTCCTTATGTCCCCCCTCATTTCCTCATTTTTTAAGCATAGATTCCATGGTCCAACATTTTCACACCCTTGCACACCATCGACTACCATGTCCTTTTCTGCTTTCAGTCTTATTGACCTAGAGAACCTTTAATTCTGACTAAACCCAACTACTACCTACTCATTCTTGCACCTGAGCAGCTGAGCATGATTAAAGAAAATCATGCTGTTTGGTCCTCCTTCATATTTATGGCCACAGATATCATGTGGGCCCTCAGTACTGCCCAACAATGCACTACATTTCCCTAATCATTTGAATCTCCTATTTTCACAGCGCCTTTTTCATCTGTTTTCCTCTATCCTTAAATCTTGGGCATCCCTTCCCTGATCCTCTCACACAGAGAACAATCTTTACACTGGCCCAAGAGCATAGTGAACATGCTGTTTGTTTCAATTAGAAAACAAAAGCAATCAGAAGAAACTTCTTCATTCTCCCATCGTCAAATCTGCCAATCTACCTTCATTTGAGCCTGTACTCCATGTTCCCTCTGTTAGGGTGGATGAACTGCCCATACTTCTAAGGACTACTCTTCCATGTGTGCACTGGACTCCAAAACTTCTTGCCTATTTGAGTGTTCCATTACTGAGATTATTTCCTCTCCTTCCTGTATTATACAGTTTCCCACTTCAGCTGCTTCATTTCCATTAATCTGCAAACATACTTTACTATGTCTTATCATGAACAAAATAAAATAAAATTTATCTTTGTCTTGAATCTTTTAGTGCCACCCTATGTCTCTTGTTCTGTTTCCAGCAAAACTCTTTGAAAGAGCTGTTTACACTTCCAATTTCCACTTCCTCTTCCCCCATTATCTCTTAAACCCACTCCATTCTGATTAAGGTTACCAATGACCACCACAATGACAAATATAATGGCCAATTCTGAGTCTTCAGTTAACTTAAACTCTCAGGAACATTTGATCCAGTCAGTCACCTTCTCTTCTTGAGACACTCTTAAAACTTGGTTTCTGGGAAAATACACTCTCCTGACTTTCCACCTACATTTCTGGCTGTTTCTTCTTAGTTTTCCTTTCATAATTCTCTTCCTCTTCTTAACCTTTCAATTTCGAATGCCCCAGAAATCAGTCCTAGATCCTCTTCCCTGTATAGTCCACACTCGCTCCCTTGAGGAACTCATTTAGCATCATGACTTTAAACATATTCTATGTGATGATGATCCTCCAAATTTATATCTTGAGCCCCAATCTCTCCTGAGCTCCTTATTCTTATATCCAACTGCCTGCTTTGTGTCTCTGCTTAGAGGATTAATATGCATTTCAAACTTGTGTTCAAAAACAATTATTGGTTTCACCTTCCAAACTTGTTTTTACCTCATTGTTCTCTGTTTCAATAAATATCACCATCATCCAAGACAGCGGTGTTGTACAGATCTAGGTTGCATTGTTCCTCTGAATAAACTGAATTTTTAATTTGCATCTTCTGTGTACTTTCCCCACTGGGATCTCATTTATTCAAAATAGGCTTAAAAGTGTAAACAATTAAGTGTCAGTATCTAGCTCTTGAAATTTTTAACCTAACTGGACAGCTACTGTATTAATAATATGATGAAAATGATCAACTAATATCCCTTTGTTAGAGAAATTGCTGTAAATCAGGGAATAACCTTCAAACCAGTCAAAGCACGCACATAACGCACCCAAAAATCTTTTAACCAGTTTTATGTCTTGAAGATATTTTAGCAAAGGGTTTTTGATTTTTAAAATATCAGCTTTTACCTAGTGTTTAGGGAAGTAGCAAATATTTTGTAATAACTGTAAATGGAAAGAAGTCTTTAAAAATTGTATAAATAATTTAAAAAATAAATAATGGATAGACGTGTCTCAAAAAACGACATACCAAGGCCTACAGCTATATGAAAATGTGCAAAACATCACTAGTCATCAGGGAAATGCAAATCAAGAGCACAGTGAAATATCACCTCACACCTGTTAGGATGGATCTTGTTAAAAAGACAAGAGATGACAAGTATTGGCAAGGATGTGGAGAAAAGGGAATGCTCGTACACTGTTGGTGGGAATGTAAATTCGTATAGCCATTATAGAAAGCAGTATGGAGGCTCCTAGAAAAATTAAAGATAGAACTGCCATATGATCCAGCAGTGCCGCTTCTGGATATATGTCCAAAGGAAACGAATTCACTATCTTGAAGAGATATCTGCATTCCCATGTTCACTGCAGCATTATTCACAGTTGCCAAGATATGAAAACAACCTAAATGTCTGTCAGTGGATGAGCAAATAAAGAAAATGAGATAGACAGATAGATAAATAGATAGAAAGAAACAATGGGATATTTTTCAGCCTTAAGAAAAGAAGGAAATACTACCATTTGCAACAACTGGGATGAACCTGGAGAACACTATGCCAAGTGAAAAAAAGCCAGACACAGAAAGACAAATACTTCATGATCTCACTAATATGGGAAATCTAAAATAGCCAAACTCATAGAAGCAGAGACTAGGAATGGTGCTTGCCAGGAACTGGGAGAAGGGGAAAACAGGAAGATGTTTATCAAAGGACGCAAAATTTCAGTTATGCAAGATGAATAACTTCTGGAGCAGTACTATATTATACACTTGAAATTTGCTAAGAGGGTAGATCTTAGGCATGTTGAAAGAAAGAGAAAGGAAGGGAGGAAGGAAGGAAGAAAAAGGGAGGGAAAGAAAATGATATCTATGTGAAGTGATGGATGTGTTAATTAGCTTGATTGTGGTAATCATTTCACAATGTATACATATATCAAAATATCAAATTATAAATCTTAAATATATACAATTTTATTTGTCAATTATACCTCGATAAAGCTGAAAAAATCAGTTTTTACCTAGTGTTTAGGGAAATAACCATAAATCATTTTTTGATTTGACCAAAGATGGCCACATTGTTTTTCACTAAAAAGTGGTAAATATTATGTAGAAAATCTGAAAAAGATTGACAAAAAATACCTCCTGGAACTAATAAGTGATTATAGCAAGGTTGCAGGATACACTCACTTTCCTGTATACTAGCAGTAAACAAATGAATTTTGAAATTAAAAAAAAAATACCATTTACATTAGGATGCCCCAAAATGGAATACTTAGGTATAAATCTGAAATCATCTGTGGAGGATCTATATGAGAAAAACTACAAAATTCTGATGATGAAACCAAAGAAGAACTAAATAAAGGCGGAGAGATTCTATGTTCATGGATAGGAAGACTCAACATGTCTGTTTCTCCCAACTTGATTTAATGCAATCCCAATCAAAATTCCCAGAAAGTTAGTTTGTGGATATCAAAACACTGATTCTGGCAAAAGACCCAGAAAGCCAACAGAAGATTGAAGAAGAACAAATTTGGGGGGCTGACTCTACCTGACTTCAAGACTTGCTATAAAGCTATAGTAATTAAGGCAGTGTGGCATTGGTGAAAGAACAGATGGACAGATCAGTGGAACAAAATAGAGCCCAGAAATAGACCCAAATAAACACAGACTGATCTTTGACAAAGGAGCAAAGGCAATACAATGGAGTAAAGATAGATAGTCTTTGCTAGAACAACTGGAGGTCTACATGCAAAAAATGAATGAGACATAGACCTTACACTCTACACAAAAATTAACTCAAAATGGATCACAGGCCTAAATGTAAAAAGCTAGACTATAAAACTCCTAGAAGATAGTATAGGAGAAAACCTAGATAACCTTGGGTATGGCAATGACTTTTTAGATACAACAGTAAAGGCATGATCCATGAAAGAAATAATTGATAATATGGACTTGATTAAAATTTAAAATGTCTGCTCTGCAACAGAAAAGAAGAAGACAGACTGGGAAAAAGTATTTTCAAAAGACATATCTTATAAAGACCTGCTGTCTAAAGTATACAAAGAACTCTTAAACCTCAACAATAAAAACAACCCAATTAAAAACTGGGCCAAAAACCTTAACAGACACCTCACCAAAGAAGATATATGGATGGAAAATAAGCATATGAAAAGATGCTCCACATCATATGTCATCAGTGAAATAAAAATTAAAACAACGAGATACCACTACACACCTATTACAATGGCCAAAATCCAGAACACTGATGACACCAAATGTCGACAAGGATGTGAAGCAACAGGATCTCTCATTCATGGCTGGAAAAGGTACAGCCACTTTGGAAGAGAGTCTGGCTATTTCTTACAAAACTAAATATACTCTTACCATATGATCCATCAGTTGTGCTCCTTGCAACTTATCCAGAATAGTTGAAAACATGTTCACAAATGAACTTGCACATGGATGTTTATCGTGACTTTATTTGTAATTACGAAAACTTGGAAGCAACCAAGATTTTTTTTGGTAGGTGAATGAATAAATAAACTTTGGTGCATCCAGACAATGGAATATTATTTAGCACTAAGAAGAAATGAGCTATCAAGCCATGAAAAAACATGGAGGAATCTTAAATGTGTGTTACTAAGTGAAAGAAATCAATCTGAAAAGGCTGTATACTGTAGGATTACAACTACAGGACATTGGGAAAAAGGCAAAACTATGGATACAATGAAAAGATCAGTGGTTGCCAGGAGTTGAGGGATGGGAGGATGAATAGGCAGAGCATAGAGGAACTTTAAGGCAGTGAAAATACTTTGTATGTGTTACCATAATAATGGATACATGCCATTATACATTTGTCCAAACCCATAGAATTTACACACCAAGAGTGAACCCTAAGTTAAACTATGGACTTCGGGTGATTATAATGTGTCGATATTGGTTCATCAGGTGTAACAAATTACTGCTTTGATGAGGGATGTTGATAATGTGGAGGAGGGGCAGGGGGTATATAGGAAATCTCTGTACCTTTCCCTCAATTTTGCTGTGAATCTAAAACTGCTCTAAACAAACAAACAAACAAAACAGAGCTGGAGGAATTAGGCTCCCTGACTTCAGACTATACTACAAAGCCACAGTCATCAAAACAGTATGGTACTGGTGCACAAAACTAGAAATATAGATCAATAGAACAGGATAGAAAGCCCAGAAATAAATCCACACACCTATGGGCAATTAATCTACAACAAAGGAGGCAAGACTATACAATGGAGGAAGGACAGACTCTTCAAGAAATAGTGCTGGGAAAACTGGATAGCTACATATAAAAAAAAAAGGAATTAGAATATTCTTTAACACGATACACACACAAAAAACTCAAAATGGATTAAAAACCTAAATGTGAGACTGGATACATTAAAACTCGTAGAGGAAAAACATAGGCAGAACACTCTTCGACATAAATTGCAGCCATATCTTTTTCCAGCTGTTTCCTAGAGTAATGGAAATAAAAATAAACAAGTGAGATGTAATTAAACTCAAAAGGTTATTTATTTATTTATTTATTTTGAACTGTGTTGGGTCTTCGTCTCTGTGCAAGGGCTTTCTCTAGCTGCAGCGAGCAGGGGCCACTCTTCATTGTGGTGCGTGGGCCTCTCACTATCACAGCCTCTCTTGTTGTGGAGCACAGGCTCCAGACGCGCAGGCTCAGTAGTTGTGGCTCACGGGCCCAGTTGTTCTGCGGCATGTGGGATCTTCCCAGACCAGGGCTCGAACCCATGTCCCCTGCATTGGCAGGCAGATTCTCAACCACTGTGCCACCAGGGAAGCCCCAACTCAAAAGCCTTTGCACAGCAAAGGAAACCATAAACAAAACGAAAAGACAGCCCACAGAATGGGGAAAATATTTGCAAATGATGTGACCAAAAAGGGATTAGTCTCCAAACTTTACAAACAGCTTATGTGGCTCAATATCAAAAAACCAAACAACCCAATCAAAAAATGGGCAGAAGAGCTAAAGAGACATTTCTCCAAAGAAGACATGCAGATGGCCAAGAGGCACGTGAAAACATGCTCAGCATTACTAATTATTAGAGAAATGCAAATCAAAACTGCAATGAGATATCACCTCACAGCAGTCAGAATGGCCATCACCAAAAAAATCTGCAAACAATAAATGCTGGAGAGGGTATGGAGAAAAGGTATTCCCATTATGTATTCCCACTATGCTGTTGGTGGGAATGTAAATTGGTAGAGCCACTGTGGAGAACAGTATGGAGATTCCTTAAAAAACTAAAAGTGGAGCTATCATATGATCCAGCAATCCCACTCCTGGGCATATATGCAGAGAAAAACATGGTTCAAAAGGATACATGGACCCCAATGTTCATTGCAGTGCTGTTTACAATAGCCAAGATATGGAAGCAACCTAAATGTCCATTGACAGATGAATGGATAAAGAAGTGTGGTACATATATACGATGTACCAGCCATTAAAAAGAATGAAATAATGCCATTTGCAGCAACATGGATAGACCTGGAGATTA
This sequence comes from Delphinus delphis, assembly GCF_949987515.2. Classification (NCBI taxonomy): domain Eukaryota; kingdom Metazoa; phylum Chordata; class Mammalia; order Artiodactyla; family Delphinidae; genus Delphinus; species Delphinus delphis. Next base: position 21,534,794 of record NC_082696.1, on the reverse strand, counting down.
TCTTACTAAGTGAAGTAAGTCAGACAAAGACAAATATCATATATCGCTTATATGTGGAATCTAAAAAAAATGATACAAATGAACTTATTTACAAAACAGAAACAGACTCACAGTGTTAGAGAGCAAACTTATGGTTACCAGCGGGGGAGAGTGAGGGGAGGGATAGATTGGGAGTTTGGGATTGACATGTACACACTGCTGTATTTAAAATATTAGATAACCAACAAGGACCTACTGTATAACACAGGGAACTCTGCTCAATATTCTGTAATAACCTAAATGGGAAAATAATTTGAAAACAAATAGATACATGTATATGTTTAACTGAATCAATCACTGTACTGTACACCCGAAACTAACACAACTTTGTTAATCAACTATATTCCAATATAAAATAAAATTAAAAATAAATTAAGTCCTAATTTTGGGACTTCCTGGCGGTCCAGTGGTTAAGACTCCACGCTTCCACTGCAGGGTGTGTGGGTTCGATCCCTGGTCAGGGAACTAAGATCTCAGATGCCACGTGGTGTGGCCAAAAATAAATAAATAAAGTCCTAATTTTCAAAGAAGTGTAAATATCAAAGAACTAAAAGTGCATCATTAGCTCTTTTTATAGGCTGCTACTACTGTAGAAAACTTTATTTGCTTTTCAGCCAGAAATATTGCAAAGATCAAAGAGTTTTCTAAGGGATTTCTAACTAACAATAAAAATAGGTACTCTGCATAATCCAGGCTTGCAATGCTCTCTTACATAGAGGACTCCATATTCCAGGAAAGATAGAGACTTTTCAAAAGTCAATTGTGGAAAAAATGATACACATAAAATAGTATAATAGATATATGCAAAACTTATTAAGCATAATTATAAAATTGATTTTGCTGTTGTTGTTTTCCACATCATGTTCCTTTCCCATCCCATATTTCTGCCTCCTGCCTAGAGGTAGCCACCATCCTGAATTTTGTGTTTATCATTCCCACTTTTAAAAGATAGTGTGTACTCCTAAACAATATATCGTGTTGATTAGTTTTGCTTGCTTAGGGCCTTCATAAAAATGGTATCATTATGGAGGCTTTCTTTATCCAGATAGAAATGGCATGTTTAAGTAGGGTAAACTTGACAGTACAATGAGCCATTGTGATATTGTTTACATGCCTGTGTTTCTTATTGCCTCAGTACTGTGTAATTTGGTCTTGCAACTGATTAGCCAGTTAGGAACTGGAAGGGTGATATGTAAATGTTACTGTCTAACTGACAGAATGATTTATTAGATGCATATATTTGAGGAATTTCACCTGCTTTGTTGTCTGGGAGGCCCAGTGCCAAACTGAAACATGTGTGTCAAGGGCAGAACTGTGGCCAGCTTTTTAAGAAAATTCAGCCAAAGTTGAATTCCATTCAAGTACAATTTTGTTTGTTTGCCAGTGGTGTCATACTGATTTTAAAATGGATTTATCTTTCCTGTAGCTTCGATCAGCAATGTTGAAACTTTCAGCACGCTTGCATATAACCCATGGGTCCTGATGTCACCTACTCGTTGACTACACTAGCTTAACTTTTGCCACTGCTCATGCTAGGACTTTCTATTCTTCCAATGCCAGCTGCCAAGTGGAGCCTCTGAACCATAAGATTTCCATAAAGATGTCTTCCCTCTTTGCTTAGCAAACTATGTGTACTCTTCATTGACCCAGGTTGTTTACTTTGGTCTCAGAGATGGTTGGCGTTTTGTTTTCATTAAAAATATTCTTTTGAATTCAGTATTTTGTCTCAGTGTGATTTGGATAGAAAATGCTATCAATTATTTTTATAAAGAAAGCAGAAAAAGAAGAAACTTGACAGTTGGCCATAACTTTAATCAAAAAAATAAAGCATTCATTTACTTTAGGAAATAACAGGACTCAATATTATAAAAATGTGTTAGTTAAAGCTTCCTAATTTTAAAATGGCTTCCTTAATATTCTGATCTTTTTTTTTTTGTGGTACGCGGGCCTCTCACTGCTGTGGCCTCTCCCGTTGCGGAGCACAGGCTCCGGACGCGCAGGCTCAGCGGCCATGGCTCACGGGCCCAGCCGCTCTGCGACATGTGGGATCCTCCCGGACCGGGGCACGAACCCGTATCCCCTGCATCGGCAGGCGGACTCCCAACCACTGCGCCACCAGGGAAGCCCAATATTCTGATCTTTTTAACCTTTGTTTTAAAAGGCAAGTGATATATACATACCCCCACAAAGATTTTATAAGATGCTAATGGAGAATAGAATAATATGGTCATACTTAAAATTTATTACCTTAAATAATTAATTTAAGCTCGCTGGTATAAAAGCTTGAATTTTATTTTGTACCATTTTTGTATGCATATCTGAGTTTTTTTTTCTTATAACTCCTTTTACTTGTACTGATGTCAAACTGCTTTAAGTAGCAGACATAGGTAAAGTTTATAAAAATGAGATGTCAGGTTGATGGCTTTCAATCTTCAAGTTTCTATTTTAGTGGAATAAGGTGAGAAAATATGGCAGTGAGATGGCACATCTAGAGGCATCTGAACCCAATGCTCAAAAATCCCAGGGAGCACATTCTATCAACTAAAGTACAAGTAGCCCACGAGGGTGGTACATATCAATAATACCCAGCATTGTGTGAATTACTCTGTAATCACATTGTTTGCATTCTAGCATCTTAGTCTAACTTCTAGGGAATTGTTGGTTGGAGGAAAGAGGAGCAAGTTGGAAGCGTTGGGGAGAGGAAGACCATGCTCAAGGGCAAGAATGGAGCCTGGAAAAGAGAGATCTGCAGGGACTGGCATCTGTTGGAGGACACATGAAGGGTGGGGCCCTGAAAATCAGGGAGAAAGAATCCAGAATGGCTTGTCAGACAAGACCACCATAGAAATCATCTACTCTGACTCCTGAATTAATGTCTGAGCAAACATTTTCAGTCAGAAGAATGGCTCACAACATTCAGGAGATGTTAAATGGAAATGTCATTATTGCAGGTCTCTGAATTTTTTTTTATATAAACTCATTTTATTAATTTATTTTTTACTGTGATGGGTCTTCGGCTTTCTCTAGTTGCGTGGAGCGGGGGCTACTCTTCGGTGCGGTGCGCGGGCTTCTCATTGTGGTGGCTTTTCTTGTTGTGGAGCACAGGTTCTAGGCACATGCGCTTCAGTAGCTGTGGCACGCAGACTCAGTAGTTGTGGCTCGCGGGCTCTAGAGCGCAGGCTCAGTAGTTGTGGCGCACGGGCTTAGTTGCTCCGCGGCATATGGGGATCTTCCTGGACCAGGGCTCGAACCCATGTCCCCTGCATTGGCAGGTGGATTCTTAACCACTGCGCCACCAGGGAAGCCCTCTGAATATTTTTTACAGCTCATACACAGAACATACCAAGTGGGAGATTACATTAATTGTTCATCATTGCATTCATTTTAACATTCGGAACTCTGCATGTAAAACTGTCCAGATAAAATAATACTGCTTGATATTATTTTTCATCACCATCATGCATATTTACTTTCTGTTCTAGTTAAGAGATATCTGACTTAATAAAATACAGAAGTTAGTTATGAGCAGAGACAGATGTAGACATGCCAAAGTCGTCATTTATATTTTCATCAAAGCCAAAACCAAAGTAAAACAAAGAAACAAACCCAAAACTCCATATATCTGATTGCCACTTTATTTTTTTTATTTTGTATACTTAACATAGGTGTTGAATTTATCTTGACATTGACTTTATCCAATTATTTGTTTTTTGAATTTTATTTTATTTATGTTTTTATATAGCAGGTCCTTATTAGTCATCAATTTTATACACATTAGTGTATACATGTCTATCCCAATCACCCAATTCATCACACCACAACCCACACCCCCCCGCCACTTTCCCCCGTTGGTGTCCATACATTTTTTCTCTACATCTGTGTCTCAATTTCTGCCCTGCAAACCAGTTCAGCTGTACCATTTTTCTAGGTTCCACTTATATGCGTTAATATATGATATTTCTTTTTCTCTTTCTGACTTACTTCACTCTGTATGACAATCTCTAGATCCATCCACGTCTCTACAAATGACCCGATTTTGTTCCTTTTTATGGCTGTGTAATATTCCATTGTATATAGGTACCACATCTTCTTTATCCACTTGTCTGTCAATGGGCATTTAGGTTGCTTCCATGACCTGGCTATTGTACATAGTGCTGCAGTGAACATTGGGGTGCTTGTGCCTTTTTGAATTATAGTTTTCTCTGGGTATATGCCCAGTAGTGGGATTGCTGGATCATATGGTAATTCTATTTTTAGTTTTTTAAGGAAGCTCCATACTGTTCTCCATAGTGGCTGTATCAATTTACATTCCCACCAACAGTGCAAAAGGGTTCCCTTTTCTCCACACCCTCTCCAGCATTTGTTGTTTGTAGATTTTCTGATGATGCCCATTCTAACTGGTGGGAGGTGATACCTCATTGTAGTTTTGATTTGCATTTCTCTAATAATTAGTGATGTTGAGCAGCTTTTCATGTGTTTCTTGGCTATCTGTATGTCTTCTTTGGAGAAATGTCTATTTAGGTCTTCTGCCCATTTTTGGATTGGGTTGTTGTTTTTTTAATATTGAGCTGCATGAGCTGTTTATCTATTTTGGAGATTAATCCTTTGTCCATTGATTCATTTGCAAATATTTTCTCCCATTCTGAGGGTTGTCTTTTGGTCTTGTTTATGGTTTCCTTTGCTGTGCAAAAGCTTTGAAGTTTCATTAGGTCCCATTTGTTTATTTTTGTTTTTATTTCCATTACTCTAGGAGGTGGATCAAAAAAGATCTTGCTGTGATTTATGTCAAAGAGTGTTCTTCCTATGTTTTCCTCTAAGAGTTTTATAGTGTCTGGTCTTACATTAAGGTCTCTAATCCACTTTGAGTTTATTTTTGTGTATGGTGTTAGGGAGTGTTCTAATTTCATTCTTTTACATGCAGCTATCCAGTTTTCCCAGCACCACTTATTGAAGAGACTGTATTTTCTCCATTGTATATCCTTGCCTCCTTTGTCATAGATTAGTTGACCATAGGTGTGTGGATTTATCTTTGGGCTTTCTATCTTGTTCCATTGATCTATGTTTCTGTTTTTCTGCCAGTACCATATTGTCTTGATTACTGTAGCTTTGTAGTATAGTCTGAAGTCAGGGAGTCTGATTCCTCCAGCTCCGTTTTTTTCCCTCAAGACTGCTTTGACTATTCGAGGTCTTTTGTGTCTCCATAAAAATTTTAAGATTTTTTGTTCTAGTTCCGTAAAAAACGCCACTGGTAATTTATATAGGAATTGCATGGAATCTGCAGATTGCTTTGGGTAGTATAGTCATTTTCACAATATTGATTCTTCCAATCCAAGAACATGGTATATCTCTCCATTTGTTGGTACCGTCTTTAAATTCTTTCATCAGTGTCTTATAGTTTTCTGCATACAGGTCTTTTGTCTCCCTAGGTAGGTTTATTCCTAGGTATTTTATTCATCTTGCTGCAATGGTAAATGGGAGTGTTTCCTTAATTTCTCTTTCAGATTTTTCATCATTAGTGTATAGGAATGCCAGAGATGTCTGTGCATTAATTTTGTATCCTGAAACTTTATCAAATTCATTGATTAGCTCTAGTAGTTTTCTGGTGGCATCTTTAGGATTCTCAATGTATAGTGTCATGTCATCTGCGAACAGTGACAGTTTTACTTCTTCTTTGCCAATTTGTATTCCTTTTATTGCTTTTTCTTCTCTGATTGCTGTGGCTAGGATTTCCAAAACTATGTTGAGTAATAGTGGTGAGAGAGGAAATCTTGTCTTGTTCCTGATCTTAGAGGAAGTGCTTTCAGTTTTTCACCATTGAGAATGATGTTTGCTGTGGGTTTGTTGTATATGGCCCTTATTATTTTGAGGTAGGTTCCCTCTATGCCCACTTTCTGGAGAATTTTTACCTTAAATGGGTGTTGAATTTTGTCAAAAGCTTTTTCTGTATCTATTGAGATAATCATATGGTTTTTATTCTTCAATTTGTTAATATTGTTTATCACATTGATTGATTTACCTATATTGAAGAATCCTTGCATCCCTGGGATAAATCCCACTTGATCATGGTGTATGATCCTTTTAATGTGTTGTTGGATTCTGTTTGCTAGTATGTTGTTGAGGATTTTTGCATCTATATTCATCAGTGATATTGGTCTGTAATTTTTATTTTTTTTTGGTATTGTCTTTGTCTGGTTTTGGTATCAGGGTGATGGTGGCCTCATAGAATGAGTTAGGGAGTGTTCCTTCTTCCGCAATTTTTTGGAAGAGTTTGACAAGGACGGGTGTTAGCTGTTCTCTAAATGTTTGATAGAATTCACCTGTGAAGCCATCTGGTCCTGGACTTTTGTTTGTTGGACGATTTTTTTTTTTTTTTTGTGGTACATGGGCCTCTCACTGTTGTGGCCTCTCCCATTGTGGAGCACAGGCTCCGGACGCACAGGCTTAGCGGCCATGGCTCACGGGCCCAGCCACTCCATGGCATGTGGGATCTTCCCAGACTGGGGCACGAACACGTGTCCTCTGCATCGGCAGGCAGACTCTCAACCACTGTGTCACCAGGGAAGCCCCCTGTTGGAAGATTTTTAATCACAGTTTCTATTTCATTACGTGTGATTGGTCTGTTCATATTTTCTATTTCTTCCTGGTTCATTCTTGGAAGATTATACCTTTGTAAGAATTTGACCATTTCTTCCAGGTTGTCCATTTTATTGGCATAGAGTTTCTTGTAGTGGTCTCTTAGAATGCTTTGTATTTCTGCCGTGTCTCTTGTAACTTCTCCTTTTTCATTTCTAACTTTATTGATTTGAGTCCTCTCCCTCTTTTTCTTGATGAGTCTGGCTAATGGCTTATCAATTTTGTTTATCTTCTCAAAGAACCAGCTTTTAGTTTTATTGATCTTTGCTATTGTTTTCTTTGTTTCTATTTCATTTATTTCTGCTCTGATCTTTATGATTTCTTTCCTTCTGCTAACTTTAGGTTTTGTTTGTTCTTCTTTCTCTAGTTCCTTTAGGTGTAAGGTTAAATTGTTTATTAGAGATTTTTCTTGTTTCTTGAGGTAGGCTTGTATACCTATAAACCACCCTCTTAGAACTGCTTTTGCTGCATCCCATAGGTTTTGGATCGTCGTGTTTTCATTGTCATTTGTCTCTAGGTTTTTTTGATTTCCTCTTTGATTTCTTCAGTGATATCTTGGTTATTTAGTACTCTTTAGCCTCCATGTGTTTGTGTTTTTTACATTTTTTTCCCCTGTAATTCATTTCTAATCTCTTAGCGTTGTGGTCAGAAAAGATGCTTGACATGATTTCAATTTTCTTAAAATTACTGAGGCTTGATTTGTGACCCAGGATGTGATCTATCCTGGAGAATGTTCCATGCGCACTTGAGAAGAAAGTGTAATCTGCTGTTTTTGGATAGAATGTCCTGTAAATATCAATTAAATCTGTCTGGTCTATTGTGTCATTTAAAGCTTCTGTTTCCTTATTTATTTTCATTTTGGATGATCTGTACATTGGTGTAAGTGAGGTGTTAAAATACCCCACTATTACTGTGTTACTGTCAATTTCCCCTTTTATGGCTGTTAGTATTTGCCTTATGTATTGAGGTGCTCCTATGTCAGGTGCATATATATTTATAATTGTTATATCTTCTTCTTGTATTGATCCCTTGATCATTATGTAGTGGCCTTCCTTGTCTCTTGTAACATTCTTTATTTTAAAGTCTACTTTATCTGATATGAGTATTGCTACTCCAGCTTTCTTTTGATTTCCATTCACATGGAATATCTTTTTCCATCCCTTCACTTTCAGTCTGTATGTGTCCCTAGGTCTGAAGTGGGTCTATTGTAGACAGCATATAGATGGGTCTTGTTTTTGTATCCATTCAGCAAGCCTGTGTCTTTTGGTTGCAGCATTTAATCCATTCACGTTTAAGGTTATTATCGATATGTGTGTTCCTATGGCCATTTTCTTAATTGTTTTTGGTTTGTTTTTGTAGGTCCTTTTCTTCCCTTGTATTTCCCACTTAGAGAAGTCCCTTTAGCATTTGTTGTAGAGCTGTTTGGTGGTGCTGAATTCTCTTAGCTTTTGCTTGTCTGTAAAGCTTTTGATTTCTCCATTGAATCTGAATGAGATCCTTGCCAGGTGGAGTAATTTTGGTTGTAGGTTCTTCCCTTCCATCATTTTAAGTATATCATGCCACTCCCTTCTGGCTTGTAGAGTTTCTGCTGAGAAATCAGCTGTTAACCTTATGGGAGTTCCCTTGTATGTTATTTGTCATTTTTCCCTTGCTGCTTTCAATAATTTTTCTTTGTCTTTAATTTTTGCCAATTTGATTACTATGTGTCTTGGTGTGTTTCTCCTTGGGTTTATCCTGTATGGGACTCTCTGCACTTCCTGGACTTGGATGGCTATTTCCTTTCCCACGTTAGGGAAGTTTTCGACTATAATCTCTTCAGATATTTTCTCGGGTCCTTTCTCTCTCTCTTCTCCTTCTGGGACCCCTATAATGCGAATGTTGTTGCATTTAATGTTGTCCCAGAGGTCTCTTAGGCTGTCTTCATTTCTTTTCATTCTTTTTTCTTTATTCTGTTCCACAGCAGTGAATTCCACCATTCTGTCTTCCAGGTCACTTATCTGTTCTTCTGCCTCAGTTATTCTGCTATTGATTCCTTCTAGTGTAGTTTTCATTTCAATTATTGTATTGTTCATTTCTGGTTTTTTGTTCTTTAATTCTTCTAGGTTTTTGTTAAACATTTCTTGCATCTTCTCGATCTTTGCCTTCATTTTTTTTCCAAGGTCCTGGATCATCTTCACTATCATTATTCTGAATTCTTTTTCTGGAAGTTTGCCTGTCTCCACTTCATTTAGTTGTTTTTCTGGGGTTTTATGTTGTTCCTTCATCTGGTACATAGCCCTCTGCCTTTTCATCTTGTCTGTCTTTCTGTGAATGTGGTTTTTGTTCCACAGGCTGCAGGATTGTATTTCTTCTTGCTCCTGCTTTCTGCCCTCTGGTGGATGAGGCTTTCTAAGAGGTTTGTTGCCACTTTATTTTTTTATAATATCCCAGAGTCCTGAAGATTTGTGTACACTTTAGGCACAAGTCTAGCATTCAAATGTGACTTAGGCCGTTACCAGTGAATCTGTACTTTTGGAGAGTGTTGCTGGAGTGTACATTTAAAATCAACACAGTGGGGGCTTCCCTCGTGGTGCAGTGGTTAAGAATCGGCCTGCCAATGTAAGGGACATGGGTTCGAGCCCTGGTCTGGGAAGATCCCACATGCTGCGGAGCAACTAAGCCCATGCGCCACAACTACTGGGCCTGTGTGCTGCAACTACTGAAGCCTGCACGCCTAGAGCTCGTGCTCAGCAACAAGGGAAGCCACCACAATGAGAAGTCCGTGCACCACAACGCAGAATAGCCCCTGCTCACTGCAACTAGAGAAAGCCCGCGCACAGCAACGAAGACCCAACGCAGCCAAAAATAAATGAATAAAATAAATTTATTAAAAAAAGTCAACACAGAGGCAATGAACATGGCCATTTTTATTAGTTGACTGACTTACCCCGCAGACACTTCCTGAACACACACTATGTGTTGCTGTGCTAGGTTATAGTAATACAATGGTAAGTAATACCCAGCCCCTGCCTTCAAAAATATTGCAGTCAGATGGGAGTGTCAGACCCGAACACTTATAAAACAATGTGGAAATATTGTGAAGGAGAGATATACAGCATCTTATGAATGATTGAGAGCTCTATTCCTAACAGTCATGTTTGGACTCTAAGGTGACCCTGATTAGCTAAACTAAGTCCACCCACGTCAGGAACCACACTGCTTGGTAGAATGTATGTACTCATTCTCCCTTTGCCTGGTGAAGTCTATGGCTGTATTTAGAAGTACACTGTTTTAGCACATTGAGCCCTCATTTATAGCACTGATAGGGGAGATATGATAAATACAGAAGTTTTCAAAAATGAGCTAGGGAATGTCCTTTTTTCTGATAAGTTCTAACCCAAAATTATCACCAAAGGAGAATTACTATGGCCTTGGAAGGGGTTTGGTCACTAGCCAGGATTCTTATGAATAACTGAGTGAAAATTACTTGCCCCATCAAAATATTTTGCCCTCCTTTTCTGCCCTATGTGGAAGGAATTGACAGTGTTTCTGATTGTTGTTGTTGCTCCTGCTGGTGGTGATGACAGTGGTGGGGAAGATGGAAAGAGATTTCTGTTTTTATTTTCATCAACCCCAGAGGTATTCCTGAGAAGCCATAAGATAAGCAAATGTGGAGGTGTGGGTGGGTCTATGGTGGTGTCTGAGAATCCAGTTTTTTGCCTTTCTAGTGCCTCCTTAGGACCTTTTTGTTTTTAATTTAAGAGTTTTTCAACTGATCATTCCATGGAAACAGACAAGATTCCAAAATAAAAATACAAACATCGAAAAGTTACAGTGCTTACAGCCCTGCCATATAAAGGCTTTTGCCTTATATTCCTCTAATCCCTTCACAGTAATAAATGAAGGACTCTGGCCTCTCTTAATACTGTGGGTGGAGCTTCCCTCTGACCTCATTTTAGTGAGAGATTCTTTTCTCCATGAAGGTCTCTGTTTCCATCCTGAAAATGCCATCTGTGCAGAAGGATAGTGGTCCTTTGTCTCAAATGGGCACTCTGTAGTTCTAAAGACCTTGGAGTGTGTGACGTTTGGTTCACCAAAGACCTCTTAGCCTGTACCAGGTGTGAGCTCTTCTGTTTTTGTTTTTCTGTGCTGCATCAGAGAGGAAAACCAGAGAAGCCATAGAAGATCCTGAGTGTGTCCCACAGTTCTAGCTAGTAGGCCTGGAATAAACTCCAGAACTGGGGATGTTTATCCTGGGCAGAAAATGGTATATTAGCAGTTTAGCTCAGCTAAGATAGGATTCTCACTGTGCCTCTCAACTCATGGCCGTATTTCTATATTTTTACAAAATTTTGTTTAAAATAAGAGCCCATGGCACAGACCATAGCAGAATGCTGATGGTGTGGTCAAGCTAGGGTAACATAAGTGGTTAATGAAGCATCCCAAGCTAAGAAAGCCAGATAAACTAAAGGAATTTGACCGATCAAAGAAAGAACTCAAGGCAACACGAAGAGTGAGAGGTACCGAGCATCATTTGAGGGGAAAAGGCAGAGCCCTGTGTGGCATTCAGGAGGGGAACGGGGTGTGAGTCATCTTCAAGGTGAGGCTGTTGATGAAGCAATGAGGGGTGAGTGAATAGAGCACAGAACTTCAGAGGAAAAAAAATCAGGAAGCACAGAGATCTGTTGCGTATTGCAGTTTTAATATCACATCCTTAAGTCTAAATTATTTGCCTAGGAGTTGATAGCTGGAATGATTCCTCAGGTTGACTATAAACACTATGAAGTGTAAGTTTTACTGAGAAAAGAGTGTCGAACAATGTCATTATTCTTTCCACAGCTCCAGAAAAAAAAACTGTGTCCCCAGGCACAATTCTATCCCTGAATTGGCAACACAAGTGAAATGGATCATTTTCTGTAGGGTAACGTGTTCCTGAGTTCTCTGATTTGTTTTTTGAAACTTCAGTAGCCCGGGTTCAGACATAGGGCTTTGCTTTGGAAGTAAAGGAGAACACGAGGACCTTCACACAGCTTTCCAGCTCTTGGGCACACTCCGCCACAGTAGCTGCCATTCCTGAGATTTTAGTTCTGCGGGCAGCCAGCCTCCAAATGGGGCAGATGGTAGGAACAGGGGACTGACTTCTGGAAACAGGTGGCAGGAAAGGAGGCCATTAAGGAAACGGTACTTTTCTACAGGGATTCCCGAAGTCTGGTGAACGAGTACAGTGAAGTTGAATGCCTTTCTTTCTGTACTGTGATGGATTGAATTATGTTCCCCCAAAATTCTTGTTGAAATCCTAACCTCCAGTACCTGAGAATGAAACCTTATTTAGAAATAGGGTCATGGCAGATGTAATTAGTTAAGATGAGATCATAATGGCATAGGGTGGGCCGCTAATCCAACACGACTGGCATCCTTATAAAAAGGGAAAGTTTGGCACAGACACACACAGGGAGAGCACCATGTGAAGAGGAAGGCAGAGATTGGGATGATGAGTCGACAACCAAGGAACGCCAAAGATTACCAGGAAACCACCATAAGCTGGGGAGACGCATGGTACAGTTTTCATCTCACAGCCCTAAGAAGGAACCAATCTGCTGACACCTTGACCTCAGACTTCTAGCCTTCAGGACTGTGAGACAATATATTTTTGCTGTTTAAGCCATTCAATTTTGGGTACTAGAAAGTGAATATATGTATTATTGTTTCTTGTCTGTCTCTTCCAATTCACCCTGCATTCAGTGAGGTCAAGGACTATGTCCTGATCATCTCCAAAACCTCATCCCATAAAATGGTGTCTAGCAGCACAATTAGGGGGGCTGAAAATATTTATTGAATAAATAAGTAAATATGCTGTTTTCTACCAGTAGACACTTGGATATCTCTCAATTAGGAAAGCATTTATTCTGTCCTCCCAATTCTCAAACTTCTTCCAGTTCAGTGATTTTTGACCCTGGCTTAGGTTCAGGGTGGCTTCCTTTGATTGCTGCTGCTTCTCCCCAGATCCTACTGCTGCCCTTCATTCAGGCATTTCTGTATTTAAAAAGTTAAATATAACAATTTTCATAGTATCTGCAGACAAGTGAAAATTTTATACCACTGTTCTAGGAAAGCCTTCATTTACAATAAAATTTGTATAGGTTGTATCAAACATAACAATTTTCATAGTATCTACAGGCAAGTGAAAACTTTATATCACTTCTAGGAGTGCCTTCCTTTACAGTAAAATTTGTACATTCAGTTAAGCTTTTTTCTTGAGGGGGGGAAAAAGCAATTTTTTATTGATGAACAAATAAAGTCAAAGATTCATTTCAGGGGCTTCCCTGGTGGCGCAGTTATTAAGACTCCACCTGCCAATGCAGGGGACACGGGTTTACGCCCTGGTCTGGGAAGATCCCACATGCCACGGAGCACCTAAGCCCGTGCACCACAACTACTGAGCCTGCGCGCCTAGAGCCCGTGCTCCGCAACAAGAGAAGCCACAGCAATGAGAAGCCTGTGCACCACCACGAAAAGTAGCCCCTGCTCTCCGCAACTAGATAAAGCCTGCACGCAGCAACAAAGACCCAACACAGCCAAAAATAAATAAATAAAATTTTTTAAAAGATTCATTTCAATATAAAGATGCCTACACATTGTAGAGATGTGTCATGAGTAAATAACCTATGTGGACAATTTATTTAAATGGAGCAAAGTGATAACTTACCTATAACATTGCCATCGACGCAAATATCTATCATCTAGATTGTGGGAACTAACTATACAAAATTCTAGTGATACTGTGAGTGAACTGAGATATTTTCAAACTAGAAGTGAAAATGTGGGGCCTTAAATGTAAACTGGAAAACTTCCTCCCCTCCAAGTGCAAGCAACGAAAACATGCCAACTGGCTGTATCTGGAAACCCCATCATTTGTTTACTTACCATTTAGCCTTTGTTCCAAGTGGCTGAAAAGCAGAGGGGAAAGAGCCTGAAGTGAAGACTCTGAAGGGGACAAGACGATTCAGAAGGACACAAGGAAGGGGAGAAGAATTCTGAATCAGAGGTGGAAGGGATATCTTCTGTAGTACTCGTTCTCGGAACCCCTGAGTTACAAGTCTTTTCTCAAAACTTGGAAATCACTAAAGTATCCTTACACCGTGATAACTTGGAAACACTTCTAGCTTAACATCTTTCATGTGTTTTGGTTCCTGTGGTTCTTTGTGTTTGGTTGGTTCTGTTTCTTCTAAAAGAGGGAAATGAAGAACAAACACTTTCATTAAATTCATGGTCTGGTTAAACAGATGATGGACAGCATGGTTTTACAGAAAACTTCCCTCGGAAAATTTACGTGCTTGAATTATTGTTGTTTTAACTGGAGTTACATGTTTTGCATAAATGTTTCGACTTGTCAGAATGGCTGCACAAAAGCTTTCATGCTGAATTACATCTCTCAATTGACAGTTAAGTAGAAAGTATTTTCAGAGTACAGGGAAGATCATATCCTATGTGGTCAGAGGTGACTCCATGGCAGCTTTCTCCTACTGTGTTTACTGTGTGATATTATTGTAAAATGAGCTGTAGGCTCGAGAGTCAAACCTAGTTTAGGAACCTTCCAGATTTACTCTACTGAAAATGGAAGGTAAGAGTTTTCTGTGAGATTTCCTACCTGCTACATAACATTTAAGAAAAATTTACTCAATTTAGGACAGTTATCTCGAGAAACCTAAAACCAAGTGAAAAGGCTTGAAAGGGAAGACATCTTCTGACCCTGATGGTCATTCGTGGTGTCTATATGATAGCGCAACAAACGAAATAGAACTCCTTGCTTTTCCTTTTCCCTGATATAACCTCTATTTCTAGGAATACAAAACAAAAGGGCAGTTTGCAGCTCAGGGAATTCTTACTTAACTTCAGCTGGATGGGACCCAGAACCTGGCTCTGGTGTATAAAATTACACTTTTAACTGTACGTGAGGATATTAACACTTGCCTTTGCCAGTTTCAAACAGACACATATATGTGATATACACGCAGGTATTTAACTTTCTGAGATATTTACTGTTAGAAATGCCTTTTAAACCCCTGGACTATTAGGTGTATTAGTGTGGAATGCCATGATTCCATACACTTGACCATACCTCCTTACTGTATCCCATTTATTTATAAATTTATTCACTCACTCGTTTATTTTGTTTATTTATTTATTTATTTTCTAAGCACAACAGATATACTGAGAAGTGCACAGATCTTACATGAGTAGCTCAAAAAAACGTTCACAAAGGGAACATATCTGTGTAACCACCACCCAGATCAAGATATCAAACACCAGCACCCCGGAAGCCACCCTTGGCCCCTCCCTGTCATCACCCCCTCAAAGGTAACCACTCTTATGGCCTCTATCACTATAGACTAGTGCTGCCTGTTCTTGGTTTCTATAAAAATGGAATCATGCATTTGTGCCGGGTTTTTTGGTCCAGCTTCTTTTGCTCAGTATTGTGTCTGTGTGGTTCATCCATGTGTTTGCATGTAGCAGTGATTTCTCCTTTTTCATTGCTGTGTAGGATTCTACTTTGTGTATTTTAAAATTTACTTTCCTTTCTATTGCTGATGCACTTTTGGGTCAGTTTCAGTTTTAAGCTATTAAGAGTAATGCATCTATGAACATGCTGGTGTACGTGTTTGTTGCACGTGTATGTCTGCCTAGGAGTAGAATTGCTAGGTTAATATAGACTACACCTATGTTTAGTTTAGTAGATACTACCAAATGGTTTTCCAGAGTGGCTTTAAAATTTTACGTTCCTGCCAGCAATGTTTAAAAGTTCCAGTTATTCTATATCTTCACCAACAATTTATGGTGCCAATTTTTTAAAATTTATTTTATTTTATTATTTTAATCTGGCTATCTGGAGGTTATACATTAATACTTCATTGTGTTTTAATTTATATTTCTCTAATCACTAATAATGTTAAAATTTTTTATTTGCTTATTGGCTATTTGAATAGCCTCTTTTATGCAGTGCCTGTTAAAGTCCTTTGCCATTTAAAAGAATTTGGGTAGTCTTTCTTTTCTGATTTGTAGGAGGCTTTGAAAATACATATATTAATATATATACATATATATTAATATATGGATAGATGTATATAGGAGTCCTATTTCAGAAGTGTATATATATATATATATTACAAATATATTTTCTTTCAAGATATTTTGTCTTCACTCTTCATGGTGCCTTTAGATCAATTGAAGTTCTTACTTTCAATGAAGCTCAATTTATTAATCTGTTCCATTACTGTACACTCTTTCTTTTGCCCTTTTAAGAAATGGTTATATAACCCAAGATCATGAAGATATTCCCCTGTGCTATATTTCCAGAAGGTTTGTCATTTCACCTTTCACATTTATCATCCATCTGGTAGTGATTTTTGTGTCTGGTGGGAAGTAGGAGTCAAAGATCATTTTCTCTCATATGAATATCTGTTCTTTTGCCCAAAGAATGGCAGTGGCAGCTTTGTTATAGATCAGGTGACTGTTTATGTGTCTGTCTGTGTCTGGATTCTCTTCTGTTCCATTGGTCTATCTATTCTTGCACCAATGCCCCACACTTATAATTAGTAACTATAAATTAAATCTTGATAGCTGGTAGTGTAAGTTCTCCAACTTTACTCTTCAAGGTTGTTTTTATTACTCTTGGCCTTTTGCATTTCCATTTAATTTTAGAATCAGCTTGCCTTTTTTTTTTTTTTTTTTTTTTTTTTTTTGTGGTATGCGGGCCTCTCACTGTTGTGGCCTCTCCCGTTGCGGAGCACAGGCTCTGGACGCGCAGGCTCAGCGGCCATGGCTCACAGGCCCAGCCGCTCTGCGGCATGTGGGATCTTCCCGGACCGGGGCACGAACCCGTGTCCCCTGCATCGGCAGGCAGACTCTCAACCACTCCGCCACCAGGGAAGCCCAGCTTGCCATTTTTTACACACAAAAATTAGGTTATTAATTGAAATAACATTGAATGTTATCCATTTAGGGAGAATTCACACTTTGCATTGTTGTACCTTCCAGGAACATAGTATATTCCTCCATTTCTTTAGGGCTCCTTTAACCTTATCTTAGTAAAGTTTTGTGATTTTCTGTGTGGTGGTCTCACACACCTTTTATTAGCTTTATTCCTAGTTATGTGCCCTCCTTTTGGTTAGAGAGCTGCTTCTAGTTTGTATAGAAGCAAAATCTTCCTTTAGACTCACAAACTTAAGCCAAATGTTATGGAGAAACTATTTTGAAGCTGAAGAGAGGAAGTGCCCTTGTGCCTTGAGGAGGAGGTGGGGGATTTTTTGGTTGGTGGTTTAAGGTAGGTGAGATGCAGTATGTCTTGTCCAGATGGAATCTCTGGAAATCTTAAAAGCAGCAGATGGGTGTGGGAAGAATGACAGAGAATATTGAGAAGCAGACTGACTTACTGTCTTGGGTAATTGCATAGTTGAATGAAGAAACCAATGTGTATTTTAAGTATCTGAACCAAATTCATTGACTTGAAGCAAAGGCCCATTCTAAACAAATAAATTATATCCCAGACCTACCTTTCTACATCTTTGACTTACTTCACCAATCACCAGAGATTAAAAATTTTATAATTAATGATCAAAATATTATCCAGGTGACTAAGTGATAAACTTGTTGGATTTACCATCAAGTGGATTTCCCATTAAATTAAAAAAATCTTCAAAATTTAATAAATCATGCATGAGTCAGTGAGAGCATACTGCTTCAGAGTTTCAGAAGTCTCTTGGAATTCCCTCTACTCTTCTGTTTTTCTTCCCTTCCCCAGACATGCTTTGGGAAAGAATATTTCTTATTCACTGACTTCAGTGTCTCAGCTCCAAATGACTTCTCACACTGGCTCCTGACGTCTGCTGAAGTTGCTCTTCTCATCAAGACACAAAGCCTCCTCTTTGTCACATTCAGTGGAAACATTTGTACTTTTTCAGCTTCTTTTCAGTATTTGAGGTTATTGAAATACTCCTTCTCCATGGAGCTCTTCTGTCATGGCTTCCTTGACGTTCATCATCCTCTCCTGGTCTTTCTCTTCCCTCTCTGACACTCTTCATCAGGCCATTTTCCAGGCTCTCTTTGTCCTGCAAATGTTGGGATTACACACGGCCAGCTTCAGACTCAGTTTTCTCATTGTGAACTCTCATTCTAGTGGAACTCATTCATCTCTGTGGTTTCATCGATCAATCAGCATTCTGATATTTTCAGAGGCTGTCTTGAAATAGCCTATGCCACAAACACCTCTGTCCAGCTGCTGCTTGTTGGATTTCTCCATTTAGTGCCCCAATGACACCTTAAAATTAATGTCAAAAATGGATGCTTTGTAACATGCTCTGCATTTTGGTGAGTGGCACCCTTTACAGTGGGCCTGAAACTGGGAGGTGGTTATTGATGACTCTTTCTCCTTTCTCCTCCCATGTCCAGTGACATCATCCTGGCTAGTCTTCCTCCTTAATATCCTCAACATTCTGCAGTCTCGGTCTTCTTCTCCATATCCACTACTGTTTTTCTGTTCCCACATCCCCTCACACCTGGCCTTCCTAAACAGCCTCCTGATTGGCTCCCCTGCGTTCAACATTCTCACACTCCAAGCTGTTATCTGCTCTCAGGGTGAGCTCTCTGAAATGAGTTGCTCCCCTGTTTAAAACCGTACAGGGCTTCTACTTCTCCTTTGACATAAAGGCTGAACTCCTCACCATGGATTTCTAAACCGGGTCCTACTGGAGCCCCTCTCTACTTCTCTTGTCTCCTCTCTTGATGTTAGTTCTCCAGAACCGCTCGTGGTCCCTTCCGTCACTCTGCTCGCCCTTCAGAAGTGCTGCTGCTTCTGCCCAGAACAGGCACAGCCCTCTCCTCATCCGTCACCCTCCTTCTGGCCTCCTACTCATTCTCCAGAACTCAACGCAGATGGGACACTCTAGTGAGACTTCATCTCATCCTTCCCCACCAGTCTCGACTCTAATATTATATTGCATCGTGTTTATCTGTTTTGATTCCCCCCCCCCCACTCTGAACTTCTTAAAGGCAAGAAACATGCCTTTCATGTTTGTGTTCTCCCTCCACAGTTGCTTTGATAAATAGGCACTGTGTTAGGCCCTGGGGATGCAAAGATGAATAAGACATCATCTTTGCTCATGGGCTCTCACAATATAGAAGGTGAAACAGAAACGTTAACAGGTAATTACTGTGTGATTTGATGAGTGCCGTGTTACAGGTGTTTTTAAAGCAGGGAAGAAGCGGCACCTGATTCCAGGTCTAAGAGAGTTCTATTAAAGTGTACGCAAGGGATCTCTAGAGAGATAATGTGTGGGGAGATAATCCGCTGAGTAAAGATCATCTCCAGGAAAATTCCTGGCAACCCTATAACACTGTAGTCGGTGTTACCGGTTGCTCTCCTGAGATTGTCCCTCAGATCTCCAGAGGCAGAGAACTGTATAGGAGTTAAAATATTTACAGTTGATACCAGAACATGTAAATAAACATTATGAGGTTTGGATGGAGAGATATATGCATTAAGCTCTATTTTGACTAGAGAGATATATATGCATTAAGCTTAGCAGAGACTTGAGAGAATTAGCATCTTATTTTGTGTGCCCAGGAGCTCTCTGACCAAAACCCAACCCTACTTGAGACAAAAGTTCACCCTGACTTTGTAAATGTTTGCCTTTATGATGAATGAGAAGAACCTAAAGCCTTGAAATGTTCAGTCTAGTTCTTTTTTCAGATATAATGTTAAATCCCAGAAAACAATCCAGCAAAGCAGGATCTTCACATTTTGGTTTCCCTCTATCCATATCTGAGGAGAGGACACTTCATGGTTCAGAGTGATTCCATACGTGTTCTACTGGGCCTGGAGGGTGGCCAGAGCCTTGTGCAGTTTAGGATGAACTGACACTATAGCAGTCAGAGAAGGAAGCGGAATTCATCTGGACCAAGGTAATCTAGTCTGTATACAGGATTGTCTGTGGTAGGGCCTTGTTCTGATGCCTATATACTTGAGGGACCATGACTGAACTTCAGGAGGTTTGGAGATTTCCTGAAATTCCACACAAAATTGAGTATGTGTGCATAGGGGAAGAAAGGCCATAGCTTTCATCATATATTTGAAGTTCTTGTAACTCAGAGAACTGCTGGTCTACACCCTTTGGTTTCTGTTTGCTATATTTATTCATCTGATAATCATGTAGTGAGGATCTAGGTCTCAGGCATTTTGCTCCATTCTGACTTACTATTTTGATGTGTGTTGCAGCAATTCAAGTCAGCAGTCATTGAGAACCTAGGTTGCAGGCGCTTCCAAGTGCAAGATCTCATTAAATCTTCACAGTAAATCTGTGTGTTATATATTCTTATGACCATTTTACAGAAGAGGAAACTGAAGTTCAGAGTGTAAAAAGAACTTTGCTAAGAGCAGCTGAGTACTCAAGCAGGTGAACTGTACCTAAGAATCTAAAGATGAATAGGACATATGCTCCTCTTCAGGAAAAGCTCGGTCTTCTAGGGCAGCCAGACAGAAATGAACACCTAAATACAGTGACGTAACTTCAAGGATAGACCAATATGCAATACAAAATCTCAGTACCAAGGTGTATGTCATCCCTCCAGCTGTGCTTTGTCAAGGAGAGAGGAGCAGGTCTTGAAGGATGAGTAAGAGTAGACTAGGTGTACTGAAATTAAAATGCATACCAGGTTGATGTAAAAGCATTTGCAAAACATAGATGTGAGCTAGTCTTCTGCTTGTGTTAAAATGATAGTGGTTTGGGATGGTGAGCACATAAATAAATATCAGAGCTTTGAAAGAGGTAAGTCGGAGAACCAGATTCTGCCCTGTGTATTTCCACATATATTAACAAATCTACTGTTTCTTTCCAGAAAGTAGCCCAGGCTATACAGGTAGCCACAATTTAAAATGCCTTTTTAAGATTTTTCTTCCCCAAGGCTAATTCAGTAGGTGTGTCCCTCACACTAATAAGTACTGGAACGACTTGTTGATTCTGTGAGTTCTCTTAGGACAGAGACGCACTGTAAACATTTTCTTAACTTGATCTGAATACAAACCAAATCCCAGTCTAACAACTCACCCAGACACACAGGTAATTGTTTCATCTACTTCATAGCCCTGAATAGCAGGAAAGTTCATAGAAAGTACACCTTCAAGCCGAGCTATCAAAACATACCTGTTTTCAAAACTCTTCTAGGGATAGTCAATTTAATGCTTGTTTTTTTCTCCTGAAAAACAGTATAACTAGTTTCAAACAATGCTAGGTAATTCCTAAGGGGAAATACCGTGAGAACCTTTGACATAATTAGTTTACGCTTTAGCTTGCTGTTTTCATTACAAGTTTTCAACAAGTTCTCAGAAATATGAATGGAAAAACTTCTCTGATTCCACTTTAAAATATGTGGGAAAGAAAATGCACAAAGGTGAAAGTGATGGCAGGGAAAGAAAGAGAATACAAGCAAATATGAGGCCAGCACTATTTTTATTACCGATTAGACATAGTGAGTTATAATTTGAATAAAATGTTCAGCTTGTAAGTGTGTACTTTTCCACTTGAAAAAGCCAGTTAAACTGTGATAAGATTTTCGATGGATGTCAGCTTACTGGTAGTCCATCACTAGAACATAGCATCCTGGCATACTATATACCCTTATAGTATCATGTCCATCGATTGGTTCAGGTATCCTGACTAAAACCTGTATTTTTAGGTCTCTGTTTCTTTGTATGTTTTACAAAAACTTGAGATCATGCTCTATATCGGATATCTCTCTGGGCCTGTATTCCCTCATCTGTAATATCGAGATGATTGGAGTCCCTGGCTCCTGGAGTTATTGTGAGGATTAAATGAGATGGGTTAGTAGAGAGCCTAGCTCAGTGCCTGGCACACAGTCAACATTCAGTTATACTAGTCGTTGCTGTTGCGGTTATGATTACTTTGCGTGTGATGAGAACTTTTGAGATCCTTCTCTTAGCAACTTTCAAATAAGCAATACAATATCATTAACTATAGTCATCTGTGGTTACTTTTTGTTACTTGTTTTTCACACTTGATTATATGAGTATTTTCACAAGTTGTTAACTATTGTTCAAAGACATGATGTTTCAAGGATATATAAACATCCCACCATTCCTTCAAGTTTTAAATATGTCATTTTGGTCAGTTTAACAATTTCCAGATTGTTAATAGTATAAACTCCAGTGAAATAAACATTCTTGTCTGTAAGTTTTTGTGACCCAGTAAGATGCATTTATAAAAATATTTTAAAGACTTTTGAATCATCTGTTCAAATTACATCCCTGAAGGATTGTACTTGTTTAGAACTCCCCATTTCTATTACAGTGTTGAAATAAGAATTAAGTCAATGTAAAAGAATGTGGAGAAATGTAACAGAAAGCTGTAAGTTTCAGAACCAGAATATTTGCTTTCTTTTATACCTTGGGAGGCAAGGCAAATATAATGCCTATTATCTTTCATATTTAAAAGAAGCTTTTGTGTGAGGGCATAAAACATTGTGTAGAAGTCAAGAGGGCTAATTCCAAGACTGACTGATAGCAGAATGTACACAGGCTTGAGGAATTCACTCTACCTCTCATAGTTATATGGTTACAGTTTGTAAAATGGTGATACAATGCCTATCTTAAAGGACTCTTGTGGCAGTCAAATAAGATTGTTAAGCGCCAGGCAAAGGTCTTGGCACAAAGTAAGTACCTGTGGTTGACCACACTGTTATTGACCAAGGATATAATTTTTGCTGAAGAGCCAGGCTTCGGCCTTCCTCATTTATTGCAACTGTAGATTCGTAAAGTAGCAGAGTTCCCATCAGGTGTCCTGGCTGCCCCGTGAATGAGCAAGGGGCAGAATGCCATGACACCTGTCAGATGTACTGTCAACATTTTCGGTGTTCCTGGTTAGGGTTAGCTTAATATGGTTCTCCTTCTTGATTGAGCATACATTTAGCTCCAGCCTTGTTCCAAGCACTGAACCAAGCACTGGTGATCTGAGAATGAATGGAATATAATCTTTGTCCTTGATGGGCTCACAATATAGACAGGAAGTGGTTACCATCTTCTCTGAGTGAACATTTTTTATGTTCTTCTGTTGAGACATGCACTGGTAGATATTTGGGGTTAAAAGTGAGTAATCAGAAAACCAGGCCCACCCCCTGAGATGGTAAGAATGTGGTATTACAAGTTAATTAGCAAGCATTGGTAGAAAGAGGATGAGCTTTCTATCAAAAGACCTGGGTTCACAGTCAGCCTGCAAAACATACTGGTTGAATGATTTTGAGCAGGCCAGGCCACCGTATCCTAAGCAAGAAGACAAAAAGAGTTAAAATTTGATTATTCATTCATTCATTTGGCAAGTATTTATTGAGCTCCAGGGGATAACATATACAACAAATCCCAACCTTCAAGGATATCAGATTCTAGGGAGAGAAAGGGGAGGATATAAAAAATGTTTCTTGTAAAGAAAAAGAAAAGGCAGAGAAGAGAGCTAGGCAGTGTCACTGGGGAGGAGGGGTGGACATTTTACAGAGAGTTACAGGGAAGGCCTCACTACAAGCTAATGTTTGAATGAAGACAGTGAGTAAGTAGTTCAAGGAAACAGCAAGTTTAGAGGCTCCAAAGAGGAGAGCACTGGGGCTGGAGCAGGGTGAGGGAGGGGGCCAGTGGCAGGAGACAGGGAAGGGCCTTGTGGAACATGCTATTGAGGACTTTGGCCTTTACTGCACATGAGATAGGAAGCTTTTGAAGGACTTTGAGCAGAGTGACATGATCTGACTTTTCACAACCTCATTCTGGCTGCTGTGGAGGATAGAGTGGAGAAAGGCAGAAAAGCAAGGTGGTCAGATGGGAGCTTTTCCAGCAATCTAGGGGAGAGTTGGTGGTGACACGGACCGTGGAGGTAGCACTAGAAGTGGTACAAAGTGTCAGACTCCGGAGATGATTTTTTAAACTAGGGCCATCAGGATTTGCTAATGAATTGCATGAGCAGAGCTTGGGGGCTGCGTTACTATGAAGTCAAAGTTGCCATCCATGGAGATGAGGATGACTGTGGGAGGAGCATATTTGTGGGGGAACACAAGGAGTTTGATGTTGGACCTGTGAACTCTGAGATGCCTATTTGAAACATTCGAGTGAGGATGTAGAATAGATAGTTGGACTTCAAGGGGGAGGTCTGGGCTAGAGATGTAACTGTGGATAGGAGTCCTTATCGCAGAGATGGTATTCAAAGTCAGGAGACTGGATCAGATCTCCAGAGTAGTGAATGTGGCTGGAAAAGAGAAGCAGTGCAATATCTGAGCCCTGGGGTACGCAGAGTATAGAGGTTGAGAAGTTTGGGAGGAACTAGCAAAGAGACTGAGAAGGGATATCCAGTGGGAAAGGGGGAAAGGCCAACTTGCATAACAACTATATAAAAGCACATTAGATGTTGTAGACTACCATATAGATGATCATTCTATTGCTGTAACACGCTTTTGGAAAAATGCAGTATATCATGATTTTGGGTGCAAAGTTTGATTGGGGTATATTTCATGTATAGCCTTTACAACCTGTTCAATTGTGGTGACTACCAAACACACACACACACACACACACACACACACACACACACACATTTTTTCTAAATGTTGTCCTCATGACATGAAAAATTTAAAGTATTTTCCTATCGGAGATTGATTCAGGCACAAAGATGATTTGGGCATCACTGGAGCTGGTTACCTGCAGCCCTGTGCAGAATGTTTCATTATAGTGTTCAAGTAGAAATAGTCATCTCAATCTCTGTATTTACTATGTGATTTGGAAAAACACCAAAGGAATTTGGGTCCACAGAGATTATAATATTACTAAAATAGATGTATACATTATTTACAATATGCTTTCAACATTAAGGTAAGACAGACCTGTTGATTAGACTTAAGACAGGGGCCAATTTTTCTATATAAAAGACACCTTCCAGAAAATGGTTTGTGTAAACATGCCTTTGTCATTATGTATCTGTAGAGAGCCTTTTCACATGTTGACTATATTTATTCAATTCAAAGACCTTAGTTTAGTAGCTTGACACATTATGCTGAGTGAAATATGCCAGTCACAGAAGGACAAATACTGCATGATTCCACGTATACAAGGCATCTAAAATCATCGGATTCATAGAAGAGAGTAGAATGGTGGCTGCTAGGCGGTGGGCAGAGGGGGAAATGAGGAGTTGCTAATCAACGGGTATGAAGTTTCAGTTACGGAAGGTGAATGAATTCTAGAGACCTTTTTTACAACATTGTGCCGGTAATTAATAATACTGTGTGGTACACTTAAAACTGGTAAGAGGGTAGATCTCATGTTAAGTGTTCTTACTACAATAACATAGAAAATAAAAATGAATTAAACAAAGGAATTAATTTAGTAGCATAACCCCAAGACCTATCATTTATTGCCTTATGATTTGGTAGTGGTAATAAGTAACGAAATCATAATATCCTATTAAGAGTTTTACAACAAAGAGGGAATTGAGAGACCTAAAGAAAAACACTGCCAATGCCACCCCTATAGGGAGCTTCGGGAGTGTTCCAAAGAAAGAATTTTCATAGTACTTTCTCTTCATCACTTAGTAACACATTTCTAAGCTCATGTCTGGGAGCATTCTGGCTACCAGAGCAACTTAGATTTTTGCCCATATGTGCTCCATTTAAATATCAAACATGTCATAAACTCTGCCACATATATCTTTAAATCAAAGGTTTTGGAAGACAAAGCAATTCAAAAGTATGGAATAATTTTCATAATATGCTGCCCTCTCAAGATGTATCCATCTCTAGAGCGATACCTGAGTTATGAGTTAAGTGGAGTAAAATCCACTTCTGCGCATGGGTAACAACCACTAATCCGAAAGCGCACAGGCAGCTGGTCCTGATCATGATAGATGCATATACTGTGGATGGAAGAGAACAGCACTGAAGCACTATGCTTCCTATACTCCCAGAGGAAGGTAGGCTTTGCAAAACTGTGGAGCCTTCACTTAAGATAAAGGGAAAACAGTTATGTGTTTGCAGCAGCTCATGAACACTTTGGACTTAGTTATCTAAGTGGCTTATCCCTTCTTCCTCCAGTGTTTGGGATTTGAGGCTTCTACCTAGATAAAGAGTCTTGGGCAGAGGCCTTCGTCCCCACTTGTAAACCCTGTTCAGAGCACTGCTTGGTGTGATTAGCACAATCACAGCATAACAAAGGAAAAGAAGGCCACTAAAAAGAAAGATTTTTCTGATTCTTCATTTGGGGAGGTTTCATTCATAATATTTTGTTGTCACAAAAGTATATTCTGTCCTGGGCTCAAAATCAATAATGGATTTTTTTTGAATAGCCAAAGCAGATGTTATATATACTATACATAAGCTTCCTCGTGGTCAATCTATAAATTTGACATAATTTGACGAACACCTGTAGATACGATTTTCAATTCAGTTCTAGCATCTGATGTCAGTCACAACAGAAAAGATGGCTAGCTTAGCTGTTATTTGCCCACCATATTTCTACGTGATTTCTTCTAGCATTTACCAGTTTGAAACATCAACCTTCAGCTGCTGCATTCTGATCAAGAGACTTATGGACTGTAAGTTGAACATCCATGTAATGTTAAGAATGAAACGTATATATATTTTTTCCTTCAGAATGTGTGAGCATACTACAACTTTACGTTTTCTATGGACTAAATTTTTGTGTCTCCCTCCCCCGAAATTCATATGTTGAAATCATAACCCTCAAGGTGATGGTATTAAGAGGTGGAATCTTCGGGGTGATTAGGTCATGATAATGGAGCCCTAGTGAATGAGATTAGTACCCTTATAAAAGAGACCCCACAGAGGTCTCTTGACCCTTCTGCCATGTAAGGACGCAGCAAAACCAAATGTAAAATAGATAGCTACTGGGAAGCAGCCACATGGCACAGGGAGATCAGCTCGGTGCTTTGTGACCACCTAGAGGGGTGGGATAGGGAGGGTGGGAGGGAGACGCAAGAGTGAGGAGATATGGGGATATATATATGTATAGCTGATTCACTTTGTTATAAAGCAGAAACTAACACACCATTGTAAAGCAATTATACTCCAATAAAGATGTTTAAAAAATAAATAATTAATTAATTATTTTTTAAGAAAATGATCCTGAAAAATAAAAAAAGACAGCCATCTATAAATTTTAGTGTGCTTCCTGATATAAAATTTAGTATACTTTCTGATTTCTAACCAACAACAGATTATTTTCATTTATTTGTTATTCTGGTGAGGAAATTATTGCTAGCTTTCAAAGTTAATGTACCTTGTGAAGCAACATAAAATATGTGTTTTCTGAGTTTTTGGAACTCTTAGGCTGTTTCTCCTTGATTTTATACTTTTAAATTTATTTTGATTTCTTAATGGGTGGTACTGAATCGGAATCTGTCGGGAGAAGTTTCCAGATGAATACTGTTTTTAGAAGAAGAACTGTGTATTTTTATTAATACCTGTCGGAACTCCAGAAGATTTTGGATTTTCCTTCATTATCCCATCCACAATAAAAGTGATGAGACTGCCTTTACCCCTTTATGGGGTATATTCATTATTTTCTTTTGTTCTGTCCGTGTACAGCCTTGGCTGCTGGTGGGTTTTTACTATTTATTAGCTTTTAAACACACACTTTGTATGTTTATGAGAACAGAAATGTGACAAAGTCAAAAGAAGATGTATTACCTTAATGTAACTGAAAGGAAAAATGCCATTGCTTGTATTTCTATTGCTGCAAGGCGCTCAGTTGCTGTTCACTGTTTTATAAACATATATTTTATATTGATACACTTAATTGATAGGTTTCTAAATTATCTCTGATATTTTTTTAGAACCTATGCTTCTGCGCATTTTGGTTCCAAATTCTTCTTTAATTTTTCTTTGTCCCAGACATTTACAATCACATCAGTGCATGAAGTTCCCTCCTCACGGTACTTTTTTTCTCCTCAACTCCCCTGACTCTTATCATAACCGCCCAGGATCCTCTTGCCACAGCCATCCCTGGGTCTGCTGGTCATTGAGAACAGCTTGACCTCTAGCTCATTCTTGGATCACAGTCTCCCATCATTCAACGTGTTCACTCCTACCGGACCTGTGACTCATCCCCGCTGCCAAAAAATAGCTCATGCTGTATCCCTCCCCTGTTTTTCTCTAACCACTCTAAACCCTGTGATCTAGCGCTTTAGTTATTCAGCTCCGGGCACCCTCACTGCCCTAGCACCTTGTGGGTTTGCCTGGCCGACGCTCATACCCATAAGGTCCGTTTACGTGCCTTGTGACTGGGGCACTGAGCACGACTGGAAAAAATTGCAGGTACCCCCCGATTTTCCAGAGCTCACTGTACACCACTTGGCTTTTATGAAAGTACCTGTTTTCCCTAACTGAAAGAAATCCATAGAGGACTTTCACTTTTATGGAAAAAAAAAAAAGATGAAAAGTGGAAAGAACGTTTAGCATTTGTTTTACAGTGAGTTATTATAGATGCTCCTGAGCAGTGAGAATGGCATTGCCAAGCTTCTTCCCCTGGAAGTACATTCAGTATCACAGCATCAAGCCACCATAGCTTTGAACTGTGTCTGTGAGCATCTGTGCTTTATGTCAGTTTATTTTGTGCATCTGTTAGCAAGATGTGTCCTAAGGTAATTGCTTCTCTGCTTTACTTTTTCAGCTTTTGAGAGGTTCATACGAACACTCTACTTTCGGAGAGCGGGGGACACCTGTAATAAAACAGTGCAGCTCAGTTGAAATATAGCTGTGTGATCTCCTTCTTTATAGGGCCCCCAGCATTTCCCAGCCATCCTTCTACTGGCCCCAAGTCAGGTCCCCTTTCTTCTCCACTCAGCTGTCTTTGCCACTGTCGTTAATTCTGTAATTAGTAAATGTGTGTTAATACTACACCCCAGATGTTGTGCCAGTCTCTAGGGATACAACATTGAACTAAAACCTAACCCTGCCGCCATGTGTCTACAAGAAAGTCAGGCATTTATAAAACAGCAACACTAATGATGATTTCATTACACTTGAATCAAGTGGCAAAAAAAATAAAAGGTGACCTGAAATGCATATTGGGGCAGGGAGAGGGGGACTCTAACTTGCTCTAGGTAGCATTTTATTGTTATTCTTGTCTTGCTTTTCCTTATAGTTTTACCACATGTGTGTCCCTGGTCTAATATTATGGGGTTGTTTTTTTTTCATTTCTTTTAGAACTTTATCTAAATAGTGTGATACTTTTTCGGTCTTTTAAGATTTGCTTTTATTGTTCAGTGTTATGCTTGTGCAGTCATCTGTGTTGATATATGTAACTCTAGGTAATTTATTTTCACTGCTGTATTTTTTTTTTAATACCTCTGTTTATCCATGGTTGAGTCTGTGCACATTTGGGTTGTTTGATTTTTTTTGTCATTATAAACAATTCAGATATGAATAGGAAAGGTATGGTAGAGATTGGTTAATTTTCAATATGCATGCAAATTTTAGCTCTGGTCTTTCACTTCAGCCTTCTCTATTGAACACAAGTACCACAAATTAGTAGCAAATTTGACCACTTTGAATGTTGCATCATATTTAAAGTGTTACAATAATATCTCCATCAGTTTTCCTGGTGTACTATCTATAGAAGGTGGCATAAAATAATTAAATGACCCAAAGTCAAGAGATAGGTCAGACCATCTATCTGAGTAATTAAAAGCAAATGTCCTTCCCTCATTCTTAGCATTTCATTAGAATAACTAAAATATTGTCAGCAACGCTATTAAATATCAGGGAAGTCATGGTGAATTAAATGAGATATCTATTGTCTCTCGGCTCCAAATTCACCCTATAATACCTGCTCTTCCATAACTTTTTAAGCATTTCTCCTTCACATTGAGGATAATGTTGAGCTTTCTCAGTAAAGGGCACTGAAGGAACATTGCAGGAGGATGGAGCTTCACTTACTGATTCCAGCTGCTGCCCCAGTGGTCAGCTGTGTGGGTAGAAGGACATTTAGTATCGTTCTGGCCCAGCCACAGACAGGGAACGTGGAGTCCCTGCAGCTCTTCCAACAAGAGCACCACCTGCACCAGGTCTCCTGCCCACAGTGGTCACTCAACTCTTGTGCACCTGCCCATCAGCAGAGGCCCCCTTTACCTGGGAAGGCTGCTTCTTGGTGGAGAATTTCTCCACCATCCAACTGGCTGCAAACACACCTTCTCTAGTGAGGTCTGAAGCCCATCCTTGGGGAGGGGGCTTCTTCCAAGTTCTTCTTTCCTTGGGTACTCTCCCTGAGCCCTGGGGCACCCTCTAGCATTCTGTTTACATCTAATACTCTCCTATGATAGCCTAATCATTCTTTATATTAAACTTACCCTACTTAAAAAAAGTCAACAAAAAATATAAAACCTAGCATAAACTTACACATCCAGTGTTCTAAATGTCACCAGTTTGTAAAGTACAAGAAAATCGTGTTACAATTTAGTTATGACTCAAAATTATGTCCATTAAGTTACAGTTGACCCTTGAATAAGGTAGGAGTTAGGGGCGCCGAACCCCATGCAATAGAAACACCCATGTATAACTTTATAGTCAGCCCTTTGTATCCAAGGTTCCTCATCTGTGGATTCACCCAACTGCGGATCATGTAGTATGTAGTATCCACTACTGAAAAAAATCCATGTATAAATGGACTCGGGCAGTTCAAACCCATGTTGTTCAAGGGTCAACTATTTTAAAGCTATAAGAATAGGTTGTTTCTCAGTAGAAACATAAGGTGATAACTTTGTGAAGAAAGTAATGGTCGTATTTACTTTGTTACCTAAGTAATTGAGAACTGTAATGTATTTCTTAGTTTCCTAATAACAGTACCACTTCTAACTTTTAAAAGTTTCATACCCATCTGAAGGACAGAAGCATATACCTAAAACTCCATTCTCATTCCATGTTGTATACTCTAGGTACCAGGAGACATACATAAGACCATTCATAGGTATATGCATCCTCAACTTTACTAGATAATGCCATTATTTTCCAAAGTGATTGAACCAAAATATACTCCCTCTAGCATTGTTCCACATCATCTTCCACAATTGATATTATCAGACTTTTCTGTATCATTAATGTAATTATAAAATGTCTTAGAGACCTTTCATTTTTTCTAGATTTTACATTGGCACTTGAGTTGATTGGCGGTAGGACCCTTCCAGCACTAGCTTCATACTTTCTCAAACTATAAGAACCCTGGGATTTTCTAAATACTCTTAATCTAGAGGCAAAATATTATGGAGTCATAGAGGAACTAGTGGAGAATAGAAGTGAAAAGAATGGTTCATCTTATACCTTTCAGTCTCTGCACCAGTAAACTTCAAAATGATATATTAAACAAATTAATGTGGTACAACAATGGCCAGTTTGAGTTAAAAATAGAAAATATTATCTGTTAGGGAGTGAGACCTTTCAGAGCCCATCCAGAAGCTTTGTGTGGAAGACCCTGTTTCTGAAGGCAGAAGGCAGCATCTAGAAACAGGGAACTGCTTTTGTGAGTATTTTAACCATTCAGTTCCCTGCCAAGTATTTGTCTACAATTAGGCAGACATAGTCTTTATGTAGACTCAACGGTATATCAAAATCAATAGATTCATAAATATTAAAATAGAAACGTCTGTGGACAGGGGCCATGTTTTCCTAATCGACTTTATTAATACAACTTTACCTGCAGATGTATTTGCTCTTAATACATGTAGTGTAGTTTGTTATGTACAGATTGTGCATGGGTTATGATTCTATGTCAACTTACTACTTAAGATCTGATTTGGTCTTAATTCAGGTCCTTTTTTATTTAGGTTTCAGATTTATCTAACTCTTTAACTAATGATTATGTTTGGCACTTAAATCATCTTCTGCTGCAGTAAATTGTTACCACAAGTAAAAATTTAGTCAGATAAAATCGATTTTATAGTGTTAGAACATTTAATGCGCTTCAGAACAGATTTGTGTTATTAAAGTTACAACATTTTTTTCTTTAAATAACTGTTCACCACTGTTACTGTGCATTTAGCAAATGCAGGTGCCACTAAGTTAGAGGTTAGACACTTCTAAGTACATTCACGTTTGCCGCACAATGTACAATCATTTAATAGTCTGTGTTAGTCGTTTACTAAGTGTTTTGTATGTAGTAATCAATAAATATTTGTTAAATAAATCAATGGTGTGTTTAATTCAGTATTTGAAAGGATTAATACTAATAGTTGAAAAAAATCTTTAAACCTATAAAAGTTTTGAGTGACTTCTAATGTCAGTGTAGCACCGTGAAAACACCCGAGGGAAATTTTCTGTCGTATTTGCAGATTAGAATGGAATCTCTGGGAAGATCCCTGCAGTGCTGTTATCAGGATGGTGCTGGAACATGGCATGATTGCACCCATCACTTTGTGAAGCACATCCAAATGTTTTCTTTAGATGACTGTTCTCCTTGCTTAGATATTGAAAATGATTCTGTGATATTGTAACGAATTTTGTGGAAAAGCTTTCCTTTCCAAAGCTGCTTATCTAAGTGCATTATTTCTGACTGAAAAGCTTATTTTTCTTTCTGTCTGTCTGAATGGATTGCTAGCCAGTGGTGACTTATGGCTGACCTCATCGATTTTCAGTAATGAGATAGAGCAGTATGAGGTAAATGTCTGTGTACATGGGCAAGGACTCTAAATCACATTCTGAAAACCACGGGCTTGATGATGCAATGAGTCCATCTCCTCAGAAATGTTTGTGGTGAAGATTCCTTGAAAATGCTTGGGCTTAAAGCACATCACTTAAACGGCGGATTTAGAAAAATAAAGTTACAGTCATTAGAGTGAGAGAACCGTATTGTCTTGTTCAGGCTAACTCTCTCCAAGGGTAGTAACGGAAAATTCACCAGGCAGTACATCTGATGGGTATAGTCTAAGTGGATGAAGGAGGCAGAGAGAACTTGTGGTGCTTTTAAATGCATTTATTTCTCTACAGAGTAACATTCAAGCGTGTAACTGATCATGGCTTCCATGTAACTGATGCACTGTGTACTGTAGTATTGCCACAGATGTTCAGATGTCTCAGGCAAGGAAGGCACTGGAAGCAAATGCAAAAGAATCCTTGCAGAATTCAGTCATCTGATTTCATACTGAGTCACTGCCCCTTGGTGTCGAAATACGTTTGGGATTCACTCTTGATCTTGATAATAAGAAGGAGTTGCGCAGTATTAAAAAGTAAGGCATTTGTGGAATGGAGGGGGAGTCCCTTAGAAGATTGTGTGTTATGGTATTGCTATTTTGTAGCTCTTGTATTCTTTCAACATGGTGTTTAACTCCTTTCAGTCAAATTCACTCTTCCCCGAACACACAAATTGCCATGGATTGCTTTTAGGCAAGAACTGCATTGAAATTTTTATGAACTGACAATAAAATAACTGTTTATGCTATACAGTACCACATGATATATGACTGTGTGAGATACAGGAAGACCTCCAACTCACACCATTTTTCCAAATGTGTTATTCACCCTTCTGCATAGGAGAAATTACACAGATACAAGACATCCATGTATGTCACATGGGCATGCGTCACGTTTCTTTTCTTATCTTTTCTTTTCTTCCTTCCTCCCTCCCTCCCTCTCTCTCTCTTCCTCTCTCTCTCTCTCTCTTTCCTTTCTTTCTATTCTACTATTCTTTTCTAGATTACATGTACATTTACTATACATAATATTGTACACTAATTACAAAAGAGTTTAGATAGATTTTTCATTTCTTCTGTATCATCTCCCCTTGCTCTGTCCTCATACAGAAGACTCCTTTAGGCCTTCCCTTATGACAACCTATAAATCTCACTGCCTTTTTCCCATCTGTTCTCTCCACAGTTTTCCTTCATTCCATGATCCACGTCACTCCAATTTCATTGCCACCCCTCAGAGTTCTGCCTTCTTATTTCCTCTGTCTGCCGTGTCTAAAATTAACTTTAAATTAAGCAAAATCTTCAAAACAAACACTGTGGTACTCTTTGCATTAATCTTATGAAAGTACAATATAATCAAAACGCAGTTCGTGATAGATACAAGTTACTGGAAATCTTACTCCCAAAGGTCAAGACAGCTGTACTGTCTTTAAAAATTCATACAAATAGTGATTCCATTTCTTACGTAAGGTGCTGCTTTTCTTATTTTGGTGCTTCCTTGGTTCTTGCCTGAGTTTGGCCAATTAGGCTGAAATGTAAAAATTAACAACTGAAGTAATGATATAACTTGATATATAGACTGTAGCTTTGGTACAATTACATATAAATGAGGATATCGAAGATGACCTAGTGAGGTGAAATAAAACCCATCTGGATAAACTATATCATATATGTTTGGGAGTAAATGTTAGAAATTTAATGAATTTGCCCTCTAGTACAAACAGAATTGTAATAGTTTAGTGCATTCCAGAGAAAAAAGGAAAATAATGTTAAATTAATTTAATAAAAACAACTCGTGGAAAAAAGATAAAGCTATGAATGGAACTTTGGTACATTTCCACATTTGTGGAAATGAACCTAAACCTAAAATGACTCAGTAAACAAGTTGTGATTTCTGACAGGGAGAATTGAGGGGGCGGAGAGAAGATGCAGAGCGAATTAAACAGTAGAGAACATTCTAGAGGAGCAAATGCTAGAATGACTCAAAAATATCCTGGGATTTTTTTTTTTTCATTCTGATAGATTTCTATTTATATTTCTTGGAGAGATATGGTACATTTGACCACTTCATTTCTACACATGATGATACAAAATAATAAGAGCAACCAGCCTGCTAAGAACTCAAAGCCAGATGGTGTATATGTGTCATGCTGGGTTGATGGTTTGGAAATGCCAGCTCTGCAGAATGGCTGGGGCTGAATAATGCTTCAAGGTAATCCTACGTAAGATTCACTTGTGCATCTCCATGTGACTTTCACATTCTTAACTTAATGAATTTTAAGTTACAATGGACAACATGATATATATAGGCAAAAGAGTAAAATGTCTCTAATGTGATTTGTTAGCTGTCAGCTCAAATCAAGTTTTAACAAAGTAGCAGAAATCTAAAATGGTTTAACAGTTCTGGCTAACTGCTTCTTAAACTAGCAAATAACCAAAAGTCAATCCTTGCTTCTCTGCAGGGAATGATGGCCTGTTCCATAATTTTTAGGTATTACATTTTGAGGATTAGCCAGTGTGTGTTAAAAAAACAAAACAAAAACAAACAAACAAAAACCAACCCTAACAAAACCGAACAATTCTCTCTCTGTCTCCTGATGTTTGGAAATCAGGTGAAAATTGTTTTTGGTACCTCCTTTCTTTGATTTCCACATACTCACTTTGGGGAAGTCTTCCACAGCAGTTCAGGCATGGCGGCCATACTGTGGTCATAAGCAGGGGAGAGCCAGTGGAGAGACCTACAGACAGTGACAGGGTAGCCAACAGGTAATAGTGAGGGGACTACTGTGTTAGATGACACCAGTGGATAAAAAGAGTAAGAAAAGGAATCAGCTGTAGAGAAGTATAAGATTTCATAGTACCATTAATCTTCTAAATTTGGCAAATGTTGTTTGCCAAATTTGTTGTTTCAGTGGTCACTCTAGGGTTTACTATAT
The DNA here is from genome assembly GCF_949987515.2 of Delphinus delphis. Classification (NCBI taxonomy): domain Eukaryota; kingdom Metazoa; phylum Chordata; class Mammalia; order Artiodactyla; family Delphinidae; genus Delphinus; species Delphinus delphis. The sequence continues at coordinate 21,499,477 of NC_082696.1, read as the reverse complement.
GCATCTTTAACTTATCACTGTCTTCTACCAAATAATATTATACCACCTTATATGTAACTAAGAATTCAACAGCAGTATGCCTTCCATTCCTTTTTGTCTTCTGTACTATTATAGTCATAATTTTATTTCTAACTATGTTTAAGACCTCACAGTATATTGTTATATTTTTGCTTTAAATAGTCAATATCTTTTAAAAATAAAAACAAATTAGAAGATAAATCTTTTATAGTTATCCACATATTTACTATTTTAGCAACTGTCGCTGCTTAGTGTAGATTTGAAGTTATATTTGGTATCATATTCTCAATTCCTTTTACATTCTTATAGTGAAAGGCTATTGGCAATGAATTCTCTCAGCTTCTATTTGTCTGAAAATGTCTTTCACCTTTGACAGTTTTTCCCCCTTAAGCACTTTAAAGATATCATTTTACTGTTTTCTGGCTTGTGTTGTTTTATACAAGAAGTCTGAGATAATTTTTATCTTTACTTTTCTGTACATGATGTCTTTTTTCTGTAGTGACTTTCAAGATTTCCTCTTTTTCACAGATTTTCAGCATTTGATTACACTTCTGTATACCCAATAATCAACTCAAGAAATAAAATACTGATATAGTTGAGGCCCTTGTGTGCTTTCCTCAATCTTATCCTCCTTGTAGAGGTAGCTAAATTTACTGTTATTAATTCCATGTGTTTCTTCATATTTTACTTCATATACATGCATCTTTAAATTTATCTTTGCATTTTTTGAAATTTATTTTAATGGTGTCAATACGCAGCATTTTTTGTTTCCGTTTTTGTTTGTTTAGTGTTTTGTTGTGAGAATGAAAAATTGATGTGTGCTTAGAATTCCATTGTGTGACTATAGCATGATTTATTTATCTAGTCAACTAGTAAGAGATATTTAGATTGTGCCATTTTTCTGAAGCAATGAATGTTAAATTTAACTTTCATGTAAATGTGACTTCATAGTGAAGTCACTAGATAAAAGAGTATATGCATCTTTAAATTACTAGATATTGCCAATTGTTCTTCAAAATGGTTTTCCCAATTTGCACTCCCACCATAAGGATTCTGGTTATTCTCCATCCTTATAATACTTGGTACTCTCAGAATTAAATTGTGAGTAGTTACATGGATGAGAAATGCAATCTAAATTTGCATTTCCCTGGTTATCGATCAGGTAGGACACCTTTTAATATGTTCACTGCCAGATTGTCATAGAGATTATTATTCCCCAGTATGGCCACTCCAGTTTCTCAACCCCCATTAGGGTTGACATAAAGATCTAACATCTAAAGTCGTAAGATGTGCTATGGAAAATTTTCCCAAGTAGGAAATTATTCTCTGAGTCATTTAAATCATTTCTGGTCATCACAGCATGATTCTTGACAACACTTTAATTGTGCCATGCTCAAGGTGGCAGTCTTAACTTCTCCTCTGTTTTTTCTGGTTGTAGAAAAGCAAGAACCCTTACGTCATTGAAGGCAAAAGATAGCCTAAATTATGAAGAAGAATAGAACATTATTCTGACTAAGAATGACTGATAATAGCAGGATCTGTTGAGTTCAGAAGAGCCTGGTGTATTAGACGTAAAAAATACTGCAGGATTTTTGTTTATTTGACTAAAACTGGTGGTGGAATCTCCATTACTGGGAACTTTCAAAGTGGCTAAGATAAGAGTTTAACCATCTGAGTATGTCAGTGCTTTGCTGAGGGTAACTTTGAGGGTCCTTCTTCCCTTTGTTCTGTGCCTCAGGAAGGAACAGAGCTTTCACAGACTTGTTCCACTGCCAAGATGGTAATTCACTAAAAAAATTATTTTGTTACGTTTGCTAAACATAATGAGTAAAGTTGTATCTTTTACAAATAAATCATCAGTAAATTATTTCTTGTAAACGAAATCAGAAAAATTCCCCTGAATCTATTCTTGGTGCTAAATGGGTATGACTTTGAGCCTAGGGAATATATTTTCTGCCCTTTCCGTAATTTGAATTATCATCTGCCAAGCTGTATTACAGTATGCTGCCTGCCTTCACTCGAGGCAAGGGATCATCAATACTTTTACCCCCACTTTAGGAATTTCACAAATAACTGGGCTCTAGCGTTTCAATGTTCTCTCTCTGTGATAGTCCAAGTAAACATAGCTGATGTCAGTAATTCAATTTGTAATTGATTGGGGAATGTACAAGTGGTTGTTGTACATTATTTGGGAAAATGGTGTGGGTATCTAAGTTTACATTACTTTGGACAGATTTTATTTCATAAAGATTGAAAACCTGAGAAGGAGGTCATTTAGTTCAAGTTTGACAACAGAAAATTGCTCCATTTCAGTCCTGATTATTGTATTCAGTTGATTTCTCTATGACTCAAGGACTAGAAGCTTTCTACCACTTCCTTTGGTAGAAAAAATTTTGACTCTAAGAGATTAAATCATAGGAAGGTTTCTTCACATTCAGACTAAATTGTCTCGTTTATTATTGATCTTTTTAAAATTTATTTATTTTATTTATTTATTTTTGGCTGTGTTGGGTCTTCATTGCTGCATGCAGGCTTTCTCTAGTTGCAGTGAGCCGGGGCTACTGTTCGTTGCGGTGCACGGGCTTCTCATTGCGGTGGCTTCTCTTGTGTGGAGCACGGGCTCTAGGTGCATGGGCTTCAGTAGTTGCAGCACGTGAGCTCAGTAGTTGTGGCTCACGGGCTCTAGAGCATAGGCTCAGTAGTTGTGGCGCACGGGCTTAGTTGCTCCGCGGCATGTGAGATCTTCCCGGACCAGGGCTCGAACCTGTGTCCCCTGCATTGGCAGGCGGAGTCTTAACCACTGCACCACCAGGGAAGCCCTACTGATCTTTTTTAAGTCTTTTTCTTTGCACTTTTTAGATGTTTGTTAAATCACACTAGTCAATATTACTAAACCACAGATGTGATGTTTTAAAAAAAATAAGGGACATGTCATTTGAGAACTGATACCCCTTTCTGTCCATGCATGTTTTGCATTTGTCCTTAGGTGTGCAAAAATGGAAGCAGTGTTTTTAAGATGAATTTTCTCACCTATGGTAGCAAGTTGTAAATGTCTGACTCTTTTTCGGTTTGCAGGGCTAATAGCTCTTGAAGTGTGCATCTGATCCTCTTTTACCCTGTGTCATGTTGCAGAGGTGTAGCTTGTTTGCTGTCCTACAGCTTGGGTTTCTTTCGATCTTATTGACTAATACCAATCATTGTCTCCCTCCAGGTTATTCAAGCTGTCTTTTTTGGCATCTGTGTGCTGACCGATCTTTCCAGTCTCCTGACTAGAGGAAGTGGGAGCCAAGAACAAGAGAGGCAGCTCAAGAAGCTCATCTCTCTCCGGGACTGGATGCTGGCTGTATTGGCCTTTCCTGTTGGGATTGTGAGTATGACGTACAAAAGCATTTAACCACGAAAGAAACTTGGGTCTTACATCAGACTTCTAAGAGGGAGAAAAGGGCTCATTCTAGGCTTCCGTATTGGGGCTGCCATAACAAAGCACCTCAGACTGAGTAGCTTAAGCAGCAGAAATTTATTCTCTCACGGTTCTGGAGGCTGGAAGTCTGAGATCCAGGTGTCTGCAGGCTTGATTGCTTCCGAGGCCTCTCCTTGGCTTGTAAAGGGCCTCCTTCTCCTTGTGTCTTCACATGCTTTTCCCTCTGTGTGTATCCGTCTCCCAGTCTCCCCTTCTTAAAAGGACCCGAGTCATACTGACCAGAGCCCCTCAATGAACTCATTCAATCTCAATTGCCTCATTAAAGACCCTGCCTCCAAATACGGTCACATTCCGAGACACTAGGAGTTACGACTTCGACGTGTGAATTTTAGGGGGACACAGTTCAACCCATAGCCGTTTCTTAAGCAGCCCAAACTTGAAATGTATGTTCCGTGGGTCTGTGACCATTCTGGTAGTTTTGAACTTGGGAGAGGAAGTCAGTATTAGCTCATGCTTCTTCACTTACCCAGCGGTGCCATTAGCTAATATCACTTAAGTAAATGCTGCTTAATGTTTGGGTCTCTTCTGGCTTCGTTGATTTTCATTGTTTTCAGTTAGATTCCCTCCTTAGCTTAACTTCCTTTACAGATCTGTTAATCATCCATTGTCTGTACATAAACCATGTTTCTTTAAAGGGCTGGGGCCCCATGAGATTCTATAGATTTTAACCTGTGTATAGCCAGGAGAAGAATGAGAGAATGCTTGTAAATTGTGAGAACAATTAAGAGTGTGTTATCTAATTCAAATTCAGAACTTTCATTGGCCACCTGATTTCTGGGAAAAATAGAAACCCATGTACCAAGTCCAAGGTCCTCTGTAGGCAGAGTCAGAAAGTTGTTTTTTAAATCCTTCCAGGACTTCCCTGGTAGCTCAGTGATTAAGAATCTGCCTGCCAATGCAGGGGACGTGGGTTCAATCCCTGGTCTGGTAAGATCTCACATACCGCAGGGCAACTAAGCCCGTGCACCACAACTCCTGAGCCTGCACTCTGGATCCTGAGAGCCACAACTCCTGAGCCCACGTACCGCAACTATTGAAGCCCATGCACTCTAGGGCCCATGTGCTGCAACTACTGAGCCCACATGCTGCAACTACTGAAGCCTGCCTGCCTAGAGCCCATGCTCTACAACAAGAGAAGCCACCAAAATGAGAAGCCCGTGCACTGCAACCAGAGAAAGCCCGCACACAACAACAAATACCCAACTCAGCCAAAAAAAAAAAAAAACTTTTAAAAAATAAATCCTTGCAATGACTCTTATTTATACCTGGCAGAAACCTCTACGTGCTTGTTCTAAGACCAGTCAGTGGACACCCAGACTATCACTGAATTGCTTTTTCTATGTACTGAGTTGTGTTTTCTCGGATGAAGTAACCCTCAGCTCTTGACAACAACACAAGGAGAGTAGTGTAATCTGGTCACACTTCTCTGTTCATTCCTCATCCTTACCCTCTGAAAACCTAGATAGTTGCTCAAATTGAAGCCATCTACCAAATCTCTCAAACTCTGTTGCTTAACATAACAGAGTTAAATGCTTTACATAATATATTTGATATTTCCTTCTCTGGATTTGCCTTATAAAATGCAAACACCTTCTATCAGAATACTCATCTGAGAGAAAATTTCCATTGGTATAAACTGTAAAGACTAAACTTTCTGCATGAAAGAATTATCTAGAAAATCCAAGTCTGTATATTTTGTTACTTTTTACTGGCTTACCCCCTTGGAATTTTTTTTCTTCTTCTTCTTCTTTTTTTTTTTTTTTTTTTAGTTGCAGCATGCAGGATCTTTTAGTTGTGGCATGCAAACTCTTAGTTGCAGCCTGTGGGATCTAGTTCCCTGACCAGGGATTGAACCTGGGCCCCCTGCATTGGGAGCGTGGAGTCATAGCCACTGGACCACGAGGGAAGTTCCCTTACTCCCTTGGAATTTCCATAGGCATGTCACTGACTCTGGAAGTCTTCCTTGGCTAGAAGGAATATAATAATAACACAATACAAAGGTAAATAGGAATATAATATTAACCATTTCTCTTAGCTCTGCCTCCCCTTCTGTGATGTCGTGTCAAACTGTGTCTCTGTGAGCTTCAGTTGTATGTCTTGCCACTCTCACCAAAGGCTCATTGCATATGCCCTTTAGACATTTATGACGTTACTTTAGCCAAAAACTTTTTGGTCCTGCTTGAGACTTGAGATACTTGTCAGCTTTCAGCATCCTTCCTGAATTCAGCCCGTGTGTGTATGCTTCATGGTTTGTAAAAGAATGGGAGCCTTTTTTGTTTGCTTGTTTGTTTGATTACATCTGATATTTTCCTTTGTGCCTCACAATTTTTGTTGTTTTCTGTGTGTTTTAGAAGAGGGAAGAGAAGTAATAATGCCTTTAATTTCACCCCCTTTTTAAGTCAGAAATCATAATATTATATTTTCATCACATAATGTACCTTTCCTAGCTGATGAGCTTCACAGAAGAATTTAAAGAACAAATAATGAATCAGAGATGTGCGGTTTCAATGATTTCTTTAACTCTTATTTTTCTCTTGCCCACTGGTATTTTATAGTCAATATTTATGTTTTTCATAATTTTCCCTGTTATTATGAGTCATTTTCCCTTTTACAGTCACTGGCCTTTTATTTTTCCTGACCTTTTTGGAGCCTCCTCCCCACTCCTTCCTCTCTTTTTCTCTTTCTGTCTCTCTCTTTAATATTAAGAAGAATCCTGGCCCATAATTTCCTTACATTTTCCATTGTTCCTTACTCTGTCATTTGATGTTTTGTATCTGTTTACCTGATTTCTCACTCTAATGCACAGAAATTCATTCTGAGGCAAAAAGCTGTTAATGCCTTCTTCCTAGACCCCATTAATTTTATTGTGAAGTCATATTTACAGAGGATATGAATTTGGTTCTTTATAATCATTTTTATCCAAAATAGTTTTTGCATTAAAACATGCAATTTAATGATTTTTTGCCTATCTTTCCCCATGGTTATTTCCCAGCTTTCCTTTCCAAGGAAAGGAGCCCTAATGCAGTACGCGGGCCTCTCACTGCTGTGGCCTCTTCCGTTGCAGAGCACAGGCTCCGCGGCACGTGGGATCTTCCCGGACCGGGGCACGAACCCGCGTCCCCTGCATCAGCAGGCGGACTCTCAACCACTGCGCCACCAGGGAAGCCCGAGCCGTAATCGTTGCTATGACTTCTGTAACTCCTCCATCTCCCCCAGCTGCTCAGTAGGGTCTGGAATTCCATGGTAGTTTTACCACTTAAGATTTTCTTCCTTGTTAACGTATGTATCCTTCCTGAAGCAATGCCATTAGGAATCACCTGAAGTGGTGTCGTCTTTACTCTTCCTGTGGCTCCCGGCCTGGGAGGGAGGTGCCTGGCCCAAAGAGTTCATTATATCAGAAGGACAGGAATAGCAGTAATGCCCAGGACCTGTAGGATCTGTAATGTAAGAATGCCTATGTGTGCAAATGATTGGTTGTAACATTTGTAATTCAACAGCTTGTACCATGTTGGTTGACACAGTCAAGATCCTAAAGGGCAAACTATGCCCAGAGAGCCTGGGGCATGGCTCAAGCATCCTAAGGAGGAAGGTACAGAGGCTCCACTTAGAAGCCTGCGGTCGGTCCCCAGAGACCTCCAGGCTCTGACTGCCTAGTGACTGCCAACCTCACAGAGGACTTCCTCTGCCATCTTCTCCTGGTTTCCTCAGCTCCACGCCTTCTGTTTGTCAACCACAAGTTTGCGGGGGGCAAAGCAATGTTATTTTTGCTTCCTGGTACAGGGCAAAAAGGCAATGGGCATAAAAAGAGGGTGGAATGGCAGCTGAATGTATCACGTCTGCTCAAAGTTTCCCAAAGAGACCTCTTAGGCCCGAGCTTTTCTGGCACTCCCATTGTCTCTCTCTCTCTCACCTCAGCTGTAACTATGGCAGCAAGAAAGACCTGGTAGGTTATCTAGGATTTGTATTTTCTCCACTAATGCTTCCTCCAGTAACGAGCCGACAGTAATTGCTTTATGTGGGCATGAAGCACTAAATATGATTTTGTGACCCATGGACCTGATGTGTGTCTACTTCATGTACTCTCTCTCCTCTCTCTCTCTCTCTCTCTCAAGGATATATTAAAATAATGAAGCATTCCAATCCAAGATAATTGGGCTAAGGCTTTGTTTCAGCGTAACCTTGAAGAAATCAGGCAGGTCTGCTTGAGTGAACATAGCATGTATCATCCTGATTTGTGTAGATTCCCGTAAATGCAAAGCTGGCCTTGATTAGTAACGCTAATGGCCGGAAACCACCACCACTCCCAAAGCCTTGCAGCTCATTTTTGCAGGGATAACCCCTGGGAGGCTCTTCTTACCATGTGCAGTTCATTTCTGAACGCTGTCCCCCCCTTTAAAGAAGCATTACAAATAATTCTATGACATTATGTGGTCTGGAAGCACTGAAGTTTATTAGGAGCAATCAAACCAAGAATGTCTTTTGTCTCCTGTGAGTTCGTTGACTTTTGTGCTGGCAGATACTCTTCTAGTTAGGAGACTAACGCTGAGGCTTTCAACCAAAAAGAGAGAAAGAGAAAGAGTAGCACACAATGAGTATGATGAGTATGAAATTGCCTCTTTCAAAACTCCCAACTGTGTCTCCAACTGCTATCCCAAGCAGCCCATTGAACGACGAAGAACAATTAGATATTTTCCGTGAATTCGAGTCTGTGCATCCCGTTCCTCCACAGCTGCTCAGCTGCGTGACGCACATAATCAGATCTCACCACCTCTCCAGTACACCTCTGTGCCTGGGCTCACTTGGGTTACTCTAGAGCAGATGCTGGGTTGCTGCTTCGCTAACCTTGATGGGTGGGTGAAGATGAGGATGTACCTGTCTCAGTAAAGAAGCAGTGGGTCTGAGAAGGTCCTGGAAATTTGGATCTGTTCTAACCTAGGATGGGATCCAGGGTGTCCTGAGCAAACGAGCATGTGCCGCGATGAACTTTTCTGGAATTTGAGCTTTTCATCTGAGTTGAGTCTCAGAGCTCTTTGTTAACTCTTTCTGGTGTTATAATCACGTTAGGAAACGTGGAAAATGGAGTTTGAAATTTCAAATGCACACTCAAAGCAAACATATCTAGCAATTATTTTCAGAAGGAGATTCCTCAAAGTCTTCATTCGTTGATATACTAGCTAACTCTAAGCCATCCTTCAGAAAACTTTTGTGATGCATATAAATTTAGATTGTCATACCTCTACGATTTAAGAAAACGTTATTTTCATTTCCGATTTTTAAGGGTAAGAGATTGGCTTAAATGGAAAGCAAACTTAGTAATGAATATTAGTTACTAATATTAATGTCTGTTAATGTAACACACAAAGGAAGGGAATTTGATTCTATTTGAGATTGTAAACAAAAGCTTTTCTTTCTGTTTTGATATTAAGGGGAAACTTGGGATTTAATACACTTAATATCTCCTGATCCTCTCTTTATTAAATTTTCACACAGGTACCTAAAATCAAACTCTTTTCTATTTTCTTTAAGCCTTCGCTGAGGTTATAAGTTTCTTCAAATGCCCTTTTTCTTTCTCTTCACCTTTGAAGTTAAAAATATAAATATCAGCAAGGTCATATTTCATGGTTAAACCCAGTTCATTTGGGGTTGAGTCAGTCATAGGCTTTTGCCCTGTGCTGAAATGAGTGTGAGCTGAGTTGCCTAAGGGGAGGTTCGGAGATGAGGATTCATTCATTCCTTAGCAAAAGGAGCCTTTACCTCCCATCCCATTCTTCAGTCTTCTGAAAAATGTTCCGAAGACTGTCATAACCTAACCTAGGTGAGTTGTCTTAAACTCACCTTTTTGAATGCCTTTTCCAAAGACCAAGGGCATAATATGACTAGACAGATGTTCCCGGTAGAGAACCAGGTTGCTTCTTGACCATCTTATATATTCTTCTCTCCTAAATGAAAACCAAAGATTTTCTGCCTTGGTGAACTATTTAATTCGTACACATTCACGCCAACTCAGAGTTGTCAGCTTGCAAGACAAATATCTTCAACACAAAAAATAACCACACTTTGACAGAAATTTTACTGTAGGTGCCTACTTTTAATCACTCTACAATGAAAACCACACATTTATATCCAGAACATCAAAGGACAGAAGTTCTAGTCAAGTCAGTAGTTATTTGCAGGTACCTGGAGCTTGCTAGGTGTAGCAGGTACTGAGTGCCAGGAGCCGTATAGTGGTCACTAAGAACTGATCTTGCCTTTCAGGGTCTCACAGTTTAGAGAAGGTGACTTTATAAGCCATATCAACAAGTAAATTAAAAGGTAACATGATGAGTATAACAACACATGCAGGTACAGAAGTAGCCCATAAGAGGAAAGAATTGGTTTTACTGAGTGGGAGGTCCTGGAAGACTTCCCAGAAATGATGATATTGGAGCTCTGTTTTGAAGAATAACTAAAAAACATATTGGATGTGTAAGTTAGTGATACTCTTCAGCTGCAAGTAACAGAACACCCCCAGATATTCACCTGGCTCACTCTTTCACTTCATTCAGGTCTCTACTCAAATTATTCCACCTCAGAAAATCTTCCATGAATAACCTTTATAAATCAGCCTCCCTCTGTCATTCTGTATGCCCTTAACTTACTTTATATTCTCCTTCATTGTTACTGCTACCTGGCACATTATATGTTTATTCTTTTATTTCTACTGTATGTCTTCTCTGACTTGACACCTGCCCTATGAGGTTAGGGAGATTGTGTGTCTAATTTACTGCTATAACCCAAGCATCAGAAGCAACGTGTAAATAATTCAGTATTTTTTTAGTGAATATCCAACCAACCGTGGCTTAAGCAATAAAGATAAACAAGAAGCCTATAAGCAGGTAGTTTCCGGGCTGTATTGCTCAGTATTGTCATTTAAGGCTTATGCATTTTCTGTTTTCCACTTTTCTGTCTCCAGAGTCTTGGCTTTTTGTCTTTGAACATGCTACCTACAATCTCAAAAGGGTTGATAAACCACCAAACATTCATATGCTTTGCACCCATGTTCAAGGCAGGGAGAGGAAGACACTCTTAAGGGAGCTCTCCCTAAGGGTTTGTCTCTTCATCGTACCAATGAACCTTTCCCAGAAGCTCCATCAGCCAATTTCCCCATGCATCTCATTTGACTGTCACATGGCTAGAACTGGCTGCATGGAATGCTGGGAAAGCAAGTAGAAGACGAAGGGAATGAGGTCACCATGAGGACTTCAATTAATTATGATTTATCCTCATGAGTTAGGCACACTGCTGCCCAAACAAAATCACTAGTTTCAAGAAATATTATAAGTAACAAATCTTGAGAATAATAATTAAATGTAAAGTAAATAAAAACTAATAGAATTTTAGGTTATTTATTGTTTATGTTGATATAAGAAATAGATATTGTAAAACTGACGAAACTAATCATAGACATTTTCTATCTTAGCCAAGAAAGGCAAATTTTTTCCATTCATTTTCTGCCAATACCATTTTTTGGTGCATTCTCAGCAGTATTTTCATGAACAACTGTCTAAATCTGACATTTGAAGAAGTTCTTCTCAAAGAAAATCACATACGTTACACAACTGACTAGATGGCTTATGTTCATTTTCTGAAACTCCATGTGAAATTTGTCAGAGGTAGCCCTGCTTTAGTCCAGCAACCGCGTTCAGTGAGTAAAAATCTGCCTTTAATAATAGTCCCCTAGAAATCGTAGAGAATTGTCGTGTTCTGTATACCATCTCACAGAGTTCCCACTCTCTCTAGGCAAAAAGGCCACAAATATATCTCAGAAAAGGAAGATATCTTCTTCCCATATTTATATACATAAGTAAGATATGTATTTGAAATATGTAATGGAGAAAAAAGTAGACTTGTTAATTAATTCTACTATTAACAATTAACATAAATAATGTTAATTCAATAACATTAATAATGTATATGATTCTTGTTCTCAAAAATATGACCCCTCCAAGACTTCTCTGATGGCGCAGTGGTTAAGAATCCACCTGCCAATACAGGGAACATGGGTTCGAGCCCTGGTCCGGGAAGATCCCACATGCCACAGAGAACTAAGCCCGTGAGCCACAACTACTGCAGCCCGCGCGCCTAGAGCCCGTGCTCCGCAGCAAGAGAAGCCACCAAAATGAGAAGCTCGCGCACCACAACGAAGAGTAGCCCCCGCTCACCGCATCTAGAGAAAGCCCGCGTGCAGCAAGGAAGACCCAACACAGCAATAAATAAATAAATAAATTTATAAAAAAAAAAATGACACGCCCCCCCGAAACCAGGATCTTTTGTATGCCCTTGTTTGGGGGACCAAGAACAAGATGCAGTATTAGTTGTTGATTTAAAAAAAAAAAAAAGAAAAGGAAAGAAAAAAGGAACACTTTCATTTTTTGTCTTCCTTCTCTGCATGTTTCCTTCCCTCCCTATCTCTCTACTTCTGTTTCTGTCTCTCTTTCTCTCTTACCTTTGCCCCACCCCATCCTTCTACCACAAGCATCTCCTTCTTCATAGAAAAATAAACAACAATTTGCTGTATGGGTGTTCCTGAAATTACTACAGTCCCTGTGGGCGTTTTGAGGTAACTCTTACCTGTTTTATCTGGATCAAAATGTGCTGTGTTAAAGCAGCCGATATCAAAAGGAATATTTTCCCCCAAGGAAGGAGCTAGTGGAATTTCCACCTACACAGAATGTATTAACTTTTTGTTGTGCAATTACTATGCTAATGATTTGCCTATTTTACTACAAAGAGCCAGTCCTGGATAGGACTTTCATTCATCATGCCTTTTTGTAGCTGTCCTAGGAACAGAAGTTGAGGCATGATTCTGGCTTTGGGAGACGTTTTCCCAGAGACACAGGCAGGAAGGCGGGAAGGAGAGAAGACGGGAAGATGAGAGATGGTGAGGGGAGAGAACGTGTGTAGCCACAGTTCACAGGTGGCCCTGTTGCCCTGCCCACTGTTCCTAAGTGCTTGTGAAGAAACCTTTCCAAGAAGTTTCCCTCTTCAGAATGTCCCTTTATCCTGTAGGTTAGGTCTGTGCTTCATTTAAAGGGAACAAACATACCAGCAGTTTGGGCAGTGGTGGCCAAAGTCTGGTGCAACATAAGGAAAATGAAGGGAGCTGTGTCTCAGAGGGAACCAGAGGAGCCCTTCTGTCCCGATCTGCTTTTATGCTTCAGTGAGTTCCCTACCACTTTGTTCGTTATTCACCAAGGGGAAACTGGGGAGGGATGTGAAGTAGGAAAGAATCCTAAGCAGAAATTAGTGGTGTGCCAAGGTTGGAAGGCATGAATGGAGAGGAGTCTTCTCTGCCCATTTTTATCACCTCAGCCCACTTAATCCTAAGGAGGGCCCCTCCCCTTTCTTTGCCTTAACAATCAACTACAAAATTAGAATGGCTGCCTTCATACCAACACAAATAACAAAACAGAAAGAGCCTCAGCGCTCCCAATGCCTAGAAAATAATACGTAGGAGCCCAGGGGTTTGCTGTCAATATTAGCAGAGTCAACAAAGGAAAACAGCCCCTACATTCACTAATATGGTAACATTATTGTCTGACTATTCAGAAATTCTACCTGTACCCCCTTCCCTCCCAAATTACCTTAGAGTCCTAAAGAAGATACTACATACGCAGAGGCATTTGCTGTCACCTTTCTTTTTTGTTTCCAGCCTGGGGACGAGCAGTTCCATTTACACCTTCTGAAACTTCTGGCCGTCTCCCTTCCCATAGTGGCGAAACCCACTAGCACCCCAAGAGCCTGAAAAGTCTATGAATGAGAGCTCGCTCCTACTACATGCTGCTGGGGGTCAGACACAACACTAAGGGCTGTGCTCTGTTTCTTTAATCCTCAGAGCCCCCAAAGGTAGGAATGTCCATCATTCCCTCTTCACAGAAGATGCTTCTGTCGTACTGCTAGGCGGACAGGGTTCCCATTTTACAGGTCCCTTGCCTGAGGTCCATGGCTAGGACGTGGTGCGACCTGGGCTTGAACCCAATCATTCTGATAATGGAGTGCTTGCTCTTTGCAAGTACTCTAAACTTTTTGACAAACCAAACCCAGCTTTGCTTTTTTTTTTTTTTTTTTTTTCCCAGCTTTGCTTTTCGTCATTCAGCTGATAGGCACTTTCGGCTATGTACGTGAACTCCGAGCTGACCACAATTTCTCATTTAGGACAGTGCATCAAACATGAGAAAGGGGCTTATGCAGAATCTGGCTCAGAAGTCACTGTTTATCTTTTTCCTTGAGGCTGTTTAGCCAAAGCCTGTTCATTTGTGCTTATTATTGTTTCTCTGTGATATATTATTTCATTGGCACCACAGAGCCAGTGGTTTCATACAGTTTTACAGGCCAGTTTACAAAGTACGAATTTTGGCAAGGAGAGAACATCTTCCTGCCTTGTCTTCTTGTTTCAACAATTGGATACAGATTTAAGCCACCATGGATTTTACCCAATGTACTGGTTTTTAAGATGTGAAAATAAGGTATTATCAGTAGAATTAGCTACGTTTTTAAAAAATGGATACTAAATGTATCTAGTATCATCTGTAAATCATCTCTGGGTTTCTAAGAAGGCATAGTTCAGAGCTACACAGTTGCAAAAGAATATTTTTGGCAAGAGACGATCCAGTACATTCTGCATGGGTACCCTAAGGAATCAACTGTGCCTGCCCAGTGAGATGCCTCACTAAGAATTCCCGAGAGCCGTTTTGTTCTGCTTTATCAAGAGAGAGGTTTCTGTCAAATTTGCTTTTCTTTTAAAATTTATAATTTATCCCCCCCCCCTCCTGTTTTCAACAAGATTGAGGTGGTCTGAGGTACATCAGTTAATCAAAGTGGCCCAGCCTCCTGGGCCTCAGTATCATTCAGCAAATGCCGCCTGTAAATAATCTTGCCTATTCGATGTGTCTTCTGTATTACACTGCGGGATACACAGAGGAACTTTCTTATGTACTTTATCTTGAAAAAATGAGGCAAGCCAGGAAAATGGGGAGAAACCTTCGACAGACCTTCTGGCAAGTTCATTTAACATTTATTGAATGCTATACACCAGGTACTCTGTTAAATGCTCTCACGGTTTCACTCCCTCTATTAGAGGATCTTCTAAAAACAAGAGGCAGTAGGCAATAGGAAGCTCACTCATCCCTACAGACTGTGATGCCAACAAGAGGACTGGGGCACCGAGGAGGGGAAGCTGCCACCGTGCTGGCCATCAGAGCTGCTTCTTGCTTTGCTCAGTCCTATCGAGAGAGTAATGCCTGTCATATTGGACCCAGTCAGAAATCTCTGTTGCTCTGTGCTTGAAGAGTCTCAAGCAAAAACGGAGTAAGGGAGGAGAAAGCAAGCAAGCTCTGGGGGGGGTGGGGATCATCTGGACAAAGTAGATTTTCTTTGGGTCTCCTTGCTCTGTTAGCACAGCTTAAAAACAGATGTTTCTTCCCAATCTTGGCACCTTCCTGAGATGCTTATCCTCAAAGTAATTAGTTTAGCATATCCTCCTGGCTCTTAATTGATGAGAAGAGTTCTTGAACCAAAAAAAAAAAAAAAAAAAAAAAATCCATAATTGGTCAGCAGTTCTAGAGGGGGCCTAAACAGATGACAGAGAGTTCAGGTAGACCAAATGCCAAGGAAAAAACTCCTGAAGTGCCGTCAGGCAGACGGATTGCTGACGCTCAGGCTGCATGCACGCATCTTTGAGCCATTTGGGTTCCAAAGATGACGATTTGCTTTTTGACTCCTTCCACTTTATTTATACAGCATAGATCATCATAGAATGATATAAAGACAAAAACAAAAATTCACACAAATTTCTACAATAAGCATTTGTTACTTTTGTAATAGGAAAAGCGAACATGTGTTCTCATTTGCAAATGTCTTATTTAGAGATGATCTAAATTTAAAGGGTAAATTGTTCGTAGAGGGAAAAAGAAGGAACACTGGTATGTTGTTGATATGATACTAAAAAACAAACACACCAACCTCTCCAAAAGGTCTTTTCCCATTGCAAACTATGGCTAGAACTGGCTACACGGTTTTCCTAGTTTGTTTATGTGTATAATCTAAAAATTAACAAAACACAGAAAACCTTAGCCTCCTTCCTCTCTTATCTCCATAGCAATTCAAAGGCAGTGAGGTGGCCATTTGTGGGTGTCCCAGCTGCGACAGTACTCAAATGCCATTAAAGCCTGGGACCAAGGACCCAAACATTCAGTTTTGTGAGTCTTTTTTACAGGAATTCTTCTCTCAGTAAATGAACTCATGCTAAGTGATTATAGACTGAAGTATAGCTCAGAAAGATAATTAATTTATAATTACAAAAAAATGGTCAGGCCAACTGGAGTCTCTGTAAGCTCTTCCTAGAGGCAGAACAACTTTGAAGAAGATAAAGGATAGCCAGAAGAATCCTGGGGGAACTCAAAAGCAAGGCACGGGGCTGGGGGGTGGTAATTGGATGACATTAGTGGCGGGTAGTCAGATTACTATGGTCTGATCCATTCTTTTGCATCCTAAGGATTGACTTGCTAGGTAGATTATAATGCTACCTTGGGTGGCCAGGGGACCCCCTGCTCTATACGAAACTGGAGACACGTTCGTGTTCTTTAATACCAATAAGCCTAACCACTGTGACAACCAGTTTTCTTCTGTTAACATATCCTTCTTGGGTGGCTCTAATCCATTTGTTCAGGCTTCGTCTTCCACTGTTACAGTAGTATTCCTGTCAAGCCATTCTGATACTACACCCAAGGCACTGAATATAGGCAATCATTGACACGTAGCCACCTAACATAGGATGCTTCTACAAAAGGATGCTCTAATTACTTACTTAATTAACTTTTATTAGATTAGATTACATTAGATTTTTCTGTATTTTCTGGTGGAACTTTAAATTCAAGTTGTGGTTAGCTGGATATCTCTCTTATGTACTTATAGCTACCCTGTGAATATTCATTTTAATGTAATCATATTAAATAACTATAGTCCCCTTTTATTAAAAAGAGAGAGAAAGAGACAGCAAGAGTTGGATTATTCAGTGATTTTATGATGACAAAAATCCAAATCATTTTTCGAAAAAGAAACTTCTGTCAATGCTAATTGACTGGCAGTGGTTTCTAACATAATAAGATAGTCTTGTGTGAGGTTTCTGGATGTGTTTAATTATTCTATTTATGTCACTTGACAGTGAGAGAAGCCTCGATCAATTTATTTGGGTGTGGAATTCAGTTTAAAATGGATCAATTTATATACTAATATGCATACAATAAATAACTAAGGAGAACCTACTGTATAGTTCAGGGAACTCTACTCAGTGCTCTGTGGTGACCTAAATGGGAAGGAAATCCAAAAAAGAGGGGATATATGTATACATATGGCTGATTCACTTCACTGTACAGTAGAAACTAACACAACATTGTAAAACAACTATATCCCAATAAAAAAATAAACAAATAAAATGGGTCAATTTAAAACTTTGAACCCATAAAGGAGAGTCAGTTATTAGAATGCTAAAATGACACACCTTACAGAGTCATCTCACCTGTGTGAGGCGTAAGGTAACCAGATATTGTCAAAAGATCATGAGCCTGGAGACAGACCATTAGTGATCAATCTGTGTCTCACACTCTTTATGGGAAGATTTTTAACTTCTGATTTGATTTCACAATTATAAGGCCATTTGTGTTTTGTCCCTGTTTCTGTAGTTTGGCAGAGGACCAAAAAGCGGAATAAACAGAGTTTCGTCTCTCAGGGCCCCCTCTTTTCCATGCCCTACCCTCTCACAATGCACACCACCCTACTAATCAGGTCCACCGTCTCTGGGATGCTCTCAGCACAGTGTAATAAGCCTTCAAACATCACTCTTCACAAAAGAAGACTGCCGCCATTAGAGGCCAACCCCAGGCAATTTGGGTTCTGTCGGTGGGAAAGAAAAGCAATCTTTCATAAAGGCCATTAGTTTCGTGTTTCAGTCAGTAGTGAAACAGGCCAGGCGGAGATGCCATGAAACGCTGGAAAGAGCCAGAGTCAGGGGAACCACGTGATTGGTGCGGTTTCAGCCTGTAGGCACAGGGATGACCCAGGGCGTGACCCTGGGCAAATAGTCTGCAGACTCTAGGTCACAGGGCCCCAGCCCCACAAGCTGGTATTGTGGGGAAAGGCTTGCATCTCAAAGATGACATGAAAATAAGAGAGGAGCCTGTTAACTAAACTTTGAGTAAGGAAGGGAGCATGCCTCCACGGTGCAAGACAAGCCCCTAGTATCAGTTAGGACCAGCAGATATTCCAAATCAGTACTGCTTCTCTATCCTGTGGATGTGAATTTGCCAGAGGGAAGACGTACCTCGTCAAATCATCCTTGTTGAGGTGCTTGAAATTCTATGAATACACTTTTTACTAATGAAGGCAAGAATGATGCTTCCGCCTTGTTCTGTGTTTCATGCTACTGTCCTGTGGTTTTACATGTATGTCATGTTAAGTCCATGATTTTTGGTGATTTTTCTCCATCTCTGACCATTTTCCTTTTCCTTTTTCTAGAATGATTAATCAAAAGTATTTACTCACCAAACATTCATTGAGTTCCTGCTCTATGGAAGCCTTTCTAGAGAACTGAGAAATGAAATAGTCTTTGGCATTTGTGAGATAATAGAAATATATATATGGGTCTCTGCCCACAGTTCCTGGCACAGAGCTCCTAAAACCCTTGTAGTTTCCTAAGTGATAAGAACACTACTAGCATCTCTTGTTCTAATATTTAGTCGTTGACCCCGTAACTGACACAGGACTCCTGAAACCTTTGTAAATTGCTAAGTCAAAAGAGCACCAGGAATGTCTTTTGTTCTAATGAGGTGACTCTGGGTGTGCTCCTAGGTAGGGGCTGGTCACCAGAAAGACCAAGGCATGCTAGAAGCTTGGAATTTTCAGTCCCACCCTCTCTTCTCTTGAGCAGGGAGAAGGGCTGAAAATGGAGTAAATGATCAATTATGTGTACACGATGAAGCTTCCAAAACTGCCAGTAATATGGCGGTCAGGGGCCTCTGGGTTGGTGAAGACGTGGAGGGAGAGTGGTGAACCCAGACAGGGCACTGAAGCTCCACACCGCTTCCCACATACCTGCCCTACGCATCTCTTCCATCTGGACGTTTATATGTATCCTTGATCATGTCCTTTATAGTAAAGCAGTGAATGTAAGTGTTTCCCTGAGTTAATCGAACCCAAGATGGGGATCGTTGGACCCTCGATCTACAGCCAGTCACGCCAGAAGCACAGGTGACAACCCGGGCTTGCGGCTGGCCTTTGAAGGGTGGAGGAGGCCAGGCTCACGGGACTGAGCCCATAACCCGTGGGATCTGCTGCTATCTCCGGGCAGTAGTATCTGAATTGAGCTTAACTGTAGGACACTCAGCTGGTGTCCGAGAATTGGTTGGGGGGGAAAATAGCCTCCACACAGTTGGGGACCCGACGTGTCAGAAGTGGAGTGTTCTTGGTGAAGGTGAAGAGACACACAGGGAAGAAAGACATAGTAGGGGAGAGCTGGGCTTTTCTCCTACTCAGGAAGGAAAAACCTGAGTTTTTCCTTTATAGCACTTAATTATTCATTCATTCAATTATAATTCCTTCAAAAGTATGAACTACGTGCAAAAAGTGTTTAAGGAGGTTAATAGCAATGGCTCTGGGTTCCCACTGTCTGGCCTCGCATTCTGGCCAGCTTATTTACTTTTTGACTCTGGGAAAGTTAAGTTTTCTAAAGCTAAGTTTCTTCATCTATAAAAGTAGAAAAATAATAGTAGCTATCTCAAGGTAGTTGTGATTCTTAAATAAGATCTTACTCGTGAAGCCTCTGGCCCATATATAGTTGAAACTAAATAGATGTAAACCATCCTTCATAAAGTACTAGGAAAGATTACATTCATATAATATTCTAGAAATGACAAAATGTAAGGATGGAGAACAGATCCATGATTGCCAGGGGTTGAGATTGGGGGGAGGGTGTGATTCTAAAGGAATAACATCAGGGAGTGTCTTTATGGGGCTGGGACCCTTCTGAACCCTGATTGTGGTAGAGGTTACATAAACGGATACACGTGGTAAATTTTTATAGTACAATAACACTCTCTAAAAAAGAATGCATGTAAAAACTGGAAGAAGATCTGTAGCTTAGTTAATAGTATTATACCAATGCCAGTTATGTGAGATGTTATCATTGGGAAGAGCTGGGTGAAAGGTACACAGGAACTCTCTGTATTATTTTTCAAGTTCTTGTAAGTCTTAGATTATTTCAAAATGAAGAGTTAAGAAAATTATAAAGCACCAAGAGAGATGTGATGATACAACAGAGAGGGAGCAGTCTGATCCTTGCCTCCATGGAGCTTCCATTCCACTGGAAAGAGAAACTGTTGATTACACCGTAAATGATCTAATCCTAATTATACTCAGTGTTAGAAAGGAAAAGCATAATATGCTTTGAGAACCCATGCAGGGAAAGGGGGCCCGAGTCTGGGGCAACTCAGGGGAGGCTTCTTGGAGGTTATGCCATTTCTGAACCATCTATATGGCAAGGTTGAGCTAGGAGGGCTGGTAGAAGGCATTCCAGGCAAAGAGAGCAGCACATGAGGGGAAGGAGGTGGAAGGAGCCCTCCAGCATCTTAGAGGGGCCAGCAGGTTAAAAGGCTTGTAAGAGTCACAGCTAAATGGGCTGCTGTCACAAGAAGAAACCTGTGGTGGGTCAGGGAAGGAAATAATTACTCCGGATAAGAGACTGGGATGGGGGAGGGCAGGAAACAACTGCACAATGAGAGCAACACTGATTGAGCTTGGATTTTGAAAAATAATTGTAATGAGTTTTAAGCTATGGTTATAAAAATCACAAAGGAATGGGTACTTGGAGGTGTGTGGTGAGTTTGGAAAATGACACATAGTGTGGTGATTGGGTTCCTGAAAGGAGCTGGCAAGGGACTGCAAAGAGAATTTGGGGCCGTATCACAAAGGGAGTTTGGATTTTATTCTGCAAACAAGGGAGAGCCATCGGAAGCTTTAAACTGGGAAGTTCTTAAATGTTTTTATAACAAACATTTTATAACTCTGAGGCCAAAAGTAGAAATAGAGTTAAGAGGACACTGAAGCCAGTGGATCTAGACAAGAGGTGACCACAATAGTCCAGGACAGGGACAGGGACATGGTGGCCTGCAGTTGGGGTAAAGGCAGCTGGCGCTGGGAATGACAGAGGAGCCTTTGTGAAAGTCAACTCGACAGGCAGTGGTGACCTCGGATCCAAGAGCTTCACGTCTAGTCATTTATTCCCCTGAGGTTCTCATATAGGTGCAAAAACCATGAACATAACATGTCTATTGCAACGTTATTGCAAATTGTAATAATTGGAACGAACGTACGTATTCATTAGTGACTGCTTAAGTAAATGATGGTGTGTAACATACAGTGGGGTACTATGAAGTGCTTCAGAAAAATGGGGTATCTTTAAAAAATATTTTTAAATTAAAAAATTGCAGAAGACTAGGTATAGTGTGACCTAATTTTGTAAAATACTGTATGGAATGCATTTTACATGCGTGGAGAAAAATCTTGAAGGATATACCTGTCCTTTTGGCAATGACTCACTACTGCAGGGTGAGATTGCAACTAATTTTTGTACAATTCTTTACAGTGATTGATTTACAACAAATGTTTTCATATTTAAGCTTTTACATGAATGGCGTGGTCTTGGATTGGGGTCCCTGTGAACAGCTCTGAGATGGAGAGTGCGTGCAGGGGGGGGCTCTTGGGAGATATACCTGTTAGGAAGTGAGGAAGACAGCATTGGGTAGAGGGAGAAGATGACCCGCACTGCAGTTGTAACGGGCATCCTGGGAGCTCTTAGAGCAGGGATGACTCTTCAGAGTTGCCTTAAGTTGAGGCAGAGGGGCTGGGTCTTTGCATCCTTGCATCCGTAAGTCATTGGATTTAGACTGTCCCTGCGGTAGGGGCATGGCCTTGAGCAAAGCAGTTCTTTGCAGCTGAGGGCAATTCTAATGAGGGTTGCAGCTGACAGTGGCCAGCAACTGATATCCCCAACATCTGCAGGATGGATGCATGGACCCTGAAGAGGGAATCTGGGATAAGTACTACAATATCCACTACAGTTAATTGATATAAGTATAAAATTTCTTTTCTGACTTTGCAAAACTTGCTTTATCACCACACATAGCTTTTGTGAATATAAAGATGAAGGAGGAAAAAGGATGATCTCAGTGCAGAACAAAATTCAATGAAATGAAACCTTTTTGATTGAAACAATCTTAGCAGTTAGGAATAGAAAGCAATTGATTTAACCAGATGAAGGGTGCTTTCTCTAGCCTACCCTTTCTTTGAAGGTGGGCCAGGCCCCTCAGGTTCAGGACCCAGTCCCTAGATTTGCATGGGCCCAAGGCCACTGACATCCATCTCAGTGGCCACAGTTCACAGAACACTCAGATTCTGGTGTTAGCGTTTGCCTCCAGGGCAGTCCCAGTTTCTGTGTTTGCTACTGTTCTGGGTTTTTTTCCTTGTTCGTTTTTGTCTGTATGGGGCTTTTGGTTCCTAGTGATTTCCCTTCCTTTCTTGTCTGCTCAGCAATACATTTGAAAGCATATTTGTCGTAATTTATTTAGCACCTAATGTTTCACAGCAGGAAGGTTTCTCAGTGTACCTAGTCCACAGGACCGTGGAGAGCTAAACCCCCATCTATACCAAAGGCAGTTTTTCCTTTTACTGCTTATAATGCGACTTTCAGTTTTATGTGGTTTTATTTTTTATACTTTATTTCTTGCCAAAATTCTACCCATTCACTTTTATCCCCTTCTCTCGCTCTAGTTTCTCTTCTTTAAGTCTCAATTTTTCATCTCTGACTGCTTTTCTTTAATGGAGAATTATTTGATCATCAGTTAATTAGTCCATTTTCTGTTTTGTATTGTTCAGTTACCCCCCGCCCGTTTGGTCATATTCAGCTTTATCTCGCTCTCTTTTTTGTGGTATCTCTTTTTTTGTGGTAATGTAATGAATACATTCCATGCTATTTCTTTTTTAATGATTACTCATCCTTAAATTGGTTTGTTCTTTCAGAGCCAGCGATTTGTGAAAGGCTAGAACTAGAGACAGCCTAAGGAACTGAGTGAGGGCAGCTTGAATTTCTGTCTGTTTCCCACCACCGCCCTCCCCTGGAGAATGGTTTCTTTCTGGGTCTGACTCATTTCTCTCTCTTTGATTCATATTGATCACAGCCCTGTCGTATGGTGACAGAAACCTTGGTCTTCATCAGGTGAGCAGAAGCGGTCCAGTTCAGGCTGGTGACCACAGATCCTGTCTTGTTTACCTCACATGCCCACATCCTGCTTCTTGTAGAGATGCCGTGCTTGCCCACTGCCATACTGAACATCATCACCTCTGACACCTGAACGTTTCCCCAGGGCTCCCATACATCTCAGAGCTCTGGTTCCCAGCAAGGGTCACAGAGTGTCCCTTACAGTGTGTCACCTGTAGCAATCTCTCCGTTCTGCTCACTAGACCAGAGAGCCCCCAGATCTTGTTTCTCACATCAGTGTCTCCCCCTGGCCGTGTTCAAGTTCCCTAACACTTGGCAGCCCACTGAGAAGAGTGATTATTGGATTAGGGATGTTCCTTGCTTCCATTGGTTTCTTTCTGTTTCTTATTCCCCTTATTCTTGGTTGATTTCAAGAAAGAGAGCCTTTAGTCTTCCATCTTGATCTAGAAATTCAGGGAAGGATTATTTTAAGATGATAGAAGACTTAAACAGGTAAAAGAAGAGCTAACGGATAAAAGATCTGAGAAGGGATGAGCTAAAAGAATAATCTTGGAAGGAAAGGCTTATCTCCCCACAGACAGGAGGACAAAAAATGTGGATAACATAAAAGAGAAATCTTAGGTCAATGGGAAGAAAATTGAAGAAGTAAAGAGGCACTTGCTTCTCTGGGACATGTGGGATCTGACACATACAAGGAACAGCAATGCACCTTTATTCATTTATTCAGCAAATTTTTACCAAAAACATGTTATATGCCATTTAGTGGGGAAACAGCAGTAAACAAGACAGAGAAGTCCCTACTTCCTGAGACTTCACTTTCTCATAAAAGAGCCAGACAGTGAACAACTGAACAAGAAAAAGCCTATTTTCTATCAGGGTTTCTGATAGAAAATAATGGAACAGTGGTGAGGCTTCCATGCTGTCTAAAGTAGACCTGAAGGAACAGAGGATCCAGCCACATGAAAATGAGGGAAGGACATTCCTGGCATAGAGTGGAAAATGCTGTGGTTCTGAGGCAGGAAAGCACATGATGAGTTTTAGGAACAATCAAATTGCCAATTGGAGCTTAGGGAGCAAGAAAGAATACGGTACAAGTGAAGGCTGGAAATACAGGCAGGCATCAACTCATGCGGGCTCCTGTAGGAGTTGGGTTTTTATTCTCACATAATTACTCAGTCAGAAAAGATAATTAAGGGCCTAAGTGTGGGTAAATATGGAGAAATTATAAACTCTACCAAAAAGATGAAAGCCATGAGAAAGGTGTAACATCAACATGTGCTTTAGAAACTCTCTACATGGAGATTCTGGTTTTAAAGTAATTTGAGTAGAATGTACAGCATAAAAAAATATAATGTAACTCACAGCCTCATCGTTACAGTAGAGGAATTCTTTGTCACACTTCTAGGAATGAGTACTAGAAAAAAATTGTACTCTGGAACAAAAGATACTGTAACATTTCAGAGTGCCCTATGCTTCCCTGTGCATTTCTGAAGTTAACGGTGTGGCAGAGGGAAGTCAGCCAGAAGGAGAGCACCTGCGGACTCAGGATCTCCTAGATGTGCGAAGTGGGAAGACAAGGGCCGTGTCAAAATGAGGCATTCACTGTCTGCGTGGAGGCCATCAGAGACAAAGCCAGCTAGCGTCCAGAGCACACAACTTACTCTCATGCTTTGTGCATTTGGAAAGAGAAATCACAACTGGAAACATGTCTAAATGTTACTTCTCAGCAACAGTATGACTTTGGAAAGAATCGATGGGAAAGAAAATCATGAAAAGGAAATCTAGAAGCAAAGGAGTAGAGCCCAAAAGAGAATTTAAATGTTTTCCAATCAGTAATTGGTAAAGTCTGAGTACTAATAGATTTGTTTTAAAAGGGAAAGTAATTCTATAAACTCAAGTCATGTTGAAGCTGCAAACTTAAAGATGCATTCATTTAGTTCCTCCTTCCCTCCTTCAACAGTGGATGTTTGAGATCACGCTAAATGGCCTTCACAGACCAATCTACAGATAAGTGACATTTTAGCCTCCTTCAGGGGAAATGTCTCTGTGACATCCTTTGCATTCTAATTGGTGTTACTAAACTCCAAGGAATTTCCCACTGATCAGTAAAGCTTTTTCTTAGAATTAAACCAAAGCTGATTAGCTTCAGCTTCTACTGGACTCCATATGAGAGACTCCTTACAAAAAGAGACAAAGTATGAATCCAGTTTTCTTTTGTGTTTATTTCTAATCCTTCCGGGGGGTTCAAATGAGGCCTCAATAACCACTGTAACACAAGTGTTTTGTCTGGGAAGCTTGAAGAACTCGGAAGTGACTGTGCTTCTCCCACTCTCAGTTCAAGTACAGTATTCTGGTCCTGGCAGCACAGAAGCAGCAGGTGTGTGCTGAGGAACAGCTGGCTACCGGTCCTGGCCAGAGAAGAAGCTTCTTCACAACAGTAGGACGTTTCAGTATCACTTAGTCTGTCCAAGAGAACCTATTTTTGTTCATATCCATGCCCTGGTAGTAGAGTTCAAACTTATTTTGGGTTTGCTGATGACCATACCATCAAGAGGATGTCAGTGCAGGAAGCCAAGAAGCTACCATCTGTGCAGTGTTTTTATCTCAAGAATTGTTTAGAAGGCTGGTTACTCAGTTAGCTGTACATCTTGATCTTCTAGTGTTACACTGAGAAAGGTGACTAACACTTTCTTGAAAATCACTTTGCTTTTAATAACCCATATAATTCCGTCAATCTATGGTAAGGGTCAAAGGATTGGCCAAATTGCACTATTAAGTATCAATCCCACAATGCTTTATATGTGGTAGGGACACCATGAATGATCATTCCTGGTGAACAGAAAGTTGCTCTCCAGAGTGATGTGCTGGCAAACTTTAACAACCAGCTCTCTAAGGATGAACTACCTGATTTGTAGCATTTGCTGATTTCCATAGCAGAATATTAAGAACAACTTTATAAACTCAAAAATTTAGATGAAATGGAGAAAATCTATAAAAGGCAAAAATGACTAAAAGTAACTCAAGAAAAAATAGAAAACCTAAAACCTCTATATCTATTAAAGAAATTGAATTCACAATTAAATCTTCTCACAAGAAAACTTGTAAGTCCAGATGATGCCACTGGAGAAGTATATCAAATAGGTAAGGAAGAAATAATACCAACCTTGCACAAACTCCTTCACAAAATAGAGGAGAGAACACTTCCCACTTTATTTTTTGAGACCAGCATTATCCTCCTGTAACCAATATTAGAAAATGACGTTATGAGAAAAAAAAAAACTAACTAGACGTTGATATACTTTATGAATAAAGATGGAAAAAATTCCTTAAAATATCAGCAAGTCGAATCCAATAATATATAAAATATTATAAAATTAAAAATTAAAAAATTAAATTAAATAAAAAAAGATCATCATAATGACCAGGAATTAAAGGTTGGTTTAACATTAAAAATCAATTGCTGTCATTCATCATATTAACAGAATAAAGGAGAAAAAAATACATGGTCACCTGAAGATATGCAGCAAAGCTATCTGAAAAAATTCAGCACTCATTCATTATATACATAAATTAAGAATAGGAGAGATTTTCCTCAACTTGATAAAAGACACCTAAGAAAGACCTGCAATTAATATTAAACTGAAATGTTGAGAAACTGAACACTTTCCCTAAGTAGGGAAGAAGACAAAGATGCTCACTCTTCATCACTTCTGGTCAATATTGTGCAATAAGAAAAGAAAAAGAACGAAAAGGCACACAAATTGTAAAGAAAGAAGAAAAACTGTCTTCATTTGTAGATCGTGTACATATAAAAACCAAAAATAATTTATAACATAACCACTCAAATGACTAAGTGAATTTAGCAAAGATACAGGATACCACGTCAATATACAAAAAATCATTTGTGTTTTTATATGCTAGCAAACAAAGAATGTAAAAAAAAAAAACAAAAATTTAGGGCTTCCCTGGTGGCGCACTGGTTGAGAGTCCGCCTGCCGATGCAGGGGTTCGTGTCCCGGTCCGGGAGGATCCCACATACCGCGGAGCGGCTGGGCCCTTGAGCCATGGCTGCTGGGCCTGTGCGTCCGGAGCCTGTGCTCCGCGGCGGGAGAGGCCACAGCAGTGAGAGGCCCGTGTACAGCAAAAAATAAAAAAAATAAAAAATAAAATTTAATGCTATCTACAATAGCAGAAAAAACATAAAATGCTTAGTGGTAGACTTGAAATATGTGCAAGAGCTGTCACTGAAGACTACGAACATTGAGAAATTAAAGATCTTAATAAATGGAGACATAAATTATGGTCATAGGTTAGAAGACTCAATATTGTTAAGATGTCTTTTCTCCTCATATTGAATATACTGATTCAGTACAGTCATAATCAGAATTCTAGGGGGATGTTTTTGTAGAAATTCACAAGCTGAGATTCTAAAATTTAAATGAAAATGCCAAGGACTTAAAATAGCCAAAACAATATTGGAAAAGAAGAGTAGAAGCATATGGTAAGCAGGAATCTAAGACGGCCCAAAGATTCTGCCCCCTGCTACTCAGGCCTGTATAATCCCCTCCCCTTGAGTATGGAAGGGGACTTGTGACTGTGATGGGATGTCGCTGTCATGATTAAATTACACTATGTGGCAAAGGTAAAGGGATTCTACTGATGGCTCCATCCAGGATTGAAACGGTTTCATGCCTGTGTGTGGACACCCAGGCCACATGTAAAACTTTGGTTCTCATCCTACAGGAATAAATACCCCTTAACCATCTCTCTGGTCAAGGGATACAAACATTTATTGCACAGTCAGTCTTCCAGGGTCAGACCCGAGAAGGAGACCCACACAGGCCCTGAGGCATACTTGTGTCTACTTAGACAGGAAATTCCAGGGTCATGGTTTCCCAGGATGTGGTTTAGAAGGGGAGGGGGTGCAGGCTCTGGGTAGACCAGCCTCTTGGACCTGGGATTGCCTCACTCCATGGCGAGGGAGGAGGTTCCAGGTGGCTGGAGCAGAGCCTTCCGAAGCAGGACATCTCAAACGTTTATGTGCATAGGAATGACCTCAGGATCTTATTAAAATACAGGATCAGAACATGTCAGGCTGGGACCTAGCATTCTGCACATCTAAAAAGCTCTCAGGTGGCGTGGGTGCTGCTGACCCATGGGACCACACTTTGCATAACAAGACTGTAAAGCACGGAGCCCACCCAGGTCTGAGAGCAGGGAACACTGATATTCAATACACATGAAGTTAGTAGTGGAATGAACAAACCCAAATTGCGGATAATTCAAAAATTATTTGTTGTACTTGGAAAGATCTTGACGATAGTTAACCTTAAGCTGATAATAGATGTTTTTTTCTTTTTTCCTCTTGTGCATTTATCCACTGGGTGAAAATAGTTGCCCCAAAAGCAGGATAAATAACTGGGGACCCTAATCTGGTATTAAAACTACGTGTGTTATCTACAGTTGCCTATTGTAATTATCATTCAATGTGTTTTATGAATCAGTGAATGTTCATAACGTCCTGGGTTTTAAGGGTGAATTTTTTTTCGGGCTAAGACTATCCGTGTGATAACTGACGTACTTCTAAAAGAACTTTGGAATCCTTCTGATTACTAGCCTTGAGCTATAAACACCAGGAGTTTTATAAAAAGTGGCAATAAAATTTCTATTATTAATAAAATGTCAGGGCATGGATGACTTACAAGAAATGAGATAAAATTGTTTCTGTTTAACATTCATGCCACATTTTATCATTCCGTAGTATTTATTATTTTGACACGTAACTCTGAAGAGACTATGAGACCTCCCTCTGGGACGGTTCATTCCCTTTTCTACATGCTACATTTATAGACTATTTACAAAAGCATTCATTTTTTTAAAAAAAATTCTATGGTGAAGGTTAAGTCCTTGGGCCATTCATTTCTTTATTTTATCGGAGCTTCTTCTCTCACCATTAGTTTGAGGAAAGGTAAGATAATAAACTGAGTACTCTCCTCGCTTTTTTTGATGATGTTGCTGATGGGTCAAAATAAACCTCTGGAATCCAGATGAATTTATGAATTATTCATAAATTAGGAATCTTCCTTAACTGTTCGTACACTCTGCTTCTCAGTGTCGCTAAAGCCCCCGCTTAGGCTATATAAATTAATACATTTGCTGGAATTGTGACTTTGGGACATTTTATAGTAGTGATTTCAATGCTGTGAGTGATGAAATAGAAACTTGAGAACGTGAAGATTAATTTAAACCACATGATGGGTTCAAGGAAAATACACTACAGCTTCTTGAATGTGTTCTAACGCTGTACAGTGGGGAATGGGATCCAAAAAACCACCAATGAACTTTTAAACCCTCTTGAGAGGAATCAAACCAACACACTTAGCCCTGGAAGGGAGCTGTTCCAGATGTCAGAGAGGCCACCTCTCTCTCCCTCACAAACAGAGCCCTTCGCCTGAGAGAACACAGTTGGGAGATCAAGGAAAGAGGAGGGACCCCCACAGTTACCACTAATGGGATGAAGTTAGAACAATCTTTGCAGTCATTAGCTGGCTTGCTGATTTGTCTTTCATTATAAGTTATAGTTTTGCTGGGTTCTTTGAACAATAGATAACCAACAAATTGTATTCTGTGGACAGTTGGTGCCTTTGAAATAAAGGATCTCTTTTTCCCTTCCAGTTCGTTGTAGCGGTGTTCTGGATCATTTATGCCTATGACAGAGAGATGATTTACCCGAAGTTGCTTGATAATTTTATCCCAGGGTGGCTGAATCATGGAATGGTAAGTGGACTAAAACTAATGATTTCCTTTTATTTAAAAAAAAGATCTACTAAAGAGCTGTTTTCTAATTTAGACTGTCCGCAGAATCTACCTAAATAGCTGTGAATTGAAAATTATAGTGAGAGAGTACAGTTAGAGAAGAAAACTGAACATAAATAAAAAATGTCTTCTCATGAAATTGAGTCACTATTGAAACTACATAGTAGATGAATCCACAGTTTATAAGAGGTGTCAGTGGTGTTCGGTATAATACGATTGGCTCACTCCAGGACGGATTTAATTTCTGTGCCATTCAAAGGCTTGTCCCCTGTTGAAGACTAAGGATTGATTCCCACCTGCACCACTATGGACACCCCGTGCCTCCTCCGCTTTCCATCGGTGAGATTGTGTTGAAAGTAACCAGTGTACTTGGAGAATTTCCCCTGGAGGAGAGGCAGGGCTGTTACTTTCCTGGGAGAGTCACAGGCGTTGGAGGTGTCCTTAGCAGTGGTCGTCCACCTTGTCAGGGTCTGCCCATCCCAGGGTATTTGCCTGCAGCTTTGAGGTCTTTTCCTTCTTCTCAGTCTAATTCTTTTGGATGCTTTAGCAATGATGTTACTTTCACAAGTTTCAAATCAAATACTTTGGCTGGTTTGCACATTGCTTGACAAGATTTGAGGGTATATTTTCTGCAGAGAAATTTTGTGTCATCTTCCCTTTCCATCTCTGGAATTGAGCACTGTTTTAACTTAGTTAACTAATTAACTAAGAAGCCTGCATTTTTTGGTTACATCAATTTTTAGAATGTGTCCCTGGGTGCTCCTAGTGAAAAGGGCAACCCATGACAGAAATTACAGGGGAATGAAGAACTGGAAATCACGCATCTGAGGTCCAAAGTAAGTGTTTCCCTTCTGCCCCCAATTTTGGTATATTTTAAGAAAATGCTGTATAGTAACAAACAAACATTATTGTACTGAGGGCCATTGATCAAACCTTTTGTAAGCCAACGCCTCAAAAGTAGCACATCTCAGAGAACTGGAATTTTCCTTGAGTCCAATTAGAGCCACACTGTCGAATGATTAACATGGCACCTCAGGTCTAGCTACAAACAAATGTGTTGGGTCTTGTCAATTAAATTGAACCAGGAGCCCGACATGGTTACTCTGCCTCTCTCCAACTTTTTGCTTTTCTTGAATGTGGAAATGCTTTCAGAACTCCCAAGTCTTTGCAATCCTCTGCCCCCAATGCCCTTTCCATTCTTCACTGGGAAACTCCTGCTTATCCTGCCAGCTTGTATACTGTCTTCTTCATGGAGCCTTTCCCCACTTTTACAAGCCGAGTTTGCTCTGCTGTTAGCTGTGCTGGCCCCACACTTTCATTTCTCCATGGTACATGTCCGCAAAAATGTTATACAGCTAGTGCAAAATGGCAGCCTTCGAATCCTGCGTCTCTGCCCAGCCACCTGGCATATAGGAAGAGAAGTACCTAATCATTAGATTGATGACTAATGCAGTACAGCCAGTCCCCATAATTCTTTGCCAGTCAATACTAATAACTACTATTTTTCGATAACCTACTGTGTGCCAGGCTATGTAATTTAATTTTCCCAGTGGTTCTACGAACAAGAAATTATTATCCCTTTTACAGATGAAGAAACTGAGGCTTAGAAGGTTTCTGACACCAGAAGGGCCTTAGCTGAGAACAAATGATTACATCATGTGCTATAGAAGAAGAGTCCTGGGCAATCTGGCCTGTTGTCTACATCCCTAAACTGTACAGTGTTACCTTCTGGTTAGAGAATAAATCACAATCTTTGCAGATCCTGGCACCATCTAATGTTGCGAATGAATGGTTTATTAAGTTTGTATGAAGTTATTAGAACTTCAGCTGGACGCTCCTAATTTTCCCTTGATTCACTTTGATGGGTTAAAATTCTCACTCTTGGAGAAAAACACTACTTAGAAATGCAAGGAGGATTTGAGTGACAGAAATATTTAGGAAAGGGAAAAATAAATTAACGAACATGTCAAGTCCTCTCAGATAATATGAGCTCAATAGGTTTCTTTCCCAATGAATTTTGTCTTAGAAAAGCTGAATGACCATTTCTTGGCTTTTTTTCATGTTCCAATTCATGGTTCCAGAATTACTAACAAAGAAGTTGCATTTGATGGCTGAGGAATATTTTGCAATATTAAACAGTTTACATTACTCTAAATATGTATATGTGAAACTTTAAATACATCACGCATAAAACATGGTGCTGATGCTTTGGATTGGCAATTAAAATATGAACATTCAGTGCTGCAATCATGAATAATTTAATCTTTATAAAAAATGCGTAATATGATTTATGAAACATCAAAAAATTAAATCAGCATTTTCAGCTTTTTAAAAATTGTATTTAATTAATTATAGTTTGTATTTGCCTTTAATTTTAATAGCTACCTCTGAATATCTAATTTTAACGTATGAAAATAATTCATTAAAATTTTTACATTTATTTAATGTTCATATTTTGATGAAAACACTCAAGTTGTGTACACCTTAATTATAATTAAATTTTATTTTTAATTGATATTTTAGATTAGTACTGTCAGTAGAGCTCCAGTTTTGTAAGAATTTCCATTATAAAAACATATTTAGTGAATTTGCTGAAATGAAGGCAAGAAAATAAAATTTGGGGATATTTATATTATACTAAATATTTACATTTGTAATTTATAAATTTTACTACTCATCCAATCATATTTTTTATTTTGTTTTACAAAAATATATCTAAGAATGTAGGAGGATAGAACATATTTTATTTAATACTGTCTAGTTCAATTTGTAATCGTCAAATATTTCTGCAAATGGTTTACGGCTCTCTAGGCCTGCTCACTATCATTGCCTGCTTAGATCTTTATAACTACAAGAATTCCAAGAGAGAATTTACTCTGTTCTTACGTGTAGAATCATATTCATTGTTTGAAGAATCTCAACATAATTTCTAGGGATCCAGAGCCCTGAACCACAGAACTGAGATGCAGTGTATAAGTCTATCATGACACCATTTCAGGAGAATCATCAAGTCAGTCTTGAATTTGCAGCATTCAAACAGGCATAAGAGAAAACTTACAGGGTCTGAAATCCACAGGGGTTTCAATTTTGATTTACACTAAAGTTGCCAAAAGTTAGACATGATTATAACTAAAGGAAAATATCCTATCTCTTTCTTTCCATTGTCTTCCTCTTTTCTCTCAGCAAGCAATCCTAGAGTTTATTTGCAGAAGGGAAGAGGAAATGGGTGAATAGAAGGGTAATACACCCTTGCTGTGTAAACACTAGCTTATCTCCAGGCTGCATTAAAATAGCACACACCCACACACCCTCCACACAAAGAATGTTAATTTACTACAACTAAAAATACAAACATATAAAGTATAGCACATTTATTTATTTGTTTGTTTATTTATTTATTTGATTTTGGCCGCATTGGGTCTTCACTGCTGCGCATGGGCTTTCTCTAGTTGCGGCGAGTGGGGGCTACTCTTCATTGCGGTGCACGGGCTTCTCATTGTGGTGGCTTCTCTTGTTGCAGAGCACAGGCTCTAGGCGCAAGAGCTTCAGCAGTTGTGACACGCAGGCTCAGTAGTTGTGGCTCGCGGGCTCTAGAGTGCAGGCTCAGTAGTTGTGGCGCACAGGCTTAGTTGCTCCGTGGCATGTGGGATCTTCCCAGACCAGGGCTCGAAACCCATGTCCCCTGCATAGGCAGGTGGATTCTTAAACACTGCGCTACCAGGGAAGCTCCAGTATAGCACATTTAAATGGAGTCAGTTCGATATCCAAAATCAAAAATTGTTCTGTCCTTGCAACCCTATTTATCTTTGTATTCCCAGAAATTCAAACAGCATACCTGCCCATTAGGTATTCACTAAGTGTTGATAATGTAAAGCATGTTTGTGTAGTTGCTTTTGAAACTTAGAAGAATGTCAAGTTCACATTTATTTCTTCCTATCACCTTTTATTCTCAGTCCACTGAGAATCAGACAAAAGAAAAACAGAAGTAGTGATATCAGCAAATGAATCAGAGTTTCCAAAATGTAATGAGAGTGGTCACAGATAGTTGTGGTAGGATTCCGCATGGCTGCCACATATGCGGGCTGAGCTTTGGTTTAATTCAATCTAGCAAACATTTTTTGAAAACCCACCACGTGCAAAGCACCCTGGTAGGCACTGTGTAGTTACAGGATGAGAAAAACACATGCAGTTTTAAAGGATGGGAAGGGCATGTTTGAAGTGGATGAAGGTAAGTAAGAAAACAGTTTCCCAGACCAACAGACTGTTCACTCGGGCAAGGAGAAGCACTGTTGTTACTCTGGCTTGTTTCTTAGTTGCAAAAGTAGAACTGTGAACATTTCTCTAATGCTGATTATAATTTTAAAACATTGTCAATGGAGTAAATACACTTTAAAAGCAATAAGTAAATAAATATTTAAACTCTAGAAAAATTGCAGACTCTCAGTGATGCTATAACAGGAAAAAACCAACAAGACAGTCTCAGCTTATTGAAGACCTAATTAATGTTTATAAAGTGCTTTTGAGAATGCCAAGCACGGCAGAAGGTTAGAATATTATTATTATCCCACAGATCTTTAAGCAGACATGACCTAGATGTTCTTCTAATCACAAGAGGAGTTATTCATTCCCCATATAATTTATCAGGAGACAAAAAAATAAATCCCACCTCTCATCATGCTTGATTTGTCAGTTGTTCTTGTTATATGTAACTGATCCTCAAGAGAACCTTAATTTAGGAAAATGTTTATTCTGTTCAATATTACTTTGACATTTGGTAACTACCAAAGTCTTTGTACATCTGTCTTTCCCAGAAAAGAAGGCATTAAATACCACTTGGATGATCATTGGTTTTGCAGGAACTCAAATTTGACATTATTCTTTTGGTAAATAATACAACTTATAGAAATTTTCCTTTTCTGGGATAGAAAGATTATGCATTTCATGACCCATGGAGTCTGCCACCCTGATATTGGATATTTCATAGAATAAGTTGTTGGCTGAAAGAAGACCTTCTTTTTCATATGAAAAAACTACCTTTCTCAATTTTCACAATATATTCTAAAGTAACTAGAAGATACCTGAAAATTTTCAAAAATAAAAGTAAGACTGGAACAGAGGTCAGGAGTTTCTTGGGAACTTCGTTCCAAGGCTCCCAATGGACCTCCCAAAGAAAACAAATAAGACCCCAAAGAACAAGAAGGAGAGCTACATCCACAGTGAGGCAGATACTTTCAGAATTATTGAATACTGTTCTCGTCCATAAGCTTTTCTCATGTCAAATTTTACTGATTTTAGCTTCTTCCATTGTGAATTTTCATTTGTGGTCATTAGTTCTACCAAGCCCAATTCTCCTGTGTTAGATATTGCCCGTCTAAAGTTTGACATGAAGATTCGATTATTCTGTCTCTTTTAAATCAGTAATGGATTTTAAGGTATTTTATTTTAGCTTTTGTCAATTTTCTTTCTTATTTTTTATTTCACCTGGAAATATTGTAAATTGAGACAATGTATTCTTTTAAATGATGTTTGAGAAACCTTTGAACAAGTTTGTGAGGCAGAGACGAAGAGGGTTTTCTGGTTCCACATATGAGGAGCTTGGAAGTTGCAACACCATCATAACAGGTAAAAAGCTAAACAGATTGGAAAAATCAACAACTCTTCTTGGATCCATATGAGAAGGGAGAACATAGAGCAAACCACTGCCCCAAGGTTAGAGAGACAGACAAGCAAATACAGAGAATTACAACTAAACTGGAGCAGAGTCTCCTCAGCAGAAACCGCTGCGGGAACCAGCACCTGGGGAGGGAAACCTGAATGGTAATTGATGGATTACTGGAGGCTCAGAGCGGACAACCTGAGAGTGAGAAAGTCCAGGGTGGCCCAGGCATAGAGAGGTTCCCACAATATTGTGAGATTACCTGCAGGAGCTCAACCAGATTCCCACAATAAGTTTCAGAGAAACATCCCCTCATGCTTCCAGCAGAGGGAAGAGAAAAGGAATCATTGTGAAATACATCAGAACACTCAGCTCTTAACAAAGCCTGACCTTAATGGAAACTAATTAACCAGAGTCTAACCTGCTGAGGTATCATCAGAGCCTAACTGACCTGGAAGGAGGGACATACCCAACTCCAGCTGACTCTAGCCTTCCTGTCCTACCTGAGGGGGAAAAAAACCCCAAGAAACACTTGGGAAGTTCATAGTCCAGAGGCACAGTCTCACTAAAAGACTAAGTCCTAATCATAGGACTGTAGAACACTTTTCCTCCTCTGACACCTCACCACCATATTACTAAAGGCCTTTTATAGGAGTTCCTTTTACTCAGTACATCATGTCCGGCTATCAAAAAAAAATCACAAGGCATACCAAAGACAACAAACACAATTAGAAGAGACAGAGCAAGCATCAGAACCAGACATGGCAGGGATGTTGGAATTATCAGACTGGGAATTTAGAACAACTCTGGTTAATATGCTAAGGGAAAAAGTAGGCGTCATGCAAGAACAGATGGGCAATGTAAGCAGAGAGATGAAAATCCTAGGAAAGAACCAAAAAGAAATGCTAGCAATAAAAAACAGTGTAACAGAAATAAAGAATGCCTTTGGTGGGCTTATTAGTAGACTAGACACAGCTGAGGAAAGACTCTCTGAGCTAGAAAATATATCAACAGAATCCTCAAAAACCAAAAGGCATAAAGAACAAAGACTGAAAAAGCAGAACAGACATCCAAGAACTATGGGATAACTACTGAAGGTGTAACAGATGCATGATGGGATTACCAGAAGGAGAAGAAGGAGAAAGAAACAGAAGAAATATGACTGAGAATTTCCCTCAAATTAATCTTAGACCTTAAACCACAAATCCAGGAAGCTCAGCGGACACCAAACAGGATAAATGCCAAAACAAATCAAAACAAACAAACAAAAAACCCTACGCCTGTGCGTATCACTTTTAAACTACAGGAAATCAAAGGTAAAGAAAAAGTCCTGAAAGAAGCAAGAAAGAAGAGGAGGAGATAGAGAGGCTAGGATGGGGAAAGGGAAAAGATAGGGAGAAGAGAAAAGGAAAGGAGGGAACATCATGGGTGAGAAGAGAAATGGCCACGACAAGGAGGGAGATCGAATAGGAGTTGAGAAAGAGGAAGACCGGGGTGGGGGGGAAGGGAATTAAAAATGTCCTAGGGTAAAGAAGGCACAATGTCACGGCCAAACCACACAGTTTTAAACACCATATCTCCTTCATAGCTTCTTGAGCTTTGGGGATTAATTTTTCTCTCTTCAGTGCCTGGCATAGTCCTTGGCATAGTATAGGTACTCAATAATCATTTGACGAATCAGTAGATGTTAGTAGATTGAGCTGGCCTCCTTTCTGTTCCTTGAGCACACCAAGCACTCTGCTTGTCTTGGAATGCTCTCCACCAGAGATCTGCTTAACTCACTTCCTCACCCCCTCAAATCCTTGCTCAATGGCACTTTCTCAGTAAGGCTTATGCTGAGTAGCCTATTAGGCCCCGAAGCCACCCCATCCCCCCGGAATCCCCGTACCTTTCTCCTTATCCCCCTCATGGCACTTACTGCCTTTGACATATTATATGCTTTTATTTATATGTTGTGTTTAGAGCTTATTGTCCATCTCCTTCGTCTAGAATTTAATTTCCACAAAGGCAGGGATCTTTGTTTTAGAGACTGATTTATCCCTAGCACCTGGAACAGTACCTAATTTATTGCGTGAATGAATCGACTTTATCAATATTCTGTGTCTGCATTTTCTCTTGTTCTCTTTCACCCCACTCTTTCTCGTTTCCCCTCCATAATTGTTGACAGAGAATGCAACCCCAAACCATTCACTTTTTTCCTACCTTGTATTGTACTTCACTTTTCAAATTCAGCTGCACTGCAGCCAAACCTTGCATGCACGGCCTGCTGTCCCCCCAGAGGGGCTTATTGGTTGTACATATATTGTTTCTCTTACCTGAAAAGGCCAGAATTGATGTCTGAAGAACACACCATGGGTCCTTGGAACATCTAAGAGCTACAGGCCAGATAAGTAATAGCCTGGATCAAATGTATTGAAAAGCTCTTCCATATATTGATTGCTTTATTTGGGTATTTTTTCTCTAGGGTAATAGCCAGATGGCTTTTTAAAGTAACTTCCTGCCATCACAAATTCCTTTGTAGAACTGATTTTCCATGCAAGGGTAGAATTCAAGGCTAATATTACTTGGCTTATACTCTGCCCTTTTTCTTGCTACATTTAATAGATGAGCAGGCCCAGCAGTAGTGTGAGTTCATCAGAAGGTCTATAAATTATATTCAGATATTTTGGGGTCAGCAAAACCCAAAGAGTGGTTTACTCAAGTTTTCTTACCCCTAATCCTTAAATCCATAGATATTTCAAAGTAAACTTCATTCATATGTTTCCCATTCATCTGCCCTTAGCTCTTCATAGTTGGGGGACGGGTGGGGACAGGCAGGCAGGTGTTGTCCTGGGAACTGGCTTCCTTCTTCACTACCACAGACAGATCATTCATTAGCCACAGACTTAACTCCTTGGCAGAAGTCCATCCCTATATCCTTTCCAGTTCCCTTTTAATTGAAGTTCCAACCTCAGCAAGCATCAGTGATGGCTGCCAAAGAAAGTGAAGTGGGAGAAAAGCTGCATCTTCTGCCACAGAGGCACAGAATGCCAGAATCTTGGACTTGAGAAGTGACTCTAAAGATCATCTGGTCCATACACCATGTGATACTTGAATCACTTGAACAATATAATGGCAAATTCAGTCTCTGCTTGAGCATCCCTGATGATGGAGCTTCAGTAGTAGACCAAGACCATGGGGTCTTCAGCTTAGGAAAGACTCTCATAAGGAACTGAGCCTTCTGTTCTTTTTAAGTCCAAATCTGCCCAGTCCCTTCATCCACTGTTCAAGATTGAAACACCAGTCTTATTTGTTCTCCTCATGTTCTCTTCCAAAAGGGTCTCACTCTCCCTCATGACTTCAGTCTCTGCCCTACAAGAGTTACTCCCAAGTCTGTACTTCTGGTCCAGTGTCTCATAGGGCATCACACTCTGCATTTGACACAAGGACCTTGAGATAAACATATCGAAACAACCTCATTAACCCCTCCTCTAAATCTTGTAACCCCATCTTGCATCTCCATCTCAATAATGGCAAGATGCATCTAAAAGCTCCTTTTCACCAGACCCCTCAGAGCTAGTTGGCAAGCCATGTCGTGTATACCTCCAAAGTACCTGTTGAGTCTACCCCAGCCTCCTGACCTCCACCATCCTTGCTTTGGTTCAAGGCTTCATCATCACTCAACTGAACTGAGGCAACAAGCTCAATTCATCTCTGTCCTCCCCACTGTCTCATCACCAGACCTGTCTCCGCACTGCTGCCTCAGTTACTTTTCTAGAAGAACTGAAGGTCTGATGCCCCCTTTCTGCATTTCTTTCTCAGACACCACCTATGAGTGAAGTAGTTCAGAGACTCCTCGGCATCTGAGTAGGTCTTCTCACTGCACTCATGACACTTTGTTTATACACCTATGTTTTCTCTCATCACATTGTTTGGTTACTGTTCAGTTACTTGCTTACTCCTCCAATTGGATATGAGGCCATAAAGGACAACAAAATTTTTTATCCTTTCCTCCAAAGCCTAGCATAGTGTCAGGGATTAAGTGCACACTCAGTAAACATTTACTGAGGAAATGGTATACACACCCTTCACCACACTGTCTCCCCTGAGCAGGCTTCAGCTTGTCTAGATGTGTTTTCACACTTTCACATGACTTGGCAGGTGTGGTCGTCCTTGCGTGTTAGTGTTGTCCAAGCTTCCATTAACTTTTTCGGCAGTTTCACTGTTCTCTACACTAAAGCTTCCACATCATTCTTACCTGACCAGTGTGGTTAAGCTAAGATTTAAAGTTGTTGTTTTTGTTTTTCCACAAATTGCAGGACCCTAAGACATATTCCTAGGGAATTCCAGCTTGTTAAATGCAGTGCAAATATGGGATGGGCTCTGGGGAAGCTGCAGGACTAAGAACTTGAGGATCATTGAATGGATATACTGGGGTTTAATAAAATGATGTATTCTTTGTCTTGAATTGCGGTGCCTAAGTTTGTGTCATTGAGTTGAAGCTGCTTTGGAGACAACACTCTGAGTCAAGTCAGTAACAACATGATTGATTTTTCAGAGCAGTAAATTATAACCACGTTGTAACTGTACGTGGAGAGGATGGTTGATTCCTAAGGTCAAGACAGGTATTTAGATGATGATGACATACGTGGTGGCAGACAGGAAGAGCAGGCAGCAGTAACTGTTACTGAAAATGACGTCCACTTGTCCAAGCTCTCCCCGCTGGCGAGGGGACTAGCTGGGAGTAGAATGCTGAGCTGCCTGACCCCACGGCACTTACCGTACCGAGGGCCTCTCTCCATGGAGCTTTAACATCGAGTTAAAGAGATGTCTTTCAACATGAATCGTCGTTGTAGCTCACAAACATATTTCATCAAGACACTGGTAAACATGCTTGGCATTTTAAATTATTTTCCTTTTCATCTAAGCAAGAGTGATTTTTTTCCTGTTGTTCTGCCGTATCCATATTCAGAGAAGGAGCTTGCACCTAATGATCTAGTTAAGGTATGTTTAACCTAAGTGCAAAGATTAGCCCTGATTGGTGGAAATGTTTCCCTTTAATGCAAACTTTTTCATCCTTATCAAATACATTAATTCATGTGATCTGGTAATAGATCTAATTATCTTATAGGTCCACGTGCTGCTGTTCACATTGCTACTATCTATATGTGTAGGGTAAAAAGATCGATGTTAATAAACATTCCTTTCTATACGTCCTTGTTGCCGCGACCGCACACACAGCAGAATGTCTTTTTTGCTCTATTCTCTTTCTCACACCAGGTTAACTCAAAAAAAGCCGCTCCGTTTCTGTTTGCCGCACTTCAAATAGATGCAGACCTGTGAGCCACCTAGAGAAGGGAACTGAACCAAGTGACCTCCGTAGTTTTCTCCAGTTTTATTATTCCGTGGGAACAGTTTAGTATATGCGATTTAAGAGGCTAATCAGAATAGCATGCTCTGCCCAACAGTCTTTCTAAATTTCTCTGCCGAGTTCCACTAGTGGGGAATTTAAAGCTTGTGGGAATTCATGAGATTGTAGCCGTGGAAGTACATAGCCCAGTGCCTGCCACATAGTAGGCCAAATAAGTGTAAATCCTCTAAAGTAGGACGGGAAGAGATAAGGTAAGGTAAAAGAAAATAAAGTAAATCCCTTAGCTAATGATTTCAACTTATCATCATACAGTAAGTAACAAATTAGTGTCAAACTCTGTCTAAAACTTCCAGGGAAGGTGCCCTGGTGGAAATCTTGTATTTGTAGCAACACGGAATTTGTATATACCCCCTAACCTAAAAAGTTAATGAAATTCCTTAAAAGCTCATATAAAATGTAAACTATTTATCTTTGGACGTAGACTTCAGACCTTCTTTCTTTATTTCTAAGCATTTGCCCTCAGTTGCACTTCTTGAAAAGAACTTTACTTAAACTCAGAATTTGCCTGCTAATATTCACACATATGGCAAATATGAACTGATCAGACCACAGATATTTTGCTGCATTCCATGGTGTCTCATTTATTTGTTTAATTTGCAGCTATAGCAACTAGATTCCACCACTTCAGGCTTTCACACAGACCTACAGTCTGATTAGCTTGGTCAAAGTTTGGCACTCAGCACTGTTCTCAATTGAAGACATATGCACAAACTCACTTACCGCATTCTTTAACCCGGCTTTCACACTGGGTAGAGATGTAATATTTGCATAAAAATATGAAAAGCCACCGTCTGCAAGGATAGTAGGCAGCTAAAAGATGCAGCAACCTTCTTTTCTGTAACATTTCAAATCTTCAGGTTTTCTTGGCATGCTTTTCTAAAGCCCATCTGACTCTGAAGCAGGCTGCCTCTCCACAGAAGGCTCACTCTAGCAATGACTAATGGATTGACCTGGTGCCACGCTACTGCTGCTCTATGCATGCTGCTCTGCACAAGACGAGCATTTGGAAATGACCTTGAAACGAAGTTTTGCCAAGTTAGTGAAATATGGGCCTTCAAGGAGTGCCATTTCACCAGCCCTTTCCACAAGGGTATTCATCACATTGTCAAAACTTGGCCCCTTCATTTGGTATTGGTGTACCATGACTGTTGAACGTGCACAAGGAATGATGCTCCCTCTTGATTTTATTAGTTGCACTTTGTAACAGGTTGGAAAAATCAGGTAATGGTGAAAATTGGCTTCCCACTGCTGTTCCTCCTAGGTGTTCCCTTTTCAAACATTTGCTGAAAGAAGGGAAGATGCTTAAAGGATCCAACAGTAAGTGGGGAGATGGGAGCTTAAAATGGAGGGTTAGCTGCAAACGGGGATGAAGATGCAGGTGGTGGATAAAGAAAGGACAGTAGGAAGAAGTAACTCTTTGTGCTTGAAAATTGCCCAGTTGATATGATTCCATTTCATTGGATTTAGACTCCAGGCAGGGAACGATTCTTTTATCTCAGTTTGCGCACCCATATTGTAATCTGTTGCAGTTGTTTAAAAATGTTCAGCGATGTTGACATCAGTTGTTGCTATATGGATTTCCGTTTTACTGAGTGGTGTGTTTTAAGTCAGTGCCCAATGTCTCCTTTTGATTGCACTTCTCATGCTGGTGAAGTTGGCTGACATTTCAGGCTCTGGATAATGAAGCTGTGCTTTAACCTTATTTGGAAGTCAGTGATCAGGCTGCTGGATTGGTATGACTTGGAAAGGTCCCCCTCAGCTTCCCCTCCTGTGACCTCGCTTTGACCAACATGGGACAGTTGCGACAGTCCAAGGTCAGGGCAGTCAAGGTGGGCTGTTGGAAGGACATTGGGGAACAAGTCATTTCTCTTAATTCATACTTAATTCTCTTAATTCTTCATTATTTCTCTGAAGCCAGCTCTCAGATTTTTATGCAAAATCAGATTCTATACTTCTTTTTAAAAAAGAAGAAGAAAAGACCATTCAACCCCTCTAGAGTTCCCTGAGGAGACTGTAAAAGACCTCTGGCCAGTCTCATTTTTTTTTTTTTTTTTTTTGCGGTACGTGGGCCTCTCACTGTTGTGGCCTCTCCCGTTGCGGAGCACAGGCTCCGGACGCGCAGGCTCAGCGGCCATGGCTCACAGGCCCAGCCGCTCCGCGCCATGTGGGATCTTCCCGGACCGGGGCACAAACCCGTGTCCCCTGCATCGGCAGGTGGACTCTCAACCACTGTGCCACCAGGGAAGCCCCAGTCTCATTTTTTAAATGCTGATAATCCTCCCTAAGCAATCCTGGGAAACATACATCTATAAGATCAGGACAACACACTGTCAACAGCAACTTCCCAGAACATTCCTTGTTACTTCATCTGGGATTTTTCAATAAGTAATTTGATATTTCTGTGAGTGTAGACTGGACTCACTAAAATGAAGGCATTTTTTCCTTATAAGCTCAAGCCTTCCAGACTCATCATTTTGTAGAGTTACATAAGTAAGCCATACAACTAAGCTAAAAGTCTAAATTATAGAATATAACTAGTGCAACACACCTTCTACAGCGACTTATGTTAAAACCGGTAATGCATTTGCAAAACAGTTTTTGCATGCAGCAGTTTTATATTGAAATCAAGTTTGGTGATTTTTCATTAGATTTTACTAAGTGTCATATGCTAAATTATTTGCTTGTGAATTTTCTTTCTCCCCAGTTGCCTGTATTTGGAAAGTTTGCTTGAATAGTTCTGGCATAGGAAACTCAGAAAGATTCCTTTATCTTATCCTGTTTTCTTTGTCTGTATTTAGGAAGATTTGCTTTAAATTGCAGTTACTACCTTTTTTTTTTTTCCACTTTTCAGTATTTTAAAATGGAGAACATAATTTGCCAAATAGCCCTCATTCCTAATATAAAGCTCTCTCATATTAACATGACTGATTTTTAGTGTATTTCCTAAAACATCTCTCAACTTCTTAAATTAGTAGAAGTAGGACTGAAAAACATGAATAAAAGACTGAAGGAGGAAAGATAAAAGGAGAGGGAAATGCAGCAGGGAACATCACCCATCAGGAACACTGTGACCTCTGGTATTCAACATCATAGATCACAGACCATAGGGACCGAGAACCAGAATAAAAAAGAGAGGCCCAGGCCAAAGAGCTTTTGATCACCGAGAATCCTCGTGTCGCTGTTTTGCTGACTTCAGCACACAGCACTGCCTTTCTCCTCCCGATGGTATTTTTCATTTATCTTTTCAGTAAACATCTTAGGTCTGAGGAAGCAGGGAGCTTATCACTATTCAATATAAGTCAGACAACACCTTCACCTTTAATCTATATTCACGTTCTCACCATCCTATTGATTAGAATCACATGAGATTACTTATGTGTATGTGAACAGAATGTAAAGCATTTTCTTGTGAAAACTGTATTGATCTATTCTGCATTCCCCCATAGCTCCCT
Source organism: Delphinus delphis (assembly GCF_949987515.2). Taxonomy (NCBI): domain Eukaryota; kingdom Metazoa; phylum Chordata; class Mammalia; order Artiodactyla; family Delphinidae; genus Delphinus; species Delphinus delphis. Next base: position 21,455,338 of record NC_082696.1, on the reverse strand, counting down.
TCAGCTGAACAGGGGCCTTCTCTCCAAAGGCGGGGACTTTCTCAACCTTTATTCTAACATGATGGCTCTTGGTCTTCTTTTCTGTTGTGGCTTTTATCATTGCAGAATCTCTCTCAAATGTTTTCTGTGTACCTTCATATATATTTATACTAGCACACACAGTTAAAAGAACTATGATCCTGTATTGGTCAGGGTTCTCCAGAGAAACAGAATCAGTAGGATGTGTGTATATAACAACGAATGGGCTCACGTAACTATGGAGGGTGAAAAGTCCCAAGATCTGAAGCTGCAAACCCAGGAGAGCCAATTATATAGTTTCAGTCCAAGTCCAAAGGCTTGAGAACCAGAAGAGCTGATGGTGTAGGTTCTAGTCCAAGTCTGAGTCCAAAGGCAGGAGAAGACCAATGTTTCAGCTAGAAGACAGTTAGGCAGAGAGAGCAAATTCTCCCTTCCTCAGCCTTGTATTCTATTTAAGGCCTACAGTAGATTTGGATGTAGCCCATCCCCATTGGGGAGGACAATCTGCTTTACTCAGCCTACTAATTCAAATGCTAATCTCATCCAGAAACACCTTGACAGACACACCCAGAGTAATGTTTAACCAAATACCTGGGCACCACGTGGTCCAGTCAAGTTGACCCATAAAATTAACCATTACAGATCCCCATTGAGAACTCCTCTTTCCCTTTAAAAACAACTTCACTTTTAGAGGTCTTGAATAATGCTTTCTTCTTTCCGTGCCGTTAAAACTGCACTAATGTTGTTCAGCCAGGTTGGCTTAGGTCTCGTGCTCAGAGACCAACCAATGAATGCTGATCGATTCAGTCTGTGATGGGACCCATGCATCATCTGTATTTTTTTTTAATGCTCCTTCACGTGGTTCTGAAGCACAGTCAAGTTGGAGAGCCCTTGAATTCATGGGTATCTAGGCTTCCTTGGGGTTTGAGGAAAGTGGTTGATGGAAGAACACAAAGAGGGAAGTCACTGTGGTGATGGCTGGAGCTGAGCTGAGTGGAGGACACGGCAAAGAGACAAACCTGGGTAAACATGCATGACCAGGTCAACCTAACCATTATGCGTTGGTTACAAGGTGCCTCGGTTTCTACTGGGATAGAATCTGGCACCACCCCCAATATTCTAAGAAAAATGAATCAATATTAACATTACTTAGAAGATTAAAGGCATAATACATGTGTCAGTTATCATTAATCCTTGAAAATATTTATGGAGTTAAATGGTCTGTAACTAATTAGAGACGGCAGTTAACAGGGGATATGGGTTTCCTCTGAGTTATATGAAACAAAATATAAATCTTTTATATAACTCTATTTCCTACAGAATGGATTTTTACTTGTCAGTGGGATTTTTTCAGTTTTATTTTATTCTCTTGGATTTCACTCCTTTTCCATAAATCCTACAAGGAGAATTACAATGAGGTGAGTCACAGCCTTAACACTTTTTCGGAGCTTCTTCTGCCAATGCGGCTTAGAATATAGGGAATTTTTTTAAAACTGTGTTTGGGAAACATGGGAAGAGAAAAGGAGGGATGGAGGGAGGAAGGAGAAAAGGAAAGGTACAAAATATTTTACTTTAGATTACATTTTTTAACGCCATGGCATTATGAAGGTGAAACTTTCATAGGATCTGTCAGTACATTGTAGACCACCTGAAGTACAAATGGACCAGGTTTCAGAAGTTCACTCATGAGCTAGTCATTTCGAACTGGGAACATATTTTCATACAAAACTTTTGTTCTATAAGTGGTAATTCATTTTCGAGGCTAGCTCATAAACTCTCCGCATTCTGTTTTGAAGCTGATTGTGCACTTTCAGTGATAAATAGTACACCGTACTGTTGGAAACACATAGATCTAAAGAACATAAAAGCAATGAAATCAATAGCTGAGTTGCTTAACACTTTTCCCTTGAATGCTGGTACTGGAGGGAAAGCAGATTTAAATGGAGGCGCATGAGGGTATTCAGAACATCTAACGTGGATATTTGAGAGCGCCTGTCAAGTGAGCAGAAACCGTTCTCTCCTGAGGGTCTCTGCATCCACGTGTACACCTCAAGCTACTCACCAGAAAGCAACGTGCTTACCATATTAGTGAGTTCTCACTAAAAATGCCTTCTTTCCTTCCTGCAATAAATATTGGTGGAGCACATACTTGTGCAGTGTGCTCCTTACCCCTTATGCCAGAAGAAAAAACAGGAAGTACCTCTCTCCTTGTGGAGCTTGCAATCTAGCGGGAGAGACAATCAAACAAGTTTACAAATAGACAACTTATGATTCATCCATTTTTATGAAGAATCATATATGAGCATTAAAGTCCATACATATTTATTAGGAATAATGACTCATATAGGGTACACCTGGGGGTGGGGGACACAAGTCTTTGTTAAATACTTGCCGTGGCCAGCCACTGACTTGCCCGATCTCATTTCACCCTCAGAGTGACCCTGGGGGGCAGGGATCATTATCGCCGTTTCTGAGATTCAGAGAAGTTAATGTGTCAAAGAGGGTAGGACACTGCAGCCTAGCCTGGATGTAAAGCAAGCCTGTCTGACTCCAGGCACTTTTCTGTCAATCTCAGCTGCCTGTTCTGCAAAACGACTCTGAAGATATTTCCTATTATTCGACTCAGTATTTTTTTATGTAAGTATCCATGCAATAGTCTCCTCCTAGAATTTAATACTGGAAACAGTGCTGTCTCTCCTGGTGCTTCTCATTAATGGGAGATATTTCCGCTTCTCCTCTGATGCCACATTTCATGTTCTCATGCCATAGCCAGCTGGTTTTCTCTCCTTTCCCAGTGTATTTTTTTCATCTGATTCTTTATTTTGTGTTGATTGCCACTGCCCTGAGTGTTTTATATTGCAAACTGCCTTGTCATTTTGAGAAATGGTTAGAATATACATTACACAAATAGAGAAGAAATAGTTATGACTTCCGGAATTCCTCACTGCTCTTTTTTTGTATCCTCCACATGACCTAGAATAGGGCCTTGCACTTAGGAGTGAGAAATAAGTGTTGACTGATTGTTCTGGTTATTTTAAAGAGGGTGAGGAAGTTGATGGCTCTGGCCATATATGTTAACTTCACCATAAGACTGACCATCCTTTTCCTTAATAGAGATTTGTCTCTTGCCTTGTCCTGTGTTTGTTACCCATAAATGGAATATAAAGGACAATGATCACAGCCAGCATATGTCACGCTCCCCCCTTCTGCTGTGCCAAGCAGTTTATAGATATTGTATACTTAATCCCAACCCTATCATTATTCCCATTTCACAGAAGGAGAAACTGAGGGCTAGAAAATTTAAGTGGTCAATGGGGAAATAACCTTTTTCCTGGTGATTCAGCAAGAGATGGAAGAAAAGAGTGGGGAAAGAAAAAGGATTATATAAGAGAAATAAATTGCTTCAAGTGTGATCAGTCAAAGGCAAAAGAAGACCGGGAAGAATTGCAAGTGATTTAGAAGGGAATGATTCTTCCCACCCATCCCCTGCTCTGTTGACCGAGAGGAGGAAGAAGTCACATGCAAATGGCTATTTTTATATGTGAGACAGTCTGTCATCAGGAGATCATAACTCAGTGGGAGGCTGATCTTAGAAATGTCTTTAATTCACATATTTATTTGGATACTTTCAAGTTATATAGTTTAATGTATGGCCAGAAACCTAAAGGTCTTCTTTATCCTTCTGGGCTGGCCCTTACTTTCCTGTGGGTCCCCAGCTTGCTGTAACCTCAGGATCCCTGGAGAATCTGGATGTGTGTTCGATTCCTCTACCTCTTGGGTAGTGACCCCAACGCACCTGTGGTCATTACTGCCCCGGGAGCAGTAGCTGAGGTTCTCAGTGCACCTCTGCGGCTCTTCATAGCAGAAGGACAAAGAAACACACTGGCAAGAGGGAGAAGCAGGGCCTTCAGGCCTCCCCGAGGGAATTGAGGAACAGTCAGAGTGAGAGATGAACCCATTCAGGAGTATTTGCTCAACTGAACGCTCTTGTGCTTGGGACTTTTCTGGGTCCTGACTTCGTTCTTCTTGAGAAGGAACAGCCAATCATGGGAGAAAAATTAAAGCTCCAAGAGAGGATGGAGGAGGTGACCACTTTTCAGGAGCTGACATTGGAAGTAGATGCAGTGATTCAGGGAGAATTTCCTTTCAGGCTGAGCTTCGGGAACTCAAAATAATTGGATATTTCTGGAAGTGAAGTCAAAGATATGGGCATAACTGGAGCTTTGGTTAGAGAAATAAGCAGGGGTTCAGATCTGGGAAAGCCCTACATGCCAAAAACTAGTTTCGGTTTTATATCTTAGGAAACAAGAAGCAGGGCAAAGTTTTGCACGAGGACAATGATTTGATTTACACATGAGAGAGATGGGGAAAAAAAAGGAAGGGTGTCCGAGCTAGAGGAACAGCATATACAAAGGCGGGAAATACCACCATATGTTGGACAAGCTGTGTGGAGAGTCATCTGAATGCAGAAAAGGTGTGAGGAGTTCGTGGCCCTGGGAGGTCACCCAGGACCAGGCCTGGTGAAGGAGACTGAACTTGATCCTAATGGCTTTGGGGAGTGGCTGAAGGATTTCAGAGGGAGTGTGGAACCAGACAGTTATTTCCTTCTTCGAGGTTGAGGGAGAAGAATTGGCAGGGACAGCCTGCATTTGGGAGGGAGGGGAAGAGGCTGAGGGTGGAGCCTTGGCCAACGCCCACACTACGGGGAGGAAAAACTGAGAAGGTGTCATCATAGGGGTGGGGGAATAGCTGAGGGAGAAGGGGAAGAGGAACCAAGAGAGGAGAGTGCTTCCTGGATGTTACAGGGCACTTCCAGAGATGACAGGTGGGCAGCATCCTGGCCCACACGGAAGTCTGATCAGACGAGGACAGCAACCTGCACAGGTGCTGACGAGTGGCAAGATGACCACAAGCGGACAAACAGTGGAGAGAAGAGGAGCCTGAAGAGCAAAAAGCATTTAAAAAAAATCTCCTCAATGTGGCATTTCTTTAGATGAGGGAAGATGGATCGCTTCATCTTTCACTTGAGCCAGAAGCAAGGGCAGCTCAGCATTTGAGGGGTAGATAATTCTTCCCTTACTGGTCTCACCTCCTTGTGACCCTCCATTTTCTCCTGGTGAAAGAGGGGCTATTTCTGACACATACCTTCCGCAGGGTCAGTTTTCCCAGCTACACGAAGATGGCCTTTGGTGTTCTTACTACCACTTAATGTATTGTCATCCAGAATTTTTTTTCTATATTGATCTGAATGTTAATCTATACATAATAAGGCTAAATCATAGGAGAATGTGGGAACCACTGATAAAAAGAATGTTCTTGTTTTGTGCATTTCTTGAGGGGTGGAGAAGAGAAACTTTAAAATAATACTTCCAATTTGTGACATCCCATTTGTCAACACATCAGAAGCCAGAAAAACATAAACAAACATAATTTGATTAATTGGAAAGCTGAATGATTTAGATTATATGTCTTTCTTTAAAATTTTCTGAAATCTGATTTAGATGTTTAAGAGCCTTCAGAAATTTCTGTGGGCGTGTCATTAGAGATAAGCCATTTGTTTTGGTGAGGATTCAAAGAGAAATGTATTTTAGAAAATGGATGAAATTGGACCTGACTTAGAGAAATAGTTCCCTGAAATTCATTTGAAGACATTGAACTGTGGGCTCCCTGCTTTGACCATTTCTCAAGATAAATATGGAGACAGGAACCGGAACGGGCATTTTAGGTTGCTGTGAAATTGGTGTTAGAATGTGCTAAGCATGCCCATGACATCCTTGGAGGTACGAGAGTACAGATGAGATATAAATGCTTCTCAGTTCTTTCTCATAATTTCTCTAATCTTTCTGGCAATAAAAAAAAAAAGAAAAGAAAAAAATTTTCAGGGGTATAACATTTTATTGAATTTGCAGCCGTTGTCATGGTTACCTGCATAGTTTCATTGCTTTATTAATGTGTAATCCCCTTTATTTCTGGAAATATCATTATAGTGAAACATAATAGTCTGCAGCCTCTTAGCAGGTTTCACCACATATCTCAGAGATTCTGACAGTGGCTGTGATGAATGTGTTTGTGGTTTCTGGGCCACCTGTGTACTGTTGATTCAGTAACTAGGACATCATTGTTTAGGAAAAGACAACTTGAAGTTAATAACTCTGAGAATCCCTGAGAAGTTTAAATGCTTCCCTAAACAAAAGTGCTTATTTTTTCCTAGAGGAAAATGATCCAAGGCTTGAGTCTTTTTCTAACTAAAATAATTTAGGTTTTCTGACATTAAAACTTTTTAAAGTAATTTTTATTACTTACTAGAGTCCCTTGGAGGTGATCAGGAAATTTTTTTTCTGATCAACTCTTCAAAATATTATCTTTCCTAAATTTGTTTCGTACATCATAAAAGGGTTTTTGTGAGAAACTGTTAATAGAGATTTTGAGTAAGTTTTTCCAAGTGTATTCTCCCACTACTCAAGTTGAAGCTAAATATTATAGTTCAGTAAATTATCTTTCAGTCTCACTGCTACTTATGGTAGATGCTGCTGGCTGATCCCCAGATTCATTTCTCTTCTTCCTGGGTGCTCAGCTGACTACATTTCCCAGCATCCCTTGCAGTTAGGTCTGACCATAAGACTCATGGGACAGTGGAATGTGGTGGAAGTTATGAAATCATATCAACTTCAAATCATACATCAACTTCCAGTTGTGGCCCATAAGTACCTCCCCCTTGACCCTACCATCCCTTGTTACCATGCTGGTTGGTGACTCTGCCAATCTGGACTCTTGAATAACTAGATGGAACAGAGCCTCCCTGCCAACCAGAAACATCTATTGTTATCGAAAGGATTCAAACCCTCTGAGATGTGAGGGTTGTGTGCTCTATTCAGCTCGTGTTACCCTAACTAATACACTACTAATCAACATTTCTTCTAAGCAGCCATATAATCCTTGGGCTAAGGTCCGTGATTTTCATCCACAAGCTTTTCCTATAACTTCTTTCAGTCTTTAGGAACAAACTGGCATTGAAAATCCCAGGACCCCTAATCAGTGTCCAGTGATAACTTTGCTGTTTTGAACAAGTGCTGGAGACCTGAATGGCTACAGCTATAGTAGAGAATTGGAAAACGTCATTAGATCCTTCTGACTTATGGCACAGAGAACCAAAAGAAATGGAATTAACCTTTTCTGGATACTTATACGTGTCAAGTACCATGTTCACTCCTTTAATATACATTATTTATTCACTGTAATTCATCTTCTAGGGAACACTGTTATTCCCATTTTATAGATTTTTAAAGTGTCATATAGTTTTAATAATTTCTTCATAGTTAGGGAGTAGCATGGGGAGGACTCAAACAAAAGTTTGCCTGGAAAGTGTCCATCGACAGATGAATGGATAAAGAAGATATGGCACATATATACAATGGAATATTACTCAGCCATAAAAAGAAACGAAATTGAGTTATTTGTAGTGAGGTGGATGGACCTAGAGTCTGTCATACAGAGTGAAGTAAGTCAGAAAGAGGAAAACAAATACTATACGCTAACACATATATATGGAATCTAAAAAAAATGGTTCTGAAGGACCTAGGGGCAGGACAGGAATAAAGACACAGACGTAGAGAATGGACTTGAGGACACAGGGAGGGGGAAGGGTAAGCTGTGACAAAGTGAGAGAGTGGCATGGACATATATACACTACCAAACGTGAAATAGCTAGTGGGAAGCAGCCGCATAGCACAGGGAGATCAGCTCAGTGCTTTGTGACCACCTAGAAGGGTGAGATAGGGAGGGCTGGAGGGACACACAAGAGGGAGGAGATATGGAGATATATGTATAGACGATTCACTTTGTTATAAAGCAGAAACTAACACACCATTGTAAACCAATTATACTCTAATAAAGATGTTAAAAAAAAAAAAGTTTGCCTGGAACAAAATCCAGCCACACTGGATTTTCACAGTGTACATTCAGTTAACTAGTGTCAGTCAGTCATCATACTTCAAGACAGAGTGATAGCTAGTAATAATTGAAAACACATGCAAAGAGTATTGGATTATCTGTCATGTTGGCAATAGAAACTCTCATTAGATTTTTAGAAAATTATAAGACTGACATTGTTGAATTTTACCTTCTATCTTAATTAAGATATCAGAACAGCTGTTGTAACAGATACCAAAATAACCATAGTTTAAAAACTGATGGTCTGGAAGTTGGCAGGCCAGCTCTTCCTCATGAGGTCAACCAGGGCCCCGGGCTCTTTCATCTGGTTGCTTTGGGATCCTCTAAGGTTTTTCTTCATCGGCATCTGTATATAAGCCCTTAAGAAGTGGGTATAAGAGAGGAGAGGGCACACGTCTTTCCAGTTAAAAGTGTGATCCCGAAATGGCACACATCACTTTTGCTCAAAAAGTTGCATGGTCTCGTAGCTATCTAACTGCGAGAGCTTTGCCCCACCTCCTTTCCCTTCCCATTCTTTGATAAACATGCTAATGAGAAAGATCCAAAGCAGCAGTAGTGGAAAAAGGGAAGGAAATGAATCAAGCAAACTAAGTAATGCAGAAATTGAATATCTCCTTTCTCCTTAACCTCTTCCAGCACATATGCTAAAAGAATCAAGAGTTAGTGCCTTGCACTAAGTTGTTTAAAATAGGCTAGAACTATTAAAGCAAGCATTCTCTGAATAAAGTGATTGCAACAAATGGAGGACATATGAACAAAGACTAGATATTAAATCATCTTAAGTAATTAGGATTAATTTCGTTAGGTCTGACATGTGGTTGAATTATAAAACAAAAGCTCATCTGGTAGAGATATTTCCTGAGGGATATATAAGTGAAATGATATACTGTCTGGAGTTTGCTTTAAAATACTCCAGAAAAAAAAAAAAGGGGGGAGTAAGGTTGATGAACAGATGAAATTAGATTGGGAAAATGTTATGAGTTGTTGAAACTGGATGAGGGGTTCATGGGGGTTCATTATGCTATTCTTTCTACTTTTATGTATATTTGAAATATTCCATACCGTAATACAAAGTTAAATAAATATTTGTTCCAGGAAAGAAGAGCAGTTTTTGGCAGTGCCCTGATATTCATATGAGCTCATTTCTGTACTCCAGTTAAGTACACTCTTAAGTTTCCAGTGAACTATTATTTATATTGCATGCGTACAACTGGAAAAATTCACTTCATCTAAAGAATTCATTAATAATTTGAGCCAATTAAACAAAACTTTGATGAGTGCCTGCTGCATCTAGTGACGCAAGGGATGCAAAAATGAATACAATAAAGCCCATGAGTTTAAAGTCTAATCAAGCAGATAAGACAGTCTCTCAAATAAATCTAGTTTAAGAGAAGTATACAAGGAGGTTTAAAGGTTAGGAGATCATATCAAATTGGAAGGATTAGCAGAAGTTTCCTGGATCAGGTATGGTAAGCTTTAAAGACAAAGGTAGGCTTTTGGCAGATGGGGGTGGTGGAGAGAGTGGTCTGGGCAGGGGACCACCAAGAGAAAGGCTCCAAGCCAGAGACTATGAGTTGGTTCCCTGGTGACAGGAAAGGCAGATACGGTTTTGAGTGTTGAGTATCTGGATGTCCCATTAAAGGAAATCGGGGAGTAAAGAGGACCCAACTGAGAAAATTTCTGTTCTTTGTAGAGACCTGTTATCTTTGAGACCCTGGTGAGACCCCAGATGAGATGTCCGTCTCCAAATATGGTGTTGGGGTACAGAGAGGGGTTAGTGTGGGTAGTCAGCTGCATAAATGGGTGGTTGAAACTGTAGTTAGATGATGAATATACTACTGAAGAGAACAGAGAAAAGATTTATTTTAAGACTAGTTTTATTAGAGTAGAGGATGGGAATTATGACAACAACATCATGTGAAAACTACATAATGATTTCAGTTGATATTAAAGACAAAACGAGTCTCTGGTGTGACAAGATCTGTATCTCCCCCCCCCCACACACACCCCCCGCTGAGTTCTCAGCCTTTCTTACCCTCCCAGAGCCCACCTGTCTCTACTTTATCTCTCCTCTCTCCTTCAGCTTAAGCTTCTCCAAAGAGTTGTCCCCACAGAATGTCTGCATCCCTGACTTCCATTCACCCTTTACCCCACTCGGCATCAGAAGCCTGCTGCATCACTCCACTGAACCTGTGTTCAGTTCAACATGGAGGATTTGCAGTGACCTCTGTGTTGACCAATTCCATTGACAGTTTTTACTCCTCACTTCCCTTGACATTCTGAGCAGTATTTGAGCGAACTGGCCACTCCCTCTTCCTTAAAATATTGTCTTCTTGGCGTCTGGTTTTCTCCTAGCTACTGCTTCTCATTTTCTGTGCAATCTCCTCCTCTCCAGAAGGTTTATGTATTGTGGTGCCTTGGGACCAATGCTGGACTCCCTTTTCTTCCTACAGTGTCTCCTAGAGGGGTTTCCTCCTCTGTTCCATAGTTTCACTTAACAGAAACCAACAAATCGCTCACATGTTTATCTCATCTGAGTTTTGTATCTACCTAATACCTCCACTCAGATTTCTCATAGGCATTTCATATACAACAGATCCAAACTGAAATTTGGACCCCTCCCTCCCTCCCAAACCTGTTCTCCATCTCAGTAAATAGCATGACCATCTACTTTGCTTTTCAAGCAGGTAAAGTGAATCATTTCGTCTGCAAAGGATCCGTAGGACAATTCCACTAGGAAGCCCAAGCAACCCTCATTTCCTTATGAAATGTCCTTTGATACCCAGACTGTTCCCTAAAGTAGCTAAAGTGTGTAAGCCATAAAAAGAAAGCTTTCCCACATAGCTTCATTGTAACCCAGCAGTTTGATTTAGGCACCAATGCTAGCTTTAAATTTCAATTTGTGGTTGACTTTAAGCTATATATTTTAAAGGATTTTGTGGGCTACTTATACTGGGCAGCCAGGCTCTCCGAGCTGACCTCACTTGGTTACAGTCAGGACTGGTCCCAGGGGGCCCCATAAGTAGATGGGACCCCACAAGGCATCCAAAAGATGCCTTTCTCTCAGCCAGATTAGAAATCCACAGGCTGGGGACCTCTTCATCACCCTTTACTGCCCAGAGTGGTGAAAAGCAGTAACTCTAATTCTCTTTTGTGAAGAACTGGGGGCACTCTCCTTTCTATCCCACTAGGTCTCAAGAAGTGGAACTAAAGTCGACTTGTGTTTTATCCTTGCCTTACAAATCTCTGTTCTCTGTGGGAAAGCACAGTGACTTGGAGGAAAGAGAACCTGCTTCTAGTTCCACCTCAGGGACTAGCAAGTTAGCTGTAAAACTGATCAGTCGAGTTGTCCTTACCTCATTCCTGTACCACCCTCCACATCCAACACGTAGCAATAAATAACACTTCTTGAGTCTTTACCTTGTGCCAGACACTGTCCTAATGCTTTGCATCTGTGAACTCATCTAATCCTCATAACGACCTATGAATTAATTGTCATTATTATCCTTATTTAATAGATGAGAAAACTGAGGCACAGGAAGTTAGTAAATTGCTCAAAGACACCCAGCTAATGTGAAGCCAGGACTTAAATTCAGGTTATTCGACTCCAGCTTGCACCCCCTTAACCACTCTGTTATACCAAACTGCTTAGAAACTACCTCTGAATTAACGTTTCTTTCCCTCATTGCTATTGTGTCATTGATGTCAGATGTACCATCATTTTAATTTAATAATAGTTTTCAGGAAGAAAGTAAGCACTACCAAATCAAGTGTAATTAGTAGGACTGTCTTTTCAAATTCTAACCAATGTTTTTTTCTTCTTGGTAATTCCTTTTTCACCTCATACACAAGCTAATTGCAGAAGACAAAGAGGCAAGTTCTTGGTGATTGACTTCTAAGATTGGGTCATGCAATTCATAAAGGATAGTCTGGAGCCAGGGTTGGGGTTTTGTTTTGTTTTGTTGAATTACTAGGTAGAATTTTTTAAAAGATAAACTTCAAAAAATGTCTTCATGGTTTGCTTTGCATATCAAGAGCCAAAGCCTGACAACTTAGTAGTTGGAGAGAAGGAAGGGTGGTGTCTGAGAAGTTTTGTGTCCCAAAGGAGATAACATTTTAGCTGTTGGCAGGAGAGGAATCTGCAGTTGAGATGCTGAAGGACCCTTAGAAGGTGATCCACACCCAGTGCCTCTGGAGATAGGAGATAACAGAAACCCCAGCGGCACTTGGGGAGATGCCACAGTACAAGAGAGCCGGGTTAGATTCCAACCATGGGGTTAGATTCCAACCATCGTTCCAGGGGGAGCCACACCTAATAGGATCTCTTGCAGCAGCTTGATGGTGGAGGGGAAGCAGCAGCAGCTGGTTGAGACATCCGCTCAACCTGGAAAGTGTCTTAAAATTCCCTGTGTCTCCAGAGGCTTCCCTGGGAGGGGATCCAAAAGGCCTTGGTGTCCTACGGAAGGAACACCATCAGCATATTTGATGAGGATTCCATGTTCCAGAGGCTGTGGAAACAGAAGCAACCTCAACAGCAAAAGCATTGTGGGGCAAAGTCCCCCCAAAAGATTAGCACCATTGGTTGAAGGGTGGAGCGTTGAGGGGGGCGGAGATTAGCAGGATTGGGGGTGGGTGAAAACGAACGGACCGGATGTCTCTTCCTTGATGCCATGACACAGATGGGCCTTCTTAGAATTTAGATACTACCCCAGGAAAAAGAAAAGGAAGGGCAGAACCCTAATTTGACTCTAAGTTCTGAATTTGACTGAAATAACTGAACATGATTGAGTATCCCTAGAAGTGGCTGTAGTTTTAGAGGCTAAATTTCTCAAGGTCATAAAGATAAGAAAGAACTGCAGCTAGGATTCAACCACCATCTATGCTGTATCATTCTATACTCTACTATCTCCATGTTTTCCATAGCTAAATGGAACGACGTCTCAAGACCCAAGTTCAGTTACATTATAGAAACAAAAAAGGTGATTGTGACATTCACCCTGTGACATTAAGCATCAATTTTAAGATGCATACACATTTCAATAACACTAAGATGTCTTTGACTGGAAGAAGTATAAAATATACTCTTCTCTCCATCTCTACTGCCACCACCTAATCCCTGTGTTACCTGGATGATTGCCCAGTGCCTCCCAAATTGGAGAGATTAGTCTTTTTGTATATAATGAGGAGCAAGAGAACTAGGACCAGTGGATGGAAACTTTAAAGAGACAGAATTCTGTGCAGAGTCAGAGAACTTCCTGTAATCTCAGATATCCAAAGATAGAAGGAGTGTCCTTGAGTGGCACCAAGCACCACATCCCTTGAGATGTTAAGAGTATCATCAAGACGCCTACTACTAAGAAGGGACCTTATGGAAGGGAATTCAAGAGAGAACATATGGCTGGTTGATGCAGCCTTTAAGGTACCTTCCAACTTTGGAATCCTGCCATTTTAGAATGGAGACTGTGACTGCCAGATTGCTGTGTATTTAAAGAGTGAAATGAGGACACGGAAGCAGTGGACTAGTCTTTTGAAGCTGTTTACCATCGAGGGAAGCAGAGCTTTATTGTATGATGTGGTAGGGTTGAGGGAAGATTTTAACACTGGAAGAACAGAGCAGATTTCTAGGAGAAGGTAATGAACTGGTAAACATGAGAAATTAAAAGTTAGAGTTCTGTTCCAGCACCTATGACTAGAAAACACACTACCCCCAAACTTAGTGGCTTTTAACAGCAACCACTGTGCTATATCTCAGGATTTGGTAGCTCTGGAATTGAGGCAGTGCTCAGCTGGGTTGTTTTTCTGTTCCACCTGGTATCAACAGAGGTCACCCAGTGGTATTTAGCTGGCACAGTCCTGTGCCTTGGTGGGGATGGCTGGAAGGCTGTGTTCAGCTGGGACGGTTGACCAGGGCACCTACATATGGCCTCACCAGTCTCTCAGGCTAGTCCGACTTCTTACGTGGCAGCTCCCAGAGAAGTGTTCCAGGAGGTCCAGGCAAACTACAAGATTTCTTAAGACCTAGCCTCAGAAGCCTAAAGAATCACTTAGGCCACATCCTATTGGTCAGTCAAGTCCCTAAGGCCAGGTCAGGTTCAAGGGGAAAGGAATTTGATGCCACCTCTCAATGAGAGGAGTAGCAAAGGATTTATAGCCATCTTTAATCTCCCATATAGAGAAAATTACTCATATTCTGAACCATGTGGGGAGTTCAAGTTGACAGCAAAGGTAGAAAGATTATACTTAGAATGGTGGGGGGACATGTCTGCCTTGGCAATAAAGACCAGGAAAAAGGGTTCCAGGGAGTGGAGATAGAAATTTCGAGATGAAAACAAGAGAACGTAGAAGGAGTTATTTTCATCGAGTTCAAGTAACCCAAGGCTATCTGGTGGAAGGGGAGTTTCACATAATGGAAATTAACTGCCCACCCACTCTCCATATATGTTACCTCTGGGTTGCTTCCTCATTCTGATAGTGTATCTTCACTGGGTTTTACCAGGCATGCCTCACACAGACTTTTGTCTGAAGTCACTGACTGCAAGATTTGGGGCTTATATTTGCAATGCTCTTCATGCACCCCGTCCAGCACACCAAAGTCTGCTGTGCTCCAGGGCTGTGAGGGAGGTAAATTGGTCTCCCTGGAAAGGGAGCCCATCTGTGGTTTCATCCCCAGTCCATGCTTAAGGGATTGAGCAGACCAGCCATGAACCAAGGCTGGAGTAGCAAAACATGAACTCTGACTTCTACAAATTATCCAGATAATCTCTTCCAAGCCCCTTCTGGATAAAAAAAACTGAGCCACATGAGGGTGACATTCTGGCAGGTACTCAAAGCAGCGGTGGTCGTGGCTTAGCTCCTGTTGTATGCACAGAGCCGTTGGTTTGGGTTGATTGATGCAGGTCTACGTGTATGTAACCTTTTAAGAAGTTTCTCAAGAAGCTTGCTAATTAATTTTCAAGGAATGTTTCTCTTTGGCATCATGTCTCATTCTTTTCACATTATATACTCTGGTGATAAATGATGGATGCATAAATACATTACTTTTGCTCAATCAGTGTTTGCTGTTGTTGATATAAAGTTCACAAATTGGATTTGTTTCAGGATAGCTGAATTTGGAATGTAACATTTTGCCAAGTCAGAAGCTCACTTGCCCAGACAACACACATGTGGATTTTGCTGTTGTTTTCCTTTGAAAATAGTATATGTCTCTGGTGTCATTGATTAATGTAATATTGCATTAATGTGCTATCACAACACCCTAGGGCATGCATGAGTTCTTTTAGCCAGCAGTAAAGAATTCCCCAAACTAAAGTGTTTAATAAAATACAGATTGCAGGGGAAAAGAAAAAAAAAAATCAACCTTGAGAATTTATGGATAGCGAAATTGCTTGAGAAATCAACTTTTGGTGGATTTGCCAATGGAAATACATGGCAATTGTTATATAATTTCATTCCTCTAAATCATTAGACATTGTCTGTATCTATTTATTTATTGTATCTGTGTTTTTAAGTGCCCCAGATATCTGACTACATTGTTCCACAACTTCTCCTTTTATTTTTAAGTTTCCACTTGCTCCAGTGTTTATACAGTCGTTATTGTTGGATCCAAAACTTCAGTGAAGGCTGACATAGCCATATGTGCAACATAGCTCAAAATGCAAAAGTTAGAATTGAATTCTTCACTGTCCATTGTAAATAGCTAGCAGGCAACTTTCTTCACTGCAGTGCTGATGTAACTCTGTCATGGGGTCATTCTTTATGTATTATAAGTAACAACAATTTTTTTTCTTTCTCAAGATAGTTTTCAATCTTTAGGCATCATATTTTCTTTTCACAAAAATCTGGAATAATATTTTTTTAAATCAATTAACTGATGTAAAATTTAACTGAATAAGAACATTCTTGATACAATGTCTTCCACTTTGTAAATGAAGATGCTACTGCAGCCTGCTAACAGAGGGCATAAAGCCAACTCTGCTCTTTTTTTTATTCCAGGGGTATTGTTGTTTCCCAACATTATTTGATAAGAGAAACACAGGAAAGGTTTTGCTTTTTTAGTGTTAACCTATCTTAGCCTTACAGTAGATGTAAAATACAGAAAGTATCATCTTTCCTTTTAACCCCCTAAAACTCTTAAGATCCACGAGAAAGCAAAAGATGAGAAAACAAACAAAAAAAGTATGGTGCTCCTTAATGGAAAGAAAATTTTTATGTAAGCAAGTTATATGAATCAGCACTTTGATACAAATAATTTACAGCTATGATCGTAAGATGAGTAAGCATGCAGAAAACCATCCTGCTCTTTGCTAACAGTGATAATAGAGGCCAATTGAAATGAGGTAGGTCACTGGTCTTAACATGCCGTCAAATCCAACTGCCATTGATGGTCACAACTGAGATAAAGAAGATGGTATTTCTCTTACATTTGGATACTTTTAGATCTGAACATTTTTCAGTGGATTCTGTAAAATAAATATCAATTAAGATTGACAATTAAAATTTAAAATAGGGGATGATATCTCTGTGGTGAGTGGTTATCTGTGTTTAAAAACCGTATGCCAAGGGACAGGGCTCATAATGTCATAAGTAACTATATAAACCCAGAAGGCGTTGGGGCAGGTATCCCCTACCCTGTAAAGTGGTGCAAGGGGGGTGTGGTGGAATTGTCACTCCCTCCCAGATATCATCTCTTTTGTTAATGCAGATTTTTTTTTCTCTGTTACCCAAATTTTAATGACCTAAGACATAGATTCCATCCCATGACTGTCCTTTCCCTAAAACCACCAGATAGAATGCCTCCCATGTCCCAATTATACAGTCCTCTTGTGTTTTTCTGGTGTTTGTATTCCCATAGTTGCAAATAAAAAGTATATTTTTAGTTTTAGAATTTTCCTTTCCATTAAAAAAAAAAAATCCCCGAAGATTTGTGGCACCACTGTTATTTCTGTTAATGTCATTGCTTCCATAGCAGCAAGCTAAGACTTTGTAAGAAACTATGTTTGCAAAAAAAAAAAAAGAAAAAGAAAAGCAGTTACTTAAGTGAACATTATAGCTACATGTAGCAAAGTTTCAATTTAGATTTCTTGTAACCATTACAACACACACACATACCTTCCGATTTGTGTTATAAACACAGTGTAACTGGCTAGATTCTCCTGTCCATGGAGCTGAGATGTGACTGGTTCTTTGGCTTTCGGTAGCAGAATGAAAGGTCAGGCAACTCACATTCTGAACCATAGAAAGTGGATTCTTCTCTGTTCTCCATTCCCAGTGGGAGTAGAATATAAAATACATGAGTTTGTACTGATATTTAAGCATTAGGGTGGATTTAAGGAAAATTAAAAATAGAAAACAAAGAAAAAAATTCTGGTTTTCACAGATCATTTTGCTAAGCATAAACCTTACATATTTATTTTGCCTAGAAGGTTTTTTCCTCTCAGACTTTCAGTTGGTAGAATCGTGTCTTTAATTTAGGAGATTTCAGGTTTGCTTTACCATCTTCTAGGTCAAAGATTTCAGTGACTGTTCTATAGAGAAATAAAAATGTCTGTATGAATGATCATATCTAATTCTATCTAACTTGGCATGAAGTAAGACGAGAACATTTAGAGAAACCATGCTAAGGAATGCACTGCTGAGTTTTTATCTTCAGATGAGTTGGGTTGGCCTCAAGTGTCCAAATGTGGCTTGGCGTTACCAGTTTTCTCTGAAAAACTAATTCCAAAATCTTTCTGATAGACATGGCCCGTGTTCAGTTCTACAGCTAAAAGTTAGCTGAGAAGTAATATTAACATTTTTCTGCAGCGTTTTCAAGCAATGCTTTTTACTAAAATAATTCATAGCAACTTTTGGCCACAGAACTCTGTAGCCGTTGTGCAGAAGTACAAGCAAAATAACAGCAATGCGCCACTTCCTCCCTTCCTGCTGAGACCTTACAGTTAGTTGCATGGAGAACATAGCCATGAATCCAGAGGAAAATAGATGGATACAAATAAAAGAAGCCAAGTGACACATATTCAGCCAACTGTGTTATATAATCAGGGGGCAGGAAGGATCATTGATGCGTGGTCTTGTTAAATTGTCAAAGCTTAATTCTCATAAGACATTCTGAGGAACGAAGGCTATAATTTAGTGAGGAGGAAGAATTGCATGCTTTGGACCAGCAAAATCGTGGCAGCAAAATCGTGGCACCCAGCAAAATAGTGGCATCATAATATCAAGCAACACTGCAGAAATTAAAACTTAAACTCACCATATTCATACTGCCTAAAAGCAGACCCTTAAAACTGTCTAATCTCTCAGGCACCAGGCAAAAGTCTTTCTGAGTCATTTGAGATATTTCCCCCCAGCTATTCTAAAATTCAGTTTCCTTATCTGGAACATGTTCTCCTAGGATCTTTTTTATTTTTTTTTATTTTTTCTTTTCAGTGTTTAATCTTTTTTTGGATTTTTTTTTTTACATCTTTATTGGAGTATAATTGCTTTACAGTGGTGTGTTAGTTTCTGCTTTATAACAAAGTGAATCAGTTATACATATACATATGTTCCCATATCTCTTCCCTCTTGCGTCTCCGTCCCTCCCACCCTCCCTATCCCACCCCTCCAGGCGGTCACAAAGCACCGAGCTGATCTCCCTATGCTATGCGGCTGCTTCCCACTAGCTATCTACCTTACGTTTGGTAGTGTATATATGTCCATGCCTCTCTCTCGCTTTGTCACAGCTTACCCTTCCCCCTCCCCATATCCTCAAGTCCATTCTCTTGTACGTCTGCGTCTTTATTCCTGTCCTGCCCCTTGGTTCTTCAGAACCATTTTTCTTTTTTTCTTAGATTCCATATATATGTGTTAGCATACGGTAGTTGTCTTTCTCTTTCTGACTTACTTCACTCTGTATGACAGACTCTAGGTCTATCCACCTCATTACAAATAGCCCAATTTCATTTCTTTTTATGGCTGAGTAATATTCCATTGTATATATGTGCTACATCTTCTTTATCCATTCATCCGATGATGGACACTTAGGTTGTTTCCATCTCCGGGCTATTGTAAATAGAGCTGCATTGAACATTTTGGTACATGACTCTTTTTGA
Organism: Delphinus delphis; assembly: GCF_949987515.2. Lineage (NCBI taxonomy): Eukaryota > Metazoa > Chordata > Mammalia > Artiodactyla > Delphinidae > Delphinus > Delphinus delphis. The sequence continues at coordinate 21,436,283 of NC_082696.1, read as the reverse complement.
ATATGGTTTTCTCAGGGTTTCTAGGATCTTTTTTAAAAACTACATTTTATAATTCAGGAAAATGGCCACAGCCAACAGAAATCAAGGTGGTGGAGCTCTCAGGAAGCTGCAAAAAGAAAGGCTGTGGGAGGAGGGGAAGGATGATCACCACCAGGGATCCCACACTAGTGATACTGCAGGGGCCACAGCCCCAAAGGAGAAGCAAGAGAAATGCAGAGGGGGCTTCACCTCCAGAGCCTGATGCGGCAGGGGCTCCTGAGCCTCTCTCTGTGTTGGGATAACTTTGGGTTAACCCGGAAGGTTGACCGAAACTACCTACCCCTCACCAATTCTGCAATACAGAAAACACAGATCTCGTTGTGGTCATTTAACAAGAAGCAAATGTATACAGTTCTGATCCATTTACTAAGTATTGAATTTATTAAGCATCTATTCTATGTAGGTATAGAAGAGGATACTAAAATTATAGTCCCTACTTATATCTTTGTGCTAAGCAGATTAATGGACCCCCAAAAAAGTCTATGCCCTAATCCCAGAAACCTGTGAATATGGTAGAGGGGGGAGTTAAGGTTATAGATGGAATGTAGGTGGCTAATCAGTTGACTTTAAGATAAAGAGATTATCCTGAATTATCCAGGTGGATGCAAGGGTCCTTTATATGGGAAAGAGGGAGGCAATGTCAGAGAGAGAGATGATTTAAGAAAGGCTTAACTGGCCATCGCTGGTTCTGAAGATGGAGGAAGGGGCCACTAGCCAAGGAATGTGGACCCCTTTCTAGATGCTGGAAAAAGCAAGAGAATGGATTCTCCCCTAGAGCCTTCAGAAAG